>NC_136065.1:900433774-901633774 GCF_964261635.1 Lissotriton helveticus | reverse complement strand
AAGGGAGGAATTGTGCAATGCCTTCGAAGTGCCCATGTCGGGGTACTGTGTGGAACAGCGGCATCTGCCATACAATTGGCACAAACTAGACCAATCCGTTTCCTCCTTTCAGTGACTGCACCCATTGGGAATCGATCTACCAGTTGGAAAGTACGGACGTGAATGTGCTGTTGAGTTTGTTTTAAAGCGAGCAGAAGAAGGCAGAACGCCGAAACGCGTCATCGCTAAATAAAGAACTGGTGCACCACGAGTGCTGCATGTTTTCTTTTGAAGGCAGGAGCTTGTATAGATAGATATGTATATGTATCGGTTGAGGAGACCAAAGTTTACAGGGACATTATAGTGAGGTTGACGGTCTACATACACAAAACCCTAGAAATTCAGCAGTTATAGTTCTACTTATATTACGACACTATGACTCGTTGTTGCCTAAAGTTACTTAATGGCACGAGTCATTGTTTTTTCAGATAAGTATAACTATAACTGCTGAATTTCTATGGTTTTGTGTGGGTAAAACGTCAACCCAACTATAACGTCATTGTAACCATTGTTTTTTTCAATGAATTTCTATGTTTTTTTTATTCTGAAAAGTAATATACAATTACTATACGTTAATAGAGCCACACATGGCCAAGCCCTGCAGCCAACTCCCCCATGCACCTAACTCCATGCCGCGCACTGCCGTAGGCAGTGTACAGCTGGGTTTGGTGTGTGAGTGCGTGTATTTTTTTTTCCCTTTGGTTTTGGATCCAAGGATCTATCCTGCGGATTTGAGAATCTATCGTATGGATTCACGGATCCATCCAGCGGACTCCAGGATCTGTGGAGTTACCAGCAGGATCCCCGTCTCTAGATATCTATATCTTTAAACCTCTAATATCTGTGAAACTACTGAATGGATTTACACCAAATCACAAAAAACACTCTTTCTGGACCAAAAGCTAGCTTTCTGCCAAAGTAGTTGTAATTCCGTATAGCGGTTCGCGCTTTTGTCGTGTTCAAAAAATAAAAAATACACATAGGCATAACATTGGGAAAAGCATTTTGGGACCCCACCCCCCTTTTTCTCAGCCCCCCCCCACCTTTGAGGAATCACCCAGAAATGTTCAACACAGCAACTGAACCGACTAAAGCATACATTTTGAAACGTTCATTAAGATTCGGCAAGCAGCACCAAAGTCATTGGCAAAACATAAAATGTTCCTCCTACGGAACCTTTGGTCCTAACTATAACTACCTATTGGCTATCGGCAGTAGGTAACATATATATGTATGTATATATGTCAAAACAATATCCGTCCAGGCATAGAGTGCCGCATAAATTATGCAAAAAAGAAGCAGAGACCTCTGGGTAGTTAGCCAAGTTTAGGTGGAGAGGAGCTCCTATGTAGAATTATTTGATAGAAAAGCAGATATTTGAGGTGAGCAAATTCAGAGTGGCACTGGTGTTGTAGTGTGCTCTACATAGGTGCATCCCTTCACCTAAACTTAGGAACTACACAGAGTTCTCTGCCTCTTTTTTTCATATATTTATATATATATATATTACCTACTGGCGGTCGCCAGTAGGTATATATAGTTAGGAATTTTTCTCCATGGGTTTTTTGAAAATTCTATGTCTAATAACTTTGGCGTTTGTGGACGGAATTGGCTGAAATTTTCAGGAAAATGGCACATTTTGTTTCTGAGCAGCCCCTGAAAATTGGGGGGGGGTTCGTCCAGGGGGGGTCGAGAAAAAAGGGGGGTCCCAAAACGTGTTTTTAACATTGAGTTTTCCATAGGGCGGTTGGCCTCACTTTTAGCCCGAACGGCTGAATGGATTTGCACGAAACTTGGCAAAATTGTAGGGACTGGTAGCCCGATGTGCCTTTTGTAGGTCTCAATATATGTGCTCCAGTGGATTTTGAGAAATTAACGTTTAAAAAAAGATATATATCTGTAACAGCGGACCGGGCAGCGCTCCAGTTCGCGTACTTTTCGCGCAACGGAGCTTTGTGAAGCGAAGCTGATTGGTTCTCCGGCATCTGTCAACATTCCAAACAGTCCGTAGCGGCCGCCATCTTGTCTCTCGGTAGGATCGAGAGACAAGAGGAGGCGAAAGGGAAGGGGCAAATGACGATAAGGGGGCATAGTAGATCCTCCCTGACCTCTTAGGTTTGATGTACCATTTTGCCAAGTTTGGTGTAATTCCGTTCAGCCATTCAGGCTGTAGACGTATCTAAATGTCAATAATCGAACGGCTGAATGGATTTGCACGAAACTTGGCAAAATATTAGGGACTGGTAGCCCGATGTGCCTTTGCTAGGTCTCAATATATGTGCTCCAGTGGATTTTGAGAAATTAACGTTCAAAAAAAGATATATATCTGTAACAGCGCTCCGCTTCGCGTAGTTTTCGCGTTACGGAGCTTTGCGAAGCTGATTGGTTCTCCGGCGTCTGTCAACATTCCAAACAGTCCGTAGCGGCCGCCATCTTGTCTCTCGGTAGGATCGAGAGACAAGAGGAGGCCAAAGCGAAGGGGGAAATGACCATAAGGGGGCATAGTAGATCCTTCCTGACCTCTTAGGTTTGATGTACCATTTTGCCAAGTTTGGTGTAATTCCGTTCAGCCATTCAGGCTGTAGACGTATGTAAATGTCCTATGGAAAATTGCATGGGGAAAACACATTTGAAAGTGTTGAAATTTAGAACCAATTAAAATGTTACTTTGGTTTTGTATTTGTGTGTGATGAAAGTTAATTGGTTATGTATATATGTCAAATGAGAGGAAACCACAGCCATTTTGTGATACTACTGTCTGAGGTACATTTGTGAGGAATTTTTGGTGGTGAATTTCTGGTGTTTGATTTACACAGTACTAACACTTCTCCTACTTTTAAAAAGGTGAGTTGTTAATTTGTAAGGGGAACTATGTTGTACACTTGAAGATAATTTGAAAAATGTTTTCTGTTATTTATTTGCAGTCCTTCTGTTATACTAAATACTTGATAAAGTTAGTTTTATATTATGTATTACTAAAAACGATAAATGAAAGTGATTATTTTTTTCTGCAATTTACAGCAAGCAATTTCAAAATAAAATGGCTCACAATGAAGAGACCGTGGCAATTTCTTTTGAATTGTCCACTACATTGATTGAAATTGAGAGCACCAATAATGAAATATTGTCACAAGGAGGAGATGACTTGTATGATTCCATTAGATTGATTGAAATGGACAGCACCAATAATGAAATATTGTCACAAGGAGGAGATGACTTGAATGATTCCACTACATTGATTGAAATTGAGAGCACCAATAATGAAATATTGTCACAAGGAGGAGATGACTTGTATGATTCCATTAGATTGATTGAAATGGACAGCACCAATAATGAAATATTGTCACAAGGAGGAGATGACTTGAATGATTCCACTACATTGATTGAAATTGAGAGCACCAATAATGAAATATTGTCACGAGGAGATGACTTGAATGATTCCACTACATTGATTGAAATTGACAGCACCAATAATGAAATATTGTCACAAGGAGGAGATGACTTGAATGATTCCACTACATTGATTGAAATTGACAGCACCAATAATGAAATATTGTCACAAGGAGGAGATGACTTGAATGATTTTTTTGATCAATCTGTTGATGGCGAATTTATCGAATGTTTGGAGACCATAGAGTTACAAGAATCATCATTGCAGACTTTTCATGAGGAAATTGCTGATGAGGACATGTTACTAGTTCTTTCAAATTTAGAAAATTCTGAAGAATAAATTTATATTTAGAAATCAAAAATTGTTTGAGACATTATTCATTTTTATTTTTAATTTATGAGGTTGTAGCGAAGTGATTGTAGTATAAAATGAGACTTATAGTATAGAGTGCAACATTTTTATGTTACATGGTAAGTTTACTCATATTTACTTCCCTTCTGCCACTATATTATCTCCAATGTGTATTTGACATCTCTTCTTCATCTCCGGCCTCCTTTCTCTCACTGTGTGTCTCCGATGCATCTTATCGCTGCTATTTTGTGTAATTACAGAAGAGAGTAAAATAAAATAGTTCGGAACGTGAAAAGGGGGCAAAGTAGAGTACCCCTCACCCCCTAGGCCTTTTCAGGCGGTCCCAAAAGGATCAGTTTCTGCTTTCCTGAGAGATTATGGTATGAGTTCCATATACCACAATAATTTGCATTACAACATGCAAGATATCTATCTCCTATTACCAACTTTTGGAGATATTCGCGCTAAGCGCGAATATCTCCAAAAAGTAACACCTGCCCTGAGCAGTTCTTAGCCATGTTATCCAATGGGAGGTGGATAACATGGCTAAGAGCATTAGCTCGGTAATGCATGAATATCGCTGACTTTTTAGCGATATTCATGCATTGCGGCCGTTTATTATCGCATTTGCGATAAACCTTGATAATAGCAAGGTTTATCTTCGATAATTTCTGACGATGCTTAGCGGTAAAAAATTCGTTGGTAAGCATCGTTAGCGATAAATATCGCTTAACTTTGGTAATATGCACCAACGTCTGTTAACGTTCGATTCGAAGGAAATGAGGAAGTGTTGAAAAACATTGTTTGCGCCATCTTGCCTTTTTTGAAATGCCACACTTTTGTCGTGCACGGCAGCCATTTTAGATGCCTTGACCAGACCCACTCTCTGCACGCTGTCGATTCGTAGCATGGCTCCCCACCCTCGCAAGCATCTTCCCCAGGCACTGGTCACCCCCGCTCTCTGTCTTATGCATGGGCAATAAACCTCCCCCCATCTGCGCTGCTCTTCCCTGAGAATCACACTCTGTGCCCGCCCGACACCTCCCTTTCGCCCTATTCACTACCGCACCCTCTGACACTCCTCTTCCTCTGTGTCCGATTGTCCAGGCTATCAGCTAGCCCTGCAGATGTAGTTTATGGCTCCAGCTGTAAAGAATCACCCCTCTTCAAAGGAGTTATAGTAGATCAAGGCCCACACCCGATGAGATCCGTCACACCACACGTGTTCCTACTATCTGAAAACCATCCTGTATTGTGATTGGGGAGGGGACCGAGCCTGAAGCGGAAGATTCCAGGAATGACTCTTTGTACATCAAAGTTTTTACAATTATGTGTCACATTAAAAATATATAGCACTCCAACAAAGTAGTAGGAATATAAAACTTTAATAACATATAAATATATACAACAAAACAAAAACAGTAAAAACATTTAAACAACGAAGAGACCGTGGCAATTTCTTTTGAATTCCTGATGAGGACATGTTACTAGTTCTTTCAAATTATGAAAATTCAGAAGATGTTGCCTGGGGGTGGGTCGTCAGTAGCAGTCTGTTGTGCGAATAGTTCCAAGGCAGCAGAACGCGCTGAAATCTAGATGGCACGAAAGTGATGTCTAGTAAGTTGCCGCCCAGCAAATAACGGCGTGGGGCGCCGCGGGGGTGAGTGAGTCCAGTAGGCACCACAGCTATTCTTACCAGCATTGCAGAATTACTGCTGGGGACAATGCCTGTGCTGTAGCAGGGTCACAGCAGAAACAAAAAGGATTCTGTTGAAGATGTTGTTGGTTTTCAATTTGAAAACAGTTCTGGTGTCAACTGCTATGCTAATGTAGTGGTTAATGTTTTGTTTTCTCTAGAAAATGTAAAAGAGGGGGAGGCAGTCCAAAGTTCCGTTAAAAGGGCAAAGGAAAGGATCGGTGGTTTGAACTATCAGTCAAAAAGGGGAGGGGGTGCAACAATTTTTCCTACCGGGTCACACTGTGCTTTCACCGGAACTGAGGTCTGCAGGATTCTAGTAATTCAAAGTGAGGCTGGCGCCAGCATGGGAGCGCCGACGTCCCGCGGATACAGTTTCGTCACTCCACGGGCGATCATGGCAGTCATTCCCCATCGGGGGTCGGAGACTCCCGCGGCTCCTCTAGAATCTTCAAGGTCGTGGAGGACTACGGTGGTGGAGTCAACCAGTGACCGGGCCATTTCTTTATGCTGGGCCCGCTCTTGCCAGGTCGACCGCCATTTTGAGAGTTCGGTAGCTACTGGCGATCGCGGGGTCAAATGAGCGGACGGGCTCCACCCTGCCGGGCGAGACGTTGCAGCATGGCCACAGTGGAAGAACCCTTTTCCGGGCGCCTGGAGCGCTGAGGGTGCAGCTGGGAAGCCTCCACCTGGGGAGGCGGGAGAGGCCTGTTCGCACCGTCTCTCCCTCCCAGTGCACCCCACGGCGTCTCGCTTGAGATTTGTTATGGCCGGACCAGGCGATGAGGACGAGGGGGGGGGGGGGTCGGAGGCATGTGCAAGACATCCCCCCCCAGTGTTGTCGCAGCCATTATTCAAGAAAGAAGAAGTGTCCCGTCCGTCTTCGGGCCGGGCTTCCGGTGGATGTCGGCCGGACGCCCCTGGCTCTGGCCCCATGAACGGGTTCCTTGGTTTATCGGCTGCAGCCGGATCCCGTCGGCCTCGGCCCCCCGACCGTTGGTGGCCGGACCGGAAGAGCATGTGGCGGGACTACCTGAAACTGTCAAGGGCCACCGCGGCCGGACTGGGAGAGAGAGGGGAGGGTCGAGGAGATATTCCCCCCCCTGCAACTCTTCAGCGTTGTAAAGGCAATCCCCTGGCCGGGTCCCGCTGGCCTCGGCCTCTCCTCCGGCTACACCCTACGTTAGGATCTCCTGGCCGAGGCGTGGCAGCAGGACCCGCCTTATATGGGCTGCTCCCGGCTGGGCGTAGCCGCAACCCTGCCCCACCTTGGAAGTTTCCAGAGTGGGGGCGGATGTTCTACTGACTTGCATTTTCCCTAGTCTATCGATTTTTTTGGCGTGGCAGGCGGTGGGACAGCGAGGGGTGATTTGGTTTCTCTTACTGTTTTTCTGGTCTCTCACCACTGGCATATTTTAACGTTTTCTTGTTTCTAGGACATTAATAGGTTTTATCATTACGTTATGTTATCGTTTCTTTGTTCGTTGTTTAATAAAAGTTCATGTTCATCAGTGGCCTACTGATTTTCGTTTTCCTATTCTTTTCTTTCCAGGTTGTTTCATGCTAAAGTTTCTGTTAACAGGATACAGTGATCACTTCGTTATTATTGCATATGTCCTTTTCACTAGGGGTGCTCTCTGGTCGGGCCAGATGACGTATCTCTAGTAAATGGTCCGGGTGAAACAGGTGCATCAATCAGTGGGGAGTAGATAGGCATGACAGATTACAACGGGGGAGAAAGGTCCGCATTACGTACCCTTTCACTATTTGCAAAGATTTTCCTACGTATATTTGCAAACAGGGAATACCTCCAAAAAGAACCAATTCCCAAACAGTCAATGTTTGGGGAAACAATCAATCAATGAGGAACGAAATAGGCACAACGTGTTAAAGGTTTGCGTTACCTACCCTTCACTATCTGCAAAGGGAGAGAGAATATTCCTATTCTTCCTCGTTTGCAGGCAGAGAAGATTCTTAAGAGAACCAACTTCGAACAATTCAATGCTCGATTCAAACAATCAACAAGGGGTACTGTGAACACAAATGAACGCCGCTTATGTACATACACATTGGTATTATCAACAGGTTGTTCCTAATGTTTCTATTTTAGGGAGGTCAAAAAGAGATCCCATTAGTGGCCTACTGATTTTGCTCGATTCCTTTTGTTTTTTTACACGATTTTTCGCTATCTGTAAAGACTAAACAGAGTATTGCGACTCTGTGCTTGTTTGTAAATAGAGATTTAACCAAAGAGAACAATCAATCAAATGGAGAGAGAAGCAGGCACGACGGATTACAACGGGGGCAAAGGCCTGCGTTAACTACCCTTCACTATCTGCAAAGAGAGAGTACTCCTAATAGAAATGAGGGGTGGGGGGCAGCATTCAAAGCAGATCAGTGTGCATAAACACAAAAATGTTTTTACTTACCACGTACTTGACATTCGACAGCTTATGATATTTGCTATTAAAAAACCATTGAAATTCACTGAAAAAACCATAGGTTATAGACCATATATAGTTAGGAATTAGCATTTAAAAAAACCTTATTTTACTCACACAAAACCATTGAAATTCCATATATAGTTAGTTGCACTAACTATATATCGCGCACCCGCAATCCACTGCTGATCATGTCACATATTACATCATTCATGACATGGTCAGTGACATCACTGATGACATCACTGATGACATCTCAAATGACATCACTGATGACATCACTGATGACATCTCATTTGACATCATTCTTGTGCTAATACGATAAACCTCTTCAGACTCTAATATAACCTTAGATACACTCAGTGTATACAGACACTCACACACTGCCACTCATCCATGGAGTTACTCACACACCCAGTCAGTCATGCAAAGAAACAATCTCACCTTCATTTCTTCAACTATACAGTTAAACACACCTTACTTATTGAAACATATACTAACACATATTTACTCTCTTATACAATCCCTGATACAAGTTCACAATGATCGATACAACCACTCACTCATTCAGTGGCTCTCATGCACAGTTATTTATATATGCCAACTCTCACATGTACTGTGTTTTACATATGTACTTACTATGACATGTAGCATTGAGATATCCATTCACTCATCAATACACTCATGCACACAGTCAACTGCCCATGTAGCTGTTTCCACATGCACTCTTGAACTCATACCCCTAGTGAATAAACTGCTCACACATCTATGCATAGAGTCACACACCTTCCAGCCACCCCCACACAAACTCAATCTCCCATAGAAATACTTGGGCAACCAATTAATAACACATATAGCCTCTCGTATAGCTAATGATCAACACATGCAGCAGTTTACATCACAACAGACATAATGATGCACAAATTAAGACAGTTTAGTCACTAACCCATGCATTCAGTGAGACACATTTAATCACTCACTCATACAGTCAGTCACGCACCTACTAAATCCTTCATCCAGACACTTATACATCCACTCATTCTTCAATATGTAAGACATATTTTAACTTTACAGAAACATACAGTCACTGGATGTTGTCATCAGTGATGTCATCAGTGATGTCATTTGAGATGTCATCAGTGATGTCATCAGTGATGTCACTGACCATGTCATGAATGATGTAATATGTGACATGATCAGCAGTGGATTGCGGGTGCGCGATATATAGTTAGTGCAACTAACTATATATGGAATTTCAATGGTTTTGTGTGAGTAAAATAAGGTTTTTTAAATGCTAATTCCTAACTATATATGGTCTATAACCTATGGTTTTTTCAGTGAATATATATATATATATATATATATATATATATATATATATATATATATATATATAGATATATATATATATTCCAGCAACCTCTCCGGGGAGAGAACGAGTCGCACACACATCGCGGTAAGTTCAAGCTTTTAATAACAATAAGGAGCTCCGTTTTCCTAATGCATTTCGACCATAACCTTTGGTCTTCTTCAGAGGAGGAGCCAGGCATGCATCATGGGGCCGCGATCCAACTTACAGGGCCAAGTCATTGCTCATTTTAATGTGTGTGAACCCTCCAGTGGGCGTTACTGCAATGTCGAGCATCCTGGTACCTGTAGTCATCCCACAGCCTTTCAGTGATTACCCTTCAGTGGGCGATGCTAAATTGGTTCTGCCACATTCTTATGTTGCGCGATTCCCTCACAAACCTTTTTTGTGTTTGTTTGGAGCCAGAACCAGGTATCAGTCCATGGCGGCTGCCGCTGCCCTGATGCCTTGCAGCGAAATTGCTTGCCTAGTCTGTTTCAGGCAGTTAAGGCGCTCTTTGTCTGGCGGTGCGTTGTTCCACGGCTAGACCAGGCCGTCATTTATTCCAGCAACCTCTCCGGGGAGAGAACGAGTCACACACACATCGCGGTAAGTTCAAGCTTTTAATAACAATAAGGAGCTCCGTTTTCCTAATGCATTTCGACCATAACCTTTGGTCTTCTTCAGAGGAGGAGCCAGGCATGCATCATGGGGCCGCGATCCAACTTACAGGGCCAAGTCATTGCTCATTTTAATGTCTGTGAACCCTCCAGTGGGCGTTACTGCAATGTCGAGCATCCTGGTACCTGTAGTCATCCCACAGCCTTTCAGTGATTACCCTTCAGTGGGCGATGCTAAATTGGTTCTGCCACATTCTTATGTTGCGCGATTCCCTCACAAACCTTTTTTGTGTTTGTTTGGAGCCAGAACCAGGGATCAGTCCATGGCGGCTGCCGCTGCCCTGATGCCTTGCAGCGAAATTGCTTGCTTAGTCTGTCTCGGGCAGTTATGGCGCTCTTTGTCTGGCGGTGCGTTGTTCCATGGCTAGACCAGGCCGTCATTTATTCCAGCAACCTCTCCGGGGAGAGAACGAGTCGCACACACATCGCGGTAAGTTCAAGCTTTTAATAACAATAAGGAGCTCCGTTTTCCTAATGCATTTCGACCATAACCTTTGGTCTTCTTCAGAGGAGGAGCCAGGCATGCATCATGGGGCCGCGATCCAACTTACAGGGCCAAGTCATTGCTCATTTTAATGTCTGTGAACCCTCCAGTGGGCGTTACTGCAATGTCGAGCATCCTGGTACCTGTAGTCATCCCACAGCCTCTCAGTGATTACCCTTCAGTGGGCGATGCTAAATTGTTTCTGCCACATTCTTATGTTGCGCGATACCCTCACAAACCTTTTTCGTGTTTGTTTGGAGCCAGAACCAGGGATCAGTCCATGGCGGCTGCCCCTGCCCTGATCCCTTGCGGCGAAATTGCTTGCTTAGTCTGTTTCAGGCAGTTAAGGCGCTCTTTGTCTGGCGGTGCGTTGTTCCACGGCTAGACCAGGCCATCATTTATTCCAGCAACCTCTCCAGGGAGAGAACGAGTCGCACACACATCGCGGTAAGTTCAAGCTTTTAATAACAATAAGGAGCTCCGTTTTCCTAATGCATTTCGACCATAACCTTTGGTCTTCTTCAGAGGAGGAGCCAGGCATGCATCATGGGGCCGCGATCCAACTTACAGGGCCAAGTCATTGCTCATTTTAATGTCTGTGAACCCTTCAGCGGGCGTTACTGCAATGTCGAGCATCCTGGTACCTGTAGTCATCCCACAGCCTCTCAGTGATTACCCTTCAGTGGGCGATGCTAAATTGTTTCTAAAACATTCTTATGTTGCGTGATTCCCTCATAAACCTTTTTCGTGTTTGTTTGGAGCCAGAACCAGGGATCAGTCCATGGCGGCTGCCGCTGCCCTGATGCCTTGCAGCGAAATTGCTTGCTTGGTCTGTTTCGGGCAGTTAAGGCGCTCTTTGTATGGCGGTGCGTTGTTCCACAGCTAGACCAGGCCGTCATTTATTCCAGCAACCTCTCCGGGGAGAGAACGAGTCGCACACACATCGCGGTAAGTTCAAGCTTTTAATAACAATAAGGAGCTCCGTTTTCCTAATGCATTTCGACCATAACCTTTGGTCTTCTTCAGAGGAGGAGCCAGGCATGCATCATGGGGCCGCGATCCAACTTACAGGGCCAAGTCATTGCTCATTTTAATGTCTGTGAACCCTCCAGTGGGCGTTACTGCAATGTCGAGAATCCTGGTACCTGTAGTCATCCCACAGCCTCTCAGTGATTACCCTTCAGTGGGCGATGCTAAATTGTTTCTGCCACATTCTTATGTTGTGCAATTCCCTCACAAACCTTTTTCGTGTTTGTTTGGAGCCAGAACCAGAGATCAGTCCATGGCGGCTGCCCCTGCCCTGATGCCTTGCGGCGAAATTGCTTGCTTAGTCTGTTTTAGGCAGTTAAGGCGCTCTTTGTCTGGCGGTGCGTTGTTCCACGGCTAGACCAGGCCATCATTTATTCCAGCAACCTCTCCGGGGAGAGAACGAGTCGCACACACATCGCGGTAAGTTCAAGCTTTTAATAACAATAAGGAGCTCCGTTTTCCTAATGCATTTCGACCATAACCTTTGGTCTTCTTCAGAGGAGCCAGGCATGCATCATGGGGCCGCGATCCAACTTACAGGGCCAAGTCATTGCTCATTTTAATGTCTGTGAACCCTCCAGTGGGCGTTACTGCAATGTCGAGCATCCTGGTACCTGTAGTCATCCCACAGCCTCTCAGTGATTACCCTTCAGTGGGCGATGCTAAATTGTTTCTGCCACATTCTTATGTTGCGCGATTCCCTCACAAACCTTTTTCGTGTTTGTTTGGAGCCAGAACCAGGGATCAGTCCATGGCGGCTGCCCCTGCCCTGATGCCTTGCGGCGAAATTGCTTGCTTAGTCTGTTTCAGGCAGTTAAGGCGCTCTTTGTCTGGCGGTGCGTTGTTCCACGGCTAGACCAGGCCATCATTTATTCCAGCAACCTCTCCGGTGAGAGAACGAGTCGCACACACATCGCGGTAAGTTCAAGCTTTTAATAACAATAAGGAGCTCCGTTTTCCTAATGCATTTCGACCATAACCTTTGGTCTTCTTCAGAGGAGGAGCCAGGCATGCATCATGGGGCCGCAATCCAACTTACAGGGCCAAGTCATTGCTCATTTTAATGTCTGTGAACCCTCCAGTGGGCGTTACTGCAATGTCGAGCATCCTGGTACCTGTAGTCATCCCACAGCCTCTCAGTGATTACCCTTCAGTGGGCGATGCTAAATTGTTTCTAACACATTCTTATGTTGCGCGGTTCCCTCACAAACCTTTTTCGTGTTTGTTTGGAGCCAGAACCAGGGATCAGTCCATGGCGGCTGCCGCTGCCCTGATGCCTTGCAGCAAAATTGCTTGCTTGGTCTGTTTCGGGCAGTTAAGGCGCTCTTTGTATGGCGGTGCGTTGTTCCACGGCTAGACCAGGCCATCATTTATTCCAGCAACCTCTCCGGGGAGAGAACGAGTCGCACACACATCGCGGTAAGTTCAAGCTTTTAATAACAATAAGGAGCACCGTTTTCCTAATGCATTTCGACCATAACCTTTGGTCTTCTTCAGAGGAGGAGCCAGGCATGCATCATGGGGCCGCGATCCAACTTACAGGGCCAAGTCATTGCTCATTTTAATGTCTGTGAACCCTCCAGTGGGCGTTACTGCAATGTTGAGCATCCTGGTACCTGTAGTCATCCCACAGCCTCTCAGTGATTACCCTTCAGTGGGCGATGCTAAATTGTTTTTGCCACATTCTTATGTTGCGCGATTCCCTCACAAACCTTTTTCGTGTTTGTTTGGAGCCAGAACCAGGGATCAGTCCATGGCGGCCGCCCCTGCCCTGATGCCTTGCGGTGAAGTTGCTTAATTAGTCTGTTTCAGGCAGTTAAGGCGCTCTTTGTCTGGCGGTGCGTTGTTCCACGGCTAGACCATGCCATCATTTATTCCAGCAACCTCTCCGGGGAGAGAACGAGTCGCACACACATCGCGGTAAGTTCAAGCTTTTAATAACAATAAGGAGCTCCGTTTTCCTAATGCATTTCGCCCATAACCTTTGGTCTTCTTCAGAGGAGCCAGGCATGCATCATGGGGCCGCGATCCAACTTACAGGGCCAAGTCATTGCTCATTTTAATGTCTGTGAACCCTCCAGTGGGCGTTACTGCAATGTCGAGAATCCTGGTACCTGTAGTCATCCCACAGCCTCTCAGTGATTACCCTTCAGTGGGCGATGCTAAATTGTTTCTGCCACATTCTTATGTTGTGCGATTCCCTCACAAACCTTTTTCGTGTTTCTTTGGAGCCAGAACCAGGGATCAGTCCATGGCGGCTGCCCCTGCCCCGATGCCTTGTGGCGAAATTGCTTGCTTAGTCTGTTTCAGGCAGTTAAGGCGCTCTTTGTCTGGCGGTGCGTTGTTCCACGGCTAGACCAGGCCATCATTTATTCCAGCAACCTCTCCGGGGAGAGAACGAGTCGCACACACATCGCTGTAAGTTCAAGCTTTTAATAACAATAAGGAGCTCCGTTTTCCTAATGCATTTCGACCATAACCTTTGGTCTTCTTCAGAGGAGCCAGGCATGCATCATGGGGCCGCGATCCAACTTACAGGGCCAAGTCATTGCTCATTTTAATGTCTGTGAACCCTCCAGTGGGCGTTACTGCAATGTCGAGCATCCTGGTACCTGTAGTCATCCCACAGCCTCTCAGTGATTACCCTTCAGTGGGCGATGCTAAATTGTTTCTGCCACATTCTTATGTTGCGCGATTCCCTCACAAACCTTTTTCGTGTTTGTTTGGAGCCAGAACCAGGGATCAGTCCATGGCGGCTGCCCCTGCCCTGATGCCTTGCGGCGAAATTGCTTGCTTAGTCTGTTTCAGGCAGTTAAGGCGCTCTTTGTCTGGCGGTGCATTGTTCCACGGCTAGACCAGGCCATCATTTATTCCAGCAACCTCTCCGGTGAGAGAACGAGTCGCACACACATCGCGGTAAGTTCAAGCTTTTAATAACAATAAGGAGCTCCGTTTTCCTAATGCATTTCGACCATAACCTTTGGTCTTCTTCAGAGGAGGAGCCAGGCATGCATCATGGGGCCGCGATCCAACTTACAGGGCCAAGTCATTGCTCATTTTAATGTCTGTGAACCCTCCAGTGGGCGTTACTGCAAAGTCGAGCATCCTGGTACCTGTAGTCATCCCACAGCCTCTCAGTGATTACCCTTCAGTGGGCGATGCTAAATTGTTTCTGCCACATTCTTATGTTGCGCGATTCCTTCACAAACCTTTTTCGTGTTTGTTTGGAGCCAGAACCAGGGATCAGTCCATGGCGGCTGCCGCTGCCCTGATGCCTTGCAGCGAAATTGCTTGCTTAGTCTGTTTCGGGCAGTTAAGGCGCTCTTTGTCTGGCGGTGCATTGTTCCACGGCTAGACCAGGCCGTCATTTATTCCAGCAACCTCTCCGGGGAGAGAACGAGTTGCACACACATCGCGGTAAGTTCAAGCTTTTAATAACAATAAGGAGCTCCGTTTTCCTAATGCATTTCGACCATAACCTTTGGTCTTCTTCAGAGGAGGAGCCAGGCATGCATCATGGGGCCGCGATCCAACTTACAGGGCCAAGTCATTGCTCATTTTAATGTCTGTGAACCCTCCAGTGGGCGTTACTGCAATGTCGAGCATCCTGGTACCTGTAGTCATCCCACAGCCTCTCAGTGATTACCCTTCAGTGGGCGATGCTAAATTGTTTCTGCCACATTCTTATGTTGCGCGATTCCATCACAAACCTTTTTCGTGTTTGTTTGGAGCCAGAACCAGGGATCAGTCCATGGCGGCTGCCCCTGCCCTGATGCCTTGCGGCGAAATTGCTTAATTAGTCTGTTTCAGGCAGTTAAGGCGCTCTTTGTCTGGCGGTGTGTTGTTCCACGGCTAGACCAGGCCATCATTTATTCCAGCAACCTCTCCGGGGAGAGAACGAGTTGCACACACATCGCGGTAAGTTCAAGCTTTTAATAACAATAAGGAGCTCCGTTTTCCTAATGCATTTCGACCATAACCTTTGGTCTTCTTCAGAGGAGGAGCCAGGCATGCATCATGGGGCCGCGATCCAACTTACAGGGCCAAGTCATTCCTCATTTTAATGTCTGTGAACCCTCCAGTGGGCGTTACTGTAATGTCGAGCATCCTGGTACCTGTAGTCATCCCACAGCCTCTCAGTGATTACCCTTCAGTGGGCGATGCTAAATTGTTTCTGCCACATTCTTATGTTGCGCGTTTCCCTCACAAACCGTTTTCGTGTTTGTTTGGAGCCAGAACCAGGGAACAGTCCATGGCGGCTGCCGCTGCCCTGATGCCTTGCGGCGAAATTGCTTGCTTAGTCTGTTTCGGCCAGTTAAGGCGCTCTTTGTCTGGCGGTGCGTTGTTCCACTGCTAGACCAGGCCGTCATTTATTCCAGCAACCTCTCCGGGGAGAGAACGAGTCGCACACACATCGCGGTAAGTTCAAGCCTTTAATAACAATAAGGAGCTCAGGCGCGTAGGTGCGGGATCCCAGGCTCGTCAGCCCACTGCTCACGGGAGCTTTAAAGTTACAAATGGGGGTGGGGTCGCACACTACTCACACACCGGCGGTGTCGCCCCTAAGGACTCTGGTCAATGTAGTACGCGCCTGAGTGGTACTATACCTGGCAGATATTGGCAGCCATCGGCAACCCCAGTACACGGCCTATCCCTGCTGACGAGGGGTGATACCCCGAAACACGTGTCCAGGGATGGCGAAGACAGCGAAGATAGCAGAAGATCAAAAGATGATGCATCGCGAACACTTTACTACATTGACCAGAGTCCTTAGGGGCGACACCGCCGGTGTGTGAGTAGTGTGCGACCCCACCCCCATTTGTAACTTTAAAGCTCCCGTGAGCAGTGGGCTGACGAGCCTGGGATCCCGCACCTACGCGCCTGAGTGGTACTATACCTGGCAGATATTGGCAGCCATCGGCAACCCCAGTACACGGCCTATCCCTGCTGACGAGGGGTGATACCCGAAACACGTGTCCAGGGATGGCGAAGACAGCAAAGATAGCAGAAGATCGAAAGATGATGCATCGCGAACACTTTACTACATTGAGCAGAGTCCTTAGGGGCGACACCGCCGGTGTGTGAGTAGTGTGCGACCCCATCCCCATTTGTAACTTTAAAGCTCCCGTGAGCAGTGGGCTGATGAGCCTGGGATCCCGCACCTACGCGCCAGAGTGGTACTATACCTGGCAGATATTGGCAGCCATCGGCAACCCCAGTACACGGCCTATCCCTGCTGACGAGGGGTGATACCCCGAAACACGTGTCCAGGGATGGCGAAGACAGCGAAGATAGCAGAAGATCGAAAGATGATGCATTGCGAACACTTTACTACATTGACCAGAGTCCTTAGTGGCGACACCGCCGGTGTGTGAGTAGTGTGCGACCCCACCCCCATTTATACATCTGAAATGTATCTCTGTCTTCTTCTTGGACAGGAGAATAGGAAGACACTTTATTGTTGGGTCAAAGTACAAGCTTGGACTTTGATATCCCTCATACTAAAGAGTTTCCAGCTAAAGCATTTTACATTTAATGGCTTCAGAGCAATTGTCATCTTTTCCTGTCACTATCCTTTTGGGAGACTATTTAAAAGTACACTTCTAAAGGGAAAAGGAAGACACTTTCGGCCACTGCAGCGAAATACCCTTCTATAGTAATGCAGAAAGTAATATCTAGCACAAGAGGAGACTCTCCCATTTTTAGAGACACATTAAAAGGTGCAGTTGTTGGTCCCAATCATGCACAGCTTTCTTATCCCATGGCATGAGATAAAAAAGTTCTACTTACCCATGGAACCTGAAGGAGGTACTGAGAGAAGATCACGTGGTGGCATACTCAATATTATTCTGAGATGCTGGATGTTTGCGCACCCAAAGCAACTACCACAGAATTAGGAAAATTAAGTTCACAGGCCTGTGTTGCTTTAATAAGATGGGATGCCCATAGCACACGCGTCAGTATCATGGACATTAATAGCTTATGTGGATTGATTCAGTGCTGCAAGTCCAATGTCACCTGTTCTGAAATATAAGTCCTGATATATGTTGGGAGGACCTTCTATCCTCTTGCATGTCAATAAACCACCTCATATTAAGGGAGTTCCCTATATGCTCCCAGATCACACACATCCACCTCCCTTTTCTGTTATTGTTCATGCCTTCCTGCATAACACATGTGCCAACCAACCTTTTTACCTCTCTTCCCTTTCAGCTACTCCCCTTTGCATATCTAATGTAGCACGTCACTGACAGTCGCTAATTTAGCAAAATGTTGAATGTTGAAACAGATGTCTTTCATCATTTTGGAGGTTATTTACTAAGGTTTTGGCGTGTACTCTCACGTGGTGCAAAGCAATGCATCAAAATACTTAGCATTATAAAAGTCTAAGGGTGCAGGGCATTATTGTATAGCACCACATGACCGTCCATACAACCCTTGGTATATAACCCCCACAGTTTGTTGAAGCATCTGCATCTAAACTACACTAAACCATCAAGAGTACGTTTCATTGTCTGGAGTTTTCCAGTGGTGACCATTTGAGTAATATGGGGCAGGCAGAACGCTTCAGGGATCTGACATGCTGGATTAGTTGCATTAGTCTAGTGGGACACTCAGAGTGCCAATCTTATATTCTTCCCAAATTTCCCCCTTTCTTCCTTATTTCCATTCTTCCTTTTTCCTTCCTTCCCCACTGCCTTCCTTATACCTTCTGTTATCCCTCCTCCTGTCCCTCCATTTCTTCTTTGTTTCATTTTTACATTCCTTCCTTCTGCTAGCTTTCGTTCTTCTCTATTTTGTTTCTTTCTCCCGTTCCCACTCTATCTCTCTAGTGTTCTTGTCTCCACACGCTGTCTCACATTCAGCCCTCCCAATTGCTAGCACTACCTCTTCATCTCTTTCCAACATTCACTTCACCCAGTCTCAGACTCATGTTTGTATCTTTTCTTTAAGGCTGATGTGCATCAGAAAATTGATTTGCGGATAAAGCTGACACTTCAGATCCTTGGTAAGTCCCTTCTCCCGCTAATGTTTAACTCACAGGCAGCACTTTTTTAAAGACGTCTGTGCATGAGGGAATGTATGTATAAAAGTGGAAAGATACCATATTAACCACCAGTTACTCCTAAGCAAATGGAGCCTTCAATTTTCAAATTAATATTATCAGTACCTCCTGCTCTGCAGTGTGGAAAATTCTGCACCAGGGCCATATTACATAAAGTGTCCTAGGGGTGCAAGAGGCATGTGCATTCATTTGTGTGCATCCCCGGAGGACCTTGGTATTACAGAAGGGTCCGCAGATGCAAACTAATGTGCATGTAGCACTATCATATAGGGGCGTTCATTCATTTGCATGGGCACAGAGCCCCAAAGGATTGAGGTAAATAATCGTGTTGTATTATGGACATGGGCACTGGGCAAAGAGGCGGCCACAAGATGCACTGATTGTGCACACAAACAGATGGCACAGTCAGTGTGACCCCCAAGTACTCCTCTCTGGAGGAAGAGAGCAAGGGACCAATGGATTCTCCCGGTGCAGACAATCATGCCTACACCCCCCTGCAAGGTGATCTCTGTCCCCTAGAAATGCAGGCTGGGTGCCTACTGTGAAAGACAGACTGGCTGCTTCAAACAGCTGTTCTGTCTTCCACTAAAGGGCTGCTAAGCTGAACTAAGCAGCAATCTTTCAGAGTACTTGGGAATTAGTCCATGTGGCTGTCCCACACCATGATTGTAGAGTGGGTTAATGGGTCTGCTACGGATAGTCATTCTGTTTTTATTTGAAAATCATAAGTCTGAATGACAGATCTCCCAACCGACATTCTTAGGTCTACTTTGTTTCTCGTAAGAAAACATGACGCAATGGGAGTTTGGTCTCCAGTGATGCATCTAGCCTAGTAATAACGGCCAAGAAAGTTATTTGCTTGTAGAACATGCGCGTCATCATTCTACATTTTCAAGTTTTCACTATTTCTAATATGACGCTTTTCACAAATGTCCTTTTGCCTGAAGAAGCGATTCTCTTCTTATTTTGTGCTACACAAAACACTGTACTGACGTAAATAAAATGTAGAAAGAAAAATAGTCTTGTTTATGTATTTATTTATTTATGTAGTTATTTATTACTAGTTTATTACTGGTTACCGCACTCATTATACACATGTAATATATAACGCTATATTTTTCAGTGTAGGCAGTTAACAGTTACAATTTGATTAAACTATTAAGAAAAATAGCCCTCTCAGGCATTAGTATTGGCAAATTAGCTATTAACAGAATTTAATATAAATGCTTGTTTCAAGTAAATAATACTCTGTAGGAAGGCGCTCTTCCAATATGTCTCATCACAGTTTGGCATGTTGTACCTGGAAACAGACTGGGATGGATTGTATTTTAACCAGTTACTAAACATTTCTGCCAAAGTTTGGTTGTGGTTTTGACCGTTTTGGTATTTTTCTTCGGTGCAGTATGCAGCACACATAGAAATAGCAAAAACGAGGAGAAATAAAAGTATTTCTCCTCATTGCACCAATCTAAAACCTGCGTGAAAGGGGTGTGCAATGGGCGTTGCTGTGGGCGTTCCACTCCAACACCCATTGCCTTTTGATGCTTCTCCAGATTTACAAGGATCTGTAAATCTGAGGCAGTGCCTGAAACTAACGCCATGCAGAAGTCGGTGTTAGATTGGTGCGACGAGGAGGAATACTTTTATTTCTCCTTGTTTTTGCTTTTTCCATGCGTGCTGCATGATTTTTCACTATTCATTGCTATCTGTATGTTACTAACTAAATAGGTGAAGGGGTAACCACCAACCAAGGAAAAACAATATTCCCAGAACTCCCTCAGGAGTCTACCACATGATGCAAATCCTGAGGACCAAGGTTAACAGTGGAACGAAGAGTCCTTCCGTCACATGTTAGAACAGCAAAAATTGTTCAATGGGTCTTACTTCACACCGTAGTAAAGGTCTAATCCAATCAATAAACACCTATGGTTAATGTACTTATTCAGGACAGAAAAAAATCAAAGCCTTTAGAATGAAAAAAATATTGTATTCCTTTAGTACCCTTTGTTGGTGTTATATTTGACAAATGTGCAAATGCTGCAGTGCTCATAGGTGCAGTTGTGTGAAAATTAAAATAAGATACACATATCTACACTTACGTAGAATGTATTTATCAACTATCCACAGTACAATGTAAGTTTTGTTCCTCGTGGTTTTATTTAATCACCTATGGACAATCCTTTGAACAATGTTACATTTTGACTCCCGTTTTAATTGCAGTGGGTCTCCTTAGGACAACAAGTGCAGTCTGACACAGGAAACAGCCTTTACAACGAGGTGTTTACCTTGTTGTACATTTACCACACATTTTTTGCGCGCATGTTTTTACCGTGAATATGTATTTAAAATACATGCCAATACCACATATTTAAGGTAAATTAGGGGGCCTCCCCTCCAAATACATTATCCCCCAAATGCATCAACAACCCATTTTACGATTCCTTAATAGCGAAAAATACCGATTCGCTATTAAGGAATAGCAAAATGGAATGCATCAAGAAATCACAAAAAAAATAGCGATTTCTTAGAATTCCTTAATTGCGACTCGCAATAAAGGAATACCTCCCAATTCATTCCTATGGGCCTAGAGGCCCATAGGAATGAATGGGAAGACAATCTCAATTTGCGAATCGCAATTAGCGAATCGCAAATTGAGATTGCGATTTCAAGGGTGCAGGGGTGTCCAAAGGACACCTTGTTGCACCCCTGAAATTGATCTGTGCACATGCCCTTAGGGCATGTGTGTGCACAACATGAAACTTTGAAAAATGCACTTTAGTGCATTTTTCAAAGTTTTTGCAAATTACCATGAAGTTGTACTTCATGGTAATTTGCGTGCCCTATTAGTGAATTCGCTATTTTTAGAACTTTCATGCATTGCATTTAAGGAATCTCAATTTGAGATTCCTTAAATGCAAATAATCGCAATTTAGCGATTTCTCAATTTGCGATTTTTGCATTTGGGATGATGCATCCCAAATGCAAAAATACCGGTCGCAAAGGGGCAGATTCTGAGAATCTGCCCCTTTGCGAGCGGATTTTTGTTTGATGCATCTAGCTGATAGTTTAAATCTAAAAACAATGCGTGGTATTGGCATGCATTTTAAATACATATTCACTGTAAAAACATGCGCGCAAAAAAATGTGTGCCAAAGGCATGCAAAGTAATTGCATGCGTTGTATCGTCGTACAACCGTCTGGCACCACCACCGTTTGAGAAAAGTGGTTTATTATATGATGTGGTTGTGCTACCCCACTGTGTAATATACTCACAAACCCATATCAGGTCCAGCCAAGTCTAATCGAAAAACATTAGCTCAGCCCTTGTTATCTGTGCTTCAGAACACTCAGGTTTTATCTAAGGAATAAGTGTAAAGCATTTAGAAGTACCAAAACAGTTGAACAGGAATAACATCCAACACAATAAATTTCCAACTCCAATAAAAAAAAAATAATAGATTGTATTTTTATCTTTAAATAGACATCTCAACTACAAATCTCCACAGGACGTTTCCAAAGATGCAACTTTTTAAAGAAACAAAGAATCACAGATTGTCACTTAGCGCAATATATCAATATAATCTACCACGGCCCAAGGTTTATGGTCAGCTACAACAAGAAACTTGAAAGCATCCATAAGGGCACTCTTGTATTGACCAATTCCAACAGGGAGCCAGTCTCAGGAATGAATAAGATCCAGTTGATCAGTTTACAGTCAAAGTTGTCTTCAGTCCAGTTCCAGGCTCTATGGGCGTCTGCCATAGACGTCAATAGAGTGGTCTTGATGCCAGAGATACACGATGCTGAAGATGCTCAAGGTTTCTGAGGATGCTGAACCAGTGACAGGGGTCTTCCTAGAGTCATCCCCCAGTCCACAAACACCATGGGGCTACTTTGGCCAGAAGGGGTTGAAGCCCCTCAAAGTCCAGTTCAAGTCCAGATAAAAACCAGTTGCCACTAGTCTCCTGGTCTCTGGTTAGCTATCATTAATTTTCTTGTTGGGCGACTCTGTTGATTCTCCTGGGTCCAGCAGACTCGAGTTCAACTTTTGAGTGCTGGGACTAAGTCTCCCAGGCTGCTTTTCAGCCATCAGTGGCAATCAGCCATTCTTGGCTACCAACTCGTCAAGGTAGGCTTCATCCAGTTTTATGTCCTGTGGCAGTAACAGGACAACACACAACTGACTTTTGGAGTCATCTTCTCTGTCTGGGGCTCAGGATAACTTTTCCTCGACCTGGACACCTTAGGCACAGTTTGTTGGCCCAAGGTGCAACATGTGTAGTTCAGTCTTTGGTGCAGCCTCTATTTGCTGGGTCCAAAGAACAGCAGGGCAGTCCTCCTTCTGTCCTCTTTCTAGTACAGGCATGATCTGAGGCCTGGGTGCCACTTTTATGCCCAGTTCTTGCCCTCAGCGGTTGCAGTGACTACTAGCATATGGGCTACCAGGTCCCTTCCTGCTTAGTTACAACTTCTGTCAAGTGTGGCATCTAGCTAGCCCTAAATGCATTATTCTGCTCACTTCCAACATGGCAGAAGCTTTCTACTGGTGAGTGGAGCTCACTAGTCCATCCCGTGGGTGTGGCTATCTGAGGGCGGCAACCCATGGAAAAAAAACAGTTTGACCACGGCTTCCCCCTCTCTGTCCATGATGTCAGCCTGTCTGCTAAAACAAAAAGGATAGGCTGTCACATGTGTGACTACCATATGACCTTCAAAGGCAGCTTCCTCTTTGAAGCTTGCCTTTTAAGCTCAGACCCTCTTTGGTCATCTTGCCAAGCAGTCCCTTTGTGTTTCTTCCTGAGAGCCGATCATACCTCCACCCAGGAGGGGAGTGGGCTGTCTTGGGGGCAACAGCTTGTGTGCAACAGTAAATGGTCCCAGAAAATCTTTAGGCTACAAACTGCCAACTCTCTATTAGTAAAAAAGTTACATTAAATTCAATTCGAGCAACACGTCAGTTTAATGCAGCAATTCTTTTGATATCTTGAACTACCATATTTAGTAGTTCCATTCAGAAGTTAACACTGCAGAGTTGTCTGTGTGTAATCCTGTCGCCAATGGGGCTACAAGGCTTTCTACAGTAAAAACAACAATGTGGGGTTTTTTACAGTCAGAACCTGTAAAAACATGTTCTACATTCTAGTACACTGCACCCTACATTAGGGCTCATTAGGTTTGCCTTAGGGGGAACTTAAATATTTTTTAAAAAGTTAGCCACGTAAAACTGCTCTGGCAGCCAGCACTGGCGGCTGCGAGTGATGCTTTCCTTTGTCACACTGGTGAAGGCACAATAAGTGATACATTCCATGAGGGAAACTTTAACTCATAGGCCCTGGATTCCCATGGTGGTACCATATACTATGGACTTATAAGTAAGTGAACTTATTTATGTATTTAGACCCTAGTATGCCAATTGTGGGTTAGCCAATTAGACATGTACATTTGTAAGGGTCGGAGCACTGACACTGACGCCTGTTTGGCTGGACTCAGTTCATTCACAGATCGCAAAACCAGCAGCATTAGTCCAAAGTTACCAAAAAGTGCGGGTGAACCCTTAAAAAAGCCATTTCATTACCAACATCAGTACAGTCCTAATGTATGCCATGAGCGAGGATACAATGCCAAACCAATGGCTCATCACAAAAATAGACTAATCTTGGATTGAGTTGTGGGAAAAAATTCAGAACCTCATATTAGCAAGATCGTGAAGCCAAGCGGTGCTAACAATCCACCAGCCCATAATTTGCTACAACTATTGTACCTGAAACAATGCTGAAGGTTTGCACCATAATAATTATTGGGGAGACTGCCCTGTTACCAGTGGCTTTTTGCTTTGTGTCCTATCACAACAATTGATGATGCAGTCGTGGCTGCTGCCACTATGCAGTGGCGGGGCGGCAGGGCAGCAGCAGCGGTGGTGGGGGGGAAGGGTTGAATAAAAAAAATTAAATAAAACTTACCTGATTGTGCGGCTGCCTTGTGCTCCAGTGCTCCTCTGTTCTCCTGCTGCTCCCAGCAGTCCCTGGGACAGACTTCCCCATCCAATCCAGATGCTGCTCACCTAATATGAGAGCAACGCCAGGATTGGGCTGAATGGGCTGGTTTGACCCTCCGCTCAGGAACAGGGAGTATGTGCTGTTTCTACACCCAGGTGTAGAATATAGCCGGGTTAGAGAAACTTAAGTGTGCATGCCTGATTGGCAGGCCTAAGATGACCAGCCAAACAGACATGCACACTTAGAAGTGCACATAGCACTTCATTCCTCCTCCCTCCTGCGGCCTGGCCCCGCCCCTCCCTACACACCCTGGATCAGCCAGCAGCTGAAAAACAAAATGATAATAGAATATCACTTCATTTTTCTGCTGCTGGCTCTGAGCCAGTGGGATAATGCTCCTCCACCATTGCGGAGGAGCCGCTGATGTGGTGATTGCCTGTGAACCTCGATTAGAATCATGGTTCAGGATCTCCTGCCAGGAGATCGAGGTTAGCTCTGCGGCTTCAAACACAAACGTGTCTTCTTCAAGTGGCAAGAATTCTTGTGTAAATTTGCCTACATTTACTAAGGCTTGTTCGTATGCTTTCGTCACGTACTCCGGCTTTACAGTAGTAATCAAGTAGATGCTATCCCATGCATCGCACTGCACCTTTAGATCACCCGCACATTACTTTAAAAGAGTTGGGCCCTGTCTAAAATAAAATGACATCAGCAAGTCCGTCAACTAGCCACTCACTGCAGAACTTGAATGCCTCCCCCGCAAGCAGTCCTTGAAACATGAGTTCACGTGGAACTCCTTCAGAAAAACAATTATGAACATCACAGATATTACTGTGCTGACTCAATCTGAAAGATAACGATGTCAAAATGAACATGTTTGGAAAAAGTACAGACAAAACAGCCAGTACGTAACACGGTGCAGCCCAACCAAGTTTTATTCGGACAAGTAACACAATTTCACACAATTTCACGAAAGTGTGTTGAGTGAAATATAGTAGCAGAAGACCTCAGATGTGTAAACAAACCAAAACCAGAGATAAGACAATGTAACATAAAGTAAGGACAAATACAGGTAGTTGGTTGATACACTTGTGAGACAGCAGTTTCAGTTAAAAACAAATCATGGATACAAAAATTCAATCATTGTATCTGCAAAAGTTGGAAAGGTTGTCTGTCTCTATAATCTTGTCGACGGCGTTTCGACCCCTTAGGCATAATTGGATCTCATCAGGACTAGGGATACCTGGGGTCTAAAGAATAAAGAACTAAGTATTAGGGAACGGTAACACTCAGATGTGCTGAAAAATATATTGATAACATTCATTGATTTTATCAATTTATCAATATTTTATACATTTTTTGAATTTTATCAATATATTTTTGATATCCCTAAGAGGTCAAAATGCAGTCGACAAGATTATAGAGACAGACAATGTTTCCACCTTTTGCAGATACAATGGTTGAATTTTTGTATCCATGGGTTGTTATTAAGTGAAACTGCTGTCTCACAACTGTATCAACCAACTACCTGTTTTTGCCCTTGATTTATATCACTTTGTCTTATCTTTGGTTTTGGTTTGTTTACACATCTGGGGTCTTCTGCTACTATATTTCACCCAACAAATGTAAAAATGTTCGAAATTTTGTTATTTGTTTGAATAAAACTCGGTTTGGCTGAACCGTGTTACGTACTGGCTATTTTATCTGTACTTTTTCCAAACGTGTTTATTTTGACAGTTATTATTGGATTGAGTCCGCACAGTAATCTCTGTGATATTCATAATTGTTTTTCTGAATGAGTTCTATGTGAACGCATGTTTCAAGGATTACTTGATCCCCTGTTTGCATGGGCATAAGGGTTGCTCTTGTTGTATTAATTATCACTCGCAAGCACAGCCAGAAACCTACTTCTCACTAAAGAGTAGCTGAACCAGACTCTAAAGAGGAGAGTTGATCAATGTTTTAGGAAACCTCCTGGGACATCTGCAGCTTCCTCTTCAATTGTCCAGCTAGTGGGGCAGTTTGAGGATATCGTGCACCCTGAAGGGATGCGAGTCATAGTTGGAACTGAAACTAGCCTCCTGCGCTCATCCTAGTCCCAAAGAAGCAACGTCATTGCCCTCAGCTCCATAAACTGCAAATCCACCTCTAAATGGGTCAGAGAGAGCCTCACTGCTGTATTATGCTCACATTTGACACATCTGGCATGTGAAGAGAAGAACCTTTGTATGTGTGTTCTGCAAAACTGCATCAAGTTCTGATACAAGAATGTCGCTCCTCGCCCTGCCAAAGAGGAGTGTGAAATGCTGTTCTAGGCAAGGCTTTGAGTGAGCAGGGTCCCCCTGGGTCTTAGAGCCGGTAGCAGTTAAAAACTGAAATTTAAAGTGGTCCCTATCAAAACCTATATTAATGTCCTTAACTTTACAGGCAAATAAGTAGGAAACAACAAAAAACAAAATACCTTATATATCAAAATGGTCATCCTTTTATTCGGATAAGGTTTTCAATGAAGTATGTTTAAAAAAAGAAACTTTACTGGCAAAAACGCTGATAGATTTTTGAACAGTGAATGGGGAAAATGTTAAGGTGATCCATGTCAGCGATTTAATTTATGTCTATGTTTCACATTTTTCCCTTAATCTTGCATTCACTAATAGTGTTTGCTATTTCCAGGATGATACGTTTTTGTATTTTTTCCATGTGATACGACTCCTAGTGCATACTATGTATTGAGTCGCCTCAGGTGTTTACAAAGGGCCACGGTTGAGAGCTCTGAAGTTGAGGCTGACGGCTGTCCGAGATTCTCATAGTGCCTGCCAATGGATCAGAAAGTTATTAAAAAAACATGATCATCCAATCTTTGGCCGCTCTGCAGAGCGCTCAGCACAATAGTCACATATTCCAGTTTCAATTGTGATTCTGCGCAAATATGCAGATGGACGAGATGTGGAGCGAAAAAGGGCATACATGTGTAACAGGGGAACATCCTTTACAACGCAACTTTTACAACGCACTACCATTACGACGCAACTTTTACAACGCAAGTTATTACAACGCATTGCGCTGGGGGGCGCTCTAGGATAGGGAATAGTTTAATTTACTATCCAACACCTTCCCTACTATCCACGGGGACTGGAGTTGGAATAACAAATTAAACTATTCACTAGCCAGCGCCCCCCAACGCAAGTCGTTGTAACGACTTGCGTTGTAAAACCTGCGTTGTAAAGGCATGCGTGGTAAAAGCATGCGTTGAAACGTCATACATCCTGTCTAACATAGTGTGAAATAGCAGGAGTGACTGGGACACTCTGAAGACCAAGACACCTTCCCGAGTCCTCAGTAATGTTTAATTCTCTGTTTCATAACTAAAACATTTTCAAATATATTTACAACAAAATCATTCTTGTTCCTCATTTATCTTAAACAGCGGTAATCATTGGCAAAGCCAATAGTCCTGGCTGGTTTTACATATATGTCAGTTGTGTTACATATCAGAGAGGCAACAAATACCTTTCAGGGGGCACACTGTCAAATTCACAGTAATTCAGTTTACATGTTTAAACCATACCCTTAAATACATCCGCCATGTCCCTTATAAAGATTCCCCCACTTCTGTCATCCCACTTAAAGCCTTGGTTCTAGGTGAGAGTAGTTAGTCTACTGTCTAGAAATGTTTAAGTGCTAGTTCTGGTAAAGTTAAAAGCCATGTCACCACAGCTAGCCGCGAGCTCCACTGCTTCTACAGGCTGGTGGTGGAACGCTGACAAAGAAGCACCGTGCCACATAGAGCTCATGCCATTCAAGCTGGCCAGCCTGCACCTAATTGGAGTAGGAGCAGTGGAGATGGTGTGAAACCCTTCTGGACCTTGACCTTAGCCATACACCTGCAGGAGGGATATGGTCACAAGTGCATGCTGCTGACTTCTTCAGCTGCCCTGTTAGATCATAATTTCGCCGCTAGAGGTCAGCTCCAAAGGCCCCCAGCCAATACAGATGCTGTGGGGCCCTGGGAAGGTCTGCTTAGCCTCCTTGTCTGACATTACAGTTATCAGCCAAAGCAGGCAAGCTGAGGTCCACCACAGACATCAAACCATGGGGACCTGCATCCCTGCACTTGGACTATCAGATGCAAAGATTAGGTTGTGTGGTGGGGGGGGGGGCAGGACTGTGTGGGCTTTTATGCTCCATAAGGGGAGACAGAGAGTTAGAGCTATAGATAAGAAAAAGAAAGTGAGAAAAACTGAGGTGACTTACTTCTCTTCTACCTTGGGGCACGCTTATCTCCTTAAGAGTTCTGGAATTCAGACTGCTGTGAGATCGGAGCGCGCTAAATGCGATCGCGGTGGAGTTGGAAAATGCAAATGTTGGCGTTCCAGTGTGGCTGCCCAGCCAGGCTCCTCTGGCAACTTTACCTTAATAAATCTCACTCCGTTCTGCTTCTTCTTGCTTACTTTGAGAGGTCGCCTAAAAGAGAGAGAGAAATCATGCCATGGTGAGTTGTTTTTGGCCTCCTGGGGATTGTGAACCATTTATCCCATCAGATCATTGTGTTAGAGTCTATGGCAGGCCGCTGGACTAATGTAGTTACTTCATTAAGACAAACTTGGGTCAGGAGAAATCGTCGGGAAGTCCATGGTAGTTAGGAAATCTGTTCTGACCATTTAATCCACCCGAATCGTTTGCTCTTGTAACACCTGTTTTTTGGGACTTTTTACTGTGGTGAGTCTCACTACTTGTGTCTCACCCACTGTAAACACATAGTAAATGGTTTGCCAATATTTACCAGTTTTTAAGATAAGGCTGCTGTGATACAGCTAGGGAAAGGGTCACTGGGTTGGATACACCTGACCTGTGCACATGCATGTGCATGCGTGTGTTGGCTGCGAATGCGAGACCACCGTTGTGCACAGCATAGTAACTGCGCACAGGTCACCTGGTAAAGAGGGGACTCTGCAAGGTTAAATGTTGTCCTGGGGTAGGCCGTATAATATTAGTAAGCACTGATAGGTAAAGTAGGGTTTACTGATTTATCTGCAGTGTCACTGTATTATACAAATAGGGGGAAATCTGCAGTAAAGTGCAAATTCGCTTCTCTTAGGCCTACAAAGCCAAGTCAAGTATCAAACTTGGGAAACATGCATGTCAAATTTGAATATGCAAGTCCCAAGAACCTACATGTATACCTTATGGGTTGCCCAGATTTGCCACATTTCTTCGGCTCAGCACAGGATCCAACTCCAGGCCTTTTGTCACCTTGCTGGGCTAAGTTAATTACTCTGCTCCCCAGCAGAGGGAACACATACCTCCTCGCGCAAAAGAAATGATTTACAGAGCTTCACGCATCTCCTCAGGAGGACGGAGTGGGGTATAGCATATGCATCTGTTAATTAGCTCCCACACTGTACCAGAGTTGGAACAGCCGACGCCCACTAGACAAAGGAAGAAGCCCAGACCTCTAGAGCCAACACAGGAGGGTGCTCCCCTTGGAAGGTTTGGTGAGAAGGTCTCTGGCAGTGGTATCAGCTAGGGTGGAGCTGAGGCCCCCAGGGGAGATGTGCACAGAGACCACTTGATGGTGCCAGCTTGTACTGTCCGGGAAACGTTGTTTACAACATGGTCGTTACATCGCGATGCCATTACATCGCGGTTTTTAGAACGCAAGTTGTTACAACGACTTCCGCTGGATGGTGCTCTAGGACAAGGAATAGTATAATTTACTATCCAACACCTTCCCTACTGTATGTAGACTGGAGTTGGAATAGTAAATTATACTACTCCTAAGTCCAGCGCCCTCCAACGCAAGTCGTTGTAACGACTTGCGTTATAAAAACCGTGATGTAATGGCATGCGATGTATTAGCATGCGTTGTAATGTCATACAACCTACTGTCCCAGCATGTTGTGCAGGAGGGTTGAGAGTGGGGAGGAAGGTTGATGTGGCACCTTATGATTGGCATCTAGAACGTTCTACCCCCACTTAAAAGCTCTTTCACTAGGGAGAAACAGAGAGTTGTACACTTGAATTGGACAAGCCCCCTTATGGACTAAGGACTCTCCATACAGCTGACCCCAGGACCAGTGAGTCTCTCCAGGACCAGTGAGGTTGTTTACCTCACACCCTCAAAGGGCCGCTTAGTGGAAGAGCTGGACTTCTGTGCCCCAGCTGAAAGAGAGGTGGACCAGAGGCAAAGCAAAATAGGAAAGATGGTACATGGAGTCAGTGGAATCAACTCCTTGTAAAGTGTTCCTTACAGAGGCTTGTAGGCTGGCTTAAAAGGCTCCAGGTGGCTAGCGCTTACCACCAAGAGTAAAAGAGCCCACAATCAAGTAAAACAGCCCAACGGGGTCAGGGCGATGCACAACTGCAGGTCGCCCATTTAACCATTCCTACAAGGAGTAATGTAGTGCATGGAACTCTGCTACAACTTTTAAAAATACCCCTGGGGTAGGCCAGTTCCCAGGGGTCAGTGCAAGTTTCATCAATTTTCAATGATCCAGGGAGGTGACATTCATGGGCCACCTCCCCAGAGCTCCCCGAGGTCGGAGACCCAACACCCATGCAGGGGCCCGGGACCCCATCCATGGGTCCCCAACAAGGACAGAGGAAGAGATGAGCACGGTGGTGCTGCCCTCAATGGACAGAAGAGGCACAGGACTCCACCCCCAGGCCCCCAATGAGCAAAGGAGAAGGGGTAGTGCTCTCTCCCTGCCTCACAATGGTGGTGGGCTCACCTCCAACCCCCATGTCAAGGGGAGCAGGGCTGTCACCGCAAAAAAAGCACCCTGCCCGCACAGGGTGGGCATGGAGAATACAGTTGCCAGCTCCTGCACCAGCAGTCAACAAAGCCGGCTGGGTGGGAGCCTGCTAGCCAGCACAGGAGTATGCTCCCTACACTGCCCCAACGACAAGACACATCACGGTGTTCTGGGGTGGTATCGGGCGCCCCGAAGAAAGAAAGAAAAATAAAACATGTGCCACAAAGCCCTGCTCAACAGAGAGAAGCTGCTCTTTAAAGAGCCATGCTTCTTGGATGGAGTGCCCCATTAAGACCTGCTGGGCTTTATTTGCATAAGTTCCCTTTCTGTGGTGCCCCCAGGTCGGCAGGGTCACCAACAACGATTTGAAGGAGAGTTGTGGGGGCCAGCAGGAGTCACAGCAGCCCCCCCACCAAAAGCAATTTCAAAAGTAACCCTGTATTTGCTTTTCCTCAACGTTTCAAGAACTCCTAAGGTTGGAACTTTTGTTCTACAGACAGGGAATGCAGGGACCTCTAGTAGTTGGCCCTATGGCTGCATTTTATGTGGCCTAAGGTGGTTTAATAAAGACAATGACTCATGTTATGGTTTTGTCAAAGCGTGAGTTAAACGATGTATTGCTGACAGTGATTTTTCATAAATGTTGTAATGTTTTATTGATAATAATTATTCCAGATAAAACATGGTATTGATGTCTGTAATAGAGAGATGGTTTATAACGTGATTCTTAGTCTGCTATGTGGTCTGATAAAGCCAATAGACCTGCTTTATTTAAAGTGGCATCCTCCTGTATAGTAATATGCTTTCTGGTATGGGGAAGGTACTGTGAATTGTTTGTGGTGTGACCCTTTAGAGGCCAACTGTGATTTCAGAAGGTAACCAAAGATATTTCTACCACTGGTATGTCTGGTATGTATATATTTGTGAATTACTGTAAAGTATTGGGTGGTGTGTATGTAATAAATCTGCTTTTCTTTTCCCACCGAAAAAGCACAGACTGGACAATCATTTATTGATTGGCATTGTTGAGTGCCAGCGAAAAGTGATTACTAGCCCATATCACCTTCCCGAAGTTGGCCTTGACCTGCTCTGATTCGCTACCGTGAGAGAATCAAGTGCTACAATGTGGTGCTTGGTTATCAATGAGAGGGTACATTTGGACCTATTACTTGCACAGGCCTCCCATCATGCACCTTACAATGATTCATAACAGTGTAACTGCAATTGTTATGGAGACAGGTGCTAGGAAACTATTGGTAACCTACAGGAGGTGATATGGGTGACATCCCTTTGACAATGAAGTGAGTGGGTGGGCACTCTACAAAGTGTCTACAACATCCATTGCTTGGAGCTTCTTTCTCAATTAAAGAATACATGTGTTGACCTGACAGACACCCCAAGGAGAGAATTGCTCCTAGGACCCTACTGTGGGACTCTTTCAGATTTCTGAGGGTACCGCTAACGAGGAATCACCATAATACTGCTGTTTTCTTCTCTGGCCTGGTTCATTCTCAACATACAATAATATATGAGTGTGTCTGAAAAAGGCATTTCCCTTCTCAGCTTACACTGGGACACCTGCTCCAGTACTCCCCTCTGACGGGTAGTGGTGTAATGCAAAATGATGCCGCTGCCCTGCAGAATGTGATTAGTTCATCACAAATTGTATCCTACTACCATGTTAACTCCATTCTGACCTTTTTCACCAGAAGGAAAGTCAACCCAAAGGGGGTTTATAGGGACGTGGTGAGACCCGATGATGAAGCATGACACCAATAGGATGTGTTAGTGTCCATATATAACCCCTTTGGTTGTCTTTCCTTCTGGAGAAGCAGATCCGAATGGAATCAAGGGTGTAGGATACTTTTTGTGATGAACTAGTGAAATAGGGAGGCAGTATTTTACGATTCCACTATATACACACACATAGAGAATCTCTCCCCCCTCCCCACACATAAAGTGTGCGATAAAGGTACAGAATGTGATTAGGGATCACTGAGTATCCCGCATCTCACAGATAGTGATTAGCCTTGGGCTCAATGGGGGCCCTGAAGGGTTAGGGTGCCCCTTAAGGGTTCAGGGCCCCCTGCACTGCATGGGCTGCATGGGCCTACATTACGCCCTTGGACAGGAGAAGGGGTCACTGACAGGTTGGCCTCCTTTTTTGGACCATGGCTGTTGGCCCAGGGATGTATCAACCTCCCAAGAGTTACTGCTCACACAAACTATAAGCCTAGACAACTGTCTTTACATTCTTGGTTGGGAGGCCCACTGGGCAAGGAAACCATAGGATGAGCGGTTGAGGATTGTTGCCAGGGTGTGGTCATTGGGTGGGAGTTAATGGTTTTTGACGACCTCCACAAAGTTCTATGGAAAAATATTTCAACCACTACTTCACAATTGTGAAGGAAGTTCTTTCTGCCTATTGCTCAAAACGGTTCCTGTGCGATTCTACTCAGTCATCACTGCAGTGAAAAGTCTGGCTTTGTAGTACAACTGGCATCATGCCCATTATTGCACAGCTCAATGTGGTGAAACGAACACGAGTCTCAACTAATTTCTACCGCCATCTACAGCTGTCAGGCCTCATCTCCTGCAAGTCTGGGAATACTAGGCTAGCTTGCCACAACCCAATCCTCGCCTCTTTGGTATTTTGTAGTGTTTGGTTGGTGGTCTGTGGGTGTACATTAGGCCTACTTATAGTGACAAAGATCTTACAACTTGCTCCTTACTGTCTGTCACACAAAACTAAATACATATGTCTATATTAACTCGTTTTTTTCTGTAGCGCATGAGATCATGGATGTCTTTCATTTATATTTATATCTAGGAGTGTTTATTTGCAGATGGTGTTAACTACCTTACTCTTTATTAACCCCTTCACTGCGGCGGCTATTCCGCCGCAGTGCAAAGGGGGCGGGGCGGAAATGCGGCGGGCGCATGCTGGTGACGGAACCGCTCCGTCACCAGCGTCAGTTGCGCTGTGCTTGTGACGGAGCGGTTCCGTCATGGCCCGCCCCGCTCAATAGAACGCTCAGCGCAGGCGCGGAATTCGCGCCGCGCATGAGCGGCGAGCGGGCCATGACGGAACCGCTCCGTCATCAGCACAGCGCACCCGCAGCTGATGACGGAGCGGTTCCGTCATCAGCATGAAACGGGTTAAGATGTTTTTCGTTATTTCTGCAATGAGGCCAGGTATCATCTGTCTCAAAGATCCCCTAGCTAGCGGTCTGTTCAACTGTCCTGTTCAGATGTCCTGTCCCTTCTCTCTCTGTATAGTCTGCAGTGAATAAGTGGTGCACATCTGTCCACTTAGCAACACCCGGAGCCATCTTTATAGAGCAATAGGCTTATGTTTAACCAACTCATTTCAGTTCTTCCATTTCCCTAGCTCTGACTTATAGACGTCCTGTGACATTTATGCCTGTGTGTCAGAGTCATCCAGATCCCCCTCTGCTGGGAGCTGGTAGTTCCACAGCATCAGTTCCACAGCATCACAACTTTCCAGATAGAATCCCACTTACATTCTCTGCATTCCCCTTTTTCCCCATGCATAAAGGAGCATGGGTTACGCAAATCTCCGTTTTACAGAATGAGTGTTTTTAGGTCTAGCCTAGGCAGTGCACATGTGCACTCTCTTGACATGCTGTATCTACGTCTGCAAGGTTTCACCACTCCAATCACTTTCATTCGTTTCTTGGCCTGCCTTTCCAAATTGAAGAGGTTTGTTTGGTAAATGTTTTACATGTGTCCCACCTTTAGCTGTTTTGTTCCCACCCTGGAGACTGCCCCTGCTACATCGATCCTTTCACTTTTGGCCATATGTTTTGTCTCGGCGCACTCCTTTATTTATTTTATTAAGCTTTTGTTGAAACTCGAATGCACATCATCTAATTTCGCCAGAGCAGTCCTGTTTGAGCACAATGGATAAGTAATATTACCTGCCCATCCCCCCCACCTCTAGTTGATCTCTTGCACCATGGACTTCTCTCTATACCCTATGCTCCAAGAGGCTGTGTGTTTTCAAGCAACCCACATCCGTGTTGCCCTATCTCGTGCCTGTGGCTCTCTGTTCCACTTATTAGTAGGTTAATGTGTTGATGTGACAATACAGCCAGAAGCTCTGTGCAGCTCTGCTTCTAAAGCTGCTTCTTAGTGTCTCCTGCCAGCCTGGTCTTCGCTATGAAGCAGAAGGCATGTGACACAGTCCATCAGAGACAGCTGGTGCTTAAAATAGCTCAGATGTGGAGCGAAATATTAAAATTCTTCGGCTTTTAGATTCTGCTTTTAGATTCATAACGCCAAGTTGAAACGCCCACGCCGTCTGATGTCCTAATTTAAGATGCAGGGCCTATTACAGCCTGTGCTGGAAATTGAATACTGGATACAGATACAGCGACAACTTTAAGGGACAAGCACATTTTGGAATTTGTCTTTGTGCTATGAACTTAACTTAACTTCATGTTCTGAGAAATATGTCTTAGAGGTGACATTCGACAATCATACACTTCTAGGATTCACAACACAAATCTTGGCATCACTTGATAGGTTGAATTTTGGTACAACAAGCCGCAGCACAGGTCGAGATCCATTTTGGAGTAAGAAAAACACAGTCAAGTACCATATCTTAATCACATCCTGCTAAACACGAAAAAACAGGATCGGTCGCTGTCACGCAAATGAATAAGAAAATGTTTTTAAAAAGCCTTGAGGAAGTCACTGGATGTGACGAAACACGTGTCGGCTATTCTTGCATATCCTGATCAAGACTGTATAATACTGAATTCTCCTTTCAAAAGATTTCTCAATCCACATGTTTTGTACGATAGGGGATCTTACAGTCTTGTATGAAATTGTGATGTTTTAAGATATTGATTCCAAGTAAAAAGAACTTATTTTGTACACACTTATCTCTGTTGTTTGCCTGTGATATATTGGGAAGGCATGGCTTGGCAGTTCGGGCTGGACTGTTCCCATGAGGCACAGGGTCAGACTGATTTGCATATGGCCAGGTCTGAACTGGGGTGGCCGAGTGGGATAAAGAACGGTGATGGATTAAACCCAGATCTGTTGACTGGGTGTGAGTGTTTGATTGGTTCTGATGCTCCGTCCATCACCACCCCCTTTTGTACCGCTGTGATATATTAGTGACATAAAAAATGTTGTGAAGTTAACATACAAAAGTCATACGAAAGACGAGATATTATGCCTAGAGTGCCAGGGTATTATTATGTTATATAAAATAATTGGCGGAAGCACTCAAAAAAAGGCAGAATGCTGGTGTAGGTCCTATAATGCTCAGTGGTGTCAGTGAGGCATGACTCACAGGTGGGGTGCGGGGGGTCGCGTGGGGCAGGGGTTAATAATAAAAACAAATGTTTACCTACCTCCCCGCTGGCCGAGTCCCGTGTTGTCTCAGCTTCCGCTCCTGCAGGAATCAGGCAGCCAGGCTCCCACCCCTAAGCAAATCGCAATGCTGCGAGCAGCATTGCGATTGCTCGGGACGCCGCCCAGCCAGGAGCTAATGTCCTGGGCATGTTCTCCATGTAGGCTGCATTGCAGCCTGCATGGAGAAGGGCAGAGTGTGCATGACTGGTTTGGCCGGCCCTCTGGAGCTGACCAAACCAGTCACGTGCACTCAGGAGTGGGTACACTACTCCTCCCCTGCCCTGCTTGCAGAGCAGCCCCGCCCACCCGCCTGCCCACAACTAAACCCTTCTGCTTTCTCACAGTGCGAGAAGCAAAAACATAAAATGGTAATTATTACCATTTTATGTTTCTACTTCTCGCACTGCGAGAAAGCAGTGGGGCGACGCTCCTCCGCCCTGGTTGAGGAGCTGCCCCTGAAATTATGTGAGATCTCTGCTCACCTGTGTGAACGCATGGTGTTATCCGTGCCTGGGAAATTACTTTATCTCCCTGTCTTTCAGTTCCATTGGTACAAGAGAAGCGTTCCTTTTAGACTACCATATTTGTTTTGGAAAAGGGAAGTACTGATACTTTGTGGATGCAATGTTGTATTACAAAAGTGTTGTTACTTAGCCAGTATGTTACCTTTCAACACGGTGGAATGTGTCCATAAATGTTTCCTGATGCAATCACGTATTCCTGAATCACATTGCATGACCCAGTGTGTATCAATTGTGTAGCTCTTCAATCCCTGGTAGCAAAACACCCAGGATAATGTGCTGCATGGCTTTTTTTTACATGGATCCATCTGAAATCTGTCAGCTAAATGAATTGTTTTGAATTCAGCACTCCATATGTTCAGCACCCCATATGTGGGTTCCCTCCTGTACTTCTGTACTCCTAAGTTGTTCTTTGTCGCCTTCCGGCTTCTCTGTTGTGCTTGCTAATGTGTGTTTGAGTGTGGTTTTCCTCCTATACTTCTCCCCCCTGCAGTTGTTTTTTGTCGCCCTCCCCCTTTTCTGTTATGCTCGTCCATGTGTGTTCTTGCCATTGTCTCACGTAGTGGTGTAATTGCAGTGCTGGTGGGGCTGCAATTCCACTCCCACCACACTTCCACTACTCATCACATATACCCAATTCACAAAGGTGATGGAGGCACACGTAAATGCTGTTCTCTCGGAACATCTCTGTCGAGCAGATATTCTCGACGCTACGCAGAATGGGTTTAGGGCAGGTCACAGCACGGAGACGGCTCTGCTTTATATGGTGGAGCATCTTCGCTCCGTGCTTGACGCGGGACAAACGGCAGCGCTTGTGCTATTAGATCTAAGCGCTGCCTTTGACACCGTCTCGCACCCTATCCTTCTGCTGCGTCTTGAGGAGGCTGGTGTTACCGGCACTGCTCTTGAGTGGTTCCGGTCGTTCTTAACCAACCGGGCCTTTAGCGTGACCGTCCCGCCTTACCAGTCCAAATTCCATCTGTTGAACCTGGGCGTCCCCCAAGGCTCCTCGCTGAGCCCTACGCTGTTTAATCTTTACGTTAGGCCGCTAGCTGAGGTTGTCAAACAATGGGGTATGACCATGGTGTCATATGCCGATGACACCCAGCTAGCGGTCACGATCAGCGGGGATGCCGAAGTCGACGCCTCCAGGTTTCAACAAGGACTGAGGGCGGTCGCTAGCTGGATGACGTCCAATCGTCTTCAGCTAAACGCTAGTAAGACCGAGGTCATGGTATTTGGCAGACAGCCGGAACTGTGGGGAGAGAGATGGTGGCCGGGGGAGCTGGGTCCTGCTCCCATCCCAGTCGCCGAGCTTAAGAACCTCGGGGTCTGGCTGGACCCTTCCCTTACGTTTGCTTGCCACACTAAACGCACGGCTGCATGCTGCTTCGGCATCCTGCGTGGGCTTCGTCCTGTGCTAAAGTTCTTCGATGCCCCCACCAGGCAACTCATGATCCAAGCTACTGTCATCTCTAGGCTGGATTATGCGAGTTCCTTGCTGGCCGGTCTGAATGTGGCAGAAATCGGGCACCTACAGAGGATCCAGAACGCCGCAGCGAGAGCGGTAGTAGGCCTTCCAAGATTCTGTCCTACCTCCAGTACCATACGGGCGCTGCATTGGCTCCCGGTGGCCCAGCGGATCCAGTTTAAGGTCCTCTGCGTCGCCTATAAAATCTTGAAGGGGTCCCCGGCAATGATCCTTACGACCCTCCTGGCCAATTACATCCCAGCCCGACCCTTAAGGTCGGCAGACCTCGAATTGGCCGTTGTGCCGCGCTTCAAGCGAAGTAGGGCTGGTGGACGCTCATTTCGAGTGCGTGCAGCTGCTCTGTGGAACTCCTTACCCCCGGCAATTCGCGCTATGAGCGATTTGCTTTCCTTTCGTCGCGCTGTGAAAACGTTTTTATTTCCTTAGTTGTATGCTTGTGCTTTTATGGTTTAGTTTAGTTTAGTTGTGTTGTGTAGCTGCCTTGTCGGGCGCCAGGACGCTCCTTAGCTGGAGCATCTGTGCGCCAAATAAAAATCACATAACATAACATAACAACCAATAATTCAACATCATACCACAAAATTCAACAGCACACCACATAATTAAACTCCACTGCATAACGCCCCACAACACACAATACTATTCCACATAATTATGCTCCTGCACACAATCCCACTCCACATAATTCCAATTCACTCAAAACACATAATTACTATCCACATAATGCAACTGCACACCATGTCACATAATTCAACTAGCACAAATCCACCACACACCACACAATTCCACAGCTAACAATTCCAATTAAACCCACATAATTCGCCTACACACCACATACATCCACTCCAATCCATAAGACATAAGTAAGAGACATTTACAACGCAAATAGCTCTAACTCCTTTTCTTTTCAATTTTCTTAAAATAAAAACACACAGATTAGAGCTTGACTCCTACCTATTTGTTCTTTTTTTGTCACCAGGAAGGCAAAGCTATCCACACAGTTCCACACCACACAATTCCACTCAGCACATGTCCAATCCACACCACATAATTTGATACCAAACCACATAATACAACTCAACAGCACAATTATACAACCCAACACATACATCCAATTCACACTACATAATTCCAGACCGTACCTCAAAATTCAATAGCACACCACATAATTAAACTCCTCTACATACCACTCCACAACACGAAATACCATTCCACATAATTACACTCCATAACACCCAGTTCCACTCCACATAATTCAATACACTCATTACCACATAATTACTATTCACATAATTCCACAGCACACCATGACACATAATTCCACTACACAAATCCACTCCACACCACACAATTACACAACTAACTAATCCAATTCAACCCACATATTTCCACTACACACCACATACGCTCCATAACACATGGGTAAAATACATTACCATTTGCAATTCCAATAGCTCTAACTCAAACAGATGCAAGATTGATTGATTTTCCAATGCTTGTTTTGCCTTTTCTTTAGATGAGCTACTCCAGACCGGGGAAGCTGGCACCTACGACATGGTCTTCATCAACTTTAACAATGTGTCCCACCCCAGTGACTGCTACGAGAAGTCCTTACGGCTCCTGAGGAAGGGGGGAGTCCTCGCTCTGGATGGCGTAAGTATTCATTTAAACGGCTTTGATGGTTGTATAAATGCAAAATAACATGCCCTTTATGGGGAGTACTTAGAGTGCTTTATGCAATGTTTAATGTAGGGAAAGCGCTATATTATATACAGGAACTCCATACCCAGAACTATGCCTTACATTGGTTATTTATTGTTATATGTTATCTTCCTTTTTTTATATTTTCTCTTGTTGCTTTCATTTATAGGTGATATGTCTTTGTGCATTGTATATACAATACTTCAAAGTGTATTGTAATACCTACAGGGCCAATTAGATCCTAGCAGTTGACTCGCAAGCCGCCAATGAGGCAGAGACCCCCTATTGGTCGAGAGCAGCATCGCTTGCCATGTTTTGAGAACCTGCAGGCTTGCAGGCTCGCATACCGAACAGAATCTGGAGTAGTTATTCAGTTATACTTATGACGGGTGTAGATCTGAATGCATATTGATAATTGATCGTAGAGTAGGAATGTTGGTGGAGTCTTGGACCTCATACACACAATGAATATACTGTGCAAGGACTTTTCAGCCCGCAGAAGGGGTGGAGGGTGTGTACCAGTACTTAATTTGTAAAATATTAAGTACCAAGGCTCTGACCAGTCATATCTGCCAAAAAATCTACTAACCCTCTCTTTTGTATGTAAATGCGACAGTTCAGGCTATTCCAGGTCCCCAAAGCTAAAGGAATGGCTGGGGAGGCAGATATTAGCAATTCTTTATGTATATTGTTTTCCTAAACAACTGTTATACTGCTCATCTATAAATTACATGAGCAGCGCCACCTTGTGGCAGACTGACCTAAGTGTGATGTTGACAATTAGGTTCCGGTGCCGAGCACCAGAAACCAATTAAGTGCCGGTGCTCAGCACCGGAAGGCACCGGCTCAAGTTAAGCACTGGTGTCTACACAAGCCACTAACAGCATGCTGGACTGCATGTGATTTGCATCGATAGTACTATTTTATGTGTATGTAGGTTGTTGATGAATTGAAGAAACAACATTTGTCAGTTATGCTCGAACTACCCACTAGGTGGCAGAGGTACATTACATTTATATTATATACAAAGATGAACAACTAATGCTACGTGTATGACAGTTGTTTCTACTAGATAGTCCAAGTTAGTGGGTTTCCTTATTTGGATTTTAAAGCCTCAATTCTCTGAAAAAAGTAGAAGTTGTTAGGGGTCAGGCAGCAAAAATTTGGGTGTTTTTTAGATTTTCAGTCGTCGCCTTTCAGCATATTTATATACTTTGTTAATCTGGACCCCAGGCTAAGGGTAACAATCCATTCTTTGCTCTGGGCTAAACTAGGAATTAAAAATAGCCATTGAAAATGTTTATCTACGAGCACTATGAGAATGTCACCTTGCTGCGCTTCAGGGAAAGGGAAGGAATGCACCGTATTGAAGACAAACAACAGGGAAGCCCTTTTCTTCGTTGACTTTACCAGAGTATAAGATTTATATAACAAACTGGCAAAACCTTAAAGTACAAATAAAAATGTGATCTGGTATTTGAAAACTTAGACGAACACAAAAAGAATTTTTACATACAAATCACAAACATAAATAATTACTGGATTGTATGATAAATATTCACAAGAGTCATCTCAAATTAGATTGTATGTATCTAAATATTTTATTTTTATGTTTAAAAAACCATGGAATTTAAAAACTTCCACAATTTTTTTAATCCATACAATGCATTCACAATATTTTTTCATCTGTGAAGTCAATGTATCTTGATTTTAATGTTCTTTTGTCCATCTATATATTAATTAAGGGAATTTTTTTATTTTTGCTAAACTTTGTGGGATAGTATGTATCCTTTCTTTTCCCCAGCATAGCAAGTCTGGATACTTCGCCCACATCAAAGGGTGTGGCTTTTGTAGTTAATCCTTTACTACTTTCCAGGTCAATCCAGGATGAAGATTTGTTTTATGTATACAGATTTTGAGTTTCTTATATATAGATTTTAGTTTTCTATTGGTTACTACATTATGTCGTCAGAACGCCATTATTAGTGAGATGGTTTATATATTTCTGGCTTGTTTCTTTCGTTTAAAGCCAGCAAGGTGTATCAATAAATCCTTTCCAGCAATAAAGCTGCTGGTGACGTGAGTTGAACATTGACCACAGGAAGATTTCTATATCCATGTCCCAAAATCACTAATAACCGGGAGAAAGGTTAGGTATCTTACAAGATGGCCGCCATGTATTTCTGAGGGTGAGCCGTAGCTCACTATGTTACATAGCTTTTACGCAGCCGGCTCAGTTAAGATAAGTAGGTCATGCACTAGATCGCGTTTTTCCTACAGCATTGCCGCCCCCCGGGAAGTAGGGTCGAAACACCAGTCTTCCCACAGGGTGTTCGCACATTGAAAGGAAGGACTAGGTGTAGCGGGGTCAGGGGGCTAGGCTAGTGGTGGGGTTTAAGCCAACGGGTTATAGGGGGCAGGAGAGGAGGTTTCATCCTCTTCCTGCTTCCCAGCGCCATTGGGGAAGGGCTGTTAGGAATTTTGGACCACCCGCCCACCCTGAAAGTTTCAGGAGTGGGGACTGGGGTTTTTTCGTCCTGTGTATAGCGTTCCAGTTTAGGGCAGGTTGCTAGGAGGTGTTAACAGTATTTTTGAGGGGTGAGGAGTCAATGACGGGCATACTCACCCCTCCGGGTAGGGGGATACAGGTACATGATGGGGGTGCGGGATGCATGAGTATGACGGCTGGAGAGGAGATTGAAAGATAAGTGAGGAAGTGAATGGAATGAGGGAGGAGGTCGCCGAGTGAAACGGGAAGAGAGTAACACGAGTGTGGGAATGGATGGTGGGAGAAAGGTTTGAGGTGTGAGATTGTTTATAAGTGTTATAAGTTTAATGATGTTTTTGGCTAAAGTGTGTTGTCAACCTAGTTCTAATAAATGACCTTTTACGCTAGCATACAGCGTGGAGTGTATTTATTGCGCAAAGACCCAGACTGAGCGAGCTGCAACACGGACAGTCATATGTTTAACAGTAACGCACCTTAATGCCTTCATTTCTTTTATTTGTTTTCCCAAAACAGACTCTTATAGTTCTGATGCTTTACATGCATTTTCAGGACTTAAGATCGAACGGCTTCATGTTTTACGGCAACATGTTTATAACCCTGTCATTTTTTTCTCTTTATGCAGCCGCTTAGAGGTTAAGAGTTTCCTGCATGTAATATCAGTAACTTAGATCCTATATTGAGGGTAATTTCTAATCCTGATAATATTAACACCAGTGTATTACACAGCAGTATTAAAACAGCAGGCTGGTTTAGTTAATTGTATCCGTGTATTGGTATGTTATCTATCAGCCAATACCGCTAAATACTTTAATATTAATTTCTGAGTGATAGTTTTTGTGATAGTGAAGTCATTTAAGCACTTGTGATAAAGGGATATCTATGGGACCGGTAGCCTTTTCACAATAGCACCTCCGAAGGTGAACAGGAGTACAGGTGAATACGCTTATTGTGTTGTACTTCTTTTGGTTTTATAGAACATACAGCTTGAACCAGATCTAATCAATTGAAAAGATTGCATCCTAACGATAGTCTGATTCAAGAACAAACTGTACGGGTCTTTTTAATATATATGGTGAGACGTACCCTTATTGAAGCACTTTATTTCCAGTGCAGATTTTCGATCATGCTTCTAGGTTCTATTCCATTCACAGTGTTTACCAATGTGGATGAGCTTTTGCCGCTCGGGCTGACCAGGATACGCTTAAAGAGACTATGCACTATCCTACATCATTAGCCCAAGTCTGTTGCCATCATTATCATTCAGAGTACCCTATTAATATTCAGGCAAGTAGGGGCTTTGTGTAATAGAATACTTCATATATTCTCTTTTAGAATTTCATCTTTTAATCAATCAATCAAGGAATTGTAAGCGCACTACTCACCCGTGAGAGTCTCAAGGCGCTGAGGGAGGAGAGGAGGGTCAGCAGCTCCGTTCAGTCTAAATGCCATGTCTTGAGAGCCTTCCTAAAGGTGTTCAGGGAGGGGGCGCGTCTGATGTTGATCGGGAGCTCGTTCCAGGCCTTGGCCGCTATGTAAGAGAAGGCTCTTCCCCCTGTTCTGGCTCTCGGATGTGCAGGGTTTCGGCGCGGGCGAGGTTGGGGGATCAGAGGTTTCTTTTGGGTATGTTGAAGGAGATTCTCTAGTTGAGGTATTGGGTTCTGGTGTTGTGGAGGCATTTGTAGGCATAGGTGAGTATCTTGAAAGTGACTCTCTTCTCGACGGGGAGCCAGTGGAGGTTCCGTAGGTGTTGGCTGATGTGTTTGTGTCGAGGGATGCTGAGGACGAGTGTTCTGTATCATCTGCAGCTTGCAGAGTAGAGACTTCGTGATGCCTGCATAGAGATCGTTTCCGTAGTCCAGTCTGCTGGTTATGATCCATGGGTGACTGTCTTCCTTGATTCGGTGGGGGGGGATCCATTTGAAGGTCTTACGGAGGATGTGGAGGGTGTTGAAGCAGTTGAAAACGACGGTATTAACCTGTCGGTTCATGGAGAGGAAGGAGTCGAGTATGATGCTGAGGTTTCTGGCGTGGTCCGTGGGGGTCTGAGGGCTGCCGAAGGCAGTGAGCCACCAGCTGTTGTTCCATGCTGACGGGGTGGTTTAGAGGAGGAGGACTTCTCCCTTCTCCGAGTTAAGCTTCAGGTAGCTGTTGCTCATCCAGGATGTGACGTCTTGCATTCCTTCCTGCAAGTTGTGTCTGGGGGTGGTGGGGTCCTTGGTGAAGGAGAGGATGAGCTGGGTGTCGTTGGTGTAGGATACTATGCTGATGCCGTGCTGTCTGACGATGGGGGCGAGGGGAGCCATGTAGATGTTAAAGAGGGTTGGGCTGAGCGATGATCCCTGGGGTACTCCGCAGTTGATTTCCGTGGGGTCGGAGAGGATGGGTGGCAGTCTTATTCTTTGGCTTCTGCCGGCGAGGAGCAAGTGGATCCAGTTGAGGGCGGTTCCTTGTATGCCGGCATTGTGTAGTCTGGCGGCGAGTGTGCCATGGGAGACGGTGTTGAATGCTGTGTAGCCTTGAGATCCGTGGGGTCTTCTGAAAGCTTTTTAAGCAGAGGTCTGACTTCTGCGCGTTTCCAGTCCTCTGGGAAGGTGCCGGTCTTGAAGGTGGCGTTGTTGGTGTGTTGTAATTCGGGTGCAATGGCAGTGGCGGCTCTGTGGTAGATGTGCAGTGGGCAGGGGTCTGTGGGTGCCCCCAAGTGGATGCCTGTCATGGTCGAGGCGGTCTCTTCGGTCGTAACCGGAGTCCAGGAGGAGATGGCGGGCTGGCTGGCATTGCCAGAGGGCGTGGAGGTTGCGGAGTCAGGTGTTTCATCGTTGAAGTTGTCGTAGAGGTTCTTGATTTTCAGATGGAAGTAGGATCCGAGCTTGTCACAGAGGTCCTGGGAAGAGGTGATGTCTGTGGTTTTGATGAGGGGCTTGGTGAATTCCTGAATAATGCTGAAGAGTTCCTTGGAGTTGCTGGAGTTGGCGAGGATTTTGTTGTGAAAGAATGTTATTTTGGTGGTTCTGATGCGTTGGTGGTATTCCGTCATGGCGTTCTTGTAAGGGGTGTGGTTTTCAGGCATCTTGCTGTTTCTCCAGGTCTTCTGAAGGCATCTGCAGGTGCGTCTGGCTTCTTGGAGGTCGGCGGTGAACCAGGTGGCTTTCTTTGGGCACTGTCTGTCGGAGTTGTGTAGCGGGCAAGCTGGTCTGCGCAGTTGGAGATCCGTGTGTGAAATTATCTGGCTGCGAGGTTGGCGTCGGTTGCAGCGGTGAGGTTTTCGCGATTGAGGGTGGAGTTGAGCTGCTCTTCAGTGACTCTGCTCCAGTTCCTTCGCAGAAGGGGCAAAGCAGGTTTGGGAGGCTTTGGTTTGACGATGAGGATATGTACGCAGTGGAGGTCAGTCCATGGGGGTTGCGTGGTGTGGCTGAAGTGGATGCTGTTGCCTCCTGCGAAGATGGGGTCGAGGGTGTGCCTTGTGGGTAGTCATGGAGATGAGTTCTTTCAGTATGATGTTGGTGACCTTTTCCAAGAAGGTGGCGGATTTGTGGTCGCTGAGGTTGTCAAAGGTGGAAGTTCAGGTCTCAAATGAGTAGGTAGTCCATGGAGGTGACGGCGTGGGGGGCGATGAGTTCAGTGATGGTGGCGGTGAAAAGGGCATGGGGGTCGGGCAGTCTGTAGGCGAGGGTGCCACAGAGTGTGGAGTTGGGGCTGGTCTAGACCTGAAAGTGCAGGTGTTCGGCAGCGGGGAAGGCGTCACTCGAGGTGGAGAGGCGGAGGAGGTTTTTGTGCGCAATGACTAGTCCTCCTCCCAGGTGGTTTGGGTGGTCCTTCCTCTGGATCTTGTATCCGTCCGGGATTGCGATGGCGATGTCGGGGCAGAGGAGGCATTAGTCCAGCTTTCTGTAAAGAAGTTGACATCTGGTGAGAGGGTGTTAAAGAGGTTCCAGATCCCTACGGCGTGTCTGTGCATTGAGCGCCTCTTGAGGAGAATGCACCTCAGGGCATCTGCGGTGTTGGTGACGGGGCGGTGGTGAAGGTCTGGCGGCAGTGGGAGCAGGAGAACTGGCCGTGGGTTGTGTTTGGCGTGGACTGCTGGCAGTTGTTGTTTCTTCCGAGGTTGGCGGCAACGGGGAGCAAAACAGGCTGATATAACAATCTAGGGCACAAAGAGCAATTACACAATTAACAAGCACAAGCAAGATATGGAAATACGGCAATTTAAGAGATCCGGCAGATACCTGAGCAGGGATGGGCACAGACGTGGGCCCAGTCACAGAGGCCTCGAACACCTCCCAGGAGGGGGTGAGACAGCGGAGCTTCTGGGGGAGAACGGATCTCAGACCAGAGGTCGGAGGTCCAGCTCTTTAATGATCTTTCTTTGAGACTGGAAGAGCTATTGCTGTGGTACGCTAATTTATGCGTCAGGTGACCCATTACGTTTTTTCCATATGCGCCCTCCATTTAAAGGTATGTTAGCAATTCATATTTTTTGCCCTGGGTTGAGGTGGATATATACTCTCTATACCTCTTGAATAAGTCTTCATCTTCATCTTTGTATAGGTTCTTTATACAAACCAGCAATATTGTGTGTTTTATGTGAATGGTATTTATAAACAGTTTTAATGTTTATGTAAATTGTGTGATTAGGTTGATGTGATATATATGATTGTATATATGATTGTATTATCATTAGCATTTGTTATGTAATAAAACAATTGTTTCTCTTTTTATAGTGACGATTAAATATTGTGCAAATACTTTTCCTGAAGAAGGTGACAAATTGTAGATCTTTCACCGAAACGCCGTATCAACAATTGTTTTACAGTGCTTATTAAATGTTATTATTTGTTTTTAATGTGAGAAAATTCTTTGAATGAGGAAATATTGCATATCATGATTATGGCATCTTTATAAATTGATTTGTGCTTATGAACTTTGATATTTGAGAGTATCACTAGGTTTGCACAAGCACTTTAATTAATGAAATATTGTGAATGCTTTGTTTTGATTTAAACAAATGTGAAAGATTTTAAATCCCATGGTTTTTTAAACAAAAAAATAAAATATTTAGATATATGCAATCTAATTTGAGATGACTCTTGTGACTAATTATCACATAATCCAGTAATTATTTATGTTTGTGATTTGTATGTAAAAATATTTTTTGTGTTTGTCTAACCTCTTCGATGCGTCGGACGGCCGGGAGGATGGCCGGGGGCAGTCCGAACCACGTACACGTCATTTTCTTCAGCACCGCAGCGAAGAGGCTACATTTTCAAATACCAGATAAACATTTGTATTTGTTTTTGTACTTTAGGTTTGCCGGTTTGTTATATAAATCTTATACTTTGGCTTAAGTCTACGTAGAAAAGGGTTTCCCTGTTATTTGTCTGATTTACATCTCGTCCCTTTTCTTGGCATTAGAGTAACTCCCTTGAGAGTGTTACATTTATGTACCGTATTTAAGGCACGAGTTCTGGTAAATCTGGGAATGCGTTAAATACCATGGGAGTTGCGTGGGAACACCCACTCAGTGCCCCTGGAATGCCTTCCCAAGGCAGAATAAGGCAATACAGAGATTTTCACTGTGTGGCCATACTCCTGATTTATGGAGCTACTCAGGGCCACGCAAAGTGGCCTTGTGTGGCATCGTAAATCACATGTAAGGTTTGAGTCACTTTTATACCATATTGCGTGGTGCAAGATCGAAGCAAACTGGTTCATAAATAGGACCCAGTCTCTTTGTATGTTTTACATTTTTGTATTTTGTATGCCATGAATAAGCCTGTTCGAATGTTAGGAACTGTTTCCAGATTTCTTTTATATATCATTGGGGTCTTCAGGTTCAATGGGGCCATGTGTGATAGGGCCAGTATCAGCAATCGCTCTTGGCTGAGAAAAGGTTGACTGGCCTGTATATAAGATGATCTTTGAGTACTGTAGTGCTCAGAACTAGATCTCTTCAAGTTTAACGTGACTAATGGCACTATTGCTTGTCTTTGACATCAGGTTTTATGTCAGAGGAGAGTGCTGCATCTAAAGAAAAGTGACGTGGTGGCCGAACAAATCCATGAGCTGAATGAGAAGCTTCTACGAGACGATCGGGTGAACATCAGTACACTCCCCCTGGGGGATGGCCTAACTCTGGCCTTCAAGCTGTGAGTGGTGATCGTGGGATTGGGCGAGTCACCCCTTTCTCCTATGGGTGCTGCTATAGGAAACAGGTCTTGGTGACCTAAAAACATTTCTTTTGAATAAACATTGCTTGTGTCCTGATCAGGAACTAGAAAAGAGAACTAATCCCCATTGCCTGAGTGATAATGACATCCAGGATTGTCCTCCTGCACACCTGAAGCCAGGAAAATGTACAAATAAATTTGTACAGGCCTACAGGATTTGAGAGGCAATGAGAACTGTTATGGCTGACCTTGCCTTTGTTGGCTTGCTTGAAATGTCATACACCATGTCCCTCATTTACTATGGCTCACACACTACACATTCCAGTTTATTGCAGCACACAAATGGTAAGTAAATTGATTCTATAGTTAGCATTGCATGAGCCACCACCCAAACAGATTTTTAGTTGATGAGGACCTGTGTGCTTAAACTCTTTATTGTTGCCCATTTCTTTTACTGCTTAGTCTTCTGTAAATGCTGTAGCTTTTGCCATGAAGCTCACCCACCAACGAATCTTCTTGTAGCCTGTCCACCAGTCCATCTTCCTGGGAAGCGATATCTGTCATGAACATGTATGTGCGCCTTGTCAGCTGTATGTTCCTGGAGCATCCACGAGTGTCAGTGTGCTGTCACGGATTTCCCTTGGACGTCCATGCGAGTTCAGCATTGTGATCTGGCTTTGTTTATTGGTGCATGTTCAGTAGGAGTGGGCAAAATTTGTGTGCGTTATGTTTTCGATTAAAAAAAGTTGCCAATTTTATGAACCGTACGATGTTGGCAAAGTTGTAAACACGGGAGGGAAATATTGCCAAAAGTAGGTAGGTGTTGCAGGAGAACCATCCAGCAAAACCTTATTTTAACTGAATAATTCCCTGTAAAGTTGTTTTTGCAAAAAATGTATTTCTCCTAGAACATAAGTTTTTGGTTGGAAAGCTTTGTACCCTTGTTGACTTTTTACCAGCAGTGCATGCTGCAGCCATGGTGCATATCACTTCTCCCTTTGCAGGGAGTTTGGTCAATAGCCAAAAGACTGTTAAATGTTCTATTGCACTGTAGGTAGAAGCATGCAAGGCCTGCTCATATTTTGCCAGATATTAGCAGGATGTGCTGCTGGAATTCAGGAAAGGACTCAAAACCTGGCTGATCAACTGAACCCCCTAAGCTGTAGGGTTCTCTGTGCCTGGATACCTTCACCGGTGATTAGCCGTGCTTTATAAGTCCTGATTGATTGAATGATGGGAATTGCTGTTTAAACTGCAATAGTAATTGAAATACATCAGAGCAACCTAGGACTATGAGAAGACCACTAACAGTGTGTACAAGGCAAGGTCAGTTAACTGACAATATGAAGTATCTTATTTGCATTTAGCACTTGGATGCACTTGGACACAATCATGCCGCATACATCATTACGCAGCATTCAACCTCACGAGTTCGCACATATCAAACTCGACCCTGCACTCCCCAAACATCAGGAACTACCATGGGCATACATATTTCCCATTCATTCCTATGAGAGGGCAGGTCACTCACCACACATACACAGAGAGCTCACGCACTTTACACTGTACCACAGTGAAAAAGTGCGCAAAGGCCTAAAATCACCAACACCAGGTTCCAGAAACAGGCTAGGAAAAAGCAAAACGTTTCGGGGTGAACCTGCCAAAAAGGGCCAGGTCCAACCGTTGCAGTATCAACAGTGACACCACAGGGACGCCACGGTGTATGTAGGCAAGCCAAATGTGTTTCTGTCCACAAAGGAAAACTATTTATGATGTCTTAAGAGTCATTAACAAAGGTTGCAGCACTGGGACAACTACTTAAAAGTAGAATACAAAAATCAAGAACATGGGAGACAAGGTACTAAGACTCACATTCTGACCAGTAGAGAGTAGGGACCCAATAGAGAGAGGGGATTATGAAGACAGCAAGCAAGAGATTAGAAAGAAAAAAATTAAAGAAATTTGAAAAATTAAATATGACAATAGAGAAATCAATTGGTCTAAATGTTACTTCATGTGGAGTCATTTAATTTTGATATACGTTTTCATGGCATTTTTTACTGGAATGCTTTGGTGGTCACTACTGATAATCATGCTTAGGCTGCTCATATTATAATATTAACACATGACATCACTATTTTACAGTGACAATATATGCTAGTAGCTCAACAGGACTTTCCTTGAGCAGAAGTAGCTCTCACTACAGAAAAGATTACAGACCCCTGGTCTAAAGGAAGCAAAGCAGAACCAGTCAAACAGAGCTGCCATCTGTTTATCAGTGGAAATGAGCGTAAAAACATAAAGAAGAAATAGGGGGCTGATGCGGGGAGACCCATGGTTATATAACACACAAATTAAGGGTTCTCTAGCTTGGTTCCTGATAGGCCTAGGCAGTCTGTCTTCCTAGGATAAGAAGTGTTTTGCTCACTCAATGTTGAAAGGTTGGCAGACGGCCAGCCCTAGAATATTGAAGCAGGCAAAGGTAACTACTGGAATTCAGGCTTCATCACTGCACTACACAAATGTAAGGGTTTTGTATTTGTGCCTTACAGAAGAGTGTATTTCTCAGTGCAAGGCTTCTGCTTTTTAGGGGCTTCAATTTGTCGCTGCAGAATTGTGTCCCTGTTCCTCCACAACTGCCTTCACTTAGTCATTACTTATCGCCATGTCATGCTCATGTTCACAGATAACGATGCATTGGCCATATTTCAATTCTACCAGCTTCTGAAATACAAATTAGAAAATAATTGTGCTTAATATTTCAGCCATCACAAGTGGCCACTTTGTTGACTGACACCTAGAAACAAGCCCATTGTTAGGCAGCATATTAATACCGTTTTACTGATTCATCCAACTATGCAACCATATACATCAAATGGCAAGATACAATTTGTGTGGCCTTTTTAAAGATTTTTTTGTACAGATGATATTGTAATTTTCATAGTAAAATAAAAAGAAGATAATCTTTGCACAAATATGTGTCTGTATATTTATGAAACTGGATACACAGTGATGAGTTGTGAAAATCTTGGTAAAAGAGGCATTAGTCAGCACACTGAGAAGTGGCAGCTAAAATTTAGTATAGTGAAGAGAATGCTGCTTTTTTATGAAAGGTGTAAGACATACTATTGATGGCCTCCTAGTGGTCAATCTTTGTATAGATCAGAAGGCTCTGTGTAGAAGTGTTAAATTCTTTGGGCCCGATTCACAGAACTAACTTAAGACAAAATCCTAAACTTACTACCATTTTCGTATTCACAGAAGGCACTTACTCATTTTGGAATTCACAGAAGACACTTACTCATTTCGGTATTCACAGAAGTTAGGAGTCCTAACTTTAGGACTCCTAAATGCCTTCTGTGAATACCGAAAGTCCTAAAGTAAGGGTTTTTCTCAGTTTAGGAGTAGTAAAGTTAGGACTCCTAACTTTTGGACTCCTAAATGCCTTCTGTGAATACCGAAAGTCTTAAAATTAGAAAGTTTCTCAATTTAGTAGTAGTAAAGTTAGGACTTCTAACTTTAGGACTCCTAAATGCCTTCTGTGAATACCGAAAGTCTTAAAATTCGTATTTTTCGCAGTTTAGTAGTAGTAAAGTTGAGAAAAATCCTAATTTTAAGACTTTCAGTATTCACAGAAGGCATTTAGGAGTCCAAAAATTAGGAGTCCTAACTTTACTACTACTAAATTGAGAAAAAGCTTAATTTTAAAACTTTCCGTTTTCCCAGAAGGCATTTAGGAGTTCTAAAGTTAGGAGTCCTAACTTTACTACTACTAAACCGAGAAAAATCCTAATTTTAAGACTTTCGGTATTCACAGAAGGCATTTAGGAGTCCTAAAGTTAGGACTCCTAACTTCTGTGAATACCGAAATGAGTAAGTGTCTTCTGTGAATACCAAAATGAGTAAGTGCCTTCTGTGAATACCAAAATGGTAGTAAGTTTAGGATTTTGTCTTAAGTTAGTTCTGTGAATCGGGCCCTCTGTGCAAAATAAAAGGAGATGATTTGTAAATGTGTTAGCGTAGACAAGGCGATAGCAACTTGCGTGAGAGTTGGAAAATGTTGTGGTGAATGGCGAAAATAAATAGTGCAGATGTAGAAAGGGTGATCTGACTCGGACAGAGCATAACATGAAAATCCACGTTTTCCTGAATTAGGCATGGGATAAAAGGTGGTCTATTGGGTGTCATAGAAGGCCAAGGCATGTTTCTGATTAGTGGTTCCATTAAGTTAGTGGACACATTTTGGAAAAACTGGAAAGTGACCAAAGTGGGGTCATATTAAACCTGAGACACCGCAAGTCTTTAGAAGGAGATCCTTATTTAGGTGAGATAGAAAGAATTTATAGCCAAGGAAGCTGAACACAGAAACTAAAGGTTACTAGCACTGGGGATCAGAAAAGAGGTGGAAAGGAACAGTGTCCTCATAGAAGTCTGTGCTGTGTTCGCAGGAAAGAAAGGGAGTACAAGGAGTGAAAATAGATGTGTTTTGCATCATTAGAGGTCTCCTGAGAAGTACAAGCTCTGAAATGAGAAGAAATGAGGAGCCTTCAAAATAAGCAGGGCACAATCCAATAAGTGTATTCTCATCTACGTCAGTAAGTGTAGGTAAGAGCTATAGAGCAATGTATAAACTCTACTTTGGCGTCTTCCAATCAGCCAACCAACTCCAGACTTGTCACAATGATTGTGTTGCAGCTGGGGCTCACAGTGGCAATCAATTTAAAACGAATGGATAAAAACAGACTAAGTAGGCGAGGAAGCAGAAGGGTGCATGGGCTTATGATTTTCGCAGAAAATTGTGCATTTTCTCTGAAGTACCACACATTTTAACAGGTGAAATGCAGCTGAAGGACATTTTGTAAAGGATGAGGAGGAGAGACAAACTTTGTAGCCAGCACAGGGCATGGATGCATTGGGTTCTGCAGGAGACTCTAGGAGATGTAAAGACCTGGCCTTGATATTGGGGTGTTGATTCCTATTCCACTATTCCTGTTAGACATCACAACAGACAAAGCCTGGCCTTTGCACTGCCAATATTAGATGACACTTCCGGGTAGATGGACCCTTCCAAGCATAATGTAGGTCCACTTCCAGGAAATGTTTGTGTTTTGCCTGACTAGGTCCCCAATTAAGAATGCACTGGAATGTGGTGGGGTACTATACATGCAGTAAATTCTAGTTCTATTATCCCAGGGTGAGAAATCTATCAGCGGTCAGTAAATAACTCGGATTCCCCAGGAAAATTATGAATTACATGCGGAATTGTTGTGTTATGAATCAAGATTTTCATGTTTTGGAGTTTATGTCCCCTTTTTCTGTGGGAATTTGGAGTGGTGTGGAGTTTGCAGCTCAGCATTCTAATATCTGCTGTAACAGCAGTTAACACACATATCAGAATTGATCTACAAACTTGTGATGAGGGCCATGGTTTCCATGTTCATAGCCCTTCTATTAACTTTCACAATGAGGCTTAAAGAAATCAATATGTTATCCAGCTGTATCACACAGCTTTCACCTCTTTTTCAAAGACCAGTGCCTTATGAGTAGCCTCCTACTTTGCTTTTAAAAGTTGTGCCTGTGGTTCCAGCAGTTTTGCTAACTCCGCCCTCACTGTTACATTATTACTTGGTTTGGAAGGAGATCACCAGAACAGTTCACGGTGACCATTATTTGAGGACAGCACAAGTTGTGCACTCTGTAACATGTGTACCTCTACTATTCAGCTTTTCAAGATTTGAGGGCCCAAAGTTCACTTTTTTATCAAATATGTACTTTAAATAGATGTAATTGCTTAGGGGCATTGCTAGCATGTGTTCTATGGAGTAAAACATCCTGTTTATGCTGAATTGACACCATTGCTGTAAAATCCTTAGACTGAAAACGTGAAAATATCATTTTGAGCATCATAGGGCATTCTTTATTGTTAACCATTCCAGAAAAAGACGATTGACATTTGACTTTAATATACATTATCTGCCTCAGACAGAACTGTTTCCACCTTAGTTTCTAAATACAAATGATTCCATCATATCCCTCAAGCTTTGTCGAAAGCGGGAGCTATTGGACATTCCTCTCTGAAGTCCTTTTGAAGCATTCAATGACTTCGGTATTTCTGAGGTTCCGGGAGGTAGTAGTGCAGAAACATCACAGGCAATGTGTAGCTTCCTTCAACTACATGTATCACTCATCTTCATTGCTCTGCTTTCTTTTGTGACAAAGTTTTGCTGCTATCTGTAGGTTGTGCAGTCTCCTCCACTTTTTTTCTAGGTCCCTGCTCCACTCCAGAGTCTGTCACAATGACCACGTTGCCATCCATGCTTTCCTTCTTTTCCAGCTTTGTTGTGCTAGTATCGTTTATAGGTAGAGCCTCCTTACCACTTGATGCAACTTGCATGGGTGACTCTTGGTCCAGTTTCTGCCTGTGAGTTTGTGGTGGCAACGCATGGGTCTGTTCTTCTGTGTGCATCTGTGTAGATAATTCATGTCTGTCTTGTTCCACTGTGGTTGGTGAAGATACATCATTGGTTGTCTTTTCTTCTTGAACAGCTGTCGCTAAGTCATTGGTCTTCTGTTGATCCTGACCTTTAGTAGATAAATTGCAGCTGGCTTCTAATTCTTGATCTTTTGAAGATAACAAGTTGGTCACATGCACCTCTTGACCTTGTGGGGACAAAGAAAGGATCAGTCCCCTTTCATGGTATTGTGTTGACAAATGATGTGTTATGTTTTCCTCTTGGTGTTGAGTAGACAAATCATCTATAAACTGTTTTTCTAGAACTTGTTTCGATAAATCATGGGTTAGGTATTCTTCTAGAGGATGTATAGCTAAATTACGGGGTACCTCTTCTGCTAAAGCATTCATAGATAATGTTTGTGGCACTTCTTTCTCTTGAGCTTGTGTAAGTGAGTCACGGGGCTCTTCTTCATCTATAACATGTATGGATATTTCTTGTGTTACTTCTTCCAGTTGTCCAGTAAAGTCACTGGAGTTTTCTTTACCTTGAACTTTTAATGATGATTCTTGTGGCATCACTTCTCCCATTAGCAGTTGTTTTGTGGAGTCATGGGACTCATCCTCACCGTTAGCTTGTTTGGCTAAATGATGACCCATTTTTTCCTCTTGAGCTGGTGCAGATAAATCATGGCTCATTTGGTCTTTTTTATATTGTGTAGCTAAATTTTCAGCTTCTTTTTCCGCTTGAGATTGTGTTGGTAAATTATGACTCATTGATTTCTCTTGAGGAGGGGACGATACACAGTGAATCATGTCTTCCTCTTGAGAAGGTACAGATAATTCATGGAGTGAAAGGGCTTTGTGATCTTGTGTACTTAAATTGTGCGTTACTAGTTCCTCTTCAGCTGATGCTGATAAAGCCTGTATTACTTTTATATCTTGACTTAGTGTTGGTGAATCATGAGCAACATGTTCCGTGTCGTGTGTAGGTAAATCATGAGTCATTTCTTCTTCTTGAACTGGTGAGGGTAAATTGTTGCTTAATTCTTCCTCTTGTGCAGATAATTTGTCTTGCTCTTGTGCAGAGAAATCATGTGTCACTTTGCCCTCTTGATCTTGTGTATCTGCATCATTGGTTGCTTTTTTCTCTTGAGATGGTATAGATAATTCAGCTTCTGTAGGTAAACCGTGAATTTCTTGTCCCTCTAGAATTGACACAGATAAATCATGAGTAGCTTGCTCTTCTTTTGGAGGTGATACATTGTTGATCGCTGGTCCCTCTTGAGTGTCCAGTTCTTCATCACCTGGTGCATATAAATCAGATTTCAGTCCTTGCTCATGAACTGGTGTAGATAAATAATTGATTGTGTTTATGTCTTGAGATGGTGTTGATACATCATGGGCCACTTGTTCCTCCTCAGCTGCTGTAGAGAGATCATGTCTTGCTTGTTCTTCTTGAGCAGGTCTATTTACATCACTGATTGCTTGTTCCTCTGGAGTTAGTGGCAATAAATCATGACTCAGCTGTTTCTCACAAGCCATTGTTACTTCTCTACCTTGTTCTTCTATGCTGCATGTTTCCCTTGACTCTTTCCCAGTAGTTCCATTTACTTCATTTGACTTCTCGCCTCCTGTGCATGAAGACTTGGAAGGTACATCTGCATCTCTTTCAGAAGACTGCTGCTTCTCTTCGACATGCATGAAATCACCAACATTCATATGCAAAACTGCAGGTGGCAGTTGAGCACATACCTTCTGCGTTTTACTTGGTTCTTCTTCCTTATCTTCTAGATGTATGTCGTCTAACATGTCACCATGTTCTATTACTCTGCTAGCATTCTTTAATTGCTTTGAGTCAATATGATCACCAGCACCTTTGACTGGGAGAGCAACAATCTTCTGTGCCCCCCTTGTGTTTTCTATTTCTCCTGACACTTCCTGGATAATAGGAGTTACAATCCTGTCTGTCAAGCCTCCTCTAAATTCCTTCAGATTAATTTCTGTCGCCGGTTGCGGAGAAGTGGTTTTCAGTTCTGGAGTGAGATTGCTAGATGCAGGTTCTTGTTTTGTGCTGTTTTCGTCCTGCTTTTCATCAACGATGGGCATGATGATTTTATTTAAGACACTCTCTTTATCTATTGTTAATTTGCTGTTATTACTGTCACTATGCTTCACTTCCTTTTCAGTAACATCAGCTGTTGCTTCTTTGATTTCTGCATCACCGCTTGTGTCTAATTTTATTCCATCAAAAACAAATTTTCCCACCTCAGGTGTAATGTGATCTGTTACATCCATGAGCCACGCTTGCTGGTCTGTTTCTTCTTCGTTTTCAGTAGTTGTGTCGATATTTGATTTTTCCTGAGGGTCTTTATGGTTTTGATCCTCTTTGAAAGGCTGATACTTGTCAATTTCTGACTCTTCCACAATGTCATCTTCAACATCTGCTATCTCAGCCGTGTTTGTTCCTACCTTTTCATCACAAGTATTGTCTTGAGAGTTGTCTGTAATATCTATAATTTCTGGTGTGGCCATTTTCTGAATTATACAGGTTGTCACTGGAACAAGCACAATCTTTTGGTCTTCAGAATGTGTTGTCTCTTGCTCTACTACTTCTTTATGATTGTCATGTTCTTCTAGAAGACAAGAAGTTTCTATTGACCGATCTATGCTGTCTCCTACTTTTACACCCTCTTTGTCTGCTTTGACTTTGGCATCCACCGTAGTTTCTTCTACTAGTGTGTGTTGTTTATGTGTAGGTGTAACTCCTGCACCATTGTCTGCATCCATATTTTTTTGCCTGGTTCTCTTTCCTGGTCCTGATTCTTCCACTTGCTTCTCAACTGACTTTCCCTTTTTTAATTGGGAGTCATTTTCTTCCTCTTCTGAAATCAGATCTTTGTCTTCAGGCATATCTGTGTCAGATCTGTGAGTTGTTCTAGTTGTTACCTTGACTAACACCTCTGTTTGTTGGGTTTGAAGTTGCAGCACCTCTGTTGTGGACTTGTTCTCCTGATTAGCCAATGTCCTTGACATTGGTATGGTGGGAGTATTCGGTGAATGACTGTCATCTTCCTTTTCTCCATCCTGTTCCAGATTGCTACTCTTCTGCCCCTGAAGTTGTATCTCCCCTGTAGAAATGCATCCCTTTCTCTCTGCTTCTCTCATATTATCAGCTGTGTTTCCTCTTCTTGCCATGTGTTGCTGTTCTTCAGCAGTTGAAGACACAGTCTCACCTGCGTCCACTGTGACCTGTTCCGCTGTTGCTGTGTCAGTCTCACAGGATTCCTCAGGAGGATTCCCTGTGTCTGGCTCAAAGGTGTCATCCAGCTCTTCTGCCGACATCACATCTTCCTCAGTGTCGCCAGCTTCTGACATTGCTATCTCTCTTGTCTCAGTTATGATTTCCTCCACAAACTTATAATGAGGCGGGATGCGGATTGGAGTGAACCTTGGTGGGCCATGTCTCTTAGGTGTTGAATACGTTGCGGAATGTGCTGAGACGGTGGCAAGTCTTTGTTCCTCATGCTCAAGAAGATTTCTGTTCAAGAAAAGGAGATAAGTTTGCCTTTTATTAAACATGCTTTAGACTGATATTGTACTGTTGACATTCCACCCACATGTATTCAGCATCACATGTAATATGAAATCAAAGCTTTTTAATGACTAGCAAAAATAGGATAAACAAAATAACATCCATAATAAGTGTGTGCTTTAGGGGAGGAACACTAAAGCCAGCCCCCACTACTTGTATATAGGATGTAATCTCCCCTAAGAAGTTGGACTGATCCTTGTGCCATGTTACCCACCCACTCTAGTGAGTTATAAATAGTTATTGTGCCCAATTCATTCGATTACAAGCAGCAGTCGAAGTGGGTGGGAACTAATGGAATTGGTGTTCCTATACTTTTTCCTTTTATACAGATACATTCCTATTCTTTGTAAAAAAAAAAAAAAGTGTTCCAAAACAACATCAAATTCCTGCAGGTGCAGATCAATACTTCCCTACAAACCATATGCTCAACGTGGAAAAAGCAATGACAGCACAGATGAGTATGTCTTTTCAGGCACACTCTGCTTCTGCTGCAGACATTATCACAGGAAGAGTGGGGCTACAGGAGGTTCTTATGCTGTGTCAAAGTCCCTAGGTCTTTCATTGTGCTGGGCAATACGACTTTTGAGCAAGCCAAATGCCCCAGATTAATATGTTTGGCCATTAGCATTTAGATGCACACATCTGCACTTGAAGGGCCTTTTCTACCATTTTCCCACTTCTGCTGAATTACAATTGCTTTCCGACAAGATCCTATGGGCCTCATTTACTATATTTTGATGCACAGCAATGCTGCAAGTCTTCCTGCTGCGCTGCCGTGCTTCAAAATAAAAGGGCAGAAATGCGCCATAGCTACAAGATACAGCGCATTCCTGTACTTCTCCCCTGTACCGCCGCACAAACAGCAGTCGTGCGCCAATTCAGACATTCTTGCACCATGGTGCAAGGGTGTCTGCGTTGCAGGGATGATTGTTTTTATGCAGGAAAGACACCTTCCTGCACAAATACATTCATTAAACTCGATTTGCTCCTTCTATATGCTGTAGAATTCAGCACACATAGAAAGAGCAAAATTCGTGGAGAAAGTAAAGTATCCTCGTCTTGGCGCCACTCCTATGCCTCCCCTGGAGAGGCGTGGGATTCTGACTCATTCCCCAATTTACAAAACTTCGTGAATCTGGGAATGTGTCAGGTTCCATGGATCTTGCATGGCAACACCCGTGGTACGCCCCTTTCACACAGAGTAATGCGTCAAATGGGCCCATGTTTACAAGGCCATTAAAAGTCATGCAGGGTGACTTTAAATGGGCATGTAAATATGGGCTGGCACCAGCGTCAGATTGGTAACACGGGCACTCGGGCAATGCTCGAGGGGCCGGTATCTTAGTTCCACCTGTGGGCTGCTGTTTTGAGCAGCCTGGGGGCTGATTTGGGCAGTTTCTGCATTGTTCGATGCAGCCAGTGGCTCAGTGGGTGCCTGCGTGGCCTTTCTGGAGGTAGATGGGTGTCCATTACCTACCTCTTATCAAGAGCAAAGGTGTCACTCCATTTCTCTCGCTGGGCCGGCCCATTCATATATGCAAAAAGAACAATTGATAGATAGAATGCAGAACAATGTCATACATTCAACCCAGTACAGATATCTGGGCCTAAATCCATCGTTTTTTTGCTCATCATGCCATTCCAGTTTGGACCCAGCCATATGCAAATCAGTCTTGGCCCTGCGCCCAATGGGAACAGTCCAGCCCGAACAGCCGGGCCAGGTCCTCCCTGGACTGGAAACAAGCATCCTAGGAACGGTTTTGGGCTTTCTGCCCTCATCAGCCAGGATACCTTGGCTTGGCATTTCGGGCTGGACTGTTCCCATGAGGCACAGGGTCAAGACTGATTTGCATATGGCCAGGTCTGAACTGGGGTGGCATGGTGAGGAAAAGAATGATGGATTTAACCCAGATCTCTTGACTGGGGGTGAATGTTTTGATTTATTCTGCATTCTGTCCATCAATTTTGTGTCTTTGGCCCATTAATATATGCATATTGAGCGGGACAGGCAGCCTGAGCAAAAGTGGCCTCACTTGTTTTTAGGTGTGTTTCACCAATGTAAACTAATCTGTGCATTTTTTTAACCCCTCCCTTTTTATAAAATTTCGCCGAAGCAGTGTTTTGCAGAAAGGCAATATGCAAATGTGGGCCACTTTTTTTTTAAGCGTGCCCGGACCGATTTTTAATACCTTACCGCCGTGGTGCGGGCGTTCTAAAGCATGGGCGGGGCTGCGTCGGCCGTTGGTCGTGCGCAGCACTGGGGAGGGAGTGCTCGCGACGCCCGACGGTAGCAGGGAAAGGGTTAATCCCAATCCAACCCTGGCAGGGACACTGCGCCGCCTGTGCGTCTGAAAAAGTGACACAGCAGCGGCGCATTGGGCTTGTAAATGAGAACCTATGGCTGTTTGTTTCACATGCAATAATCAATGTGAGCTGGCAGAAGTACTCATTTCATGAGTGCCACCGTGAGTCGGGTTTGGATTTTTGCCTACACCGCTTTGCATTCCTGTACTTGTAGTTTTTGTGTTTTTAATTTATAGTTTTCAGTTTGTGAATAGCAAGCATAATGTTTTTTCCTCTTCGTGCCACTCACGCTGTCCCTGTTTCTTTGTCCTCACTCCACCCAACCCCACAACTACCTGTCGTACATCACAGTTCCCATACTGATTTTTTTGCATTTAGAGTTTGAAACATCAGAAAGCTCCCTTCACTGTCTTTAGTATCATCCAAAAGATAAGGATTCTTTCATAAAACATATATGTAGTAAAATGTCTCATTGAAATTAACGATAAATACAAGCAGGTGCTTATGGGTGGGCATCATCAGTTGTGGGCCAAGTAATTAATCTCTCGCTTAGACATCTTACCATACGAGACAGCGTACTGTTTAGTGCATACCTACATTTTTTAGGGATTCATTTATAGTTTGGCAGACCTGGTACCCCTCTCAACCTTGGAAACACAAGAACCCCCCCTCTCTTATTGTTAGGTAAATCGTTTTGTTTCTCTTTTAGAGCCTCTGTTGACTCCAGTGGTGGAAACCTTTGACTGACTCTCTGAGGGTCACTGGGCTGTTGATCAGTGGACATGACACTGTATGCCCTATCAAGGGCAGACGTTTCAACGTCATTTATTTTTACTGTTTGTGACCATCATTGATAGCCTGGTGGTGGAGAACAGGAAATACAGGACCCTCATACGCTAGGAGAAAACCCCAAGAATGTCAGGAACATTTATGTTTTGTTTTTCAAAACCAAGCTCCCACTTTGGGGGCTTTTTTTTTTTTTTTTTAATGAATTTTTTTTTCTTTGTTGGTGTTTTGAGCAAAGCAACCACACAGAACGGCTTAAGTGCCTTCAGAGGAGCTACTGTGGCAGAGACTCAGATGAAGGCACAGAGATCTCCACCAGCCTGGGGAAGATGTCTATATATGACCCACTGTAGTAAACCAGGGCAGCAGACTACATTCTTAAGTTGCCCTGGCAGAGCAAGTTACAGCATGCCAATACCTAAATAGGCTCCCTAATCTGTTTTATCACCCTTTGTTCATTTTCCTGATTGCAGGACTCTTTTTCCAATCCACAGACAGGCCATGATGTTTTATTCTCTGTTTTTATGCAGCATTTAAGCTCGAAGGCAAATTGCACACATTACTGTGTGATATTAATTCTAAGGTATTGTTATTGAACCTTTCTAAATGTTAGGTATGTTTTAGCTGTGTTGGCGATTGGTATGAAGTTTGTTATCTCACAATAAACTATTAGCAAATTAAAAGGCCGCTAGCACTCTAGTTTCATCAGCTGTCTGAACACACACCCCGCCCGCCCGCCAGGATGGAGTTATTCATAAAGAACACTGCTGTGCATCATTTCTGTCTCCAAATTGAAGCACACACTCAAGAAGCGGTGTTGCACCCTGCCTGACTTTTCCCCGTTGAATTTGATCTTCCTTGTATGGTGTGAGGTGCTTGGCTCCCACCAGGCACTCACAGCTGCATGAGTCTTTTGTCTCTTTTTATGGTTTGAATGTTTTGCACTATTATTTTAACTATTGTGTTGTCCTTGTAGTGTTGGAAAGGGAGCTTGTCCTCGGATCTGCTGAGGTCCAGTTTCGTTAGGTCTCACCTATGCAGCGCACATGCGCTGCTTAGGAAAAGACCTTTAGTAATCAATTCAGTTTTTGGCCCAAAAACGTGCACGCGTTTCATTGCTTTCAATGGCAACGCGTGCACGTTTGGCGATTCCCTTGCGGGAGCGAGCTTTGAAACCATCTGTTTGTAATTAACAGATGATTCCTGCTCGCTCCCACAAGGGAAACAGGTGCAGACCCCCTCCTCTCTCCCCTCCCCCTGCTGCCTCCTCCTCTCCTCGTGAAACTTGTTTTTTTTTTTTACTTTCAGCATGAGACGCGCGTGCTGGTTTTGATCATCGTGGTTCACAAGCAATGCAATACTTTAAAACAGGATGTGAAAACCAGAGCAGCTGTGTTGCTAAGCTGTTGCTGATAAGTATCTCTGTTTGAGGATTGGCTTGTTTCCCACTTGACTATTCGCCATGCCTTCCTCTTCACTGCCCCTCAGTAGCCGCCCTTCCTGTCCCGTCACACCAGTGCTGCTTTCCCTCTTCTTTCTAACTCCCCTCCAAAGCTGCGAGGCAGCAACAGTAGAGAAGGGACCTCTTCGCTGGGCCCTTTCCACCAGCAATTTAAATCATAAAAAATGTTGCAGGTTACTTTATGCTTGGTTAAACACAGGCACTTCCCTGGAGAAGCTCCCAGGGGTGGTCTTCGAAAACTTTAATCTGGGCATATGCCAGCCAAGAACAGAGAATCGTCATTTCAACCAGAACATTCTTCTTCTGGAAAATAAATCTGTGCATTAGTCGCGTGCTGCAGGTTGAGTGTGACGACAGAGATGAACAAAGTATGTGCTATCTACCCTACCCTTGGGTCAGAATTAAGTTTGTATCTATTCGCCATATTATTGTGGTTTTGCACAGGTAGCAATTGCTGTTATTTTAATGTGATAAGCCGAAATGTAACTTTAGAAGTGGGGTGCACAACTTTACCTAAAACGTCGCCATGGAAACTGTATCGCTGAACTTTAAAGGCCTTAGTGTAACAAGTGAAGAAATTTGCACAAATTATTCTGAGGCTTCAGCCACCTTTTCACAGAAGACGAAGACATCGATTACTATTTAATTTAAACAAGAGTTCGAAAAATATTGAGATATTGTTATCTCACCTGACGCACATTTGTTACAGAGGCATAAGGCCTTTTTCTATGTCAGTTAATGTCTTTCGGTTTGAAACGAAGTCCTTCTTATTGTGATAGATATCCATGTCTTTTGTAGTGTCATAAAGATAGACAGGTTAAAAAAAAATTCGGATTGGGTAGCGGTATTGTCAGACTGATGCTCGTTTTTGTCCACTTCTGTTTTGGCCATTGGGTGGGTTTGTTATGTTTCTAAGGCAACTAAAAACAACTGAAGAGGCCTTTCATTACTTGGGCCCTCTGTCCACTGGCAGTAAACTCAGTTGGTCATAGAGTACCTGAAAATAATTAAGAAAAACTCCCGCTCTTTGTCGAGCCTCTGTTTTGTGTATACAGTGTCCTGATGCCCAAAAAAGAGTGCTGTGGCGCTAGACAAATATAGCTGTATATTTTAATTAGTGGTACCAGCCAGAGCTTTCCTTCCTGTTTATCTAAGTGGTGTGATGCTGGCTAGCACTCTGGTGACCCAGCTCGGTGCCATGCCCATTTCGCAGAGTACGGTGCAACAGCTTCCCACCATTCTGAACTACCCTTGCAATGACTTGTGCAGCTGAGCTCCATTGCTCCCAGTGGCCTAAAAAAAGTGCTTCCTCTAAATGCTTGCTTGGCTGATCAGTTGAAGTATATGTGTTTGAAACACCTGAGGGATCTTACCATTTAACTGAAAGCGTTTCAGCGCCTCGTTAAGGGCATGAAGCACCACCTCATAAAACATGTTTCATTTAAAAAAAATACTAGACATGGTCCGCGCACTTTGGACCAAACGTCCTGTTCTAAAACGCAGGCAGATCCTGCCCACGTCCCACCCGCAAAGGATGCTCTCTATACATTGTACGGGTAATTTTAAGACAGATGTATCGTGTTGTCATATTCATGTTTTTGTTCTTAAAAGTCTCTTCCCAGTTTCACCTATCGATTTACTGTTGCCCACCTGTTTTTAAGAGACTAAAAACTACAGGACTAGCTATAAGGACTAGGAATATCAGTCAATTTCTGGAGTATCTGGTGCCCCTCTTTAATTGTGGAGGAGTGTCTGAGAGGGAAGGTGTGGCAACTTCCTCTCACATTACGCCACTGGAAGCTGGCATTAGAACAGTTTGTCTGTCTCACTCTCAACCACATACACTCGCCATGTATTACTTTTTTCTTGCTTTTAATGAAAAACAAGCAGGAGAAAGTTGCCCACAGCCACACTGCCTAGGTTTTAGGCTAATGCATTTTCATTAGGAAAAGAAAGCAGTCCCTCTCACTCTCTCATGCACTCTCACCACTCTCTCTCTCTCTCTCACACATACACACTCTTTCAAATAATTAAATTCAAATCTTCAAGCACCGTTTCATTCACGTACCTTTTCTTCCTTTCCATTCCTCATACACTATACTCCTCTTCTTAGTGTGTCACGTAGACAAGCACTCCCACGTTATACATCTATCGCATACTCAACCATTTTCTCTCTCTTTCACACACACTCTTACTGCTCCTCTATCTCAAATGTATTCACCAATTTGTACAAAAACTAGCTATCTCTATTTATCTTCCTATATATCTAGGGCCTCATTTATGAAAAGTGACGCATTTCGCTGCGTGAAAACAGCGATGCGTCACTTTTCACTGCGCACTCCTTGCGACACCAATGATGCGTCATATTTAATGTATGACGCATCATGTCGCAAGGAGTTACAGATACTTCAGTATTTCTGACGTATCTGTAAACGCAAAAGTGACGCATTGCTGGAGTGTGTCACAAAAGTGACGCAACTCCAGCAATGCGCCCTTTCACATGGGGCAAGCCCCATGTAAAATGGCCTGCGTCAGTCTCACGCCTGCTGTGAGGCAGGCGCAAGATTTTGACGCAACGGCGTCCTAAAAGTGACGCAGTGAAATCTCATAGATTTCACTGCGTCACTTCTACGACCCTTCCTTGCGTCAATACGCCCCCCTTGCATACATTATACCTGGCGCAGGTATAATGTGGTGCAGGGGTTTACAAAGTGACGCATCTACATAGATGCGTCACTTTGTAAATATGGTGCAACAAGGCACAATATTTACGCTGCTGGTGCGTCACAAAAAGTGACGCACCGGCGGCGTAAAAGTGACGCACCGCCTCATAAATGAGGCCCCTACTCTCTGCATCTCTCACCCCATCTATCCACCATCCCACATAATTCCACTACGCAAATCTACTCCACACAATTATACCACACACAATTCAAATCCAACTCACATAATGCCACTACACACATCCCCTCCACTACAAACCAAAAACATAGGTAAAAGATATTGTCATTTACAACACCAATAGCTCTATCTTTCGCAAATGTGAGACCTATTGGCATAGCCAATGCTTGTTTTTAATTTGTTTCCTCCGTTCTCTGTGCTTGGCATATTAGAAGTGCATTAGTGCTCTAGTTTCCTTGGCTCTGTGGCCACACCCCACCTGCCAGGACAGAGGACTTCATCGAGGACGAGTGCAGTGGGCATGCCGCTGACATGTCAAAGGCTAGCCCGTCTGTGCCTGTCCATGCTGGGACTGCACCCAGTGCCACCCCTCACACCTGGTCAGCTGTTTTCAGATGCCCTTCGTTACTCCAAAAAAGTGCTCACCCTTGGCGGACTCATAACTGTGGGACCTTTTGTCTCTCCTTTTCGCTAGTGTTTTTTTCCCTTTGGTACCTAAGTGGGTGGCCTCTAAGAAAGATAAGCTTTTCACCTTCTATCTTATTAACACCAGATCGCTCCCCAAACACAAATATGTGGAGTTAAATCCTGGTGCTTTCTTTCTTACTGAGACCTAGCATAAAGATTGCTCTGGCCAGACACTGCAGACACGGTTCCCAGGGGCTTTAAGTGGGCCGGGTCTCACCGCAGTTTTTTAAAGGAGGCCTCGAAACGGGTCTCTATCAGGCTCTGTTTTGTGCCCTGGCACAGTCGGTCCGTGTTTTCTAGACTGCAGTGAAAGCAGGCACATCGATGTGTGTGCGCGCTCACGCTGCTCACTTCTCACCAGTGGAAAAGTTACGGCATGACGTCATGCCAGGTGAGCGTTGTAGGGGAAGGGAAATCCTTTAACGAGTCAATTTCTCTCTGGATTTCCCTTCTCTTTTTGAAACTCAGGAGCACCAACATTTTTGTGGTGTCTCCAGGGCTTTAAGTGGCAGCTTTTTCAAAATGATATACTAGCCATAATTGCTGCTTTTTTATCTTATGCAACCTAGAACCATTGACAAAGCCAATAGTCCTAACTTGTTGTAAGTATGATGTTACTTGTATCATATATCTGGATGCAATGACAAACAGCAAAATACAAGCCGGGCTGCACAGTATGCTAAGCACAGATTTTTGGCTTATGCGTTCTTAAGACACCCCCTTAATTACATTGGCCACACCTCTTTTAGAGACCCCCTAGTTTATTCATCCCACTTAAAGCCCTGTGGTTCCCGATGGTTTCTCAATAGTTCATTCAAATCACAAAAAGAGAAATGGAGGTGGCTTGGCTATTAAAAAAAATCAAAGTCTGTTTCTGTACCATCACCCCTATCTCTGATATATCTAATGCTGAGACTCTAACTTTTTTACTTAAATTAAACCCTAATTCCACAACATCAGGTCCGTTAATGTATAGCATGCCGGCTTATGCTGTTTCATTCACTAAAGTTTTAATTGACTCCTTATTGCCATTCCCTGTCAATGCCACTAACTTCACAATTCTCAGATATTTCAATTACAATTAAATCCTCATGGTATTTCAATTACCATGTGGATGATGAATCTGATGGCCCTACTAGCCAATTTCTTGAAAACTGTCTACACTCCATCTAACTCAAGTAGTCATTTGTGACACACATAGAGCAGGACATATCTTAGATCTTATTTTTATTAATTAAATAAATCTGAGCTGCTCCATTGCCATGCCATTAGCTTGGACTGATCATATGGCAGTCCCTTTTACTATCCAGCTTCCAGCAACAAACGTGCAACATGCTATAACTGCCTTGGCATACAGAGCCTGGCATGGGCTTGGCTTGATGTGATGGAATTAAACTCTGTGTAATGGACTAATCAGTTACAGATGACCGGGGCAGTTGAGACAAATGATGAATTATATCAAGACTGCCTTGTATCTGCCCTTGATATTATTGTTTCTTTGGATAACATGAAATGTACATTTAAATCTAAGCAAACCTCCTAGTTTAATTCCAGCTTGCTACCTTTGAAAATAAAATGCAGCCAACTTGAAATTAAATGGCACACTACCTTTAGTGAAGCATATACAAATTGTACCAGGCAGCTATTAAAGTTTATCACAAAGTGATCAGGAGAAGAAACTCTTATTTTTATGCTACAAAAATTGAATCCGCTAGACATTCATCCAGAGAAATATTTTCTATAGTCAAATCAATGACCCATCCCATTTCCCTGTGTCAAGAGATAACACGTTCTCAAGATATGTGTAATTCAGTGGCCTAATTCTTTTAAAATAAGATTCTTGATCCAGAAGTCTTTTTCTTCCACAAAGAGTGCTAGCCTAGGTTTGGCCAGCACATGACCTAACAATACTCCTGGCCTCACAGATTTCCTTCCAATCGCATATCCAGAAAATCTTACTCTCATTACTTACTGCAAGTGAGATCACATTTGGATCCATGCCCTCTCTCTATTCTCAGTCTAGGAAGTAGCATCATTGCCCCGATTCTTCGTCATATTTTGAACTCTTCAGTTTTTTAAGCCTCTTTTCGAAATAGTTGGAAATTAGCTTATGTTACACCAACCCTCAGAAAGTGTAACGCTGATCCTAATATACCAGAGAATTACAGAACCTCCTCTTTGCTTCCAGCGCCAGTCAAGATGCTGGAAATGCACATTAACCGTCTACTATCACAGTATCTACAAATTCATAATCGACTGGATCCATCACAGTTTGGCTTCCGTGATGCTCCTAGCACTGAATCCACTCTTCTCAGAGTATTTGAACATATAAGGGACAAACACATAACGGACAATGGTGGAACTGCTGCACTCTCTTTGTTGTATCTATCAGTAGCACTCGCCATCATATCCCACATAATTTTAATACTGAGACTAGAGGCTATAGGGATCGGAGGGACCAACATTGCATGGATTTCCAACTTCCTAACCAACAGGTCTCAATTAGTGCATCTCCCTCTGTTTTTCTTGGACAGGACTGCACTGGACTGTGGAGAAGCACAGGGGTCATCTTTGGGTCCTTCTCTCTTTAACATTGAAATGACCCCTCTGGCTGAGTTGGTCCATGGCTTCAGTTTCGAAGTGATGTCTAATGCAGAAGACGCGCAAACAATTCTTTCTTTTACAACAAACCCAGGGAATATTCTACTTCGCTTCAGGCAGTTCCTAATATCAATATAAAAATGGATGAATGAAAACCATCTAAAGCTGAACTCGAATAAAACATAACTGCGGATATTTGGAAAAAATAAAGAAACCTGAATGATTCCTGGTGGCCTTCGGAGCTCGTCTATTCCCCACCTCCAGTTAAATTAGTTCGGAATTTGGAGTCAAATTCTACAATAAGCTCTCTTTCAGACATCAGGTTCTTAACTTCACCTTTACGTGTTTTGGTCTGCTAAAAACTCTTTGCAAGGCAGTAACATGTTTGCCTTTTGTGGCTAGAAAAACTGTTATCCATATAACCACTAGGTGTGATTACTCCACTCCTCTTTTTCTTGCTTTACCAAGGCAACTCATGCTACAACTTCATCTAGAGCAGAACTCGCAGCAAGATTAGTACTCCATCTTCCCAGATACTGTTCAATTCCAACTAAATTGAAGACCCTTCATTGGTTTCCAATTTGAAAGAGAATTCAATTCAAGACTCTTGCCCACATTCATATAGCAGCATACCTTTCAGGCTCCCATAGACATCAAGATTTTTTTAAGTTTCATATTTCAGCTAGATCTCTAAGATCTCCCACTGCTTCTATAATTCTCCCTCCCAAGTTAGTTGCAGCCCGGTTAGGAGGCTGTTTGGCTGCAGTACCAGGTGCTAAAACCCTCTCCCTCACACTCAGGGCACTGTTAAAACCTGGCTTTTTAACAGGGAAGCTTTTTAGATACTATTTTTTTTTCCTTCCCCAGTCTGTTATTTTTTATATTCTGTTTTGTTTAGAGATATAGGGGAATATTTACAACAAAATTTCGAAGCGCTGTGTTTTTAAACTGCTGGGATGCACCGTATTTACAATAATACAGCACACCCCGGTATTTCCCCCACTAGCGCTGTGCTGTTAAAGCTGCCTAGCGGAGGCACCCATGCGCCATGTTGCAAGGGTGCCTGCGCTGCAGGGGCAATTGTTTATGTGCAGGAAGGGACACCTTCCTGCACGAAACGTGACTTTATGTGGCCTCATAAATATGTGCAAGCCCATCGCGCCGCAGATGTGTCAAAAAAAGTGATGCACCGGCGGTGCAAGGGGCTTATAAATGAGCTCCTTTTACGAGGTTTTGGTGCAGAGCAGTGCCACAAGGAATCGTGCTGCGCTGCCCTGCATCAAAAGAAAAGGGCAGGAATGTGCCCTATCTATGAGATAAAATGCATTCATGTTCTTTTTGCCTGCACTGGGGCACAATGGGCTGTGGGCCAACGTAGGCACCCTTGTGCCATGGTGCAAAGGTGTCTGCGCTGCAGGTGGGATTGTTTTTGTGCAGAAAGGGAGACCTTCCTGCACAACAGCAATCACAAGAGGTGTTCTCCTCTTTCCATGTGTGCTGCAGAATGCAGCACATATAGAAAGAGGAAAACATTAGGAGAAATAAGGATATTTCTCCATGATGCGCCTCCCTAACACCACCCCTGGGGTGGCGTTAGAATCTGACGCATTCCCAAATTTACGATGCCTCATAAATCTGGGAATGCTTCAAAACCCATGGGTGTTGTGTGGGGACACCCAAAGCAACACCCGTGGAATGTCCCTTTCATGCAGTGTTCTATGTGAAAGGGGCACATATTTACAACGCCATGGAAAGCAACGCAAAGTGGCTATTTGTGGCTTGTAAATATGCTGCAGCATATCGCGCCACTGGAGCGCCAACAAAGTGACGCTCTGGTGGCACAAAAGTGCCGCCAGGAGCCTGGTAAATTAGCCCATTGTTTGTAGTGTTTTTATATTCAGTGCAATTACATATTTTTTCTCGTGTGCTATATTTTCTTTCAGAGTTTAGCTCTGTTTGCAATTTTATCATTACCACCACTACCTCTCCATTCATCCTAGTAATACTCTAGCGACTGGTTTACAGAAATGTGGGCATGACTCTTGTTGAGAAAATAGGGCCTTTATTACCTCGCACATAATTGTAATTGTACATTTATTTATATAGTGCTTACAACTCCTGACGAGGAATTGACGTGCTTTTGCGGCAAGTAGCACGTTACTTGAAAACCCAAGATTGGTAATTAGTAGGTTGGTATATATATATATTTTTTGTTCTTTCTATTGTGGTATTTGTGTTTGGATTGTGCTCTTAATTTCTTGTGTGTTTAGTAGTATTTAAAAGTAGTAGGAGTAGATTTGAAAAGGGGACGTAGTATAAATCAGATTTATGTGCTGCTATGTAATCTCCCTGCAGGTGCTCAATCTTTGCTATTAATAGGCGATCCAGTGTCATGGGAGAATCTGGAGTGGTTATTAATGTAATCCTTGAGATAAACTGTATTTTAGGGGATATAATATCATGTTATTTGTTTTGTCAGAAATGTTTAGGAAAAAACGATCATGTTATTGTTACCCTGTTCTGCTGACAGAAGTGGAGATTGCAGCCACTGACCTGAGCTTTACTCTGACCCGGTTCCGAAGATTTGCACCCACTTTAGCACTTTCTTCGAATATGAGCTGATCCTAAACTAGGATTGCTCCAGTTTTGCCCTGACATTTATGAGCAGCTTTTAGTTAGTGGTAACTGCCCTCTAAAATTACTAATATAAGGTATTAACAATTCCAAAACCTCTCCCCACGTTATCCCTCATTTCTGAATGCCTAGATACCAACCAGGTGCAAGGACACAGCCAAAAGGCAGCACAAATGTTATGAGTGAGGGGGTGTTTCTGCTCTAGCAGTTACCAGCGACGTAAAAATGACTCCAGGTCTGTTTCTACTGCCCTGGCGCCTGCCTTCTTCCTCCATGGCTTCAGTAAGGGCCATCTGGTATATGCTAGCTAGGCCCTTCCCGCACTGTTGCCCTACTGCTTCCAATGGCCATTTGATCGTTCATATGTGCACTGTATTTTGCATTGCGATTTTACTGTGCTCTATATTCTCTCGATCAGTGCTTAATGCGGAGGTAATGAGTTCAGTTTTGCACCATCCGTTTATTGATTGCCGGTTATATGCCAGTTAAACTGTCATTTTACTGCTTTACATACTTTGTGATTTTATCTCCCGCTGGGCAAGATTGAGGTAATCTGTACTGTAGTTGCACTGCTATTTTATAAATGTGTCTGATATTGTTAAAATTAGTTTATGAAAAGATGTGGTTGTAGGCGCGCAATGAACTTCATTGACTATTCGAGGCAGTGGGAGCTCATTGTGTGGGGATAATTTTTGTACTGTATTTCAAGCAATAAATGAATAAAAAGTAATTAAAAGAAAAGTTTAAAAAGTAGTTGCAATCTCTGGTGGACAACTTGGTGTCTCTGCTGTTCTGGTGTCTTTTTGCTTCTCCAGGTTTTGACTGCTACCATACAATCCCTGCCTTCTATGTTGTGCTACTGCACTTGTACCTCTTTGAGCCACTGACACGCTCTGACTAGCTACTGGATGATGGTGTATTTGTAGATCTAATCCTTGCAAGATCTCAGCAGTAGTCATAATATAACTAGTCACTAGATGTCGCTGCAGCCTGTCTGATGTCTCCAGAACCTGAGCCAAAGCCACATGCAGGCTGGCTGCTGTGTGTCTGCCTGCTCCTTGTTGAACGCCCACCATTAGGCAGACAGATCCGTACCCAGCACCAGAAGCTCTAGTAGACTGCCTATTAGGTCATTGGACCTTGGACCTTGGGTACAGTGGCGGCTCCTCTGCAATGGCGGAAGAGCATCACCCCACTGCCTGGCTCAGAGCCAATAAATGAAAAATAAAACAATGTCATTGTTTTATATTTCATTTTCCGTCTCTGAGCCAGCTTGCGAAGGGAGGGGCGGGGCATGGAGAGTAGGAGTGCTATGTGCACTCCTTAAGTGTGCATATGCGTTTGGCCGGCCGGCCCCGGCTGTCCAAAACACACATGTGCATTTAGGTTTCTCAAACCCAGCTGTATTGAGCAGACAGGCTGGAGAAACCCCACAGACTCCCTGGTCTGAGCAGGGCATCTTTCATGCCCGCTCAGACCAATCCTGCGCTGCTCTACCTTGAGAACAGCGGGGGTATTGCAGGGAGTCTGTGACGTGGCCCCAGTGCTTGCTGACCAGGAAGACTATGCCGTGTGCGGCATGGAACGCGGGAGGCAGCTCCAGGTAAGTTTTTATTTTTTGTCATAACCCCCCGTACGCTCCCCCTCCCGCCCTCTCTCGCGCACCCTCCACCCGCCCCACCACCTATTTACTGTGGCAGCTGTGACTGCTTGTGTAGTAATTAGACAATTCAGATAGGTACCTGTGAAGTCTTCCTTATCGTGTTGCAGGGATATGTTATGTTATACATGCTTATAGAGCGCAATAAATACTCGTGGGTGTCAAGCAACTAAGCTCATGTTGAACTGATATGGTGCCTGATGGATTCCTCAATTGGCAAATAGCCAGGTTTTAAGAGCCTTCCTGAACGTGAGCAGATTTGGCATGGTTCTGATTTAGAGAGGAAGAAGGTTCCACTCTTTAGCTGTTGATATAACAAAGCTTATCGTCCCCCCCCCCAACACAGTTTGAGAGTCTAAATCTCTAATTTATTGTCGGCCATGGATCGGAGAGTTCTTCTCGGTCTATACCACTGATAGAGGATCACAGTGAACGAACTCAACCGTCTCACTGTGGATACCTCGCTTAGTGTACAGTGGTGAGAGCCCAGTCCATGTTTCATAGCAGAGACCTTCTTTAGTTTCTTGGCTTATGAATTAAAAATGAATATCGGGGATGTTCTCAGTGGCCATACCTGTACGCGGAGATCTCCTTGTCCAGGGCGCCTTTCACCTTCAGCAGGTCCTGGTACTCCTGCAGGTGCCCGGCCACCTCCAGCTGCGTCTTTTTCAGCTCTCTCTCCAGCTGCAATAGGATGTTCTATAGGAATACATGACAACAGAATGACCTGTCAGTGGACAGTGACAGACCACTTAATAACCTCATGATCAGTCCATGACCTTCCAGGTAGAGCTGTGGACTTTGACCAACCCAATAAACAGAGGAACCAAATGTTTGCTTCATTAAATCAACAAATAACACGGTCACTTTGCAACTCCATCGGTGAGCCTCAACACCACACACCATACCCTCTTGAATCAGGTTTTTCTCTGCTCGCGTTACAGTATTGATTTTATGTACCATGTCATTCTTAAATGGCAAAATGGTTTTGGCTTATTTATTTCATCTGGATAAAATACTGGAGCCCCTCATTCGAAAAATTTACCTTCGCAATTCAATATCAACAAGACAGAATCGGGAAATGAAACATACTTCTGACCGCGCCTCACCCGCACATCAAGGGAACAACCAAGGTTACAAGTCCTTTTCCACCTTGGGACACATGTGTTTGGTACCCCGTCTCAGTAAATAAGCCTGGAAAGACCTTTCGGAACATATCCCATTTGTATAACTGAAAACCTTCTTTGGTTCCAAGAAACTAAACACATGATTATCTAAGTCCAGATTCCAAATGTGGTTTTGCCCCTGGTTTGACCTGCTACAATTGGTTATGTGAACATTTCGGGTGTGCGGACATTACCTCAAAACTTATAGGGCCTTACTTACAAGACACTGACGCATCTATATAGATGCATCAGTTCCCCTGCGCCTGCATGTGAAACCCTTACCCTACCATGGCTGCGCCGTATTTACAATACGGCGCACAATGGCGTAAGGATTGACAGATGTATCAGAAAATGTAATGCATCTGTCGGCGCAAAAGTCATGCATTACTGGAGTTGTGTTGCAAGCACAATGCAACTCCAGCAATGCATGGGGAAGCCTATTCTTAATAGACTGTGTCACTCTCCATGCCTGCTTCAAGCAGCTGAAGGGTTTTGACGCAGTGGTGTCCTAGAAGTGGCGCAGTGAAATCTTGTAGATTTCACTGCATCACTTCTACAAGGCTTTTCTGCGTGGAAATGCCCACCCTCCATACATTATAGGCGACGCAGGTATAATGTGGTGCAGAGCTTTACATGGTGACGCATCTCCCTCGGTGCGTCACGTTGTCAATGGTCCACGAAGCAGCACATTGTTTACACCGTCGCGGCATCACAAAAAGTGACACAACGGGGGGACAAAAGTGTCACGAGGGGCTTGTAAATCTGCCCCATAATTCTTATCTCTGGGTTTTTTGTGCTTAGTGTACCAAAATAATCATGTCCCAGTGTTTGAAGTGAATTTTTCTCGAAGTAAACTTCAGCCAGATTGACTTTTAAAAGTTACCTGGGGAAAATTGTTGGGATGCATTATATGCCGCAGAACTCAGAATTCTGGTAGGTGTGATCACAGGAATTGTCAGACATATTGTAATTTAACCAACCATTTGTAAAATGGCCATAGCAAATACAATGTATGAACTACTTCTACTTAAAGAGGGGTACAGGGAATGTAAACATGGTAATAGCACACAGCTACATCTGTGATTAACGTTAACATCGACCTGTGTATATTGTGTTGCAAATGAAACATCACTAAATTGGTGCACATGTACCGTAGAACTTTCAACCTCTGCCTCCCAGACTATGCGGGGCACAATACATGATTCTTGCACAGTGGTAGCCTAACAGAATGTGCACAATTTGGGAGCATAATACTAACAGCCACACTATAACTACCTGCTACGGTTGAAACTAAGCTATTAACTATAACATAGCCACCTTGAAAATGTAATAATAGATATGCCTCTAAAATAAAGTATAACCGCAGCCTGACTATATTGTATAGACCTCTGATGACAAATATATCCATCTGCGGGTGTTCACAGTTATATTCAGGGCCACTAGAATTATGCGATTATGCTGCTGAAGCGATTTTTGCATAATTATCTATGTGCCTTATTTGCCACATAATCCTTCACCTGCTGCATAATCTCCAGATTTTAAATAAAAGAAATGTGTTTCTAGCTCAAACGGTTCAAAAGTTACTAATATGCAGCGACACGTGCTGCAGCGAAGGGGAAAGCCCTTTGCAAAGTTTGAGTGGTCACCTTTCTGTTGCTTATTGCTATCGTTAGGTGTTATACTGGAACTACAAAGGTGCAACTAATGCCCAAACAGTGTCAAAAAGTTTAAAATTGACAAAATAATGAAGTCATACTTTCAAAAAATTTACCGCATAATTTGCCTTTTCTTGGCACAATATTTATTCAACCCTGCCCCATAATTCGGCCCTCCGCTGCCACCCAATTCCAGTGACCCTGGTTATATTACCGGGTGTATGTATTGTTTGGAGGTGAACATGTTATCCTATCTGCCATTTTGTAGTAGTGCATGATGTCCAGGTACTGCTGGAATTTCACTGGCGTCGTGGAAAAAAAATCCTATGGTCAGTGGGAGAGAAGGGAGGGCACGCTCCACTCCAGCCGAAGACTGGGAAATTTTCAGAAGGTTGGAAAATACTCAAGAAAAAATGGTTATAGTTCACCTAAACTTTGTAACAGCCCACAAACAGAATACATATTTATGTTTTTTAGAACAAACGTTGTGTTTCTTTTCCCTATAATCTTAACCTTACCTCGAACCCTAGAACACAAATTTTCATTTGCACAACGGTCTTGCCCTCTGCCGGGCAAAGGGCATGGCTATTATCAGGGCTGACCTTTCCTCAGACAGCGCCCCCTGGGGAAGCGAAGGGGTATATGTACAATTTATTTATCTTTTACAAGATCACCCTGTGCACAGTTGACAAACCTCTCCTTTGTATATGTACAAGCCTCTATCGTCACAACAACATCACCTATAGTGACGATGTGGTGGCAATAGGGGCTGCGCCTTATTTACAAGGAAGCGTTAGGCCAGTCAAACTCTGCCTTGTACATAAGGTCCCCTTTCACCCTATGGTTAGCGTGAAAGGGGTGGGCAGTGGGTGTTGCGGTGGGCGTTCCACCGCAACACCCATTCCTTTTGGTGCTGCCCCCTATGTACAAGTGTGACGTACATAGGAGGCAGCGCCAAAATTAAGACCAGGTAAAAACTGGTCTTAAGATGGCGAAACAAGGAGAAATGCATTATTTCTCCTCGTTTTTGCTTTTTCCATGTGTGTTGCCTTGTGCAGCACACATTGAAAAAGCAAAATGCCATTGTTTGTTTATGCACATAACCAAATATAAAAAAATGCAATTTTACAGGGGCATTTCTTTTAAAGGGCGTGGGGTAGTTAAAGCATGGACATGCTCTTGTACTTAATGCGCATGGGCATGTCGCAGGATTTGCAGGGCTTGTCTGATTTAAGCCCTTGACTATGTAGCCTGCCGGAGCGTAGGGATACTCCTCTCCCTTACCCCCTTCCCTGCATCGCAAATTCCTTCGCGGTGCGGGAGGGGCTAGGGGGTGGGCGTGACGCCGCACTACCATACTTATGAGTCACGGGCCGCATGTGCTCATGACGCCGTGGAGCCGTCATGGCCCTACCCACTCACTAACTTGCCCGCACAGGCAGGAAATTAGTGCTGCATGGGCGGGGTGGCATGACGGCTCCAAGCAGTCATGAGCACACGCCGCCCTTGACTCATGACGGCGTGGAGTCGTCATGAGCACGCAACTGGTTAATGAACCCCACCCTCTCTGACTGATTGCACTTGGGCGCTTCAGGCTGGAGCCTGGGCTTCCCACAACAATGTGTCAATCAGTGAGTGTTCGGATTGGAAGCACTGCATGTGATCTGCGTCATCACGGACACCTGGTCACATGCTGTAAACAGATACAGTGCGTATGTTTCAGTTTTATAGAAACATGCACACTGTAGGTGTTGAGGAGTACAGTACTACTCCCTGTGAGATTTCCCCACTAATGTCAGCACAGAGCAGCACTCGCTCTGATGCAGTGGAGCATGCCTCTCTAGAACACAGCTTTCCAAACTGTGTGGCGCGACACGTTACTGTGTCGTGCCCCATGCGTAAGTGTGTCGCGCTTGTTAGGGCTGCCCGGGGGGTTAAGAATGCGCTGTTTATCTGCCCATTGACGTGCTGATGTTTCATTCAGCGCATGTTTGGAGCTCACACTGTGGTTGTAATTACTGTAATCTCGGGAACAAGCATTTCACTTAGCCGAGAGGGTGGCGGTGTGCTGTCTGCGGCAACACTGGCGATCTGTCTGGTTTGAGACCTGGACAGGACAAACAGAAGAGGAGCTTAAAAAACCCATTTGGGGGAAAATGTTCTAACCCTCATCGCAGGCTGAAGGGGGCAGGGTTCTTGGAATGTCAAACAATAGACTCCACTAGCATCTTGTGTTTGCGTTCTGTCTTTATTTGTGTACTGTACTTCTCTGGAAAACGAAATGCAGTTCAATGGTTCCATCAACAGTTTATATCGTCTTAGGGCTATGCAGTGATAAAATCCAATATTTCAGTCAGAAGGGAAGAAAGAGAAATTATATACCGCCTTGTTTACCAATTTGTAGTTACATTGGCAGATAAATTCACATGTACTCGAAGGTCATCCTCAACTTGCCATTCTTCTTTTTAACACGGTCGTTTCAGTTTGTGCCCTTTAGGTAAAATCGAAGCCGACCACTTACAGATGGATTCTGCTGGGCCCAGTTGCTACCGTGGATTTTTGACACATTAGAAACTTTTATGAAAAGAGCGCAAGTTAATTCTGGTTGTGTCTTCGAAAAGGTTACTCGTGTCTAACATTGTCAATTTGTTACAGTTTGCATTTTTGCTCTTAATCTATAAGACTTCTTTTTTTTTTTCTGCTCGGCCAAAAACGCATGTGTGATAAGTGGGTGCAGTTGAAACCAATTGCAGTGAACATTTACATAGGATAAGTACATCCCCTTAAAACGTTTGCAAATGATAAGCTCGAATTTCCCTCATGATTAGTTTATTTGATTGATGTATGGAAATCGCATTTTATTCATAGGGGAGCATTATAATCACAAGTGTAGAGCGCAGCCAATATAATCTTTTGTCTTATCAACATGAAGTATTACAATTTTGAAATATATTAACTTGAAAATTGATGTGCTTAGCCCTTGGAGAAGTGCGAAAAGAACAATTGATGGTTAGAATGCAGAACAATGTCATGCATTCACCCCAGTACAGAGATCTGGCCTAAATCCATGGTCTTTTTGCTCACCATGCCATTCCATTTTTAACCCAGCCATATGCAAATCAGTCTTGACCCTGCACCCAATGAAAACAGTCTATCCCCAACTGCCAGGCCCTCCCTGGACTGGAACCAAGCAACCTAGGACCAGTTTCGGGGTATCACCCCTCATCAGCCAGCCAGGATGGCTTGACTCCAGTGGCATGATTAGCACGGGACCCACGTCTGGGCATACCCGGCCCACTCTGGGTGACAAATGCAAAAAGAACAGTTGATGGACAGAATGTAGAACAATGTCATGTGTTCACCCCAGTATAGAGATCTGGGCCTAAATCCATTGTTTTTTTGCTCACCATGCCATTCGAGTTCAGGGGTCACAACAAACGTTTGTATCCATCCACTAGCACTTATAAATTAACTGTTACAAAACCGAAGGTATCCACTTTCGGCAAAGTACAGAAACACAAGATGCAACAGCTCATTAGGCCACTGGGTGGCAAGAATAGGCTTGAGTGTTGTGTGGAAAAGCAAACCCAGCTGAAGCCAGGATACTAGATCAAAAGTGTGGCCATGAAGAGCAGAGTTTTATGAGACAGAATTCCTCCAAGAACATGCAACATTCTGGGATTTTAGACCACAGAGATTTAGTCTAGTGCCGAAACTGGTGACCTGGTGATCTGTAACTTTTGGTTTTAATTCCAGCTCTGGCACTTGACTTTAAAATGTGTGATTCTGGGCAAATGAGTTCACCTCTTTGTGCATAAAATTGTAAATATGTGTGGAATGTATCGTGATTGTAAATATATAATATGCAATATCACAAATGTGCAAATCTCCTGTTCATGCTCTGTTACGAACCATGTGGGTTTTCTTCAGATCCATACAAAATATACGTACATTATCAGGGGGTGGGTGTGTGTGGGGTTGTGTGTGTGTGGGGGGGTTGTGTGTGTGTGGGGTTGTGTGGTTGTGTGTGTTTGGGTTGTGTGTGTTTGGGTTGTGTGTGTGGGTGTGTGTGTGGGTGTGTGTGTGTGTGGGGGGGGAGGTGTGGGTGTGTGTGTGTGTGTGGGGATGTGGTGGTGGGGTTGTGTGTGTGTGTGGGGTTGTGTGTGTGTGGGGTTGTTTGTGTGGGGGTTGTGTGTGGGGTTGTTTGTGTGGGGGTTGTGCGTGGGGGGGTGGGGGGTTGTGTGTGTGTGTGGGGTTGTGTGTGTTTGTGGTTGTGTGTTTGGGGTTGTGTCTGGGGTTGTATGTGTGTGTGGGGGGAGGTGTGGGTGTGTGTTTGTGGGGGGATGTGGGGTGGGGTTGTGTATGTAGGGTTGTGTGTGTGGGGGGTTGTTTGTGTCTGGGGTTGTGTGGGGGTTGTGTGTGGGTGTGTGTTTCGGGGTGGGTGGGTGTGGGTTGGTGGCTTGTGGGTGGGTGGTTGTGGGGTTGTGTGTGTGGGATTGGATGTGTGGGGTGGGGTTGGGTGTGTGGGGTTGTGTGTGTGTGTGTGTTGGGGGGGTTGTATGTGTGTGTGGGGGTTGTGTGTGTGGGTTGTGTGTGGGGTTGTGGGTGGTTTGGGCTAGCTCGCTGCACTCGCTCGTGTTACTGTGTACCTGAAATAAATTTCACAAAAAGGTGTGTCACCAACATGAAAAGTTTGGAAAGCTGTGCTCTAGAACCTTCCACCTCCTTTTCCCAGACCATCCCCTGCATGAAGTGTCGCTGTTCACGCCTCACAAGACATCGCACCGGTCTGTCAAGTGAGTGTACCAAAGATAAGGAGAATACTTACGTGCCACAGTCCCGGTGGCTTGGCAATGTCCATTGTTCAGCAGCTCCCGTGGCTGTCTCAGGGTGAGGAAACAGTTATTATTTTTTTATTGTTCTTAATATAAATCCTTCTCTTACTGATTGTCTTCCGTCTAGCCGCTCCAAGACCTCCAATTAGAAGTGGGAGAGCGCGAGCCTAAAGGTAAGTAACAGTGCAAGCTAAGGGAAGTCTCTGGCTCTTACAGCCGGCCACAAGCTGAGCTTTGGCAATATTTGAAATGTAAATGAATCCTGCAATAAAAATGCCAGCTAGAAGTAAACTCTGGCCTGGCAACATGCTTAAAGCTCTGCTCAGTGGTTAATGTTTTGACGAGACTGATAAGATGCCATCAAAACTCAGTGGGGCAGGTTTACAAGCCCCTTGCGCCACTTTTGCGTCTCTTTTAACATGGGAAAAGGGACGCAAAAGTGGCGCAAGGGGCTTGTAAATCTGCCCCAAAGTGTATTTCTTTAGCAGTGAAAGCTTTTCACCCTGGTATACCACGTTATATTTCTCTATCAATAAGTGTTATTTAAAAGTGGGAGTTTTAAGATGTGACTGACTTCAGATGACAGGGCAGTTAGAGAACCAGGAGGCAGTCTTCTACAGCAATCGAAAGAGACTTTTATTTACAGTGCACAATCATGAACGCATGTATTTTAAAATGCTCTATTATGTGATATTGAACAAAAAGGAGGCTTGGTGAAAGAAAGTGTTTGACTAAGATGACATACTTTGGTGCAGCAGGGTAGCCAAGGTTGATCCCAGATTTTCCATTTTCATTCTGTGCAGTACAGTCACGACAGTTCATATCTCTCTGACATTTAAGATGAATGCTTTGTCCTTAAATCTAAAAGGATGTGATTTGAGCATAGGCAGACATTGTATTGTTGGCAGTGTTAAATAGCAACAAAGGCCTTCCCTAAGGCAAAACAAATGCTTTGTAACAGGCGCAGGATATGTTTTGCCAGGAGTCACACAATGCTAAACTGAAGCCAGGATTTGAACCTGTATATGGTCAACAGCTGTAACCATTAGCCCCGATCGCCTCCTGTGAGAGCTCATCTGGTTTTAGATTGGGGGTTTCAAAAAGACCTCTAATTTAGCCAAAGCCAGCCTTCTGGCATGAGCCTAGCTCAGCTTTTAGTTTGCACTTCTTCTAATTCCTTCCTTTCTGGGAACCACAGACCTTCACATGATCCTGCTTTTATGAGCCTCAATAATAAAAATAATAAAAAAAACATTTTTTTAAGTTTCTATTGTGCTGAACAATTAGACTCGGACTGTCTTCTAGGAGATGATGTGTTGTGAGTTTCTTAACAATGAGGGAGATGGATCAGGGGTGTTGAACCCGGTGTTTATTCTCTCTGGAAAGCGTGCTTATGCATTCTTCTTCATTTCACATTTCCTACTTCACGTGGAACGGTGTGGATGTGTCCCTATTTCCTCCGAGCATGTGTTTCTCTGACTTTGTTTTTCTTGCAAGATACACATTTTTACAGCGCACACTTCAAGGTATGATTGAGAGCGTTATGGTTGGAGCTAAAAGCCATGGGAATTTCTTAAAATGCCTGTCACATTCATACAGTGGTTCAGACTACTTGCTCTTCCAGTACGTGCACACTGTATCTGAGCAACAGAATGGCAGTCTCTTTTTCCCACAGTGGAAGTGAGTGTGTTTACAAGCGTTGATGGGAGTGATGCACAGCTCTTGTCAAACTGGTCACCCTCCCATGGAAGGTTTATTTGTCGACACAACATGCTCAATGCACTGTTCGGTGGTAAATGTTTTGATGAGACTGTTGTAATTGTACAAACATTCCAGCCAACCGCATAATGCAGGGTTACACTTTTTTTTCTCCAAAATAGTATATAATTAAAAGCTGTATAAAAAACAGCCCATAAAGTTCCAGAGCACACTCACTTTTATTTCAAAGAAATTAGAGCCTGAACTCAAGGGCTGAACATAAAATGAACATTTCTTAGTGTGATGCATCCACCTGCCTGTCACGTTTATATAATTGTGGGGCTACATTATGCTCGATTAAGAGTGCCTAGGCGAGGTGATATTTAACACACTTTTTGAAAACCAATATGCCTGGGTACAGAATTTAAAGTGTGTGATAAATTTCACTTATTACAAATTTGAGGCCTCTAAGATTAGGTATAGCTTGTGGGGTTGGTCTTACCCCCCACCACCTTTAAAATTCACAAGCTGCCACTGCCCATTTTGTCACTTTCATGTGTGCTGCATGAAGCAGCACACCTGAAAGTGACAGAATGACATTTCTAGGATTGTTTATGTGCAGGAAGGGACACCTTCCTACACATAAACAATCCTCCACTGCACGCAAACACCCTTGCACTCTGGTGCAAGGGCGCCTGTGTTGGCGCTAAGTTGCTAAACTAAGCACCATTGCAGGGGGAAACGCAACCAACGCAACATTATTGTAAATATGATGCAGCCTTGCGTTTCAGAAGTGGAGAGAGGCATTAAGCCAGAAAGGCTAATGCCTCTCTCCTCCACTTCCTTGTACATATCCTCCTAAATGTGTTGCCACCCTAATCGTCTTCTCAGTCCTCCACTGCTTCCCCATCTACCCCCCCCCCCCTCCAATGGGTGGTTCTAGTGGTGGGGGGGGTCTTTTGTGCTCACAGGTCACACCCTGGCTGAATACCTCATAGAAGTGGCCAGCCTTTGAGCACGCATTTGCAACTTGTCCACTTACCTCAATCGCCTAATCAGTTGCTAAACTCGAGGTGAGAGTCTCTGGGAACGGGCTGAGGGAGAAGAAAGCCGTAGTGGGAGAGGGGTAATCGAGGGAAACCAAGAAAATTAAAGGACACATAATTTTATGCACAGCTTGAAGGCAATGAACTGAAGGTAGTCGAGAATAAAAGATGCATTCAAGACAGCTCAGGAGGCCATCCTCCTGTGCACCCCTCCAACTGTAGGCGCCCCAGGCTCTGAGCCAGCTTGTGAATGGAGGGGCAGGCCATGAGTAGGAGTGCTTGTGCATAAGTATGCATATGTGTTTGGCTGGCTGTCTCAGGCCGACCAAAACACACATGCGCACTTAGGTTTCTCCAGCCCAGCTGCATTCAGCAGCCTGACTGGAGAAACCCCACAGACTACATTACCTGGGCGGAGCGTCTTACCTGCCCGCTCAGGCTAATCCTTGCACTGCTCTGCAGCAGAGGGATTGAATGGGAGTCTGACCCAGGGGCTGTTGGATCCAGAAAGAGGCCAGCAGGTGCGACGCGACGTGGGAGGTGGCCGGCAGCATCAGGTAAGTTTTTATTATTATTATTATTAACCCCTCCCACGCGCTAAGACCCCCCCCCCCACCTCCCCCTGAGCTGCCCCCACCCGCCCACCACCCTTTGTTAGTGGTGGCCGCTACTGCCTTCACTGTTGCTGGTTCCTCCCCCATCTTTCTCTCTCTTCAGGATGCACTGTACCACAAATGCATGGCCCTCCTCACTACCCTGGCCTACTCTTCTCACTTCCGGTGTGGACCTTCTTTAGCTCCTAGCTACTGAAAGAGCATGTGTTCTGTGCCTCTGATGACCTCTTGTTCATTTGGAAAAGTAGCTACAGAGAACACCTCAGGCTGCTGACCTAGCCAAAACAATGGAAGCAAGCAGGTCTCCTTTCACCATATTAGCTGTTTTTTACCCTGAAATATCGTTATCTTCCAATAATGAAAGTGAAAGTTGTCTAGGGAAATTGTAGAAGAGCAGGTTACCTCGTGTAAAACTAGAAAGAGCAAATGTCTCTGTGAGCTAAGAAAAAGTACCTGGTTCAACATCGAAATTTAACACAGTGTAGGCTGGTCTGTTCTTTTGTCATCATAGCAGCAACTTACCTGGTGCTTCGTCTCTTTCTGTCGTGCAGGGAGCCATTCTAGTTAGGTTTTGGGACATGACATGATAAGGACTCACCTCACCGGTGCTTGTACTCATTAGTGAGATTTCGGGCGCACAAAGGGGGTTGGGGCACAAACACATGGCCGCAATGTTGGCAGCCTTCGGCCTAGCATGAGTATGTGAAATCTGATTCTTTAAACATTGTGTAGTCTGTGCTCGAGTTGCCAGCCTTAATTTCTCTGCCAGATCTTTCCTTGTTCGTGATGTGTAAAAAAAGAGCTTCTGTCATTGTAACCAATTCCCATTATTGACCATTGGGCACAATTATACGTATTTACCAGCATCAGCCTTGCACATGTTGGTATTTGGGACCACTTATTATACCCCTTACCTTTTTGGTGCAGGTGCCTGCAGCACCTCAATGCCCCACTGATGAGGTTGGTGCTGGGTAGCTGTCCACATGCTCGAGTCCAAATTACAATTATTGGCACGCTGGTCTCTCTCACATCCTCCTCCGCCACACTGCTAGGCCCTGCACCCCAAGCACGACCTGAGAAGAGCACCTCTCACACACACACACACTACACCAAGAAGCTTCCTAAGCTTTCTGCAAAAATACAAGAGTCTGCCAACCACTTATTTGCCAAGGCTAGTGCCCATCTGAAAATGTGCGCAGCACACCACAGCAGGGTAAAACGTGCTATATTATAATACAATACAAGTGGAGAGACGATATTGGCCTGCTGCCAGCACCGTCTTGGACTCTGCTGTGCCGTGCAGTCGGTAACCCCCTATTCAGTCCAATGCATTAGTATTTCTGTGAGGTGGGCTAACCTGTCACATTTTAAAGATCATTAGGTTCATTTGGCAGGAGTAGTGCCATTTTGGTAACAGCGTCTCGTAACCAAGGTCAATAGGCAATATAACCTATGGCACCTTGGGAGCAGGGTCGGCCTGGCCTGTAGGGCAATCAGGCAGTGCCCTATGGGCTGGTCTAGCAAGTTAGTGTGTGGCCATTTTGTTTGGCTGTTTGGGGCGTGTTTTATGACCAGACTGGCCATTATAGTACTTTTAGATTCCCTGATTTTACCACAAGCATTGCCTGCTGCAAACACTAATGCATGTCGTCTCCCATACCTGGCAATGCCCATACAAGGTGTCTTTACAAGTTCAAAACTGGGCTGATTTGTAAATGTGGGGATTTTTTTTAGCTACCTGGGTCTCAAATGGGGGCTACTTTTATTTTGGTGCCAGCCTATTTTTCGTTCCAGTACGACCCTGCCTGGGAGACGTACTGGGGTTTCATAGCTAACCTATGGCAAAAAAGCATCACTTCCTGGTGGGATGTGGGAATGCTGAAGGTGCAATTAAGAGATATGGGGGAATGTTGAAGGGAGGTAGTGTTTTCATCTAACACACAGGCTTTTTAATACCATTTTGTGCAATGCTCGGGAATGCCGGGAATGCTACATTCCTGAAGGAAATGGTGCGTTGAGACTATCTCTAGTCTCAGAATATCCTTTTCAGCATGGCGTCTAGCTGGTCGGAGATCAGGAATGAGAGGAGAGCTTGTGACGCATTTGGCTTATTTAAGGAGTGTCTAGAAGACATGAAAGAGTCTTTGCTTGGGCAGATACAGTGCAGTAAGAGTTGTGCAATTCTAGACACATGACATTATTAAAAGAACAACCCTCATGAATAAACCAGACGAGATATAACAAGCCTGATAGAGGAATAAAAAAGGGTTAATTAGTAATCTTCAGCATGAAAAATAGGGGACATGGGGTCATATTTATCAAAGTTTTGCGTCACCTTTGCACCACGTAAGGTAACGCAAGGGCAACTCAAAACCTAGATGAGATTTACCAAGCCATGCAAAGCCTCCTTGGGTGGCCCTGTGGTGCATGGTAAATCGGGGGTAACGCAAAGTAGCATACATTGCTGCCTTGCATTACTCCACCCCAGGGAGGTGTTCCATAAGTGGCGCATAGGTGTTCTCCTGCATCCATCCATGGATTTTGGTCCATTCCCTGAATTACTGAGTGGCAGACCTGGTAATGCGTCAAAATGCTACACCTTGCCTGGTGAGGTGTAACTAGGAGAAATATCTTTATTTCTTTTTGTATTTTCCTCTTTCTGCATGTGCTGCATTCTGCAGCACTCATAGAATGAGGAAAAAAACTCAAAGTATTGTTTTTGTGCAGGAAGGTGTCCTTTTCTGCACAGAAACGATCCTGCCTGCAATGCAGGCACCCTGGCACCATGGTGGGAGCTGAGAGAGCATGTGTTCACCTCTTCACTGACCTCGAGTGTCAGCAGATAGCTCATCAGGCCGTCTGCTGACACCATGGTGCATGTGTGTTGGTGCTAGGCAGCACAAGGAGAGAGCATGAATGCGCCATATCTTGATCGATATAACACATTCCAGCCCTCTGCCTTTCACGCAGGGCAGCACAGCAAGGTGTCTTGCTGCATTTTGTGAAAAAAATTATAAATATGGCCCTAAGGGTAATAGGCAGCTAAAACTACAGACAAAAATGGCAGTAGGCCCCTTGGGCAGCATGAGTGCAGTTCAGATTCAATTAGAAGTGTGATCTGAAGTCATCCGTGCTTCCTACACTCCCTTAAGAGCCTGGCCCATTAACATGCACTGGGCACCCACCTGCAAGCAGGATGTCTCTGCCTCATGCCGCTCCTCCAGCTCCATGATCTGCCTCTCGAGGCTCCCCTTGGTGTCCAGCTCTGCGTCTAGCTCTGTATTCTTGCTCTGGAGCTCCCGGGCCTGCTGCTTCATCTCCTGCCTCGCTGCCTGTAGGGTCTCTGTGGTGATCCGGTCCATTTGGCTCACTTTCTCGGCCCTGCAGCAGAACCACTCCTCGATCTGACCCAGGTCCCCAGTGGGATGGCTGTGCAGCATAGTTCTAATATCCCGTAAAGTGGAGGCGAGGTCTTGGGGCTCTTTCTTCTCCACACCAACCTTAGCACTGCGTACGTGCATCTTTACTGACTCCATGTCTTCCTCATGACCCTTCTTCAAGACCTCAATGTCGTCCAGGAAGGACTGGACCTTCTGCTGAAGCTCTTTCTTGATTATGTGAGTCCGGCTGATCTCATCTTCCAAGGCTCTGATGGCCAGCTCAGTCGACTCTCGCGCTCGAGCTTCCTGCTCACCTCTGGACCAAATTGCTTGGATGTCCTTCTCCAAACCCTGAGATCGCAACTTTTCAGCTGATTTTTGGAGGCCTATGTCTCGGATGAGGTCCCTTAAGTCATCAACCTCTGCCTGCAAGGGCCTGGTGGACTCCAGTACAGTAGCCTCAGCTTCTTTCAGCTGCAGCACCTCCGCCTCCAGCTTTTCGTTCTCCACCTCCAGTCTATGCACCTTTTCAATGAAGGCCGAGAAGCGCCCGTTGACGTCCCGCAAGACCTCCTTCTCGTTCATGGCCAGGCCATTTGTCTTAGGACACCTGTCCAGGTCAGTGGACCGGTAACCAGCTGACCAGGGCTGGCTTTTGACAAGACCAGCAGAAGCGGGAGAGCTGCGGACAGACATGCCGGGATCTACTGAGAGTGATCCAGCCCTAGTTGCCTGCAGCCTGGAGAAATCCTTCTCCCTCCCTCTTCTGGGCAAAGAACAAAACGCTGCACCCGAGCTCTGAGCCATGCCAGTGCTCCGAAGAGACACCCTGCAGTTCCCACATCCGGCCTTTTATAGACTCCATTTTCAAATGACATGGCAAGAAAAGCCCTCACACCTATGCACAAACGGAGAATCCATGAGCAAAATGCTGATCCCAGACCCAGCTAATTGGATTCTTGACGGACCCGTCTTTCCTTGCTGATGGTCATCAGGTTACTAATGGCTCTGGACGGAAGCCATCTTGTGGAGGAAACCCGCAGCGCTTGATCGTCTCTGGAAGGCGACGTCACTCTCAGGCCCCCGAGCCCTTGCTTTTTATGAGACTGTATTCTATTGAAACTAGCAAAGTGCCAGTCAGCGCTCCGAGTACGGGGGTCCCACCGGCCTCCTCCGGATAGGACTGCATATACACTGCATCGTCACCATCTGTGGCACCACGGCCCATCGGGATACAGGGGTACTTCCACACATTGGAGTGCTTTGACAGGTCGAATGGGCTGAGGCAGAGGCAGTCACGTGAACTCACCTCTCAAAATCATATCGGACTGACGAATCATTACTCACATATCAGGCAGAGTCAGGGGCTAAACAGGGTCCCTGCAGCCCCAGCCGAGCAGGGTGCCCAAACCCTTCAGGGCTCTTCAAAAGCTTCAGCCACGCCCCCTACCCATTCGGCATAAAGCCAATGTATATCTGTGACATGTGGGACCCCTCTTCATATTCAACAGGGATACCCCATCATGCTGCGTTACGTCACTGGGAAGAGTCTAAGAAAAAGAATGTGCCGGAGCAGCGAGTTACTGGGCGGGCCCACACCTCCAAAAGCTTGGAGGCCGGGTCATTCGCATGCGAGACCTTGAGAATGTTTGTAATAATCGAATTTATATTTCTTACAATGACTTGTGATATGTATGAGTAAACAGTGCTGTTTGTTCAGACCTTCTCGGGACTGTTTCTCATTACCGCTTTCACCAACAGGGGCCTCACACCACAGGGGTGCCTGGCCCGTGGCCCCAGCTCTCGGGTGGAGATGGCAGCTGCAGGCACAGGTGCACCAAAGGTGCTGTGGGTCAAGACGATAGAATAATGAGCATCCACCAATCAGCCTGCAGACCGCATCTCTACAATTGTTTTCCACATGCTCACATCCTGTTACATACAAGGAAATCTACTTATAATCAATCAATCAATCATTGACACTTATAAAGCGCGCTACATACCCGTAGGGTCTCAAGGCGCTGGGGGGGGGTGCCGCTACTGCTCGAACAGCCAGGTCTTCAGCTTCTTCCTGAAGGAGAGGTGGTCTTGGGTCAGGCGCAGGTCGGTCGGGAGGGAGTTCCAGGTCTTGGCGGCCAGGTAGGAGAAGGACCTTCCTCCTGTGGTCGCTCTTCGGATGCGGGGGACGGCGGCGAGGGCGTGGTTGGCTGAACGGAGGTGGCGTTTGGGAGCGTAGAAGTTGACTCGGCTGTTGAGGTAGCTCGGGCCTTGGTCGTGTAGGGCTTTGTGTGCGTGGGTGAGGAGGCGGAAGGTGATTCTTTTGTTGACGGGGAGCCAGTAAAGGTCTCTCAGATGTCCGGAGATGTGGCTGGTTCGTGGGATGTCGAGGATGAGTCTGGCCGAGGCGTTCTGGATCCGCTGGAGTCTCTTCTGGAGCTTGGCGGTGGTACCGGCGTAGAGGGCGTTGCCGTAGTCCAGTCGGCTGGTGACGAGGGCCTGGGTGACGGTCTTCCTGGTCTCGGTGGGGATCCACCAGAAGATCTTCCGTAGCATGCGTAGGATGTTGAAGCACGCCGAGGAGACGTTGTTGACTTGCCTGGTCATGGAGAGGGAGGAGTCCAGGATGAAGCCCAGGTTGCGTGCATGGTCTGTCGGTTTGGGAGCGGTGCCCAGGGCGGGAGGCCACCAGGAGTCGTCCCAGGCGGAGGGTGAGGAGCCCAGGATGAGGACCTCCGTCTTGTCTGAGTTCAGTTTCAGGCGGCTGGTCGTCATCCACTCGGCTACCTCTTTCATCTCTTCGTGCAGGTTGGCTCTGGCGGCGGCGGGGTTGTTGGTCAGGGAGAGGATCAGCTGGGTGTCGTCGGCGTAGGAGATTATGCTGAGGTTGTGTTTGCGTACGATGGCCGCGAGGGGGCTCATGTAGACGTTGAAGAGGGTGGGGCTCAGAGATGATCCTTGGGGGACGCCGCAGATGACTTCGGAGGCCTCTGACTTGTACGGTGGTAGGCGGACTCTCTGTGTTCTTCCGTCGAGGAAGGAGATGATCCATTCCAGCGCCTTGTCCTGGATTCCGGTGTTGCTGAGGCGCCGTACTAGGGTGCGGTGGCAGACCGTGTCGAATGCCGCGGAGAGGTCTAGGAGGATGAGGGCCGCTGTTTCTCCATTGTCCATCAGGGCTCGGATGTCATCGGTGGCGGCGATGAGGGCGGTCTCGGTGCTGTGGTTGGCTCGGAAGCCGGACTGTGAGGGGTCGAGGGATCCGTTCGTCTCGAGGAAGGCGGCCATCTGCTTGTTGACGGTCTTCTCGATGACTTTGGCTGGAAACGGGAGGAGCGAGATGGGGCGGTAGTTCTTGAGGTCGGTGGGGTCCGCTGTTGGTTTCTTAAGTAGAGCGCTGAGTTCGGCGTGTTTCCAGCTCTCAGGGAAGGTGGCGGTGTCGAAGGAGGTGTTGATGATGTCCCGCAGGTGAGGTGCGATGACAGTGACGGCCTTGTTGAAGACGTGGTGAGGACAGGGGTCGGTCGGTGATCCGGAGTGGATGGTGTTCATCGTGCGGATGGTGTCTTCGGTGCTGATCGGGGTCCAGGCGTGGAGGGTGGTGGTGGGGGGTGGTTGTTCGGTCATGGTGTGCGTTGGTTGGTTGTTGAAGCTGCTGTGTATGTCCGTGATCTTGTTGTGGAAGTATGAAGCGAGGGAGTTGCAGAGGTCTTGCGATGGGGTGATGTCGTTGTTTCCTGCACTGGGGTTGGAAAGCTCTTTCACGATGTTGAAGAGTTCCTTGCAGTTGTGTGCGTTGTTGTCCAACCGGTCCTTGAATGCTGTTTTCTTGGCGGCGCGGATCAGCTGGTGGTGTTTCCGGGTGGCAAGTTTGTAGGGGGTCCTGTTGTCCGGTGTCGGTTCCCTTTTCCAGACTTTCTCGAGGGCTCGGCAGTTCTTCTTGGAGCTCTTGAGTTCGTCGGTGAACCATGGGGCCTTCTTGCTGCCGGGTCTGTAGAATTGTATAACAAGGAGGATTTGTTCCCCTTAATGGCAGCGCTGGACTCTGCTGCGCTCTGCACAGCTGGGTCCCGCACTATCACTGCTGGGCCTACATTTGCAGATCTGTGAACCTGAGCTTCACATTGTTGTGCACATTAATGGTGGTCTCACTGAGCTCCAGGCGGTCACTGGTGGCTCCATGATGCACCCTCAACCATTGTGCCCTACACTGCCTCGCAGTGCGTCACTTCCGCATTCCGAACCATTCCCAGTGGACTCAGCGCTGCAACCTCCCTCACTGGGTCACACTACTTACTGCAGTGCTCTGTGCTGCACGTGCCACAACTGGACCCAATACTAACCCCCTTTGCTAATTGAATCTCCACTGTTCACACCTGGACCGTAGGCTAAAGCGTCAAGACTATCACTGCCCGATTGTATTCCACACAACATCTCTGAGCCTTTCTGTATAACACTAACACTAACTAATTTTCTGCTGTGCACATATACAGCCTGATTCATGTACGGGCCGTTTTGCGTGGCCCTAATAGCGAATCATAGCGACTCGCTATTGAGGACACGCAAAACGGCATTCATGTAGGAATTGCTAAATAAATAGCGATTCCTACATGTTCTCTATTTGCGAGTAGAAATTTCCTACTCGCAAAAAAGGAATAACTCCCCATTCATTCCTATGGGCCAAAAGGCCCATAGGAATGAATGGGGAGTATCCCTTATTTGCGAGTAGCAATTTACTACTCGCAAATAAGATAGCGATTTTAAGGGTGCCAGGGGTGTCCAAAGGACACCCTGTAGCACCCCTAAAATGCACATTTGAACAGGTGTTGCGCACACACATGTCCAAAGGACATGTGTGTGTGCAACATGCAACTTAGAAAAATGCTTTTAAAAGCATTTTTCTGAGTTTTTGCTATTTACCGAGAGGTCTGACCTCTCGGTAAATAGCGGCCCAAATTAGCAAAATCGCAATTTTTGAAAGTGTCATGAATAGCATTTAAGGAATCTCTAATAGAGATTCCTTAAATGCTAATCCTCGCATATTAGCTAATTCTTCATTAGCGATTTTTGCATTTGGGATTCTGAGAATCTTGCCCTTTGCGAGTGCAATTTAGCTTCATGAATCAGGCTGTTAGTCATTTATTTATTTATATATTCAATTTCAATACCTATGGTTTGGTACATTACAATAAACGAGGGCATGTTGCTGGATATGAATTGCAATCAGGCAAGAAAGGCAGTTTGGGCAACAATTCTCAAGCAAGAAAGTGGGGGGAGCTGGCACCCACCATGGGCGTCATTTAGGGATCGCAGGGGTTTCAGCTGCGATCCCTGGCTTGCTTTCTGCGACCCCTGGCAAGGATTGCGATCTCTGGCCTCGTAAGTCGTAAGGGCAGTGTCAGAAACTTTAATGAGCCATATTACTTTCTGTGCTGCTCAGGTACCTCAGACTGGACCCCAATAAAAAGGCCTCTCGGTGTGTCCTGTCCCTGACCATGTGATTGGAGTACAAAACACGGGCGAGAGAAAGACAGCAAGAGGGGTGGGGGGAGGAATGACAAAAGGAAGAGTAGGAAGACAACACTTCAGAGAGACAGTTTAGTGATCAAGAGACAAAGACAGGTGTGTGGGTGCCAGAGAGACATAGAGACAGAATGAGAAATTAAAACTACATTCGAGAGAGGTGACGTGGAGAGAAATATAGACAGGTGTGAAAGGGAGTAAGACTGGTGAGCGTGATAGGTGACAGCTACATAGATGACAAACAGCTGAGAATCAGAGCGAGGGGAAGACCAGTGAGAGAGGATGATAGTATAAGAGATCTGATTTGTTCAAAAACAGGGGTTAGTAGTAGTGTTCCTTTACAATAGGAATGGAACCGCACAACCAGTGAATATTCTATGTACAACTGTAAAAGTGTGAAGTTCTAGATTTACACATTTTCTTCAATATAATTGGGGTGCTATTTCTTCGCACACCTACTACCAAGAGGTGCAAAAAAACACAATCCAAAGATTGTGTGTACCGAATTTCAAGACAATGAAGAAAATATTCAGCACACCCTATAATTTGTCAAGACTAAGGGGCATATTATCAAGGGGGTTTATCTCCGCTTTTTTGGCTTTAAAAGCCAAGAAAGCGGAGATAAAATGATCTCCCTGTTACCTAGCTGTCGCTAACACCAGTTAGCGACAGCTAGTAGGAGATAGCGACCATCTTGGGCCCCACTTTGCATGTCAGTGATATTTATCACTAATGACATGCAAAGTGGGCGTGCCAAGATGTTAGCGACTGGAAACAGTCGCTAACATCGCTATCTCCTATTACCAACTTATGGAGATATTCGCGCTAAGCGCGAATATCTCCAAAAGCTAACACCTGCCCTGAGCAGTTCTTAGCCATGTTATCCAATGGGAGGTGGATAACATGGCTAAGAGCATTAGCTCGGTAATGCATGAATATCGCTGACTTTTCAGCGATATTCATGCATTGCGGCCGATTTTTATCGCATTTGCGATAAACCTTGGTAATACCAAGGTTTATTTGCGATAAAAATCGCCGCAGCTCAGCGGTAAATTTTTGTCTCTAACCAAGCAATAGCGATAATTATCGCTATTGCTTGGTAATATGCCCCTAAGTTTCTGTCAAGGTTATTGTCCGGAAAAAAAGAACATTCATCAATTTATTCTAATTTCCTAAGTGCCAGTACACGATTACCTCCCCTTGGATTTGCTTCTACCACTGCTATTCCATGAAACTTAATGTTAAGTATTTCTGAATTTTGATGGTTGCTATTATAATGTACAGCTAGCGGATAGTTGCTATTGTTATTTCTAATCGCCCTCATGTGTTCCTGAACACGCTCTTTGAGGGGACAGATCGTGCTTCCAATGTAAATTAAACCACACTGACACACAATGCAATAAACAGTGAATTTCGTATTGCAATTTATGAATTGGCTAATTTGATGAGTTTGTCCTGTATTATAGCTGAAGGATTTTATTTTGTTCATGGTGAATTGACAAACATTACATGTTGTGCATTTGTAGAAGCCAGCCGGCTTCTTGGGTAACCACTTTTGTGTATTGCTCATTCCACTAATTTTTGGTACAGACGGGCTTAGTATGGTTTTAAGTGTCCTCCCCCTGCTATATGTCACCTGTGGTTTCGTATTGATATATTTATCGAAACTGAATCCAATTTGAGGAGGTGCCAATGTTTATACAGTATTCTGTAAATTTCATGACTTTGTTCATTGTACGGGGTTATGAGAGCAATCTTCTCTCGCTTCTTTGATCTTTTATTGCTGTTTGTCTTTAACAAGTCAGTGCGTTTGATATTTTTAATCCTGTTCTGTGCCTTATCTAGAGTTGAGCTGTCATATCCCCGGATGAAAAAACGATTTCTCATCTTCATCAACTCTCCTTGAAACACAATCAGCCTGATTCATGAAGCGAAATAGTGCCCGCAATCGCAGCGAAAATGCAATTGCGGGTGCAATTTACGGAATTGGCATTCAAGAACAAAATAGAGAATTCGCTAACACATAATAGCGAATACGCTAACACATAATAGCGATTACGCTATAATAGTCGCAGATTCCCGGTAGTCGAGCATTAGCGATACGGAAATAGCGACCAACCACGGAATCTGCGAAATAAATAGCGAAACACAATATATTCTCAATCGGCATTCATGAAAAATCTACAATTGCGAAAAAACCCAAAATCGCTGTTTGCGCGGCGCAAATTAAGGACAACTCAAAGCAGGTGGTAACCATAAAAGCCAAGGACATTTTTTTTCAAATAACAGTTGGCCAATCAGAAACAGGTTCAGGCCTGACCAATCACACATAAGGACATTCAGCAGCAGCATTAGGCGTTCCACAATGCCAGGAATGTACATGGTGGTGAGGCGGCGAAGGCTACAGCGAGCAGCACGGAGGAGATGCATGAGGCAGGCAAGGATTTACCGGCAGCGGGTCACCTTGCTGGGCCAAACCAGAGAACAGATATATGCTAAATACAGGCTGAATGGGGAAATGTAAAGTGTTGGGGAAGCACACAGTGTTGTTTAAATGCCCCTCACACACCAACAGGCCCCTTTGTCCTGAAGAAGGAGGCTGTGACCTCCGAAACATGTTGACACTTTACTAGTGGTTCTCGATACCTTAACTCGTATCTATTTAACCACGCCCTGCACTTCTTTTTAACAATACCAGCCGAGGATTAAATAAAAATATTTTTTCCTCCCACGTGCCAGGTATTTTTTAACCTTTCACCTCACCTCACTCACATTTTTGATCCTATATACACACACACCCCCACACACAGTCCACTTCAAAGTGCTCCTGCGTATCCGCGAGTCGTAGCACGCCGCATCCCGTAGAGGGGTGCGAAGGCCCCGATGATGAAGCATGACACCAAGGGGCCTGTTGGTGTGTGAGGGGCATTTAAACAACACTGTGTGCTTCCCCAACACTTTAGGGATCACCACCACCTTGAGTGGATTCCACTTTGTTTATGTATACATTCAGGGAGACTGAATCCACTGACCCTCTCTCTCCCCCCTTCTGTTACAATTCGTGAATGGGGAAATGATCATCTGGCTGATACATGAACTTGACCCCCTCATGCAGCACCCAACAAGGCGAAACAATTCGGTGCCTACACATGTGCAGGTATTGTGTAGCCTGCACCTCCTGGCCTCCGGGAGTTTCCAGGGCATAGTAGCGGCTGCTGGGGGGATATCCCAGCCCACCATGTCACGCTGCCTCCACACTTTCGTTGACGCCATGCTCACCCAGCTCCACCGTCACATCACATTTCCCACGAGCCAACAGGAATTGGACTTGACAAAACTACAATTTTACAATGTAGCCCATTTTCCCCATGTCCTCGGCTGCATAGACTGTACCCACGTCGCCATCTGCCACGGAGTATATGTTCCGCAACAGAAAGTCCTACCACTCCCTCAACATACAGATGGTCTGCAATGCCAAGACCATCATCACTGACATTGTCGCCCAGTACCCAGGGAGTACCCATGACTCCTTTATCTTCAGGCACAGCGGACTCCACACACGACTGCTCAGGGGAGAGTTTGGGGAAGGACACCTACTTGGTAAGTACACTTTGTCGACAATGTCACATTGCTATGAAGTAACTGCGCTGCACAGGCAATCAACATCTGCTCCTCTCATTCAGGTGACAGTGGCCACGCCCTACGGGAATACCTCCTGACCCCTTACCTCAACCCTGCCACACCTCAGCAACGGCGCTACAATGTTGCGCACATCCGGACACGGAACTGTATAGAAAGGACATTTGGCCTGCTCAAGAGCAGGTTCCGTATACTGCACAAGACAGGTGGGGCCATGTATTACAGTCCTGCTGTGTGCTGCCGCATTGTGGCTGTCTGTGCAATGCTTCATAACATTGCAACCAAGCGCCGGATACCTGTTGACATCTCAGGCAGTGAATCAGAAGGGGACGACCGGCCACCAGCACATGCGCAGCATGCACGCGGGGAGAACCCAGCTGAAGGCCACAGACGTCGCAACCACATCACAGAGAACAATTTCTAGCCCACCCTCTTCCCTCACCCCACAAATCACAATTGCATGCAAAATGTAATGATTACACAACGCTAATGTGTGCTGCAAAATAAATATATTTGTTTCATTCACACAAAAAAAGGTAATCAGTACAACTATTTACTACTAACAGTATTCCTTCATACTGCAGTGTCAAAGGACAGGGCAGGCTTATAGTCAGCCTGTGCCAGTGATTGTCTGAAAGAGTCAATTGCGCCTCCTGCGCGTTATGCCCAAGCGCCTCTGAGGCTCTTCCTCTTCCGGGGCACCTGTACCTGGCGTTGCCCTGGTGCTGCGCCTAAGTGGCGGGACTAGTGTGGCAGATTGGCTGCTGACGCTGGAAGCCCCCTCACTGCCATCGTCACCCCCTACAGTGGCAGGTAGAGCAGGAGGGTGTAGTGCCGTTACCGCCGTGGTGAGGTGCTCCAGGACCCTGGTGATGTCCTCACAGCACTGTACAAGTTGGTGCTGCTGTGTGAGTGACCGCCGCGACAACTGTGAGGTGGCATTTGCAGCCACATAATTAGACCTGCTGTAGGAGGCCAGCCGGCTCATGAGCTGGTGGTGGCGCCGGCTTGCTGCACTGCGCTGCTTAATCATCGCAGCAGTGTTTGCCTCCATGGCTGCAGTCATGCGGCCCATGGCCGCCGTCATGCGGTCCATGCGGTCTCCCACTCCAGCCACATTGCGCCCAATCTTGTGTAGCTGGAGCTGAATGGCACCTTGCTGCTGTGACTGGCGCTGATGGATCCTCAACATGCGTCTTTCTACGCTCAAACAGGCATGTCTCTGTCCATTGCCCCTCCTGCTGATTGCAGCAGTGGTGTGATGGCGAGAACTCCCACGCCTGCTCTGCTCGCCTGTCACTGTGGCTGGCCGCTGTGTTGGCGCAGTCGCAGGCCCAGATGTCGTAGCACCAGCTGCAGGTGGTGTCACAGCAGGCGTTGCTGGTGCAGCAGGGACTGGAGGCACATTAGTGGGGTGCCTGGCTTTGGCTGTGGGTGGAACGGCAGATGCAGGGGCCACAACGGTGGGGTGCCTGGCTTTGGCTGTGGGTGGAACGGCAGATGCAGGGGCCACAACGGTGGGGTGCCTGGCTTTGGCTGTGGGTGGAACGGCAGATGCAGGGGCCACAACGGTGGGGGGCCTGGCTGCTGGTGTTGTTGCAGCGGCAGGGGCTGGTGCCTGGGTTTGCGGTGGAATATCCTCCTCCTGGGTCTCCTCATCTATTTGCAGCCTTTCACTGTCGCTGCTTTCTGCGCCACCTGTGAGGGTAAGTGGATATACATTAATTGCATGTCACTGTCAGACGTGCTGATGTTACATGCATGCTGGGTGACATTCCCTGGATGGCTGTGGATTTGCGTACTTTGGAACCTGTCTGGCTGCATTGTGGTACTACTACATTGTGGACATACTACATCTCCCACAATGCTTCAGGGCATTTCCTGATGCGCAACAAAGGCATGACTAAGGGACATTATGTGAGCCTATTTGGTCAGGGACGGTCATAGGGGACAGGGTCGCAGTCGCATGCCACTTACCTTGGGTGTCTTGGGTGGGGCGGGAGGAGTCCAGAAGTGTGACGCCAACGCACGCCTCCCTCTCAAGGGTGTTCTCCACCTGGTCCTCCAAGGGTGTGTTGGGAGGGACTGTAGGTCCGCCACCTCCAGTGCCCGATGCCTCTCCAAGGCGCTCCGCCACCCTCTCCTTGGCACGACCTCGGAGGTCATACCATCGCTTCTTGAGCTCCTCCAGTGACCTATCGGCCACACCCACGGAGTTCACACTGGAGGCTATTCCCAGCCAGATCCTCCTTTTGTCTTGCTCCGGGACCTTCCTGGAGTTTATCCCAAAGAGTCTGTCGTGGTTGGCCACCACCCCTTCTATCAAATTTTCGAGCTCCTGCTCTGAAAACTTTAGCTTCCTCTTCCGCCCTGTGCTGTTGCTGGGGCCAGGAACAGGTTCCTCGGACATGGCAGCAGAGTATTAGCAAATTCGCAATCACCAGAATAGCTGCTGCTTTCCAACTTGCTCCCTCGAGGTCTGCCTCACTGTGGTGAATGGGGGTGGGAACTGCCTGCTTCCTGGTTGTGATGTCATCACTGTGCTCGTAAAGCGACTTCCCGTTTTCCCGATCGCGCGAGATTGCGATTCGCATTCCCGATCGCGCGTGATAGCGAGTCGCATTCCCGATCGGGCGAGATTGCGATTCGCATTCCCGACGCAGGTAGCCGGAAATAGCGATTATTCTGCGATTATCGTTAGTCGCTAACTGATTTTGCGCCCGCGTGCGAGTCGCATTTTTTTTCCGGTAATCTTCATGAATTCAGATTTGCGAGTTCTCAATAGCGGGTCGCATTTAATCGCTATTTGAGACTCGCAAATCCCGTTTTTCATGAATCAGGCTGTATGTCATCACTACAGTTTCTCCTTAATCGTGTGATTTCACCATAGGGAATACCCCTCACTTGTGCAACTGGATGAGCACTTTCAGCATGCAATAGGGAATTGCATGCGGTTGATATAATTTGCTTGCCAGAGTCTTTCCCTGGGCATATAAAGTTATGTCCAGGAAGTCTATTTGATGTTTATCACTACTGTGTGTGAAGGTTAGATTGTACTTGTTGGTGTTCAAGTACTTGATAAGTTCAGCTAGGGAGTCCTCATCCCCTCCCCTTATCATTAAAATATCATCTATAAATCGTCCCCAGTATATTATGGGACTTGTCAAGTTATTGGGGAATCTTTTCCATAAATGCTGATCTTCAAAGAAACCCATGTAAATATTTGCGAAAGATGGCGAGAATTTCGCTCCCATAGCTACTCTGGATGCCTGTTTATACCAGCTCCCGTTGTGTTGGAAATAATTATTATTCAAAGCTAGCTGGGTCAAATCTAGAACCATTTGTGTATGTTCATATAATGTCGCACTCCGTTTCGACAAGAAGTATGTTAAGGCTTCCATGCCTTTAGACTGAGGAATACATGTATACAGTGCACAAACATCTAATGTGACCAAAGTAAATTCATCACTCCAAGATAAGTCTTCAAGCTTATTTAATAAGACAGTAGACCTCGTACCACTGGTTTGAGGTAGATGTCTATGTACTCAGAACATTTCTCAGTTGGGGACTCTATTCCTGAGATAATGGGTCTCCCAGGTGGTGTAGTTATATTCTTATGTATTTTTGGTAAAATATATATACATGCTGCCCGTGGTGTTAAATTTAGCATGTATTTATGTTCCCTATCCGATAATAGGCCAAATTAGGATTTTTCGCAGTTTAGTAGTAGTAAAGTTGAGAAAAATCCTAATTTTAAGACTTTCGGTATTCACAGAAGGCATTTAGGAGTCCGAAAGTTAGGAGTCCGAAAGTTAGGAGTCCTAACTTTACTACTACTAAATTGAGAAAAATCTTAATTTTAAGACTTTCGGTATTCACAGAAGGCATTTAGGAGTTCTAAAGTTAGGAGTCCTAACTTTACTACTACTAAATTGAGAAAAATGCTAATTTTAAGACTTTCGGTATTCACAGAAGGTATTTAGGAGTCCTAAAGTTAGGAGTCCTAACTTTACTACTACTAAATTGAGAAAAATCCTAACTTTAGGACTTTCGGTATTCACAGAAGGCATTTAGGATTCCTAAAGTTAGGACTCCTAACTTCTGTGAATACCGAAATGAGTAAGTGTCTTCTGTGAATACCAAAATGAGTAAGTGCCTTCTGTGAATACCAAAATGGTAGTAAGTTTAGGATTTTGTCTTAAGTTAGTTCTGTGAATCGGGCCCCTTGATTCCACCCTTTCTTAATACGTGAGAGTCCCTGCAAGCACGTCTGATTTGGTGCCTTGTTCTTGGTAATGGTAAGTGTTTGCTTGCTAATGTTGTGTTATGTATATTGTGTTGAGACCCCTCATCACGCTAACCTCTCCCACTGTGACACCCCACACCCTCGCTGCAGATCACTCGCTCCTTTAGAAGTGGAGCTGCAGCATTTGTTCCCACACTAAATGGATCCAAATAAGGAGCAGGGTTCTTGTTCCGTTGTGAAGTTGATCCAAATATCAGAGTCAAGCCCAAAGCAAGAGATATGTGCTTACTGTGGAATACAGTGGACAGGTCTGTGATGTATGACATTAAAACTGGCCCTCTTCATGCCCCTAAGTTAACCCTGATGCCAAAAACATGAATTGACTTGCAAACAATGAATGTTAAAAACGTTCAGGGAATGCATTTCAGCTATTTATCTCCTCTCATTTCACAAGCTTTACTTAATCTTGCATTCCCCAAGAGTTAGCTATTTTATAATGTTGTTGTTTATCTGTTTTTTTCTGGGCATACTTTGAGGCTTGAGCCATGTCAGGTGTTTATGAGGGGCTTTCATTGAGCGCTAAGGCTAAAAGCAAACAAAGTGCCTGTCAGTGGGTTGGTCTCAATGCAGAGCATAAAGAACAATCTTTATGTATTCCATTTGCAACTGAAATTCTGTGGATATGTGTGTGAAGGGGGTACATAGATGTCAAAATACTTGCAATGCAAAAGTAAGAGAAATTAAAGTGCTTTAAATTTGAGGGAGTGCACTGCATGTTGGGGCGGTGAAGTGACAGAGATGTGAGGAAGAGCATTCTGGGAAGAGTGTAAAGAGGATGCTGAAGAGGAAAGAGAAGGGGTTGAAGATATGGAGATAGACAAGATGGGATGGGTATGCCCAGACGTGGGTCCCTTGCTCACTGTGCCACTGGATTCAAGCTAGCCTGGCTGAAGAAGGGGGACATACCATGAAACCGGTCCCAGGATGCTTGTTTTCAGGCCAGGGAGGACCTGGCCTGGCAGTTCGGTCTGGACTATTCCCATGGGGCACAGGGTCAAGACTGATTTGCATATGGCTGGGTCCAAACTGGGGTAGTGTAGTGGGAAAAGAACAATGGATTTAACCCAGAGCTTTTGACTGAAGGAGAATGTTTGCATTGTCAGCATTCCGTCCATCATTTGTTTGCTGTAACACTTTTCGCCCTAAGTGGGATGGGTATGCCCAGACGTGGGTCCCTTGCTCACTGTGTCACTGGATTCAAGCTAGCCTGGCTGAAGAAGGGTGACAGAGATGTGAGGAAGAGCATTCTGGGAAGAGTGTAAAGAGGATGCTGAAGAGGAAAGAGAAGGAGTTGAAGATGTGGAGATGGACAAGATGGGATGGGTATGCCCAGACATGGGACCCTTGCTCACTGTGCCACTGGATTCAAGCTAGCCTGGCTGAAGAAGGGTGACATACCCTGAAACCGGACCCAGGTTGCTTGTTTCCAGGCCAGGGAGGACCTGGCCTGACGGTTCAGTCTGGACTGTTCCCATGGGGCATAGGGTCAAGACTGATTTGCATATGGATGGGTCCAAACTGGGGTGGCGTAGTGGGCAAAAGAGTGATGGATTTAACCCAGATCTTTTGAATGAGGGAGAATATTTGCATTGTCAGCATTCTGTCCATCATTTGTTTGCTGTAACACATATCTAACATAAAGCACACATAACTGAAGGTCAAAACTCCTTCCACAGGCCTCAATGCTATTTAATTCACAGACTCAGTATTTTGAATTTAAACATTTTCCATGATGATTATTTATAAGAAATTATTATTGTTACTCATTTATCTTAAACAGCTAACACCCAGTGACAAAGCCAATCATACTGACAGGCTTTAGGTGTATGTCAGTTGTTGTGTCATTCATCTGGATAAAATTACATCTCAGAGAGAAACCAAAATACCGGTCAGGTGGCACACTATGGGAAAAACAGAAATGTATTTGAAATGTTCATTTATAGAGAGCCCCCACTTTTCATCTCACTTAAAGACCTGTCTGCACATATTTCTTTTTGACTGGCCAGCATCTGTGGGTGTTTCCCGAAGTCTGGTTAGAGCATATTTTTCCAAAGTTAATGCTGCATGCAATGCAAGACACTGGGCAAGCATACATTTTAAAGGGCTACAGATGTCAAGCTGTACATTTTATACATTACAGTAACTGTTGAGCATATTAATGCAGGAAGATATGGTGCAGTTTTTAATGTTTTTATTATTTCAAGACTATACGTTCCCACTGCTTAAGAAGCCTTGCTTTATCACAACCTTCATTTGCTTCAAAATGCACCATTTGCCATTTTTTTTTTCATTTCTTTCTTGGGAGAGGGACTTTCCCTGGACCCCAGGTTTGTTCACTGAACTTGTTCACTTCGCTCGCTATCTAAAAGTCATGCCCAATGTTTACGCCACACCACTTTCAAATATCACCAGCCGCCACTGTTGTTAAGCAATAGTTAGTACACAGAATGAGATGTGAAGCAACCTCATCAAACGTAGTTAACATTGCATTGTAACTTGAGTATCAGTTAACCTAGTGGTAGCAAATTGCTATATGAATGTGTTGTTAAATTAAACACAGAACATTCAAATTGCTGTACCCTTAGTGTATTACCACTATACAGGATTGTAGAATTTTGTGAACCCAAGGCATAACATAATGTACAAAGAATCGTTTTCTCACATGACACACTTAGCAACAAAACAAAGTTGCTGTTACCAACACAGCACCATAGCCACTGATGTGAGAGCGTAAAGGAAATGAACATCCTCTAAAGGTTATCTGGCATTTAGATTATGCCTACCCCCCGTAACTCTCAATTCCAAAATAAAGTAAAAAACAGAATAACAGATTAGTGTAGTCCCCTCCCTTGAACACATAAATACTGGGAGAGCAGGGAGTACTTAATGACCAAGCAAGCGTTATACAAAAGTCACAAACATGATCCTATACCACCCGTGTATTTCCCGCAGCGCGGGAATCTCTGCAAATGCGGAAGCGCTCTGGAGCAGAGACCCAAAGCCAACAGCAAACCCTGGAACTCCCCTGGGGTGCCGGCAGACTGAGAGTGTGCATGAGAAATGCCCACAACTCAAAAGGCCCCAAATACCGCACTGGCGATCAGAAGGAAACTGCCAAATCCAGTGAACTCTCTCATAGGCTTCTGTCCGCCCAGACTCAGGCTACCATGAATAGCAGGCACTGGTCACATGATTCTTCAGTCCCTTTTACTTTTGTTGACCATTGGGAACAAAGGTTCAATTCCTCACCTACTATGCATGTCTTGCAATCCAGGGAATACACGGTGGCCATCTTGGAGTGGAGTGCACCGTATGAAATTCTCTTCAGCACTGCCACCATTTGGACCCACAGCCAAATGTTGTTTACCACATAGGGGATTATATGACAGATCCTCTGTTTCAGCTCAGCAGTCATATTGAACGCGGAATGGGCACTGACACAGCAACTCATGGCACTCAGGAAGATGGGATAGTCCCGAAAGTTGAGGTCAGAAAACTCCTTTCTGTGGAGGTACAATAGGATCAATGTGCATGTGGGCAACTGTTCTGCTGGGGCAAGTGAGGTCCCAGGGAGGGTAAGCCAGCTAGAGCTCAATGAAGCAGCTCCAACCCCTCCCCATCCTGCATGCACCTAACTTCTGTGCCCCACAGGATGACTGCTAGATTACAACATTGACAATATAAAAAACTATCACTGCCCACCCCAGCTCGGTACAGCAAGCCGGGTTTCAACACAGGCACTGCAAGAGTCCAGTTCAGCAGTGGCCCGTGCAGGTAAGAGCAGTGGGGCCGGGTGGGGGCGGGTTTCAACAGATGACGACAAGGGAAAATTAATTATTTAAATAATTTTCCTTCATGGTTGTCTGTCGAATCCCCCCCAACCCGGCCCCACCGCTCTTATCATGGGCATTTGCTGGTCCAGTTCCACACAAGATCACTGGACCATATACGGCCAATGCTACAGTCCAGCTATCAAAACCATCCCTGCTGGACTTTCCTCTGCATGTTCCATCACCTTGCTCCACCCTATCCAACACTATCACTGTTACACTGCCCGATGCACAACATATCACTTGACATAACATCTCCAGACAAAACGCCTTCTGGTCTGTTCACTGCACTGCCTTCCATGGGCCCCACACTATCATATGAATAGAAAAGCAAACAGTTTAATTACCGTAACCACATGGAAACTGTTTCCATTTGTCTTTTTTATAGGTATTTTAAATGCAGAGTATAGTTCTAGGCAACGGCGGACGCTGTGACCGCGCTTCCCTGCTGTGTTCTCTTTGTGTTTGGTTCAATAATAAATCCGGCTGGGTGTGCACATGCTACTCCAGCACGTGCCGCTGTTGGGTGCCAGCTGCGAAGCAGAAACAGGATGAGCCCAAGACATGGAGTGGTGCACCACCCGTTATGTGAAGATAGTTTTTCAATAAAGCATAAAGTCTTGATTAAGTTGTCTCAATAGACCCTTTCATCAGAATCCAAGTACAGAAAATTGCCAGCCTGGCAATTTTCAGTACTTTATGCTTTATTGAAAAACTATTTTCATATAACAGGTGATGCACCACGCCATGTCTTGGGCTCAGGTATTTTAAATGCTGTTTTATATTTAGGCAATCCTCCATTTAGAAATAAAATCAGACTTTGAAACAGGAAGTGATATCAGAGGGGAGCAAAAAGTGTAGTTTGCATATGTAAGAGCTCTCTAATGGGAAAATACATCATTTGTTGCTCCTCGTGTAATGGATCTGCAGACTTCATGTCCTGTTCAAATTTGATGGTCCCTTCCGAAAATGTTGTACCTTTTTCAATGTACCACAAAAGTATTAGAGGGTCAGAGTCTCAAAGGTGATTACCAAGAACAGAGGTGGTTACCAGAAAGCCAAACAAAAAAAGAACTATAGCAACCAAGAAAGGTTTGTGTCTAGTCTCTGGCACCCATCAGTCACCACTCGGAACCGCCCTTCATCATTTGGGGCTCCGAGGACAAACACCAAACCTGTTGTTTACTCCGACAGAGAAGGACTAGCCCTCCTGTGGGATGAGGATGGTTGAAGTGAGTTAGGTATATACTCACGAATGTGACTGTGGGGTAAAAAAAGAGTGCAGTGCTAGGGATAAGTAATACCAAGAGTGATAGAAGTGAGTAAAATTGGTTTAAAGAGCAAAAAAATAATTTATTAGAGTACAGCTCTTGACACCAAGGTTAAAAAATAGCCAAGACAGGGGAAAAAATGAGCTGTCTAGCTGTGGAGCGTGGTCAACATGTTTCAGCAATTATTGGCCATGTGGCCTTGCTTTCTTCAGGACCTCAATTTAAACGCTACTGCAGACAAAAAAAAAACCAAATGTGAGATTATATGTTCTATACATAAATAATACTAGAAAAATACTGGAACGAATTCATTATTAATTTAGTATATCACCTGAACCTTCTAGGTGTATTCTTTCCGTTACTCCTTACCAATTCAGAAAATCACTGATTAGTAAGAAGTAAACACCTCACCCCACCTGGCTGCGGCTCAGGACGAAGGCGAAGCACCGCTCTAACCGTCGGTACTCCAACGCGGCACCGCGTTGGAGTACCGACGGTTAGAGCGGTGCTTCGCCTTCGTCCTGAGCCGCAGCCAGGTGGGGTGAGGTGTTTACTTCTTACTAATCAGTGATTTTCTGAATTGGTAAGGAGTAACGGAACGAATACACTAGAAGGTTCAGGTGATATACTAAATTAATAATGAATTCGTTCCAGTATTTTTCTAGTATTATTTATGTATAGAACATATAATCTCACATTTGGGTTTTTTTTTGTCTGCAGTAGCGTTTAAATTGAGGTCCTGAAGAAAGCAAGGCCACATGGCCAATAATTGCTGAAACATGTTGACCACGTTCCACAGCTAGACAGCTCATTTTTTCCCCTGTCTTGGCTATTTTTTAACCTTGGTGTCAAGAGCTGTACTCTAATAAATTATTTTTTTGCTCTTTAAACCAATTTTACTCACTTCTATCACTCTTGGTATTACTTATCCCTAGCACTGCACTCTTTTTTTACCCCACAGTCACATTCGTGAGTATATACCTAACTCACTTCAACCATCCTCATCCCACAGGAGGGCTAGTCCTTCTCTGTCGGAGTAAACAACAGGTTTGGTGTTTGTCCTCGGAGCCCCAAATGATGAAGGGCGGTTCCGAGTGGTGACTGATGGGTGCCAGAGACTAGACACAAACCTTTCTTGGTTGCTATAGTTCTTTTTTTGTTTGGCTTTCTGGTAACCACCTCTGTTCTTGGTAATCACCTTTGAGACTCTGACCCTCTAATACTTTTGTGGTACATGTAATTGGGGCGTGTATTAAGAGCTGGTCAATAAACTGCCCTTGGGTCCCCCTTAATTATTTTTGTTGTTGATGTACCTTTTTCAATGCCTCCCCACTCCCATTCCGTTACACTGCATTCGCAGCCTCCAGCGTGACCTCACAAACTTTATATGGGGCGGCAAGAAACCCCGGTTCTCTCAAAAGATCCTGATGGCACCAAGAGATAGGGGGGACTGGCATGTCCCAACCTCGTGGACTATTACTGGGCAGCACACCTTCGATACATCGTGGAATGGGTGGTTACGGAGAGTGAAAAGAGATGGATCTTGCTGTGACGGGGCGAACCATTTGGGACCTCGCATGGCATCATCGGGCGGCGCGCTCTAAAAGCGCCTACATTGCGATACCCACAAAGACGGTCCTGGATATCTGAGATAAAGTTGCCAAGCGCAGAGGCCTCACGATCTTCCCCTCACCGCATACTCCGATAGAAGGGAATCCGTCCTTCCCTCCGGCTTATCGTACACGGGCCTTTGCCAAATGGTCGCAAGGGGACTGCCGGGTTATAACTGATCTGTTTGAGGGGGGTTTGCTTAAACCCTTCGCCTAGTGCAAGGAAGAATTCCGGGTTCCGGTGACTGCGGGGCTGCAATATGCCCAACTGAAACACTGGGTGACTGCGGAGGGCATGCACCAGGCTGCCACGCGGGCCTTCACCCCCTTTGAGCGTTTGGCTCGGCACCCCATTGAGTCCAAGGGGCTTATATCCCGAATCTATCAGATTTTGCAGCACCCGCAGCTGCCACCTGCGCACCCCTACCAACGCCGCTGGCAGGAAATGTTGGGTGTGGACCTTTCATCTGCCAAGTGGAACAGGCTGTGGTGCGATATCCCCAAGGTATATCGAAGTATTCCGCAACGGGAAAATGCTTATAAACTTATGACTCAGTGGTATTACACACCCCAACGTCTTCACAGGATGTTCCCTTCTTCTTCCCCTTTGTGCTGGAGATGCCATTCTGCGAAGGGAGACCTCATTCACATCTGGTGGGCCTGTCCGTTGTTGACTATGCTCTGGAAGGAGGTCCTCAGCCACATCAGGGAGGTCCTGGGGTTCCCTTTGCCTGACGATCCTAGTACAGTCTTGCTGGGCATCAAACCTGCTGGCCTGAAGGCGCTTACCAGGAGCGATTGGGTTCTGGCACTCCAAATGTTGGGAGCGACCAGACAGCTCATTGCCCTGTGTTGGAAGAAGCACGAGACACCCCCAATCGCGGCCTGGTTTGTGCATTTATGGCATGTAGTCACTATGGAGCTCTTCACAGCGCGATTGCAGGCACGCGATACACGTTACAAGGCTGTTTGGCAACCATTAATCAAGTATCTATGCAGGGTAGACCACGCACGCCACATGCCCACCAAATTGAGATCACTACACCTGTTTGCTGACGCTGTCATACCCTCCGACCCAAACAGATTGCTATCCTAGCTGTTTCCTTGCGCTGCGACTATCTCATGGCCCTTGGGAAAGATCTTTATGCCCTTCCCTCTCGTCCCCAACGCACATTGTTCCTTCGCTTACTCCCCTAGCCCTGTCTTTCCTCCTTTCTGTCGTTCTTCTTCTATTGAGTATACTCTTTCAATAAAATCTCCGCTGCTCTGCGGGCTCTGGGCCCCTGTTGGGCCGTCTGTTGGATTTGATTGACCTGCCCGTCTGCTGCCATAGTGGACGCTGGGACTCTCCCTCCGTAAGGGACCAGGCTGGGCTAATATGAGCAATACTGAACGCGGCCGGCCCCTTGAGGGTTGTAGGCATAACGCTGTGTAACACTTTGCCTTCTCTACAGAGTTCTAGCAATGGACATGCACTATCTGAACACGCGGCCGGCCCCGGACAGGGTTGTAGGCTTAACGCTGTGTAATCCTGGTCCTGTCTTATGCGATTTTCCTCCTCCCTTGAAAAAAACCCAGACTTGAAACAAATGTAATGGTCTCCACCACTTATTAACGCAGGCTAAGGGGGTCTGTCCACACAGTGCGAAAGGTCTGCCTGTTTTCCTGTGACGGTCCATTTAGCAACCACGGAGGATGTGGTTCAGTCGACAGTTAGTAAGGCTCCTTGAGAGGTAGACTCAGATTATGGTTAGGCTTCACCACAACAAACTCACAGAGGTTACAAATAAGGCAGGGCTTTTGGTTCCGAGTAGGTTCTTAAGTCGGATGGGTCCCAACATCATGTGAACACTGAGTATCCAGAACATCCCACCTTGGAGGAAGAAACTAATTTAGGGGGAAAACAACTTAACTGAATAAGGAAGTCCACCTTCCCTGTTGTCTCAATGTCCCTGCTGGCACTCAGTCTGGAGAGAGACAGGTACGTACCTGTCTACAGCCAGGGGTGCTCTCTGTTCTTGCACATCAAGGGAGAGCAAAATTGGGCTGTTGAGTTGCTCTCCAGTATGCCTAAATGCTTGCCTCATGTTGCAGGCTTATAAGTCTGAACAAGACTGCTACAGCACCCTGTTCAGTTTCGAAATCTAGAGACCATTGGTTTCCTCCATCCCTCAAGAGTCTGTGTGCCTGCTGGCCTGCACGACCAATCTGCACCAAACTCAAATCAATAAAAGGCATCATTTAAGTTTTTTTGCCATAGGGCAGCGCAGCAGGCCTTGCTATTGCGCTGCACTTCGGCAAAAGAAAAGGGCAGGCATGCACCGTATTTATTAAATACATCACATTCCTGTCCTTTTCCCCTCTGACGGCACACAATGGACTGCCGTGCGCCAACCTAGGCACCTTTGCACCTGCGTTGTGTGCATGATTATTTTTGTGCAGGAAGGGAAACCTTCCTGCACAAAAACAGTCACAAAAGGAGAAATAAAGATGTTTCTCCTCGTTGTGCCTCGTTTAATGCACTGCCACAGACTTACGATTTCTCGTAAATCTGGGGCAGTGTCAAAAAGCCATGGATGTTGCTGGAAACGCTCCCAGCAACACCCATGAAATGCCCCTTTCACGCAGTTTTCTCCGTGAAAGGGGCACATATTTATATGGCCATGGAAAGCCACGTAACGTGGCTTTACTCGGTCTTATAAATCTGCCAGTGGCACATTGCGCCACCGGAATGTCAATAAAGTTTCGTACCGGAGACGCAATAGTGGCGGTAGGCCCTCATAAAAGAGGCCCAAAGAGTGTAAGACCATTCCAGTTTCCATCTTCTCACCACAAGGTGAAAGGTCATCCAGTATAAAAGGGATCCCTAATGACCATTAAACTCTTTCATCCCGTTGCAATTGGAGGGTCACAAGTGTTGTTCTGCAGCATATTTGCATGAGCTGCAGGTTTTCTACCCACTCTATGAAAATTGTAGATGCTAATCTTTCTCTCCATTCATATCAATCCCAGAAGCCCCAGAGCTGCCATCTTTCACCAGGCTGGGGACTACGCTGTTGCACCATGATCAGCAACCTCTATGCAGCCTTTAACTTTCTGACTCTGCACCGGCAGGGGCCTCATTCTCTTCAACATTTGCTCAGCCTCTCGGCAAATCATCACTACTTTCTCTCAGTGTACTAACTGCACTTCCCAGGCACAGGCTATTTTCCTTGAGTGAACCCAAGTGTAGGACCAGGGTATGTTCACTGCTCTCCTCTGTGATACTTTACATAGTTGATGGGTGTTTTTCCGCTTCAACCTTTCTTTCCACAAGTACAGAGAATAAAAAGATGTTTCTTGAAATGTATTGGTCTTTAGTATTTATATGGTGCAAAGTGTCTAGTGTAGTAAGTATTGTTTATTTACCAAATAGTCCTATATAAGTTCTGAGGTCAGAGACGAGGCCCACACCCCTCATATACTTGCAAAACAAGAGTGGGTAACCCTGTGCAAACCATCCTTACTACACTTACTGACAGTCCGTATTATTACATTCTTCCTCTCAGTCTAGTCACCTATCGTCTAACTCATGGGTACTCACAAACTTTCTCTCGGGGCCAAATTTACAGTGTGGTTTGTGTCCGAGGGCCACTCCAGTGGGGGCAGGGTCAGTGGGGGAGGGGGTGGGGATAGAGCAACAAAAAAAACTGACCATGAGGTTGATCACTGGTCCCTGCAGCGGACGCCTCAGTCCACTGAGCCACCAGACCCGGCATACACACATCCATCTATATCTCTATATCTCTCTCTCTATATCTCTCTCTCTCTCTCTCTCTCTCTCTCTCTCTCTCTCTCTCTCTCTCTCTCTCTCTCTCTCTCTCTCTCCCTCTGTCTCCCTTTCCCACTCTCCCTCTGTCTCCCTCTCCCTCTCCCTCTGTCTCCCTTTCCCTCCCTCACTCTCCCTCTGTCTCCCTCTCTCTCCCTCCTTTTCCCTCCCTCTCCCTCTCCCTCTTTTTCCCTCTCTCCCTCTCCCTCCCTTTCCCTCCCTCCCTCCCTCTCCCTCTGTCTCCCTTACCCTTCCTCACTCTCCCTCTGTCTCCCTTTCCCTCCCTCACTCTCCCTCCCCCTCCCTTACATCCCTCACTCTCCATCAGTCTCCCTTCCCCTCCCTCAGCCTCCCTTTCCCTCCCTCACTCTCCCTCTGCCTCCATTTTCCCTCCCTCACTCTGTCTCCCTTTCCCTCCCTCACTCTACCTCACTCTGTCTCTGTCTCCCTTTCCCTCCCTCACTCTCCCTCTGTCTCACTTTCCCTCCCTCACTCTGACTCCCTCTTACTCCCTTTCTCTTCCTCCCTCTTCATCTGTCTCCCTTTACCTCTCTCCCTCTCCCTCTGTCTCTGTCTCCCTCGCCCCTCCCTCCCTTTCCATCCCTCACTCTCTCCCTCTTCCTCCCTCTCCCTTTCCCTCCCTCACTCTCCTTGTCTCCCTTTCCCTCCCTCACGCTGTCTCCCTTTCCCTCCCTCACTCTCCCTCACTCTGTCTCTGTCTCCCTTTCCCTCCCTTGTCATATAGATATGCTTTGCCTTCACACTGTGTTAAGTTAGCATGAGCTTATTAGAAGTTTAATCGCCATTTTACCTTTGTGCTGCTTCTGCACACGACACATATTGTTATTAGAGCTTTGAGCCTAGTAGAATATTTTGCTTCACACAAGAATAATATGTTTTGCTATTGTATCAGTTTTGCTTGGTAAGCTATGTCTGAACAGTGAGTGCTGAGGCCTTCAAGGTTATTTCAACACAGTGGTTGTTGTGAGGTCTGATCTGCGCACGTTCTAGACATAACACATATGCAGCTGCGGCCAACTCTGGCTTTAGGCGCGTTTAATATTGCACTGCGCAGAGCATGCAAACACACTTGATGATTATTCGCATGCAGAGAGCTGGTGGAAGATGATGTGATCTCTTTCCACTTGGAGCAGAGGTATGGGGCCGCCCTTCTAAAACCCAAAGAGACCTTCTCTAGATATCATATAATATACTAGCAAGGGAGGGTAAGACTTAGGTGCCATTTAGCCTTCTTCCCTTTAGCATTTTAACATGCTTTCTCCCTTTGTATTTTATGGACTAGGTACTATGCTGAAAACTTTGTTTCTTATAATATGTTTGCTTGTATTAGCTAAGATACTGTGCTTGAGAACACTGCATTCGAAATAAACATTTCAAACTTGCACGTGTCTTCATTTACTCCTCGTTCTGGATTGATATGTTGGTATAACGAAAGAGTGTTCATGTGTTCCACGTTACCTGAGGTGTTCTAAGTCCATGTTCTGGGTTGTCTAAACATTGGGAGTTTGTAAGAACCAATGAGACACTGATTGCTAGTCTGGTAGGGGATTTTGGGTACTAAGGTGAGTTTTGGCACACCCTAATTCACTGAGGTTCCAAGTCTCTATGCACAGTTCTGTGTGAGAGCAGGATCCTTGCGACACCCTCACTCTGTCTCTGTCTCCCTTTCCCTTCTCTCCCTCCCTCTCTCCCTTTCCCTCCCTCTCTCTCTCTCCCTTTCCCTCCCTCACTCTCCCTCTGTCTCCCTTTCCCTCCCTTTCCCTCACTCACTCTCCCTCACTCTGTCTCTCTCTCCCTTTCCCTCCCTCTCTCTCCCTTTTTCTCCCTCACTCTACCTCCTTTTCCCTCCCTCTCCCTCCCTTTCCCACCCTCCCTCTCCCTCTGTCTCCCTCCCTTTCCTCCCTCCCTCTCCCTCTGTCTCCCTTTCCCTCCCTCCCCCTCTCTCTCCCTCCCTCTCTGTCTCCCTCCCTTTCCCTCCCTCCCTCACCCTCTCTCTCCCTCCCTCCCTCTCCCTCTGTCTTCCTTTCCCTCCCTCCGTCTTCCTTTCCCTCCCTCCCTCTGTCTCCCTTTCCCTCCCTCCCCCTCTCTCTCTCCCTCCGTTTCCCTCCCTACCTCTCCCCCTGTCTCTCTCCCTTTCCCTCCCTCCCTCATCTCACCCTGCCTGTGTGTGCCCATGGCTGAGACAGCTTCCAGGGACACACAAAAACAGAGCCGTACCCGAGCACTTCACAAGTCTTTAAAAGACCATTTGTGTCTTAATGAGGCTGTGTTGTATTTCACCTTTTAGCGCTGCAGCTCCAATCTGACTATGGCTGGCCCCACAGAGCAGCAGAGTCTCTGAGTCACACAGGTAGACATCTGAAAGGTCTGCGGGCCGCCAGGGAAGGCTTGCCAGGCCGCTGGCGGCCCGCGGGCCGTACTATGAGTACCCGTGGTCTAACTCAATGGGTCATTCACCCTTAGTATGGAAATCCCTTTCCCACTCGCACTTAGATCTATGTTAGAATGTAATACACGAAAGAGAGAGATCGTTTTCGCTCAGCCATAATGAAATTTTTTCTTCTCTCTCAAATTTTGTTTATTGCGCTCTAGGCAAAAACGGCTGTGAGGAAGTGACAGGCCTCCAGTTACTGCAGCAGTAGGTGCCCTTAATGTTCTGATGAGGTGCAACAGCAAGACTGGGATTGCACAGCAGTTATGCATGTACATTCAAGCCCTTTTTGTGTCGAGTATTCAAGACCTCTTGTATATACTTTAGGCTAGCTGCTTTTCATATGTTTGTTTCCATCTCATTTAAAAATCCTTGCTTCCTAGTGGTCAATCCTCTTTGTCTACTGTCTCATTAGCGTTTTGGATCTTTATCTGTTGTTTGAGGGACAGTTTTTTTGTATTTCATTCCTGCTTCTGTTACACTGTGACTGCGTGTTCAGCTCCAGTTCCTTATTTCATTGCATCTCCCACATCCCCACCCCCGCTCCTCCTACTGTCCCCTTACAGCGGAAGAATCACCCTGCAGCATCTTCTTCCGAGGACGTTATATTTGTATTTTCATTTTTAATTATTGTCTAAATGTTTCGTGATATTCAGTGGTTAGGTGTGTTTTGGACTTCTTATGGTAGGATAAATACTTGTATTGGGATTTTTTCTGAGGGAAGTGGCACTTGTTGGGCTTTGCAAACAAAACGCTCTCAGCCGGTGGCCCACCGCCCTCGGAAGCCCGCCAACCCCCACAGACCACGCACGCAACCTGGGAATCATCCTGGACTCCGAGCTCAAAATGGACCGCCAGATCAACTCTGTCTCATCTTCCTGCTTCCACACCCTCCGCCTCCTTCGTAAGACCTTCAAATGGATCCCCCTCGAACACCGAAAGACAGTCACTCACGCCCTGGTCACCAGCAGACTCGACTACGGCAACGCACTCTACGCCGGAATAAACAAAAACCTCATCCGCAAGCTACAGAACATCCAGAACGCCGCCGCAAGACTGGTCCTCAACCTGCCAAAACACTGCCACATCTCCCAGCACCTGCGCACACTCCACTGGCTCCCCGTCGAGGCGAGAATCACCTTTAAGATGCTCACCCACGCACACAAGGCCCTCCACGGCACCGGACCAGCATACCTGAACAGCCGACTCAAATTCCACGCACCCCAAAGGACTCTACGATCAGCCCAGCTTTCCTACGCCGTGGTCCCCCGCACCAGAAAGACCAGATCGGGATGCCGCTCCTTCTCCTTCCTCGCGGCCAAAGCATGGAACGCCCTTCCGCTCCACCTCAGACAGACAACATCGCTCCCCATCTTCGCAAGAAACCTCAAAACCTGGCTCTTCGACAGACCCCCTCCTTGATGGAATGGAACCTGCACCCCCCCTAGCCCCCCCACCCCTAGCGCCTTGAGACCCTTACGGGTGAGTAGTCGCGCTTTAACAAACTCCTGATTGATTGATTGATTGAGCCGATGGCTGCAAAACATGTTCTTATCTCGATTTTTGTCCAGTTTCATTGCTCAATCACCCTCCTCCTGCATGTACATTTTTTAATGTTGTTTTGCTAGTGAAAATGAAGGTTTCTGTTACAGTGCTTCAAGCATGGTTATGGTGCCTGTGAAGGGGCCACCATTAAGCGCCGCGCTTCATACTGTTGCCATCCAATGGTTGGGCAATTTGCTCAGGGGTGAGGTTAATCCTTCTCTACATCTGAAACAGACTCCATTTGTCTGGCTTAGCTGCTCTACTGCTGACTCCACTCCCTTGAAGTCAACGCAGCTCCGAGCACAGGCAACTGCTTCTGGGCTGATCCGGGCCAACCAGGGTAGTACCAGGGAACTGGTGCAAAATACCTGAGTTCCTAGAGGACCTATCCGTGCTGACCATATACAAGCCTACTGCTGAACAACAGCAAGGCCCTGCCAGCCGAGGAGCTGTGCAAGGGTGTGTAGGTGCAGCTTTACTGCCAGCACCTAATGGTGCATTTTATTTTGATTGTTTTTATATTTGACAGATATGGGTATTTAAAGCGAGAACCACAATACATTACCAGACGCGTGATCTTCATGATCTTCATTTCAGTTTCTTTTTGTTGTAAGCCCCTTTAAGTATTTACCATACCAAAATGTTGAGTAAATGTTAACATCGCGTCTCAGCAGTCCTTTGCTTATGTCACTGGTAAAAGCAAATTGTCTCCATTAAAACTTCAACTCACAGCACTCCGTGGCTATACACCTGCACACTGGAGCCCGTGCCATCTTTTGCATCTTTAGAACCGCAGTTAGGAAGGCTACTCCTGTTGCTGTGTGTGTCTGCAAACCACTGGTTCACCAATGCTCCTTGGAAAGGTGGGTATGGCTACTCAGGAAATGGGAGGAGGAAACGGTGACCAGATTCCCAAAACAACAAGTATTTACAATGCAATAGGTCTCACACTGACATTATTTTGAGCTATTGACATAGTAAACGATATTGGGTTTTTTGTAAATCATAAATAAAATGCATTGTAGTTTAAAATTGCAATAGCTAAGGGGAGAAAAAAACACTGGTAATAGTATAATGACTGGAAGAAGGAAGTTGTATACATGATAAGCGGGGTAACCTGGGTTGGAGCCATCAATTGCAAGCCTCCAGCACCAAGATATACATGGTTCCATGTCTTTTTTATATACATGGTTCCATGTCTTTTTTAACACCCTATATACACATATTTTTTAACACCACATATACATGGTTCCATGTCTTTTTTAACACCACATTTGCTATGCCGTTTACAGACAACTTCACATTAATTATAGAAATTGTTATGTTACTTCTAATAGGTCTTCAATTATTAGTGATCAAATTATTCTGTTATTTTTTATCTTAAACGCACTGGCTAAAAGCCTCACACGTGACGATCACCCCCTCGCCGCTGTAAGGCCTGAAGCTGTGCGTGAGTTAAGCACACGCCCCAGCACTGTGGCAGGTCTACATATGAAAAATGTGCGTGCCTCGGTCTTCGTGTACCCCAGAGATAAATCTCCCAGGCTGGGCTAAACTGACTCCCTTGGAGTGCCTGCTTAGTATTATGCCCTCGCCCACAGCGTGCAGTGCTTCATGCCGTTCGCTGGTGCATTAGTATTTACAGTCCCCCATTTCTACCTTCCTGTTCGTAAGAGGCTCCTGGATATAAATGTTGCTCATGTTCCACCGCTATGCAGTCACCACCAGTCCTGCTTTCAATGCGTCCATAGACAAGGTTATAGAAACTAAATGTTCCAGTGGTCCCATTAATACATTCACGTTTACCACACTCTACACGCTTCCTTGTTGGAGAGCAGTTCCATGCACCTGAAACGCAGTTTAATTTATTTTCACTATATTTTATGTCCTGAAGACAGTTTTATTCAATTGAAGTATTGTGGTAAAATGTCCTTCAAGTGTGCAGTAGCATTGAAAAAGTGTTGCAATAACAAGGCTCGCTGACACGGGTCCCACACAGGACAGTGGTTGTAAATAGGAATAGGCATTTTCCATGCCTTGTTCTCAGTCTTGCTCGACGAATAGAGCTTTCGGCTTCGGCGCACATGGTCAACGCGATTGTTCGGGCAAGTCCTCCGACTCTGCGAGTTCAGTCATGTGTAACAAAATATATATCTATACATATGTAAGAAAAATATTGTAAGTAAAGTAAGAATATCCACGCACTCGAGCACGCCACAAAGTCCCAGGCAAGGTATTTTCAACGAAACGCCTTTAAAGTAGAGAGCGTCAGCTAGGATGACAGCAGATTGTGGTTTTCTTCCCGACAGTCTTACTTACTCTTACAAAATGTGTTTATTGTAAATTATGTCAGTCAACTAAACATGTGGATATTTTATTGTGCCTGAACCGAGAGACGTTGGGCTTTAGGTTCGCCGAAAATATGCGAGCACTCAGCACAAGTGGCGAGAACCTCTGTCGGTGAGCTCTGGAACTGCAGCACGCCACATACAGAACAAAAGAAACAAGCGCTCGCCATTGCGGGAAGGCAGCCGCTTGTTTATATTCGAATCACACTTTCACTTTCACTTTAAGTGAAAGCGCGATGCAAAAATAAACACACGGCTGATGTTGAGATAAGAAATTGCTTCACGACAGCTGTGAAGTAGACGAGCCAGTCCGGATGAGCTGGACAAAAGGGAGAAAGGGCAGTGGCCAAAAAGCATCATTTTCAATGGGAAGCCAGCGTTTAGAATAAACGTTGACGCGACCCAATGAAAATAATGGCCAGGGCTTCAAGCCCCCTTCTGAAATCTCCTCTCTCACTATGTCTCGCCGAGCTAGCAGCGCATGCGCTGCAACGCTAGGCGAGACCTAAACAACCGGGACATGTCATGAACATGGAAGTAGGACTACAGTTTTCACTAGTGGCTGGCTAGATCTTGGTGCAGGCAGTGAACTTTGACTCCAGTGAGTAGGGTCATCATGCTGTTCCGACACGCTGTTGCCCCGATGGCTGGCATAATAACATTCTTGCTGTCTTTTAGAAAGAGAAGGAAAATCCCGAGTGAAAATGTCTCTCTTTAAAGAATTTCCCTTCCCACAACAACCTCAACTGGAGTGACGTCATGCTGTAACATCTCCAGTAGTGAGAAGTGAACATGCGCACATCTTTTTAACACCAGTGCGTACTGAGCCACTATTCAAAAACCGGCACATTTCTGTGCCCATCCCAGCCACTGTCCAAAAACCGGGACATTTATTCCGTTTGGAGGCCTTAACTCAACCCCGTAACAAGCCCCTCCCAAATGGGTCAGGAACACAGCCCTAGTCCCCCGGGACAAACTAGAAGAAGGGCTAAGCACGCTCCTCCCTAGCACGACGGAGCACCTCTCAACCACCAAACTCACCTCTCTCTACCACTCCAACATGACGCTCACCTTGGACCTCCTGGCACCCCTGAAACTAAAAAAACCCAGAAGCATCCCCTCCAGGTCTTGGTTCACCACTGACATCAATGATGAAAGAAGACAGCTCAGAACCTTAGAAAGAATCTGGAGGAACAATCCCTCTTCCTTCCACCGTGATCAACTCAAGGCAGCACGCAGAAACTACAATAAACACATGTTATGTTATGTTATGTTATGATGAACTTTTAGAGCACATTATCACCCAGGGGTATCTAAGCGCTATCCACGGACACACACCACCGGTGAGAAACACAAAACCGCCAGCTCAGAGGGCCCCCCAAGCCTCTAAGAAAAGCACAGTCTTCAAATTCTTCCTAAAAGGGAGGAGATTGGTTTCCTTGCAGAGTTTCACTGGAAGGCGGTTCCAGGCTTGAGGGATGGTACTAGAAAAGGCTCTGCCGCCCATAGACGCAAGGTTGAACCGGGGACAGACCAAATTGCATGCCTCAGCCGATTGAAGGGCCTTCCTTGGCACATAGTTAATCAGTTGGTCCTTGATATAACTAGGAGCTGAGCCATAGATGGCCTTATGTGCTATGCAAAGGCTTTTAAACTTAATTCTCTGGGAAATTGGGAGCCAGTGTAAATCCTGAAGTAAGGGCGTGGCCTGAGTGCACCTGGGCTTTTTGTAGATTAATCTGGCAGCGTCGTTCATTACAACCTGAAGCCTAGCCAGAGGATTTTTGGGTAGGCCATAACATAGAGAGTTTCCGTAGTCAAGACGTAACAGAATCAGGACAGACACTGCCAGTCTAAAAGTAGAGAAAGACAGCAGTGAGGATATTTTCCTGAGCTGGCGCAGCAGGCTAACACATGTACCCACCACAGCCGACACCTGCTGTGTCATAGATAGCAGGGCATCAATTCTGATACCCAAACTTTTTACTGCCACTGCAGATTCCGGAAAAGGCCCCAGCTCTGCCGGCCAGAACAAATCACTCCATGGATTTGAAGCTGTGGTGACTGCTATGACTTCGGTTTTATCCGGGTTTATTTTTAGTGAATTAGCCGACATCCAGTTAATAGTAAACTTGAGAACGTCTTGCATTCTCAAGTAAGCCATGGATGATTGGTCAATCTGGATCAGAATTTGTGTGTCGGCGGCGTAATTATAGACCCTACAGTCCATCTGATTCAAAGCTGCAATCAGAGGCTGCAAATAGATGTTGAAGAGTAGAGGTGATAGCACAGAGCCCTGAGGTACTCCTTGAGTCAGTCCAGCTGATTCGGACACTAGATCCGCGAGTTGAACTCGCTGAGAACGATCTGTTAGAAAAGAAGTCAGCCAGGCCAAAACCGTGCCCTGTATCCCTTGGTCCTTAATCCGCGATAGTAAACGGCCATGACTAACGGTGTCAAACGCCGTGGATAAGTCCAAGAGGACTAGGGCACACAGAGTTTTCTTGTCAGCTCTAAGTCTCAGGTCATCCAGCACTGAAAGCATGACCAATTCAGTGCTGTGGTGAGCTCTGAAACCTGCCTGATTAGACTCGAGGCAGTGATTACACTCTAGAAAATTGGTCAAAGAGTGTAAGACATGCTGCTCTAAAATTTTAGCCTGAAAAGGCAGCTGAGAAATAGGCCTAAAGTTCTTTACATTTTTTGGATCTACTGCTGGTTTCTTTAACAGAGGGACCACCCGTGCTTCCTTAAAATTAGAAGGGACCAGACCCGTCTCCAAGGAATGGTTCAGAAGGGCGAGTACTTTGTCCTCCATCCCTGACCATCCCAACTTGAAAATTTTGGGGGGGCACGGATCTGGTGGAGATCCTGATTTCACCCGGCCCACTATGGTGGCAAGAGACTCCTTAGTAAGGGTGGGCAGCCTGGTCAGGACATTTGTTATCGGCCTAGGAAGAATGGGAGTAGGATCAATTGAACAAGAAAAATATGGGGTATGACTGGTTTCCGTCATCAGATCCTTTATCTTATCCCAAAAAAGGTTTGAAAGTCTTGGCAGCCCTTTTGATTAAAAGTCGGGTTAGGCACCCTAACCGTCCGCAGATCGTTTAAGACCCTGAACACTTCTTTCTGCGGATTGGCAGCCTCAGAAATTGTTGCCTCATAGAATTCGGCCTTCCTCAAGTAGATGGCTTTCTAATATGTAGCGAACTTCTGTTTTTGTTCCCTAAGAGCATTATTAAACCATGGTATCCCCTTGCCCTTATCTATCAGTCTGATTTTATGGGCCGGTGCTACTACCTCAATGGCGTCCTTAAGTATAGACAACAGGGCAGCACTTTCAGTCTCCACATCGTCCTTCATGGACGAAGGGAAGTCAGAGTGTAATAGAATGGCTGTTAGGTCAATCGCTCTGACCTGTTTCCAACTGCGAACAGATTGCCATTCTGGTTTGGCTTTAGCTCTTCTGATCAATAGCAGATAGTGGCCTTCAATCCGATAGTGGTCTGACCAAGAGCATGGGAAGACCACTAATGGAGCTGTAAGAGGGTGAGATGACCACACTAAATCCAGAGTGTGGCCCCTTTCATGCGTGGGCCCGCCAACCATCTGACTAAGTCCCAAAGATGTTAGCGCCTCTTCTAATTGTTTTGTCTGCCCGTCCTTCGGGGTTATCTCCCAGTGAAAGTTAAAATCCCCGAACACCACCAGTCCTTCATAGCGAGTGCGGAGATCATGGACCAGTTTCAAAAAAGGTTCCATGAACCTAGATGTAGTATTAGGTGGACGGTACACTAATAGAAGTACCACACAGTCTGTAGGGGAACAGAGCCTAACTCCCAATACATCAGCACCTTCGATGCACTCAGAACAGAGTGTTTCCGATTTCAGTGTGTCCTTGAACAGGAAGGCAACGCCACCCCCCTCATGTTATCAAGTCTATTTGCAAAAATAGCAGTAAAATTCGGGGGCAGTGCTGCCACCAAATCCGGCAAAGATGATTCATTGAGCCAAGATTCAGTGACACAGAGGAGGTCCAGATTGTCCTCTTGCAAAAGCGAGAAGACCTCAAGGCAATGCCTCTGTAATGACCGGGTGTTGAGCAGTGAGAACCTACACCCTTGACCGTTCGCCTTCTTGGGAGGGAAAACCGGTGCGAGGGCGCAGGTTACCTTCCTAGCAGTGGTAAGTGGTCTCAACAGCCCCTCCCGCTCAAGTTTAAGTGTCACTCTGTCAGATAGTGAACAGACTGCAGACTTCAAGCACAACAACGCCTGTTTTGAATACATCAAAGGGGGACCAGGGGTTCTGGCCCCTGGGCCCGGTCTGGCGCAGACGGGCGCAGACAGGCTTGCCTTTGGCGCGCCCGCGGCACGCCCGCTGCGCGCCAGGGCCGGCATTCCCAGATGTAGACACGGGAAGGCCCGCCTGCTCCGACCCCGGAAGTACGTGCTCTGAGGGGGAGCCCGGCTATTGGTCCAAGAGCCCTCCACTCAAGCGGCACAAGCCGTGGTGGACCGGGGCTAATGACCGCAAATAGCAGCAGGAAGGGATGCAGAGTGAATTACAACCCAAAACAGCACACTGAATAAAACGAGTTTAAAAGAGAAGAAACTCAGGTCAGTTTAAAATTAATATCAGCGCCTGTGCAAATACCAGCGATGACTCTGGTCAAATTAAAATTAATAGATCAACTGTGCAAATTAGCAGAGACAGGGAGCTCATAAAAAAGCAGCTAGCTCCTCACCAGGAAGCGCTTCCGCTGCGCGCCAGGGCCAGCATTCCCAGATGTAGACGCGGGAAGGCCCGCCTGCTCCGACCCCGGAAGTACGTGACTCCGAGGGGGAGCCTGGCTATTGGTCCAAAAGCCCTCCACTCAAGCGGCACAAGCCGTGGTGGACCGGGGCTAATGACCGCAAATAGCAGCAGGTATGGATGCCGAGTGAATTACAACCCAAAACAGCACACTGAATAAAACGAGTTTAAAAGAGAAGAAACTCAGGTCAGTTTAAAATTAATATCAGTGCCTGTGCAAATACCAGCGATGACTCTGGTCAAATTAAAATTAATAGATCAACTGTGCAAATTAGCAGAGACAGGGAGCTCGTAAAAAAGCAGCTAGCTCCTCACCAGGAAGCGCGTCTGCCAATAAAAACAAAAAGACAACTTTCTTTTGCTCTGCCTTAAACAATGCAAAAAACTGCCCCAAAGAACTCTTTAATATCATTAGGAGCCAAACGTCCAAACCGATGACATCCTACATAGTGGCATCAAAAGATCAATGTGACAACTTTGCCAGCTTTTTCAACGATAATATCGCCAAAGTCAATCTCTCTCTCAGCACAAATCCCTCCCCTCACAAGATCAAGACGCCAGCAATAAACAACAGCACCCCAGTGAACACACCTATTCACTGGTCCTTCTCCCCCACCCAGGAAGCAGAGATAGTCAATCTGATCGCCTCCGCCAAACCCTCATCCCACTCCCTAGATCAGCTGCCCACGAGGCTGCCCACGAGCTTACCTTAGCCCCAATTTGGTGCAAGATCATCAATAGCTCACTGTGCTCGGGAATCATTCCAGATCGCCTCAAAATAGGGCAAGTCATGCCGCTACTAAAAAACCAGGGCTAGACACTGAGGATATGAACAACTTTAGACCTGTATCGAACCTTCCTCTTTTATCCAAAATTCTGGAAAGATGTGTTCAATATCAAGCTCCTAGACCCACACCAATCGGGATTCAGAAAGGGATGCAGCACCGAAACCGCAATCCTAAATGTCATAGACGATCTACACAAGTCACTTGACTCAGACCAATGCAGCCTTCTCATTCTCCTAGACTTATCGGTCGCTTTCGATACAGTTGATCACACCTTGCTCCTCAAAGCCCTCCATGAAAGAGATGGCGTTGAAAGGACGGTACTAAACTGGTTCTCCTCTTTTCTTCACAACCGCACGCAAAGAATACAAATCAATAACTTTGAATCTAACCCCCTTCCCATCAGCAGAGGAGTTCCGCAAGGGTCAATACTTTCTCCCCAACTTTTCAACATTTACATGGAACCCCTCACCACACTTCTCAGGAACTCCAACATCCCCTTCCACCTCTATGCGGATAACACACAACTTTATCTGGAAACCACCTCGATTAAAGACATACACAGACTAAATGTCACGCTCAAAGAGGTCCAACATTGGCTCACATTGAACCACCTTAAACTCAACCAAGAGAAAACAGAAGCTCTCCTCATCTCTAACAGAGACGAAAACCCCCAAATCGAGGAATGGCTCAAAGCCATTGACGCCCTCAGTGGTGCCCTCACGCCAACGGACTCAGTGAAATCTCTAGGTATTACCCTTGACCCCAAATTGGACATGAAAAAACACATCTCAAAATCCGTCAAAAGTGCGTTCCTAAATCTGAAACTTCTATACAAAATAAAGCCCTTCCTCCCCCGAAAGATCTTCAACAGGCCACCCAGGCACTGGTGCTCTCTAGAATTGATTATGGAATCGCAGCCCTGACCGGGACAGCAAAATCTCACCTAGGTCCCCTGATTACTACCTTCAATGCCGCAGCAAGAATGGTCACAGGAACTAAGAAATTCAACCACATATCGCCGGCACTCAAGGAACTTAAGTGGCTCCCTATTGAACAACGAGCCAGCTTCCGAACAGTCTGTCTCACGCACAAAGCCCTGCACACAGGTAAACCAGAATACCTGGCCGCCAAACTCAAAAGGTCCGGCCAGTCCAGGAACCTCAGAAGTTCCGACACGCTTCTACTCATCCCACTGAAATCGCGGAAACACAAAACCACAAATAAATCCTTTGAGGGAAATGCGCCCAAGATCTGGAACTCTATCCCCCCCACATCAGAACGACCACCTCCTTCCTGAAATTCAAGTTCCTACTCAAAGTCCTCTTCCTAGAGCGCTCTCAAATGTAACGAGAAATCCACAAGATACTCTGGAAAGTGTAACTAACTCCTCTTCTTGAAACCCCTCAGCCTCACCCCTCTTGCTCGACCTTAAGATCTGTATTGTAACTATGTCTATAATGCTCTTAAGTTTGTAAGTTGCATATTTTGTCTTTGCCAAAAATTGCTCATAATTGTACCTGTTGTGAAGTGCTCTGATACCCTCGGGTCCAGCTAGCACTATACAAAACATCTGAATAAATAAATAAATATTCTGTTAATAATGCCTAACAAATTGCCTCAGTTTCCTCACCACTCTTCTTCCTATCTACTGCTGCATCTAGCGCAATACCCCCATTACTTCCAGCAGTCATCCCAATGCTCCTGAAGTCTTTCCATTGGCCATGAACATTGCTTTTATATTATCTTTCCCTCACAACTTTTGCTACATTGCTGAGCATCTGCCCTGCTTCTCCTCTCCCCCAATTTACATGTACTTCTCTCCCCTTCAGTATACGCATTCCTCGGCAGCCTCGCCTCTACTTTATTGCCCTTTTCAGCTCTGCTATCATTCAGCAATGCTCTGCTTCCTCCTTCTATGCACTTCTCCCTCCTCAGAAACTACTCCCCTCTTCCTTTACAACTGCCCCTACTATCCATACCGCCCGGTACTGCTCTCGCTCCAAGTACTCCTCTCCTTCGCTCTTCTTCTTCGCTGCTCCCCCCTAACCAAATCCTTCCTTTCATTCTTAGCCTCTTCACTGCTCTCCTCCACAGCCTATGCACTGACCCTTCCCTAAAGTGCTATCTGCCCTCTTTCTCATATTACTCCACCTCCCTTTTCACTACTCATCCCCAGCTTCTGCTGCGTCGTCACCTACATAGGTTTATTGCCAGCAACGAGCAAGCCATACAAATAGGTAGCACTGCAGAGGTTTGAGCAGGCATATTAAGGATTAACCCTGAAAAGGCAAAATACAGGCTGCTTACAAATCATTCATCAAAACACAGAGGGGCATATGTACAAGCCCCTATTGCCACTGAAACATCACTTTTTCCGACGTTCCTGTGGCGATAGGGGCTCCACCTTATTTATAATGCAGCGTTAAGCCACAAAACGTGGCTTAACGCCGCCTTGTAAATAAGGCCCCCTTTCACGCTGTGCATAGCTTGAAAGAGGTGGGCAGTGGGTGTTGTGATGGGGAGCGTTCCACTGCAGCACCCACTGATTTTGACGCTGCCCTTTATTTATACAAGGGTGGCGTAAATAGGAGGCAGCGCCAAAAGTAAGATTAGGGAAAACCTGGTCTTAACCTGGTGAAATGAGGAGAAATGCTTTGTTTCTCCTAATTTTTGCTTTTTCCATGTGTGCTGGCTTGTACAGCACACATGGAAAAAGCAAAATGCCTTGGATTGTTCATGTGTAGGAAGGTGTCCCTTGCTACACATAAAACATCTTTTTCTAAAAATGACATTTTGTAACTTCCATGTGTGCTGCATTAAGCAGCACACATAGAAGTGACAAAACAGCATTTATAGATTGTTTACGTGCAGGAAGGGAAACCTTCCTACGCATAAACAAGTTTCCCCTGCATGCAGACATCCTTGCACTATGGTGTAAGGGTGCCTGTGTTGGCACTAAGCAGCTAAGTGTAGCACCAGCACAGGGGGAAACACAAGGCTGTACCATATCCTTGTAAATATGGTGCAGCCTTGTGTTTCTGAAGTATTGTATTGTATTGTATTGTAATTGCATTTATATAGCGCTTACTACCCCTGATGAGGCGTCGAATCGCTTTTTCGGCGGGCAGCACGCTACTCCGGGACCCATAGAGGATTAGTGTTGAATTAGTATAGTGAAACATGCAAGTACATTTTAAGTGGTGGATAGGTTAGTCAGTTATTTGGATTTGGAATGAAAGCAGAAGGATAGAGGAGGACAAAGGTTTGTATTTATCTATCGCTTGTTGACGCACGCTATTCAGAAAGCCTATAAAGGATTAGTGGTGAATTAATATAGTGAAATATGAGGTAATTTCAGTGGTGGATATTAGTCTGTTACTTGGAGTGAGAAGGATAGTGGAGGGATAAAAGGGGAAGAAAGATTTGCATTCATATAGCACTTCTTACCCCTGATGGGTGTTGAAGCGCTTTTTTGGCGAGTAGCACGCCGCTCCAGAACCCATAAAGGATTAGTGTTGAAAATTAGTATAGTATAAATATGAAGTAATTTGAGTAGTAGATATGTTATTCAGTTATTTGGGCAGTATATTAGTATAGTTGAATATGGAATTTGAGAAGTGAACATGTTAGTCGGTTAATTTTGATTGAAAAGGATAGTGGAGGGATAAAAGAGTGAAGGATTTTTTTTCTTTTTCTTTTTAGGTCTTAGCAGTAGGAAGAGGCTTTTGGGTGAGTAAAAAGGAGTTTTGGAGGGGAGGAGTCAGAGGGGAGAATTTAGAAAGGTTTGTTTTAGGGGATCGGTGTAGTAAAAAGAGGTGTCAGATGATGCAAGGAGGGAGACAGACAGGCTCAATCCACACTTTGGACTTCTGCAGGTAAAGGCTTTACTAACTCGAAAGCTAACAATACTGTTTGAATAAAACTTTACTCCCCCTGTTGGCTAAAAAACACACGTTTCTTCAGTGTACTGGAGGATATTGAGTATGACCTGAAACACATAGGTGATATCATTCTTTTATTATTGCAGTAGCTTTAACATACTGGTCCTGAAGAAAGCAGTGGCAGATCTTTTTGCCACATATGCTGAAACATGTTGACTGCCTCTGCTAACAGATATTTTGTTAAATCTGTTGGCGCATTATACTGTTTTTAACATTGGGAGAATTGAGAGAAACCATTAAACTTGCTAACTTCTACTCATTTCTATGCAATTTTATAATATTTCACATTTTTTCACTATACACTTTTGCACTGGAATTCAGTTACCCTTTTCACTGACATCTGATACAATATTTCCGGTATCACCTTCGAAAATACATACTCATCTTGAGTTGATTGTCCGTCACAGTAACATCTGGTGACGGACAGCACTCTCTCCTGGGTCACGGAGAGCCCAAATGATGACAAGGGCGGTACCGAGCGGGAACTGATGGGTACTTTTTCCCAACTCAAGGAATGTAGTGCTTTTTGTCACACAATTGCACTACCACCCTTTCTTTGTCATCTCTAGTTGTGCCACATATTTGTATACACATTTGAACCTCTTTTTCCTTTGACCCTCAGACACCTTTTGTTGTTATGACGTATTATTGGGGCACTTGTCTGTATGCAGGTCGTTAATCCTGCCCTTGGATCATTGCTAAAACATTTGTTTCTTGTTCTATATTGTAAATTTGCCTCCTGTTCTATAGATCTTTATTACTGGAGTGCATGGTGGTGATGCAACGTAAAATAACAACGCCCCAGTGCAGAATGCTCTGAGGGGCACCCGACACTCTCATAATTCAGATATTTATGGGCCTTTGATTCAGTGGGAGCTCCACAGAAGGATGCCCCGCGCTGCATGGGCCTGTGGTACGCCTGTTCCGCAGGCCATCCTTCCGGGGGGCCCTCACTGTTACGACAATATGCGGATACTACTTATGTCTGTCACACGGAATCCTGAAACTGCTGAGAGCAACAAATCAGAATAAATGCTTTTGTACAAGAAAACCCCTGAGGCAGCTTTTGCATCGAGGCTTGATGGACAGGGATGTAAATCTTTCAGAGATGTCTATATTTTGAAAGGGCAACCCAAAAGGACTGATTACCGTCCTCGGAGCTACATTTAGGCTCATAGTATGCTCAGCAAATGCCTCCCCGCGCACAGCCAACATAGGATTACTGTTTATTGTCAACAACACACGAAAACTGTAATTTCTATTTGCACACCTGTTGTAAACGTTTTTGGCAAGTATGTGTGCTTGCATGTTCTCCTTTCAGCACTCATCCCCGTATTACAATGTTCATAAAGACAATGCCCATGGGGCATATGTATGAAACCTTTTTTTATTCGCAAATGCTGAGATTCGCAAAAAAACAGCCATTGCAAGTAAAAAAAAATCGCAAAACGTGATGTATGAGACATTTTCGCATCGCATTAGTAAGGAATCGCTAATTTTGCGCTCAATTTTGCGTAAGCATTTAAGGAATCGCAAATTGTGATTCCTTAAATGCTATGTAACAAGCACCCAAGTTGTTCGATTACTCCTTAAGAAATCGCAAATTACCACCAACTTCAAGTTGGTGGTAATTTGCGATTTCTTTGAAAAATTCACTTATTGGCATTTTTTTTTAAAAGTGCCATGTGGCACACATACATGCCCTTAGGGCATGTATGTGCGCCATATGCGCACACATGCTCATTTCAGGGGTGTATCAGGGTGTCCTTATGACACCCTTGCACCATTGAAATTATTCTCAATTTGCGATTCTCAAATTGCGAATCGCAAATTGAGAATGACTTCCCATTCATTCCTATGGGCCTCCTGGCCCATAGGAATAAATGGGAAGGTATTCCTTAATTGCGATTTCACAATTTGCGAATCGCAATTAAGGAATACCAACAAATCGCGAAATATTTGCGAATTTTAAAATACATCCCGTTTTGCGATTCTCAAAAAATCGCTATTTGAAAATCGCAATAACGGATTTTGATACATAATCCCCCAAGTCTCAAAGGCGTTAGAAAATCTACTTGAAAGTAAATATAAAAATTCCTGAGATTCATAAATGTTTCCTGGAGTTCTACTCGAAAATTGTTCTAATTTACATTCATGAGACCCTATTTCCCGATTCGCAGTTGTATATAGGGTACAATTGTGCAAGCGAACATATCTCCCATTAGTAAAATTTCAATTTTACTTTTTCTCCGCGATGAAAATATTTCTCCTTCTTGTAAATCCCTTTCTCACATATTTCAACAGGTTTCTGGGGGTGGGCTTCCAGCTCATTCCCATCACAGAAAGGGATTTACTCATGTCCTATTTAGGAGTAAATCTTCAGCTGTTATACATCGAAGCCCTGGATACAGTCTCCTGGTGTGGGCTCATTATGTAAAAAACAGAAAAAAGCAAATACTTGATGAAAATCTATAGCATGCAGGGCAAATATAACTCATAGTGTCCAGCAGCTGAAATACCACACTCATGGGGCCTCATTTATGAAAAGTGACGCATCGCTGTGTGAAAACATCGATGCATCACTTTTCACTGCGCTCTCCCTGCGACATGATTGATGCGTCATATTTATAATATGACGCATCATGTCGCAAGGAGTTACAGATACGTCAGTATTTCTGACGTATCTGTAGGCGCAAAAGTGACGCATTGCTGGAGTGTGTCACAAAAGTGACGCAACTCCAGCAATGCTTCCTTTCACATGGGGAAAGCCCCATGTGAAAGGGCTTGCGTCAGTCTTACGCCTGCTGTGAGGCAGGTGCAAGATTTTGACACAACAGCTTCCTAAAAGTGACGCAGTGAAATCTCATAGATTTCACTGCGTCACTATTACGAAGCTTTTTGCGGGTGAACGCCCCCTCTGCATACATTATACCTGACGCAGGTATAATGTGCCCAGATCTTTTGACTGGGGTGAATGTGTGACATTGATCCACATTCTGTCCATCACTGTTGTGTTTGCAATTACCGCTCTAAGTGTACTGGGGATGCTCAGACGTGAGTCCCAGGCACTCCACACCACTGGAGTCAAGCTAGCCGGGCTGATGAGAGGTGTTACTTCGAAACCGGGCCGGTCCTCGGATGCTTGTTTCCGTTCTGGGAAGGACATGGCTTTTGTAGTTCGGACTGGACTGTTCCCATGGGGCACAGGGTCAGCGCTGATTTGCATATCGCCATTGTCTAACCCAGGGTGGTGTGGAGTGGAAAAACGATGGATTTGGGCCCAGATCTTTTGACTGGGGTGAATGTGTGACATTGATCCACATTCTGTCCATCACTGTTGTGTTTGCAATTACCGCTCTAAGTGTACTGGGGATGCTCAGACGTGAGTCCCAGGCACTCCACACCACTGGAGTCAAGCTAGCCGGGCTGATGAGAGGTGTTACCTCGAAACCGGGCCGGTCCTCGGATGCTTGTTTCCGTTCTGGGAAGGACATGGCTTTTGTAGTTCGGACTGGACTGTTCCCATGGGGCACAGGGTCAGCGCTGATTTGCATATCGCCATTGTCTAACCCAGGGTGGTGTGGAGTGGAAAAACGATGGATTTGGGCCCAGATCTTTTGACTGGGGTGAATGTGTGACATTGATCCACATTCTGTCCATCACTGTTGTGTTTGCAATTACCGCTCTAAGTGTACTGGGGATGCTCAGACGTGAGTCCCAGGCACTCCACACCACTGGAGTCAAGCTAGCCGGGCTGATGAGAGGTGTTACCTCGAAACCGGGCCGGTCCTCGGATGCTTGTTTCCGTTCTGGGAAGGACATGGCTTTTGTAGTTCGGACTGGACTGTTCCCATGGGGCACAGGGTCAGCGCTGATTTGCATATCGCCATTGTCTAACCCAGGGTGGTGTGGAGTGGAAAAACGATGGATTTGGGCCCAGATCTTTTGACTGGGGTGAATGTGTGACATTGATCCACATTCTGTCCATCACTGTTGTGTTTGCAATTACCGCTCTAAGTGTACTGGGGATGCTCAGACGTGAGTCCCAGGCACTCCACACCACTGGAGTCAAGCTAGCCGGGCTGATGAGAGGTGTTACCTCGAAACCGGGCCGGTCCTCGGATGCTTGTTTCCGTTCTGGGAAGGACATGGCTTTTGTAGTTCGGACTGGACTGTTCCCATGGGGCACAGGGTCAGCGCTGATTTGCATATCGCCATTGTCTAACCCAGGGTGGTGTGGAGTGGAAAAACGATGGATTTGGGCCCAGATCTTTTGACTGGGGTGAATGTGTGACATTGATCCACATTCTGTCCATCACTGTTGTGTTTGCAATTACCGCAGGTATAATGTAGCGCAGGGGTTTACAAAGTGACGCATCTGCTTAGATGCGTCACTTTGTAAATAGTGCGCATCAGGAGGCATGTTTTACGCCGCCGATGCGTCACAAAAAGTGACGCATCCGAAGCGCAAAACTCACGCATGGCCTCATAAATGAGGCCCCTGCTATCTATACAAGGTTGGGGACTTTTGTACTGGCCTTATCACATTAACAGATTGTGTCAGAGGCGTTCGAATGTGTTGGTGGTGAAAGCTATTGCTCGATTTTTACTTGTTGTGCAAAACATCTATCAATGAAATACAAGCATTGAAAAATATTAAGTAGTGATATCATCAATCATTACAAAGACAGCTGACAGATTAAAACTCCTCTGTAAGCTTCTACCACTGACAATTACAAACATTTTTGGCAAATCTGTATACATTCTACACTAGTACAACCGACACAGAACTGTTTGTTACCACCCTAGGTTTGTGCATGTCGTATAACCAGGGCCACTGGAATTATGCAATTGTGCGGCTCTTCCATTTTTCCATAATCATAGATTTGCAGTATTATACATAATCTGCAGCATAATCTGCAGTTTTTAACCCGAAAAATGTGTTTTTAGCTCAAAGGGTTCAAAAGTTACTAAAATGTCAGCGAAACGTGTTGCCACGCCATTGAAGGTTCCTTTGCAAAGATTGACTAGTTGCATTTTTGTTGCTTATTGCTATATTTGCATTAGATTGGGCTCTAATCTCCACATTTCTCTTCATCAAACTGTACGTTGTTTTCTTCCCTGGTGCATGCTTAATTTGAGCCAGTAACTGCCGGTGGAGCACGGCACTTCTCTTTCCTCATCCAACTTTGGCCCAGAGCTAGAGAGAGAAAAACATGAAAGGGCGAAAGAAGGAGGGATTGAAAAACGGGAAAACTGCGATACGGGGAGAAAGCAGGGATGAAAAAGAACCTGTACCAGTGAGGTAAATGGGCAGGGAGTGTCTGTGGTTGATGAAAGAGGCGTGAATTTGAATCAAGACCAAACAGACTTGAGATATGGCATTCCGATATTCGTAGCATTGGCCGTGGATTTCAGAGGAAAACATTGGGCCCTGGCAATTTTTGCCATTCAAGTTAATCACTGCCGTGGTAACAGTGCCTATGAATAATAATGAAGAAATTACCAAAATTGTTCAAATTAGAGATAGTTATTTACATTTCTGCTTGCTTCAGTACCTTTCGCTTGGTTATTTTACTTAAATAATTAACTTTGCATCATCTCCGAGTTATTGGTAAAGTTCAAAGCTCTTATTAAAGCTATTCTATGGTCACTTTTCTCCCTTTCAACAGTTTTCTACAGTTTAATCTCAAAACTAGCAGTACCCTTTCAGTGTGAGCTCCCTATCACCTGGGTAGTGTGAGTCCCCTGCCAGCAGGGAGTGCTGTCATTCTAAGGACACATCCAGCAACATCTTGTCAGTGTGAACCAACTCTCAACAATGCATTGATAGGGAGTTCACTCCAACCACTGCTGGAAGTGTTAACTCTGCCCCTGCTGTGCCATGTTAGCATCACCCAATCTCCTTTTCTAGCAGTTCCTCTATAATGTTTCATATCCAGATAGAGCCAGACAGGGTGATCCACCCACACATTCAATATAGTGTGAGTTTCCGGCAATCAAGTCCCTGTCAGTATGAGCTCACTTCTAGCAGAGTTATGAAAACATAAGTTCCCTCCAGCAGTTCCTTAGCAGTGCTAAAGTGCCCAGGCTGTGTGTATGTTGATGTTCCTCAGAAGCACCTTTCAGTTTTAAAGCACTATGCTTGTATACACTTCAACAGCTTTCAGTATTGTCAGTGCCCTTCCATGCCCTTAGAGTTCTACTAAGAACCAGCAGTGTGAGTGTCCTCCTTCTAATCCATGAAATGGCACAGATGGAGGGGGTTTACACTGATGGAGCCCCTTAGAAATGTCTAAGAGGCTCCAGCAGTGTAGCCTCCCTCCATCCCATCTGTGTCCCTTCTGTTCCAAGTTCCAAGGGGCTCCAACAGTGTTAACATCTTTCAACAGTAACATTTCAGTTTCAACTGGCTCCATCAATATAAGCTTCCTCCTATTACCTTTCAGCTCCAAGGGGTGCCAGCAGTGATAGCTTCCTCCTTCAATGCCATCCAAGTCTCCCCAGCAATGTACACTTCCTCCATTAGTGACCTTTCAGTTTCAAGGTGCCTAGTCAATGAAAGCTTCCTTCCTCATTGTCTTTTCAAGTTCAATAAGCATAAACAGTAAAAGATTCCTCCTTTTTTCCCCTTTTAGTTCTAAGGGGATCCAGCAATGTAACTTTCCTCCATCAGTGCTCCATCAGTTCTAAGGGCAGTGGTGTAACAAAACTTTAGGGTACCCCCCCACAAAGTGCATGGAAGACCCCCCCATGCTCTGGACCCAGTCTCTGCACCTTGCCTGAGGGGGGGGGAGGATGGGGGGCTGGAGCTTGGGGCATCCCCGTACTGTGGGGAATGCGTGGGCCATAGTTATGCCACTGTCTAAGGGGCCTTTGCAGTGTAAACTTCCTCCAAGGGTGCACCTTCAGTTCTCAGGAGTTCCAGCAGTGTAAACTGGCTCCATCAGGGCACCATCAGCTAAGAGGCTCTTGCAGTGTAAACCTCCTCCTTCGGTTCTTAGTGGCACAGCAGTGTACACTTTCTCCATCTGTGCACCTTCAGTTTAAGGGTTTCTAGCAGAGTAAATGTGCTCTATCAGTTCACCCTTCAGTTCTACGGGGGTTCAAGCACCATAAACTTCCTCTATTAGTACACCTTCAGTTCTTAGGGGCTCCTGCAATGTAAACTTCCTCTGTCAGTGCTCCACCTGTTCTGAGGGATTCTAGCAGTGTAAACTTTGAAACATCAGTGTCTCTACAGTTCTAAAGTGTGCCAGCAGAGTAAATTTCCTCCATTAGTTCTCCGTTCAGTTCTAAGGTGTCCCAGCAATGTAAACGTCCTTCATTACTGACTTTTCTCTTCTAAGGACCCAGCTTTGTACACTCTCCTTCAGTTCTTAGGGTCGTCAGCAGTGTAAACATCACCCAGCAGCACTCCATGACCTCTAAGGGGCTCTAGCAGTGTAAAGATCCTGCATACTCTTTCAAATCTCCCTTCAGTTCGTAGCGGCTCCGGCATTGTAAATGTCCTCCAACAGTGCCCGTTCAGGTCTAAGCGACTCCGGCAATGTACATTTTCTCCATCAGTGCTCCATCCGTTCTAGGGAGCTCCTGCAGTGTAAACTCCCTCCATCAGCACACATTCAGTTCTAAGGGGTCAAAGCAAGTAAACTTGCTCTTTCAATTCTCCCTTCAGTTCTAAGGGGGGCCCCAGCAGCATAAATTTCTTCCATCGGTGCCCTTCTGTTCTTAGCGGCTCCTGCAGTTTAAACTTCTTACATCACCGCACCATCAGTTCTTAGCAGCCTGGCAGTGTGAACGTCCTCCATCAGTGCCCTTCAAGCTCAGAGGGGATTGTCTGGCAGTGAAAAAGTCCTAAATAGGTGACCCTTCAGTTCTCATTTAGTTCAAAATATGTTATCAACTGTAGGACTTGGCCCTTTTTGGTTAAAGTCCCTAAACTTTTTGCTTTCCCCCTAGACATTTTTGCTGACATGGTGTTGCCAACTTAGATGCTTTGGACGCTTTGCCACTGCTAAACAGTGTCAAAGTGTAAGTGTTCCCTGTATAAAGTATAATGGTAATTGGTTGTCCATGATTGGTATGTTTGCCTTACTTGTAAAGTCCCTAGTAAATGACAGTATTAGGGCCATGGCTGGTAATGCCAATGCTACTAGTGGGCCTGTAGCACTATTTGTGACACCCACATAAGTAGCCTTAAAAGGGAACTCAGGTCTGGAGTTGCAGGGCCTGCGCGCAGTTTGCTAAACTGCAATGATGTTCTGTCAAGTGCATTCACTTGCCACACCTTACCCTTACCTTTCTATGCACATCAGACACCCCTATGGTAGGTCTAGGGTACCCCCTGGACAGGGTGCAGTACATGTGAAAGGTAGGACATGTACTAAGGTATGTGTCATGTCCTGAGTGAAATAATCTCCATTTCGTTTTTCACTGTTGAAAGGCAATCTTGCCCATAGGATAGAATGGGAAGGCTGTGTAATATGCTTTCCAGCCTATCTCCCCAAAGGCTTAAGATGGAAAGGGGAAGTTTAGCATGCCTGAACTCACAATGTAATAACACATCTTTTTATGAAGGTGGTTTTTGCATTGTGTGTTCAGAAACCACTCTTTTAGAAGTGGCTGAGTTTTTGTGCTCTAACATTTCTGTGCGTCTCTGCCTAGCTGTGGATTGCCTGTCTGGATTTGAAAGCAATAGGATCTGGGGAATGTCTTGACCCAAGGAGGAGGCGAGACAGCAACAGGCTGACCTGCATCTGGAGTGTAGGGGGAGGAGAAGCCCCTAGAGGTGAAGAGGCCTGGGTTGCTGCTATAAAATATTTGTCTTATCTCCTGCTGAGTGTTTGAGAATCCATTCCCCCACTAATCAAAGGAAGAAAGGTGTCATTGGCAGGGAGGCACCCAGAACTGGGTTGAACAGGGGTCAGTGCCCCCTGAAACACAAAAACTTCAAAGCCATTGAGGGGTATAACTATGAGAGCAGAAACCCCTGAACTTTGGAGAATGGCTTGATCAAGTGTGAACAAGACTGGAGCTACTTCGTGGTAAAGAGGACCTTTGCCAAGGGAGAAACAACTGACTAGACTGAAGCATATGACTGACCCTTGCTGTGTGATCTGGGGCTGGCCTGCAGTTTGCTGTTTCAACTAAGGAAAGGCTAAAGGGACTTTGCTGTGTGCTGTGTCCCCCTGCTTGAAGGACATTGCTGTGTCCTGAAGTAACATCCCCAAGGGCCTGAGGTGAGCTGGCTCCTTGTTTGGAAACACAGGAAGACAAATGTTTCCAGGAGAGTCTCTGTGTGTGTGCTTGTTGCAGCCCGGGACCCTCTTAACAACTGCCCTGTGATCGTATGTGCCTGGATTCCAAGTGAGTCTCAGTGACGCTGTGTGTGTGTGCTTTGTACAGCCTGAGACCTTTAGGAGGATCAGACTGTGATCGGGGGCGCCTGGAATCCAAGCAAGGATCAGAGACGCAGTGTGCGTGTGCTTGGTGCAGCCTGAACCCCTTTGTCAGGATTGTCCAGTGATCGTGTGCACTGCAATCCAAGTGAGTCTCATCGCCTCTGTGTGCGGGTGCGTTGTGCACCGTGAGACCTTCGTGAGGATTTGCCTTGTTATCGTGTGCACCGGAATTCAAGTGAGTCTCAACGCCCCTGTGTGCGTGATCTTCGTGCAGCCTGAGATCTGGGTGTGGAGTGCCCAGTGATCGTGCACCCAGAGTGAAGGAAGACTCAGCGACGCTGTGTGCGTGTGCTTTGTGGCAGCCTGAGATCTTCGTAACTGAAATGCGGCCCGGAGGAGCCACAGTTGCCATTTCACAAAGCTGCATTGGAGGCCCAGCCGCTGGACGAAGAGAGGAGAGTGAGTTTGCGCCCACCAGTGTGTCGACTCCTGGGGCGGGGCGCAGGCTCAGAGGGAGACGCTCTCGGCCTCTCTCTCTCGTGTTGGAAGCGTGAGCCTCTGCTTCGGCTTGTGTCGCGGCCGTTAATGTCAAAGGAGTGGCGGTACAGGGGCCGGAGTGCAAAGCTGCACTTTGGATTAACAATGTACTGTGTTGGGGGCAACTGTGAGAGGCTGACTGCAAGTGATCGAGGCCTGAACGTACTACATAGTATTCCATTTCTGCAGAACGGAGTACCTGACTGTCGTATTACACATTGCATTATTTTTGCATACCAGAGTACCTGATTAGAGTATTACGCATTGCATTAATCCTGCATAAAGAACTACCTAATTAGTGTATGACGAATGGCATTTTATTTGCATAACAAACTACCTGATTGTCGTATGACACATTGCCTTGTTTCTGCATAACGAACTACTTGATTAGCGTATTTTGCATTGCATTATTCCTGCATAACAAATTACCTGATTAGTGTATAAGCATGCCTTATTTTTGCGGAACAACATATCTGGTGGTTGTATTACGCATTGCATTATTTTATCTTGTAAAGAGCCTGATTGTTGCGTTACACATTGCATTCTTTTCATTTCAGAGTGTCTGATTGCTATGTTACGCATTACAGTATTTTTACATTGCAAAAGTGTCTGATTCTAGCATTACGAACTGTATGACATGATATTAGGAGTACAGGAGAATGTTTAGAAGTGCTCATTGACATTGCCAGAACTTACAAGGGCTGGCTGGCCAAACAACCTGCCAGGAGAAATATTACACAACCTCATATGTTGGTTTTATATTGTGTGGTCTTATCGTATATCTTTTTACATAAAGTTTATACTCGTTTTATGAAACTCGTGTGGAGTCTATTTGTGGTGCCATCATTGGATTATTGTGAGCGTAGCTGCGAATACTTTACACATTTGCCCTGCAGATAAGCCTGGCTGCAGGTGCCAAGCCACAGAGGGGGTGAGCTGGGCTATCTAAGAAGGTGACCTTCCTTTCCCTGACGTTGGAACGTGGGTCCCTACTTGACCTAACGTACCTACCTCAGCCAACCAGGGATCCTGGGTCTAACATCAACATATGTTTTGGCTAGGCATAAATTAACAATGCATACATAATTAGAACAAAAGATACTCTGTGAAATTCAACGTAATAAGAGTGAAATAAAAATGAAATGGGAATTGTGGTGAATTTTGAACAAGGGATGCAGGCTGTGCAGTGACAGGTGATTCAAGGGGAAGCCATAAAAACGGCGCAATAGAAGAGCATATTCTGAGAAATGATTCTATGAAATTAATGTGAATGTGCCCTAAATTGATACAACCAGAGAACAGTCGATGCCTGCATATGTTCAACTATTGTGCTGTTTTTATAGTCTATTACTGTTTAACCGTGAATCACGTGTCCCTGTACCACCAGAAGTCCCTGTTCACAATTGTCCCTTTGCTCAGTATTAGTTGCTGGTCTTACATATTTGTTGAAGAAAAACGTGTTATGGGCCTCATTTAGATCTTGGCGGGACTCCCGTCGTCCCTTCGTGGTGGTTGTTTCAAGTACTCCGTCGAGCTGACAGATTTCCGCTCGCCATATTTAGATGTGGGCTCGGTGATCCGCTGTTCGCATCAACAGACTGTTTTCTGTCGTGTAAGCTGCTCAAATCCTTCATTCTGGCGGAATTCTCTCCTGGCTAACATTACTCCATCGCCATCAGGGCAGTGGAATTGCACTGAGCCTATTTAGATTTCTCAGTTGTGCTTGCATTGTCCTTGCGATAGTTTCCTGATGGAGTAACGGAGTGAGTCTATCGCGGGATGTGTTCGACATTGCACTATTGCTGTTGCTTTTGGATGGATGCTAGCATCACACGCCTAATGTGTTTGTGCTAATTGGGGTCACCTGCATACTTCCAAGCATCAACTGAAGGCACAGAGGACTGGTGGTGGTTCTTCCAGCCCCCCTTACCACTATATCTGCGGGAGGAGAAGGCCATGCAGATCCTGCATAGTGAAGTCCTGACAGAAATCCCTGGTGGAGTGGAGACTGCTACTTTTGAATGAGTTTTGTTTTTGAATTAGAGGTTGTTAACATTTAGTATAGCAGATTCCTCACTCACCCGAAACTCCCAACCAGCCCAATCTTCTGCCCTAATTCAGGCCCTATTCCTCACCCATGTCAAACTCCCACCCCACTTCCAAGCACACTCACTTCTTTGTATACACCCACTCCAACATACACTAACAGCACAATCACACACACACATGTTAACACAAACATACAAAGAAACACAAAAACATACACATACACACACACACTTTTGAAACAACACCCACAAGCACAACACACACAACCACCAAACGAACAACACACCCACAACACATTCATCAAAACCAACACACTTACACAAAAGCACACCTACACATAAAACATCACCAACTAAAAGCAAACAGACACACTCACCAGATAATCAAATACAAGGAAAAACACACATGCAATCCTCCACAACAAACACTAGACCCACATTCAACTGCCAAACATACAGACACAAGCACATCACCCAATCCAGCTCCCTCTACCGCCAAAAGCTCCTACTTTACCAGCCCTCCTACCCTTGCTTTTTTCCCCTAATTCAATTTTGAATTGTAATAAAGTATGAGACAATTAGCTCAATTATCATTACATATTTTAAATTTTACAATGATATTTTTTTAAAGTGTTAATACAGGTGTGTTTATTTTAACTTAATAAGTGAAAAATAAACACATATGCATAACACATAAGAAATAAATTGCATGTAAGAACAATTTAGAAATGCCACAAGTGAAAAAGAAGCATACCTTTGATTCCAGCGATGACGGAGTTGATTTTCTTCGTGGTCAGGTATCAGCAGCAAAGGAAGGACTTGGATAATCGGGTTCATGATAGAAAAGGAAGTGGAAAGCAGAGAAACAGGTAAGTTTCTACCTCATATCCTATCGATACAACCAACTTAGGTTTGCAGGTTTACCCACCACAGTTTCCTCAACAGAAAGGCACATTGCAATTGGACCGGCAGACATATTGGTGGACTCCCTCTGATAACCCACTTTTGTCTATGATGCAGTCCACACGGGTGGAACATTCTGGCGGAGATGGCATTACTTGGAAGGACTATCTTCCATTGACCCGCCTGCATCTAAATTGAGTGGGCGGACTGCCTAGTAGGCACGCTGTGAAACAATCAGAAAAGTGACAACGGGCCCAGATCCGCCAAGATATAATGTCCTATTTGTGCTTTGCATTTGGTTACATTTTTTACATTACTGCTGACATCCGTGTCTGATGCACTGAGGTGATCACTGCTAGTAATGTTGCATATAGTACCCAATAATGCAGTCTCATTTGTGGTCACTATTGCAATACTAATAATATTAGTAGGGCGTTGATTTTCGTTGAATAAAAGTAGCTCTTATTATACAAAAGGTTGGAGACTACTGGTACAGACAGTGTGAGTGGCCTTAACGGGTGAGGTGTCAGTGCGCGAATGAATGAAGGAGTGGGACACTGTGGGAATAATTTGGGAAAGGTGTTCCGTAAATGACACTCACTAGGGACGGGCATGGGAGGAGGAAGGCTCCACTTAGAATCATTTAGATTCGAAATGGAGACTGAAACAGGGTTCCAGACCCCAAGTGGTTGCATACCAAAAATAGACAAGAGGTTTACAATTGGAGTTTGTGTAGAAATGGTCCAAAGCATGTGGCTAGACTTTTCCTGGCATCATAGTGAAAGACCCATGAGGATGCTAGGGGTGACTGTTGCCATAACAATACTGGTATGAACCTTATGATCATCTGTACAAAGGATACATTCAGAATCAGGTATTGTACGTCCAATAGAGTGAAACGCACTTAGCACCAAAGAAACCCAGATCCTATTGTATACCACTAATGAGCTGTGTACTCTAGATGAACCTCTCATACAAGATTAATCAGAGGAGCTCCCTCATTTATTCCCCATTTGTGGGTGTTTTTGAAGAATTCCAGTAGCAGGATATGCATGTTTTGACAACTACAAGTAAGGTCAGCATCCATCGCTGCCAGTCGGAGGATATGTTCTGGATGTCAGAGACATCATGTATTGATGATTGGGCAGATCTATAGTGTGTGACAGAAGTCACCCTCCTCCAGGCCACTTCTCGAGCACAGCATGTCTTGGCTCGGTCTCAATCTGGTTCATCGGGTCTGTGTCTAATACTATTTATGCAAAATGTTGTATATTTTGAGCTTGATTGAATCTGTGGTCATTTATTTCCAATAGGAAGGACCCATTCTAATCTGAGTATTTAAAGGAAAGGTTGGTTTGCCACAATATATTGGATTCCCTTTTGGGTAGGACTGACAAACAACTCTGTTTTGATCATGTGGAAGAGCCCAAATGCTACCCCTTTGTGTGTCGCCCATAGCCTGTGATAAAATAGGTAGGTAGTGGTCACTCAAAGCACCAATGACTCGTGTCAGACAATACACATGCTCCTGGCAAGTCCTGCACTGGTTCTCTCCATGACTAAATTCCCAGCATATATTCTCATAGGAACAAAAACACTAGATATCAGTTGGTTGAGAGCCACTGATCCTTTTGTAGCCCAGTCTTTCCATTGGATGTGATGGTTGCCTTCTGTGTCAAGGATCCATTGTGCTGAGGAGTGGTAGTTTTATTGCATCATGAAATGTTCAGTTACGACTCTAAGGCCCTGATTACAAGTGCAGGGCTAAATTCCGAACATGTTTGCACAGGGACAGGAGTTACGAATGGTGTGACATTTATCACACCATCCGATTTTGCCCCCTGATGAATTCCGGCAGGCCAAATCTGCCAAAATTGATCATGGGAAAAGGCTAGTTAAAAGGCAAAACATGCAGAATTCAGTCTGTTAAATGTAAATTTAGCATGTTATGCCTCATTTTAATGGGCACAACTTGTAATAGATGCTAATTATCCTACCTTTTAAATTCTAATCCCCCTGTGATATTAATGGCCTTCCCAGCAAGGTACTTGTAATGAACCCTAAGTGTGCTGTGAAAGTGTGCTGTGACAAAAATCATTTGTGACAGGAGTTGCACTTCATAGTAAGTTTCAATATGGGGCAGCCGAAGCCCTCCTGTAGTTTTATGCCTGCTGAAATCAGATGGTCCCGTTCAGGGTCTGAGCCGCTCTATAGAAAAATCTTGATGCTACGATAAACCCCATGCAATGTGCCAGGTGTGCACTGAGAGAAAGCTGACTCCAAACATAATTAAACTGGGTGCTTTCATAATTTTGATCACCTGAACACTACCCAGAACCAGAACTGGAGCACTGTCCATCTGCAGAAGTAGAGGTATGCGAGCCAAAACATTAACAGGGAGATCCGAGCCAGAGCCGAGCCACAGGTCCGCCTTGGTTCTTAGAGCTCGTGCACAGCCGAGCCCTAAAATTGCTTGATCTGCAAATCAGACAATAAACATCACATAAAATATGATAAAGTCGGTTCAAATTTTTTTAAAAAAAGGGGTTTCTCTAACATGTGGAAGCTTAGACCTTACTATGCCAGATTATAGCACTGCATTGCGAAGTACTTATTAAAAGTCATAGTTTTTAAACATGAAATTAAAACCATTCCTGCCCCCGTCCCCACACTGGGGTCAGTGCCATTAGTGAAGCAAGAGGCAAAACAGTTGTCATGTGAATCGTGTACATTGCCCATATTATTATACTGCAACATTATAGTTTATTAAATCAAGCACAATAGGTTTTTGTACAGTTCTGAAAGCGCTTTCATGTGCATAAATGAATATGAAGGAAACGGAGTTTTGGTTAAATAAAATATTAGCTTAAGATCACAAAATTTAAGCAGGGAAGCCATGATTTATCCAGGTTATGTTGTCTGACTTTGCACATATCAGCCACTAAATACGTATCTATGTGTATCTCCTTTTTAGGTTTTGCCTGCAGAGCACTTGTGCTGTGCTACGAATTCTATTGTATTAAAAAAAATCTTAAAATGGGCTTAGAGCCCACCCATTACCTACCTCTACTTACCATTGGCTGAGTCCCACCTTTCTCACTCGTCACTTCACTTACCATTAGCTGACTTCCACGTGGGTCTTATTTTCTTGCTTCCTATTGGTCAGTGCTCCTCCTGGCCTCCAGTTGCCTCCTCCTGGGCTTGGAGTCTTCGACCATGCCGTGGAGCTTGGACTAAGTACTGCTGCTGTGGCCAGTGTCCTTCCTTTGACCTCATACTTGCCAAGGCATTTTCTTTTAACTTTTACAAATGGCCTCTCTAGGAATGCATATGCCTGCAGTCTGTCCACCCAAGCCAGCTGTCTTTACTTTTCCCAACTTCCTTCTTTCCACCCCTGTGTTTGTCGAAACCTCCCTTCCCCACCCCCTCAAATTGCTTCCCTGTCCCGCCCTACTCACCCTTCCTGTTGTACACCACCCATGCCCTCTCTGGCCTTCTTGTCCACCAAACATGCATTGTAACCCGCCCTCCCCTTGTTTTAACCCAATACCCCTCAGGCTACCGCTCTTGTTTTTAACCAACCCCATACTGCTTTTGAACCCCCCACCTCCTCTTCCACCTCCTCCCCCCAGAGGGAGCAACGTTTATAAAGCAAACACGCTCTGGTGATACACTACAGCTAGGAATGCATAAGCAAGATGACAAGGCGACAGCCAGGATAAATCAGCCGTGCTGGCAGTACCAGGGCTGCAAGGCTGCTCTCTTTGACTGGCGTCGTTGACTAATCTTCCACAGACCCTCAGCTGCAAAAGGAAAGGCCACCTGCACCCTGAAACTGATTTGTGTTTTAGTTTGGGAGCTCTGCGGCTTGCTTTCGTTTCCAATGAAAATACAGACTCAGCCGTTGGTCTGGTGTCAAATCATGTCCCAACAAACCTGAGGACACGGCTTCTTCATCTGCAGTGACTGTGCTTTTCAAATGTTATTTATATTTAGCCCAAAACTCACAGTTCAATTTGACGTACTATAAATCACAAGAGATTCTACAAGGGGGTCATGTTTATTAATTTAATATATTTGAATATATTACAGTGCCTTATCACCCTCCACACCAATGAGATGGATGCTTATGGTAATGAGCCGAGACTGATGGGCCAGTAGTCACTTTACACAGTAATACATAACATACTCGGTTGATGCATCAATATACATGAGATGCTCTGAGCCCTCAATCTCTGCTTTAGGAACAGTGCTTGCAAAAGGATCACAATTTATCCCTGCACCTGTAATTAGGGCCTTAGAGTCCTGACTAAACATTTCAGGTTGGAAGATATTCATGCGACCAAACTACCACTCCCAGCACAATGGACCCTTGATACGGTAGGCAACCATCACATCCAATGGAAAGAATGTGCTGCAAAAGAATTAGTGACAATCAACCAACTGATGTATACTGAAGTGTTTCGTTGCCATGAGAATCTGTGCGGGGAATTTGGTCTTGGAGAGAACCAGCACTCAACTTCCCAACAACTAGTGCATTATCTGACGAGTCATGGGTGCCTCAAGCACCCACTACCTATCTCTCCCAACCAATCCTATCTCAGGTTATGGGGCTCATACAAAGGGGTAGTATCTGGGCTCTTCCACACGATTGTTAAAGAGTTGTTCTCCAACCTAAACTGTAAGGAAACCTGATACATGTGGCAAACTAATCTTTCCTATAACTGCTCCGTGAGGATTTGTCCTTCCTATTAAAAATAAATTACTGCAGATTGTGGGCGTCCTAACTCAAGTAAAAAAAATTACAAAATTCTGCATAACTAGTATTAAACACAGACCTGATTAACCAGATTGGGAGTGAAGCGAGACACGCTGTGCAGGAGAAATGGCCTGGGGGAGGGTTCTCTGTGACATATAGATCGGTCCAATCATTTCCAATGTTAAATCTGGGAACCCATGACTAATTCTAGTTCCTTTCAACGATCCATGAACCTAATGCCAATACATGATGTATCTGGTATCCAGGACATATTCTCCTACTGGCAGCGATGGATGGTAATCTTATTGGTAGTTGTCAAAGTATACATATTCTGCCAATGGAAGCCTTGAAAACGACCCATGCATGGGAACTAACTGAGGGAGCTCTTTCGATTAGTCTCGTAAGAGAGGTTCATCTATAGAATACCCAACTCATTAGTGGAATACAATAGGATCTGGACTTCTTTGGTGCTAAGTGCATGTCACTGTATCAGACGCAAAATACCAGATTCAGAATGTATCCTTCACACTGTTGGTCATACCAGTAAAAGCCAGTATTGTTATGGAAACAGTCACTCCTAGCATCCTCATGGGTCTTTCACTATGATGCCGGCAAAAGTCTAGTCACATGCTGTGAAACCTTTTCATACAAACTCCAATGGTACACCTCTTGTCTATTTTTGAGTATGCAAGTACTTGCGATCTGGAAACCCTTTTGTCTCTTCTTCTAATCTGTCTTATCCTAAGTGGAGCATTCATCCTCCCATGCCCGTCCCTCATGAATGTAACTTATGAAACGCCCTGCCCACAATTATTTCCCCAGGGTCCCGCTCCTTTGATCATCACCACTCTATCAACCAACCCATTAAAGGGCACTCACATATAGGTCCTGTACACTGTACCAGGGGTCTCCAACCTTTTCTTAAATAAGAGCTACTTATATTAAATTAAAATCAACTATATAACGCACTGATAAAACATTCACAAATAATTATTTTGGCAATAAGAAAAATGAATTGCAAATAATCATCCTGTGCCACTGTATAATTATAAAATGTATAATATAATTAACATTCTTCCTACATATTTAGCACCCAATAGCCACTAAGCAGTTTATATTAACCAATTAGGTTTTTGGAAAGCTATTCTATAAATAGAATAAGCCATATTCTAATAAATGTATCTAAAGTTGCAATTTTCTGTGACATGCTGAAAAAACATTTCACAGTGTTTCATAGGAATTTGTATTTATTGCCATACTTAGGATTAACTTTGGTACAGAATCTGTTACTATTGTTAAAAACGTATAAAATTATTATTTCCCATTATATTTGTATTAACATTATGGTACCTCCTACTTTCAAACTCTATTAAGGTACACAATGGGGTTTCCCCCTATCATTCTTAGGTATTTTTGTTGGCTTGGAGAGCCATCTAACATTTTATATTAATTCTTTTAAGGGCACTATTTTTAAATTGTCAGCCTGTGCTGACGATATTTTCTTATTTGAAAAAAGAAATAACATTCCTTACAGGAGAAGAGATTTCTAGTTATTGCTGGTGGAGTTATATTTCGTCAGTGGTTCATGAGAGAAATAATCGTCTAGACATCTTTTAATGGAAATTAAATTCATTTATTCACTTACATGATAAATAAATGTAAAACACATAACAACGCTTTCTTAAACAAATATGTAAGATCAGCAGCTAATATTGGCCAAAGGGACAATTGTGAACAAAGAGTTCAGGTGGTAAAGGGACAAGCAATTCAAGCTTAAACAATAAATGAACTACAAAACAGCACAATAGTTGAACATATGCAGGCAGCCAACTATTTTCTGGGTGTATCAATTTAGGACAGGTTCACAATTTTGTAGAATCATTTCTAGGAATATGCTCAACTATTGCACAGTTTTAATTGCTTCACCTTGAAACACTTCTCCATCCACAGCCTGCTTCCCTTGTTCAAAATTCACCACACTTTCCATCTCATTGTTATTTTATTCTGATTGTGTTTAACTTCATAAGGTATTATTTATTCTAAAAATGTTTGCATTGTTAATGTACGCCTTGTTATATCAAATATGAATACCATATCTTGAAATAAAGGAGAACCAAAGTGGCACTTATGTAGGAAGTTTTCACTGCCAGACAATCCTCGGTGAACTTAAAGGGCATTGATGGAGGACGTTTAAACTGCTGGAGCTGCTAAGAACTGAAGTGGCACAGATGTCGGAATTTTATGCTACTACGAACCCCCATAGAACTCAAGGGAGAATTGAAAGGGAAGGTTTACTTTCTGAGACCCCTGAGAGCTGAATGTGCACCGATGGAGGAAGTTTGCGCTGCAGGAGCAATTTAGAACTGATGGAGGGAGATTACACTGCTGGAGCCCAAAAATCTGATGATGCACTGGTGGAGGGAGTTTACACTTCAGGAACATGTTAGAACTGATGGAGTAAGTTTATGCTTGCTGGGACCCCTTAGAACTGAAGAGATAATTGATAGAACAAATGTATTCTGCTAGGACCCCAGAAAACTAATAGTGCACTGTGCAGGACGTTTACAGAGAAGGAGCCCATTTGAACTGATGGAGGAAGTTAACTCGGCTGGGGCCCCTTAAAACTGAAGGTGCACTGATGGTGGAAGTTTATGCAGCCGGGATCACCTTAGAACTGAAGGAAGAACTGAGAGAAAAAATGTACTCCACTGAGATCCCTGAGAACTGAAGGTGCACTGATGGTGGGAGTTTACATTGCGGGAGCCCCTTAGAACTGATATAGCACTGATAAAGGAAGTTTACACTGTTGGAACCCCTAAGAACTGAAGAAGCACTGATGGAGAGTTAATAATGCTGGGGCCTCTTAGAAGAGAAAAGATACTAATGAAGGAAGTTTACATGCTGGGACTCCTTAATACTAAACTGGGAACTGATGGAGGAAGTTTACATTGCTGGCACTCTTTAGAAATGAGGAGGCACTGATGTTTAAAAGTTTGAACTAAGGAATCCCCCTAGAACTGATGGAGCAATGATGGAGGACGTTTCCACTGCCAGAGCCCCTGAGAATTGAAGGGGTACTAATAGAGGGAGTTTATGGTGCTTGACCCCTGTAGAATTGAAGAGAGAACTGATAGAGCAAGTTTACTCTGCTGGAAACCCTTAAAACTGAAGGCCAACTGATCCTTCAATCCCTTAATGCCAAAAACGCGTTTTGCCGTTATAGGGGGTGACCCTATCACTTCCTCAGGGCTGGAAGTAATACAAAGTTCGAGGTTGTAATGTCAAATACATGTATATTACAATTATAGCATGTAGCCCAAACAGTTAAAACCCAGTGCAAAGGGCTAATCAAAACAACATTTGTGAACAACGCAAGTAGAAAATATTGCGACATTTGTCATGTTAACAAGCAAATAAATTCAAATTATGATCCCTGGTATAAATATATAAAGCATGATCTGTCTCATGGAATCCATCTTTAGGATTAATTAAATAAACATTCTAAATCATAATCATTAGATTCCATTGTTATTACATACTAAATTATTGAAACTAATATCCAGCTCCCTACATTATGGCGTGTTGAAAAATAATCTAAAACTCTTCCTTGAACCATAGTGTTGATTTATATGTACATAACCCAAGTGATGTGATGTTGAAGTACCTGGAAAGATATAAATACCTTAAGGCTTCTTTTAGAATAATTCTGTAAAGCCAAGAAAGTGAATTAATATTTATAGATGCAAGGCAACGGTCTTTCAATGCATTTGTTATAATCATAAATTGCAATATTTCAGGCCAATTATTCTTACCTCTCTAAAGGTAATCCTCCGAATTTATTGACAGACTCCTCATAAAACCATAATCACAATTCTTGAGATAAGTATCCAAATGACCCCTGAAAGGCAACATAACATAATCCGATCATACCACACCCTTGAAAAATAAATATGATATCAACCGTTCTCTAAGCCAATGTGTTTCTACTCACAAAATTTAGACCTCGTGTTCCTTACCTTAAAAAAATGTAATCCTCCAAGAATAATTATATCCAATGTAAATATTTTGAGTTTTCCATAAAACCAAATAATCCTTATATTTTTATATTGACCAATATTCCGTGTCCATCCTACAAAGAATAATAATATAAATTATAATACCACAAGCTGACCATTTTAAGGCAAAGTAAGGAGGCAATATTGTTGAGCCCTACCGTAGATTTTCTCTGCTGAGATATCAAGAAAAAGACGGAATGCAAATAACCGCCGAAAAGAACTTTCGAATCGTTAGGTCCCTGAAATACTGGGCACCTAAGATAAAAAAGCATACGAGTACCTATAATACATCTCCACCCTTTCGGTAATGGTATTTGTAATCACCTAAATTTCACAAAGTCAACACGTACCTTAACACCCCGCAACTGCACCCAATACAGGCGAAGGCGCCAGGTCTTCTGGGTTCGCAGCACAAGTAGTCGGAGTCAAAAATGATTCTCTGTAGGATGGACACAGAATATTGATCATTGGAATTGAAAATATAAGGATTATTTGGTTTTATGGAAAACTCGAAATATTTACATTGGATATAATCATATCTTGGAGGATTACCTTATTTTAAGGTAAGGAACATAAGGTCAACATTTTGTGAGTAGAAACACATTGGCTTAGAGACCGGCCGATATCTTATTTATTTTTCAAGGGTGTGGTATGATCGGATTAAGTTATGTTGCCTTTCAGGGTTCATTTGGATACTTATCTCAAGAATTGTGATTATGGTTTTCCGAGGAGTTTGTCAATAAATTCGGAGGATTACCTTTAGATAGGTAAGAATAATTGGCCTGAAATATTGCAATTTATGATTATAACAAATGCATTGAAAACCCTGTTGCCTGGCATCTATAAATAATAATTCAAGTTCTTGGCTTTACAGAATTATTCTGAAAGAAGCCACAAGGTATTTATATCTCTCCAGGTACTTCAGCATTAAATCACTCGTGTTATATACATATAAATCAACACTATGGTTCAAGGAAGAGTTTTAGATTATTTTTCACTACACCATAATGTAGGGAGCTGGATATTAGTTTCGATAAATTAGTCTGTAATAACAATGGAATCTAATGATTATGATTTAGAATGTTTATTTAATTATTCCTAAAGATGGATTCCATGAGACAGATCATGCTTTATATATTCATACCAGGATCATAATTTTATTTTATTTGCTTGTTAACATGACAAATGTCGCAATATTTTGTACTTATGTTGTTCACAAATGTTGTTTTGACTAGCCCTTTGCACTGGGTTTTAGCTGTTTGGGCTTCATGCTATAATTGTAATGTACATGTATTTGACATTACAACCTCGAATTTTGTATTACTTCCAGCCCTGAGGAAGTCGTAGGGTCATCCCCTATAACGATGAAACGCGTTTTGGCATAAAGGGATTGGAGGATCTGTTGGCATTAAAGAAGAAAACTAAATCCCAAACTACTATTCTTTGTTCTAATTTGTGGTTACTGTGTTGTATATTATATAAGACACGTGTGCTCTGAAAATTTTAAATAATTTGTTCAATCTTGGATTGAGTTTTGGGAGGTAGGGTGTTCGCTTCCCATTTTGGATGCACTATACATCATTTATATTGTGTCCGATTGAAATAAGTGTGAATATTATATGAGCGCCTGTATACCCTCTACACCCGATTTAGTGAACCTGAAAACTGAAGGTGCCCAGCTGGAGGAAGTTTACACTGCTGGTGCCGCTGAGAACTGAAGGTGAAATGATGGAGGACGGTTACACTGCAAGAGCCTCTTTACACTGCAAGAGCCGCTTACAACTGAGGGAGCACTGATTGAGGACATTTTCACTCGTGGGACCCCTGAGAACTAAAATTGGATAAAAGGAGTAAGCCTTTACTCTTTTTTGCCTATTAAACTTGAAAAGTTACTGATGAAGGAAGCTTTCAGTGATTGGGCCTCTAAAAACTGAAAGGTCACTATGTTTATATTGCAGGAGAGACTTGGAAGCTATCACTGATGGCACCCCTTGGAGCAGAAACGTAATAGGAGGAAGCTTATATTGATGGAGCCAGTTGAAACTGAAATGTTACTGATGAAAGATGTTAACACTGTTGGAGCCCCTTGGAACTTGGAACTGAAGGGAAACAGATGGGATGGAGGGGGGTTACATTGCTGGAGCCTCTTAGACATTTCTATGGGGCTCCAACAGTGTAAACTCCCTCCATCTGTACCATTTCAGGGATTAGAAGGAGGACACTCACACTGCTGGTTCTTAGTAGAACTGGAAGGGCACTGACAATACTGAAAGCTGGTGAAGTGTATACAAACATAGTGCTTTAGAACTGAAAGGTGCTTCTGAGGACCATACACCTAGCCTGGGCACTGTAGCACTGCTAAGGAACTGCTGGAGGGAGCTTACGTTTTTATAACTCTGCTAGAAGTGAGCTCATACTGACAGGGACTTGATTGCCGGAAACCCACACTATATTGAATGTGTGGGTGGATCACCCTGTCTGGCTCTATCTGGATATGAAACATTATAGAGGAACTGCTAGAAAAGGAGATTGGGTGATGCTGACATGGCACAGCAGGGGCAGAGTTAACACTTACAGCAGTGGTTGGAGTGAACTCCCTATCAATGCATTGTTGGGAGTTGGTTCACACTGACAAGCTGTTGCTTGATGTGTCCTTAGAATGACAGCGCTCCCTGCTGGCAGGGGACTCACACTACCCAGGTGATAGGGATGTGACACTGAAAGGGTACTGCTGGTTTCGAGAATAAACTGTAGAAAACTGTTGAAAGGGAGAAAAAGTGACTATAGAATAGCTGCAAAAAGAGCCTTGAACTTTACCAATAACTCAGAGATGATTCAAAGTTCATTATTTAAGTAAAATAACCAAGTGAAACGTAGTGAAGCATGGAGAAATGCGAAATAACTATCACAAATTTGAACATTTTTGTTAATGTCGTCATTATTATTCATAATCACCGTTACCACTGCAGTGCTTAACTTGTAAGACAATATGGGCTGTGGCCCAAAGTTTTGTGCAGAAACCCACAGCCAAATCTATGAATATTGGGTGCCAAATTCCAAGTCTGTGTAGTCTTGATTCAAATTCATGCCTCTTTCATCCACCACAGACACTCCCTGTCCTTTATAGCACTAGTACATGTTCTTAGTCATCCCTGCTTTCTCCCCGTATCGCTGTTTTCCCATCTTTCTCTCCCTCCTTCTTTTGACCTTTTAATATTTTTCTCTCTCTTGCTCTGGGTCAAAATTAGGTGAGGAAAAATAAGTGTGGGTCTCCAATGGCAACCACTTAATTAAATTAAGCAAACAACAGGGAAGATAAAGTACAGTTTGATGAAGAGAATTAGAGTCCAATCAAATGTGTGATTACCCAAGTCTGATAACATTCCTAAGTCACACCACCTGTGGTCTAAGGAGGTCACCACCATAACAACAGCTGATTAAATAGCAAGTAATAGTAGAAATGGAATATAGTCATGTCCAAAACAAACAGTAAAAACTACATATTCAAGATCATCAAAGGAATATTTTAGCATTAGAAGGCACACAATTAAAAGGTCAATAATATTTAAATTGTGAAAAAGGAATAGCCCCCTTATGCCCATTTCTCTGCATCATTCACATTGCGCCAAACCCGCCAATATACTAATACCTTCCAATAGGTGGAAAACCTGTCAGGGCAATTTCAGAATATTTTCAAAGGGTCATTTTCTGTTCCATTATCTATCACCCTTCAACATGCGTAATACCTTTAGTAGCATAATTCCAACACTTATATGACATGCACAAACCTACACACCAGAGACATTTTTTAAAACTAGACGACCAGACGAGGGCTCCCATTGACCTTAGTTTGATCCATTTCTGTATCGGGCACTAGGTCCATCAACACAAGCGGGGTTGTTTTTTTATCTGAATAAGTCGGGTAATGCAGAGCGGTAGGAATTTTGTGGATTCCTTGAGATTCTGAAAGTTTCTATCACAGAAATCGATAGAAAATATGTTATTTCAGGCAAAGCTTGGGGTTGGCAGAGCATTGTGTGTAAGAAAACATCATGGGATCCATGCAAGGCACACCACCCTTGGTGGTTCTCTAGTTTTAAAAAAATGTCTGTGGTTTGTAGGTTTGCATGGGTGGTGCCACAGCATGGCCCCAAATACAGCACCTACCCTTAATTGCTCATCTCTCAACGTATCAATTTAGGGCCTTTTGTGTCATTGTCTCTTGGGCCACCCACACAAATGGGGTACCGTTCTTATTGGGAGATACGTGGGAACTCAGGGTGGTAGGAAACTTGTGGCTCCCTGCTGATTCAAGTCTTTCCGTCATAGACATGTGAGGAAAATGTGTGTTTCTTACCAACAATTAAAGTTTGAAAGGGCTTCAGGGTAAAATTATCTGGTGAGAGCCACGCAATTCATGCACCCATGGACTCCCCTGGTTGTCTAGTTTTCAAAAATATGTAGGCTTGCCTTGGTGCCAGCTGAGCTGGGGCCCAAACTCCACATTGCAAAAACAAATCAGAGGAGTTCTTAGTAAGGGCCATATTTACATTTTGGCAGACAAAGAAGACTCTGTCGCTCTGGCAGTGGACATAATGTCTGCCATGCTGGGACTGCTCCTCCCGGCCCAATCTGAATATTGAAACCAAGACTAATGAAGGTGAGCCATAAAGCCACCAACCGCTTTATGGTCTATTCACAGGCCATTCACGTACCACACATAAGACTTTCATATCCCTGGCCTCGGGCCCAATCCAGTAGATCAGTGCACTAACAACACACCGCTGCCATTCAAGGGCCCATCATATTTGTACACCACAGGATGGAATTCCCATTCAAGACAACCTTTAATCCAGTCATCAACCAAATTGCCACAAATACACCACAAACAAACCTTATAAACACATATGTCCAGACATGTTGACAGTTGGTGCATCCATAACCGTCATAAATGAAAAAACTGTTTGATTACATTTTTACCACCTGTCAAGTAATAGCCTCCCTTCTGAACATTACCGAACACGTCTAGTGAACCTTTATTAATGGCTCTCATTACAGCCACATAAGGCTCAGGAAGACATCTTACATGCATCTTTAGCATACTCACTGTGGTAAATCCAACTCCTTTCAGTTTGAGGGTGCAAGTTGGGGGTGTATGAGAATGCCTTCTGAGGCCTGCATTGCGCGAACTGAGTGAGCATATCTACCTTTGAAACTAAGGCAAACATGATGGTGAATACTGTTCCCAGTATTGTGGGAACAGTATCCTGCTCCCGGATAAAAATGCTCAAAAATGTAAGTTTCGAATATGTGGAGGAGATTCACTCGAGGCACTGGACCTTTCCAGCCTCACTTAGTTAGTTTCGCGAAATGGATTGAGTATTTACTCCTCCTTAATTAGCATTTTCTATGGTAGTCCACAAAAGAGTCCCATTCGAATTTTAGAAAAATTCTTTATTTTATTATTCTTTTTTGTATTTTCATCTTGAACAAGCTTTGTCGGTTCCATCCCTATTCATACAGATTGTTATGTGGAATACATTGTAAGTACTGTAGCAGACCGACATGTGTTTCGCCCTATATGGTCAGTGGGACCAAGGCTTTCTCAAGGCTGTAACAGAATTTTTGTTAAACAGTATTAGTCAATGTCAATCATGGAACCGAGTTTTAACACCCCACATGTGCATAGTGTGGAGAGTACGGACGTGGTGACTATATCAAGAGGTGAAACTACTTTAAATGTGCAAGTGCCAAAAAGCCGAAGATATGGTTCCGAATAAAGGCGTGAAAGGCTATTGAAGAAACGTTAAGGAATGCATTGTTACAGTGCTGGCAGTGCAGCATGTAGGAAATATGGTGATTGTTAATAGTGATTGCATGCGGATTATCTAGTTTAGTATGAACCTTGGGGTCTCTTTTATTAGTCATGCAAGGAGGTTAGTTCGAAATATTCTGTTAAACAACATACCTATTTATGTAAGGTGTGTCCATAGAGACCTTAACATTGTCAAGTTGAGCCGTGCCATTGGTATATTTGATTGCATTCTATGAGTGGGTATCAAGTACAGCACGATAATACAGCTAGATAGGTACCGTCTTAAATAGTGGATACATTCCTTTTTTGAGTAAAAATGAGTTATTCTTCAAGTGAGCATCTTTGATGTAAAATTCTGTAAAGTGCTGTTCAAGATGAAGATATAAAAGAGGGAAGCAGAAAAGAAAAAGAAACAGAAAAGCAATCAATATCTATTGGTCTAATAAAAACTAACAGGTCAATTTGTTTCTACCAGTTTATCTATCACCTGTCCATGTAACTCTCTTTGTACACGGATTTAAATGCTTCAGAGCGTAGAAGAACCTGGAATATTGCAGATAAAATATCCCATATTCAAGCGTTCTAATAACCCGTAGTAGTGCTAGTTGTTTGCTTGAATGGGTTAATTCTAGAAAGGTATATAATTCGGTCGAGGTGCCAGATACCGCATCAGATTATATAAAGTGGGAGGTCATGTCCAAGGTGCAACAAGTTATTAGATTATTTCACTAATAATGGCGTTGGGAGTCTCCTCATATCCTATGAGAATAACATTATCTCGGTTTGAAACAGTAAATAAAAAGACCGACAAGCCTGACTTACTTGAACTGTAATATGAGTCGGCAGTCCTCGGTCAATCCCGTAGTTGCTATCGGCATGTGGGTGTTTCGGTATTGTGATCGAGCACCATCTTTAAATAAGGGGGCGGCTAGGCTCATACTTTAGGGAGAATCTTTAGGTGATTGGTCGCCATCTTGCAATGTCCAAGATCTAGTATTTATCGTTTGCCGTGCTGATGAACAAGTTACTTACCTTCGGTAACGCTTCTTCTGGTAGATACAATATCTGCCTGTGGATTCCTCACCTTGTGAATATCCCCTTGCGTCAGCAACATTCGGAAATTCTTTTTGTAGCGTCGCGACGACGTGGACTTGGACGTCATAGAGACACGGCATCGCACGAGACTCCGCTGACGTCACCGACGCTTACAATAGGCCCACGCCGGCGTGATGACATCAGTTCCGCCCTTTTTTCCGTGCCTTCGAGGCACACGGACGGACCAGTGACAGTAGACATATACACAGTATACGCAGTACAAATATCAAGGTAACACACACAATGTGAAGCAAATGCAATAAAACATTTGAAATAAACAACTCCTTGACAATAAAATAAATACATTACAGAAACTCCGGTATAGAAGAGTGGACAACGGGGAGGCGGGTGGGTCAGTGAGGAATCCACAGGCAGATATTGTATCTACCAGAAAAAGCGTTACCGAAGGTAAGTAACTTGTTCTTCAGATAGATACATCTGCCGTGTGGATTCTTCACCTCGTGAATAGAGTCCCACAGCAGTCCCCACTCCCGGAGGAAGGTGTCCACTCTTCTAGACCAGGAAATCCTGGAGAACAGAGCATGCAAAGTGACCGTCCCTCCTCACTTCGGAATCCAAGCAGTAATGCTTCGCGAAAGTGTGGAGGGAAGACCAAGTTGCCGCTCTACAAATATCCTCTACAGGAACACCTCTAGCCAATGCTGAGGTTGAAGACCTAGCTCTTGTAGAATGAGCCCTTATACCCTCTGGTGGTTCCTTACCGGCCAAAGAGTAGCAGATCTTTATACAGAGGACGATCCATCTTGACAAAGTTCTTTTATGGACCGCTCTTCCTTTCTTGCAGCCAGCAAACCCAATGAAGAGCTGGTCATCCAAACGAAAGTCTTTAGATCTGTCCAAGTAAAAGGACAGCGCCCTTTTGGGGTCCAGACGGTGCAACCTCTCCTCATCCTTAGAAGGGTGTGGGGGAGGATAAAAGGTAGGGAGGGTAATGGATTGATCAAGGTGGAAAGGAATCACCACCTTAGGCAGAAAAGCAGCCCTGGTCCTAAGAAACATTCGATCAGCATGAATGGTCAAGAAAGGGGGCTTGTAACTAAGAGCTTGAAGCTCACTTACCCTCCTTGCCAAGGTTATTGCAACGAGGAAGACTGTTTTAAGAGTCAAAAGCCTCATAGGACATTTGTGAAGAGGCTCAAAGGGAGCACCCATTAAAAAGTTCAATACAAGATTTAAGTCCCACTGAGGCACAGTAAAAGGAGTAGGAGGGAACTTATTTGTGAGGCCCTTCAAAAACCTTAAAACTACAGGAGATTTAAAAAGAGATGGCTGGTCAGGCAAACAAAGAAATGCCGACAGCGCTGAAAGATAGCCCTTCACTGTGGCAACAGCAAGCCCCTGTTGCGCCAGAGAAAGGGCAAACTGGAGAACATCAGACAAATGGGCTCTCAAAGGGTCAATAGATTTCTCCCCACACCACGTGACAACTTTTGACAATCTATAAGAATAGATGGACTTAGTGGAGTCACGCCTGGCTGACAAGATGACATCCACCACATCAGGCAGGAGAGAAAAGGAATTCAGGTTGCCCTGTTCAATCTCCAGGCATGAAGGTGTAATGTCTGGAGGTGGGGGTGTAGAACCTGCCCCTCCATCTAAGAGAGGTGGTCTGCCCGGAGAGGGAGACGGAGCGGCGGATGAGAGGAGAGGTGGAGAAGATCTGTATACCACACCCTTCTTGGCCAGTCCGGGGCGACCAATATGACTTGGGCCCGGTCTAGGCGAATCTTCCTCAGAACCCGAGGAATCAAAGGTATGGGAGGAAACACGTAAAGGAGTTGATTTCCCCAACTCAACTGAAACGCGTCCCCCAAGGCTCCTTGCATCGGATACTGGAGACTGCAGAATGACAGGCAGTGAGCATTCTCGCAAGTGGCGAACAGGTCCACCCGAGGAGTCCCCCACATCTGAAAGATGTTGTGAACCACCTCCGGGTGAAGCCTCCACTCGTGGTCGGCAGAGAACTGCCGACTGAGACTGTCTGCACGAACGTTCAGAACCCCGGCCAGATGATTTGCCATCAGACAAATCCGATGGTCCTGAACCCAGGACCAGAGACGCAGAGCCTCTCTGCAGAGACACTGAGACCCCACTCCTCCCTGTTTGTTGATGTACCACATCGCGGTCGTGTTGTCCGTCAGGACCTGGACCGAACGACCGCAAAGGGAAGGGAGGAAGGCCTTGAGCGTCAAACGTATCACCCGCAATTCTAGAAGGTTGATGTGAAGCAACCTTTCCTCTGGAGACCAAAGACCCTTGACCTCCAGATCCCCCAGATGAGCACCCCACCCTAGAGTGGATGCATCCGTTATCACTGTGGCCACCGGAGGAGGCAACTGAAAAAGCTTCCCCTGAGACAGGTTGCCTTCCACGCCCCACCAAGACAGATCTGCCGTAGCTTCTCTGGAGATCCTCACTGACTCCCTGAGATCTCCGTTGTGGTGATACCACTGCCTGCGGAGGCACCACTGGAGCGCCCTCATGTGCCAGCGTGCATGGTTGACCAACAGAATGCATGAAGCCATCAGACCGAGCAGGCGAAGGACCTTCAGGACTGGAATGACCGCTCCATTGTAAAATAAAGGAATCATTTCCTGTATGTCGTGAATCCTTTGAGGAGGAGGGAATGCACGACATACAGTTGTGTCCAGTACAGCACCTATGAACAGGTTGTGCTGGGAGGGCACCAGGTGAGACTTGGGTACATTTATCAAAAAACCCAACCTGTACAACAACTGGGTTGTCTCTCGCAGATAATGGAGCACTCTCTCTGATGACTCTGCTTTGATCAGCCAGTCGTCCAAATAAGGGAATACAGGAATCCCTGACCTTCTGAGATGCGCCGCCACCACTGCCATCACCTTGGTGAAGATTCGAGGCGCAGTAGTAAGCCCAAACGGAAGGACCGCAAACTGATAGTGCTGCGATCCCACCGTAAAACGGAGATACTTCCTGTGCGACTTCAGGATGGGGATGTGAAAGTACGCATCCTGCAAGTCGAGCGACACCATCCAGTCTTCTTCCAGCAGTGCCTGAAGAACCTGAGCAAGGGTGAGCATCTTGAATTTCTCTTGTTTCAGATAGAGATTCAAGATCCTGAGATCCAGGATTGGACGAAGCTTGCCATCCTTCTTGGGAATCAGGAAATACCGGGAGTAGCATCCCTGACCCCTTTCCTGCTCTGGGACCACCTCTATCGCACCCTTTCTTAACAAAGTTTGAACTTTCTCCTGTAGGAGCAACAGATGTTCCTCTGAGGAATATCTCTGGCAAGGAGGGTAATTGGGAGGGAATTCCCGAAAGGGAAGGGCATACCAATTTTCTACGAGATTGAGAACCCAAAGTTCTGATGTAACCGATTCCCAATCCCGTAGAAAGTGGGTAAGCTGACCCCCCACCGGACCCACATGATCCTGAATGGTGGATCTAGGGCTGCTTTTCTGTGGCTGGGGGGTTGGAGGAGGTGGAGGAGGAAGAGGCTTGACGCCCTCGAGGACGTGCCCTTTGCTTTCCCCTGTATGACCTATACAAGGTATTTTGCTGCTGCTGCTGTTGTTGCTGCTGCTGACCTTGTCTATAGATACGAAAAGAAGAGCGTCCAAAACCTCTGAACTTTCTGGTCGTTGAACCTCTTACTTGAAGACCAAGAGATCTAGCAGTTGCTCTGCGATCTTTAAACCTCTCTAAGGCTGTATCTGCCTTCTTGCCAAAGAGACCAACTCCATCAAATGGTAGATCTAACAGTGCAGACTGCACATCCGCAGAAAAATCCGAGGATTTCAACCAAGCTGGTCTTCTTGTGGCAACCGCAGTGCCCATGATCCGAGCCACAGAATCTGCAGTATCTAGACCGCTCTGGATAACTTGACGAGCTGCCGCTTGAGTATCAGATAACACCTCCTCAAAATCACTCCTGCAGTCTTCTGGAACCTTTGGAATCAACAAACGCATTGAGTCCATAAGTGCGTGCACATACCTCCCCATTAGACAAGTGGCATTCGTTGATTTTAACGCCATACTTGCGGAGGAGAAAGTTTTCTTGGCCACTTGATCTTGTTTCTTGGCCTCCTTGTCACCAGGCACTTGGGGAAAAGCACCAACCAACTTTTTAGAGCACGCAGCCTGAATCACCAGGCTTTCAGGAGAAGGGTGAGATGATAAAAAGGCAGGGTCTTCAGGAGCCACCCTATATCTCCTCGCCACACTTTTTGAGACAGCAGGAGCAGAAAGAGGCTTTTTCCACACCTCCATAATAGGATCAGTTAAGGCTTCATTAAATGGGAGTAAGGGTTCCACAGATGAGCTTGGTGAATGGAGTACTTCTGTACGCAGATTTGACTTAAACTCAACAGTTGGTAATGTCAAACCTAAAAGTCCTGCTGCCTTCCCCATTACCACGTGATATGGCTTGATATCCTTTGAAGGCGTATCCGGACCTGATGGCAACTCCCACTCTGGGGAAAAATCAAGGCCACTAGCATCAGCCAGCTCTTCGAAACAATCCTCATCCAGTTCACCTTCCTCCAAGTCTGGGTGAGATTCGTAATACCTCTGTTCCTCCAGGAGGCGTTGTGCTTCCCTGCTGGACCTCTCCTTTACACAGATCGGAAACGGATCCACTACCGACTCCGACGGAGCCGACGTTGGTACAGAATCCGAAGCCTTAGATGGATGCTCCAAAGATCTGCTCGGAGCTGGCGAAGCCGGTACCGGAGTCGTCGACTTCGGTCTAGCCGGCGTCGACCTCGGCGTTGACCTCGGTGGAGCCGGGTACTGCCACAGCGGAGTAGGGGCTGGCATATACGGCATGAAAGGTGCCCGGGCATAAGAGTGAGGCACACCCAAATTAAATGCCATTGGACCCATGGGACCCAAAGGTGCACCAGAGGGGTACCATGACCTCGAGAATACTCCATACATAGCGTTCAGGAACGCTGATGGATCCTGACCTGGTGCAGGAAAAGGTGGATGATCACCCTCAGGCTGATCTCGAGGCTGATTCGAATCCGGCTCTTCAACAGGCGCCGATTCTTCTTCCTCATTAGGAACTTCCTCGACCTCTTCTTGAGCCGAAGACGGCATCGGAGTCGGATTGGAAACCGGAGTCGGAGATTGAACCTGTGACTCCGAAGGCGAGGCTCCATCTTCCTGATCCGAAACCTCTTGTGGTTGAATTACCTTTGATTTAACCTTCTTGGGCGATCTCGACTTCGAGCCCGACTTCTCACCCGAATGATGTCGAGACTCATGCCTCCTTTTCTTGTGCTTCTTATGCGACCTCGAAGCATGATCCGACGAAGACTTCGAAGCCGACGCCTCTCGAGATCTTGATCTTGACCTCGACTTCCTCGAACGGGATCTAGAAGACTTCTTTCCTTTATCGGCTTTCAGTTTTGCCACAAGAAGTTTGGTCTCCCTCTCTCGCAGGGCCTTTGGGTTCATTTTTTGGCACAACGAACATCCATCTACGTCGTGGTCGGAGCTTAAACACCAAATACAGTCCTGGTGTGGGTCTGTAACGGACATCATTTTCCCGCACTCCCTGCAGGGCTTAAATCCAGTCTTCTTTGTTGACATTATAAAGAGTCAAAGAGGCAAGGGAACAAAGAAACGAAGAAAAACAGTAACAGAGTTACCAAAAGCTACTGAGTATCCAGAAACCGTTAGCGTCGACGACGCAGAAAAAAGGGAACTGATGTCATCACGCCGGCGTGGGCCTATTGTAGGCGTCGGTGACGTCAGCGGAGTCGCGTGCGATGCCGTGTCTCTATTACGTCCAAGTCCACGTCGGCGCGAAGCTACAAAAAGAATTTCCGAATGTTGCTGACGCAAGGGGATATTCACAAGGTGAGGAATCCACACGGCAGATGTATCTATCAGAAAAGTTGCGCCATTTTTATTCAGCTTTTGCTTCCCCCTATTACATTAAGGAGTTTCTGCTAAGAGATTAACTCTTAACAAGGTTTTTTGTTGTTTGACACCTCCAAGATGAAATTTGGAAGTATGTCAAAGCATTGTAAATTCGCAGTTAGCATGGAGGTAGGAGACATAATGAAGAGCACCTCGTCTGATATCTGGAGTGGGCATTTTCACAAAGAAATGGAGGAGTAACAACTCTCATCTGCAAACTTGGTGCACTTTATTCATGATTCAGGCCAGGTTCGGACCCCTGCCTGAAATGTTAACCAAGTATGTGTTGCGTCATTGTGTGGGGGCCATCTTTAAAGTGATTTTACAACTTGGATGACATTCAGGGTAACATTATCGCAATAATTCAAAGGTTTTAAGGGATATGAACCTAACTAGTCAACTGAAGAGATAACAAAAACGAATATGATCTATAAGTAACGGAGCCATTTCCCAAGGGAGATTAAAAAGCAGACAGAATTTAGGACAGAGCTTGTCGAAGGAGAAGGTAGCATACTGTGAGGATTCATAAAGTCTTGACAAACAGATGTAACTTTTACTGCTAGTGAGACCTCAATTGTGTTATATTTACGTTAATCTTGGATTGTAGGATTAAAGACAGAGGGAGTCTTGTGGACCTGGACATCTCACATACATTATCAGGTTTACACGATCAAGAGTCTTGGACAGTCAATAGTACTGTAAAAATAGTATATAGGCGAGTAATAGAATCTCATAATGATTGTCTCAAAGCCAATGATGCCATTCACTCTCTTTGTTCAGTCCTTTGGCTACAGTGTCAAAACGGATGATTAGGGCACTTTCCTGTTGAAGTAATCTATGTTCTAGATTACCTTCTCCTGCGTGTTGTTTCAACTTTTTGAGGCCACAGAAGGAAAAGGTGTGATGCTGTGGATGATTTTTCTCAAAATGTTCCACTAGTGGCTGCCGTTTGTCAGTCTTGTGAATGTTCCTGTAGTGCTCTTGGATTCGAACTTTAAGCGGACGTGTTGTACTACCTATGTAATGTTTGTCACAAGGGCAAGAGATTAGGTAGATCATATTTGTACTCTCGCAGTTGATAAAGTCTCGGATTTGGAAGAAGTGACCGTTGACAGCTACTTCCTTGGTTTTAGACCTGCCTAGTTTACAAATCGAACAGCTTGAGCATGTGTAAAAATCATTTGGTCGATATAAGAAGGTTGGTGAGTCTTTTTTGTTTTGAAAAAACGAGGGACAAAGGACATCTCTGAGATTCTTACTTTTTGTAAAGCTCAGTTGTGGCGAGTCTGTGAGAGCATCAGATAATCTTTGTCAAAAGATTCCAGTGCTTTTTAAGCGTCTTACGTATAGGTTGTAGTCCATTACTGTATTGAGTAAGGAAACTAATAACTGGTTTGTGGTTTTTGAAATGTTTGTTATGTAGAAGGGAATTACAATCTGTTTGTGCGAAGAGCTGGCTTGTTTCCTTAAGAAGTCTTTGGTTATATCCTCTTTGGCACAGTCTTTCAGGAACCTCCATAGATTTTCTTTCATATTCTGCTTGTGAGCTACAGTTGATAGGTGCTCGACGGAATTCTCCTGATGGAATGTTAGCAATTGTGTGATGGGGAGGGCAACTGGATGCATGAAGAATGGAGTTTGTAGGCGTAGTTTTTCTGTGTATTTTGGTATGTAATGTGTTGTTGTCAATATAAATTGTAAGATCCTAGAATTTAATTTCTTTTTTTGAAGTAGTATAGGTTATTTCTATACCCCACTTATTTGGTGTTAGAGTGTGGATAAAGTCGTCTAGGTGAGCTTCCGATCCTTGCCATATGAGTAATACATCATCGATGTATCGCCCCCAAAATGTTATGTTGTTTGAAAAGTTGTCTGTGTGATCATTCCATATCCATTCACGTTCTACTTCCCCCATAAGGATGCAGGCCTATGGGGGAGCAAATTTTGCCCCCATCGCTGTCCCCTGGAGTTGTAGATTGTATTTTCCATTGAAGAGGAAGTAGTTGTTATATAAGCAGAATTCCAGCATGTCCAGGATCATTCTGTTTCTTGCTGTATAGTATACTGATCAGGTTTGAAGACATTTCCTGATTGCTGCTAGTCCATCTGGATGTTTGATGGATGTGTAGAGGCTGACCACGTCTATAGTTGTCAAGAGGAAGTCTGGTTACCAAGTGATGTTTGCAAGTTTCTGTAAAACATCCTTTGTATCTCCTATGAAGGATGGCAAATCCTTCATAAAGGGCTGTAGTTCCGCATCTATAAAGCATCCTACATTGGAACAGATGGACTCAATCCCCGCAATAGGTCTACCTTTCACGGGTCTGCCTGGTTTATGCACTTTTGGTAGCGGGTAGGGGTAACCGAATTTTCTATGAAGAGTAATTGTATCTGAAAGAAACAGGTTAGTGTTAGATTCCTTACCTTAGAATATCCCCAGGCGTCAGACTGGATCCGGAAAGTTTTGCGTAGCAGTACCCCTGTGCGTCGGTAGGCATCGTCTGCGGCTCCGCGTCCGGCGTCGGCGTCGTGGTCGCCGGGATGACATAGTCGGAGTACTTAAACGCCGCCCTCGCACGCTGACGTCAGTTCTTGTACAAAGCTTTCCAGTAAGTAACTTGTGCATCTGACAGAAACAGGTTAGTGGCAGAGGTGATGGCAACCAGGAATGCAGTCTTGAGTGTCAGAAGACGAAGATGGCAATTGTGAAGTGGCTCGAAAGGAGCGCACATCAGATAGGTGAGAACAAGGGTCAAGTCCCACTGAGGCATCACGAAAGGAGCAGGAGGAAACATGTGCGTGATGCCCTTCAAGAATCTATTTAAAACAGGGTACTTGAAAAGAGAGGGCTGATCAGGAAGCCTCAAGAAGGCAGAAATGGCAGAGAGCTAGCCATTAAGAGTGCCCAGAGCAGAGCCCTGCTGGGCAAGAGAAAGAAGGAAGAGGAGAACCTATGAAAGGGGGGCAGAGAGAGGATCCACAGCCTTTGCTGTGCACCATGCCACAAATTTGTTCCACCTGCAGGCGTATACCAATTTTGTGGCGGGACGCCTGGCTGCCAGAATCACATCACAGACTTCAGGAGGCAAGTCAAATGGCCTCAACTGCCGCCGCTCAATCTCCACGCATGGAGGGGAAGCCTGGACAGGTTTGAGTGGAGGACCGTCCCCTGCTGCTGCGACAGAAGGTCCTCCTGAAGAGGCAGACGAATTGGGGGATGGACTGACATGCCGAGTAGCTCGGGATACCAGTATCTTCGTGCCCAGTCCGGAGCCACAAGGATCACTTGGGCCCGGTGTCGCCTGATCTTCTTCAGCATTCTGGGTAGAAGTGGTATAGGCGGAAAGGCGTACAACAGACAGTAGCTCCACTCGCGACGAAAAGCGTCGCAGAGCGAGTGCCGCCTTGGAAATTCCAACGCGCAGAACTGATGACATTGCGCGTTCTCTTCGGTGGCGAATAGATCTAACCAAGGCTCTCCCCACTGCCGAAAGAGACCTTGCGCCACGTCCGAGTTCAGACGCCATTTGTGATCCATCATGCACCGGCGGCTGAGTTCGTCCGCCATGGCGTTCAGGGAACCTGCCAGGTGATGAACCACCAGGGTGACGCCCTGGTGTTCCAGCCATGTCCAGAGGCACAGAGCCTCTTGACAAAGGGTCCACGACCCCAGCCCCCCCTGTTTGTTGCAGTACGACATGGCGGTGGAATTGTCCGTGAACACCTGCACTACACTTCTCCGGACAGAGGGAAGGAATGCTTTCAGTGCAAGCCGGATTGCCCGCAGCTCCGGAAGGTTGATGTGGAGCCGGGACTCCCCCGGAGACCAGAGGCCTCTGATCGCCCTCTCTCCCATGAGGCCTCCCCATCCCAGGAGGGACGCATCCATCACCAATACGTGCTCTGGTTGGGGAAGGGATAGAGATCTGCCGCAGACCCAATCGCGGTTCGTGAGCCACCACTGCAACTGTTTCGCAGTGCCCTCTGAGATCCGAACGCAATCGGACAGGTTGCCCTGATGCTGTGCCCACTGAAACTTCAGGTCCCACTGCAGAGCCCGCATCCGCCACCGAACGTGATGCACCAGAAGGATGCAGGAGGCCATCAACCCCAGGAGCCGCAGCGTCAACCTGACCGAGACTCGGGTTAAAGGCTGAAAGACCGGAATCAGAGCATGAATATCGCGAACCCGCTTTATCGGGGGTAAAAACCCGAAACTGAGTCCAGAACCGCTCCGATGAAAAGGAGCTTCTGCAAGGGGCACAGGTGTGACTTCGGCACGTTGATGGAGAACCCCAGTGAGTGCAGGAGGTCGGTCGTAGTCTGGAGGTGGGAAATTACTGCTTTGGGCGAGCCCGCCTTCAACAACCAGTCGTCAAGATAGGGGAAGACTGAAACCCCTAATCTGCGCAGATCAGCTGCGACCACCACTATCACTTTCGTGAACACCCGAGGGGCGCTGGTAAGGCCGAAGGGGAGCATGGTAAACTGGGAGTGCTCATGGCCTACCGTGAACGGCAGGTAAGGCCGGTGGGCCTGCAGGACGGGGATGTGGAAATATGGGTCCTGCAAGTCCAACGCTACCATCCAGTCTTCTGGGTCCAGGGCAGCTAGGACCTGAGCCAAAGTCAGTATCTTGAACTTCTCCTTCCGGAGGAAGCAGTTGACTCTCCTTAGATCCAAGATAGGGCGTAGGCCCCCTTTGCCCTTCTTGGGTACCAGAAAGTAGTGGGAATAGCAACCACGTCCTACTTCAGGCCCAGGAAGGCACTCGACAGCCCCCTTGGCCAAGAGGGCCGTAACTTCCTCCTGCAGAAGTTGCAAGTGATCCCACGACATGCGGTGGTACTGCGGTGGCATGGCTGGAGGGGTCGCCTCGAAGGGGAGGGAGTAGCCCCTTCGGACGATATGCAGCACCCACCTGTCCGATGTGATGGAGTGCCAGTGGAGGAGGTGATGGCAAACCCTGACCCCCACTGGCATCGAATGGACCTGAAAACTCGCACTAGGAGGATTTTGAGGCAGATGCTGCAGCGGCGGGTTTGGACTGGCCTTGCCGGTGTCCCCCGGCACGCCACAGCGATTATCACGTCAGCGACCGCATTAAGGTGGGGTCTGCGGCCTGTGGCTAGCTGGACGTGAGGGGGCGCCCCTTCCTTGGCCACGAAAGGGACGAAAGGCGGAAGTCTGCTGGCGTTGGCCGAGGCCCAATGACTTGGCCTTAGCCCTGGAGTCCTTAAAACGTTCCAGCGCACTGTCCGCCTTGTCGCCAAAGAGGCGATGGCCATCAAAGGGCATGTCCATAAGGGATGCGGAGCCAGTCTCTCAAGAACTCTGTTTTCAACTCTCAGAGTTCTTTGAGGACAAGATTGCTCAGATCCATGCCTCCTTTCCGATTAGAGATGATCCGGATTTCCCTGTGGCTCGGACAGTGCCTAATTCTGCTGGCCCTGCACTCACTGAATTTGCCGAAATCTTTATTGAGTCCTCCCTTCAAGAGCTACTCAGATGCAGATCAGGCTATCCTGGGGACCCATGGCCTGCTATTCATTACAAAGCGTTAGCCTCCTTTTTAAACCCCTTCCTCAACTCTATTTGGAACTCCTCCTTAAGCTCGGGGATCTATCCAGAGGCATGGAAACATGCGTTCTTGATCCCTATTTTAAAAAAGGTCATTGCGGACCCGGAGGATACGGCTAACTACAGACCGATATCTCTCCTCCCAGCCCCTGCCAAAATCTTAGAATGGCTTGCCCACCAGCAAATCGCCTGTTACATCGAGAGGAATGGCCTCTACCATGATTCCCAACACAGTTTTCGTAAGGGCTGCAGTACGGAATCTGCCCTAATTGAGATGGCTGATTCTGTGCGTTGGACCTTAGATCAGGGATCGAGGGCGGTGTTGGTGCTGCTGGATTTATCAGCAGCATTCGACACCGTCTCTCACCCCTTACTGCTAAATAGATTGCAGGACATTGGTATTCAAGGCAAGGTCCTTAAATGGATCAGCTCGTTCTTGTCTAACCGTACACAACAGGTCCACACCCCTCCCTTTACTTCAACACCAAGACCACTGAAATGGGGCGTCCCCCAGGGCTCCTCTCTTAGCCCACTTTTATTTAATATGTATTTCTCACCATTGGCAGATCTGATCTCCTGCACAGGAATAAAAACAACGTCCTATGCGGACGACATTCAGCTGCTTTTTACGTTTAAAGATCCATCTTCCAGTGCCTTCGACCCCCTTAAAACATGCCTGAGAGACATCGCTAATTGGATAGACCTTAACTTTTTGAGACTTAACGCCGGTAAAACAGAGGTGCTCTTCTTTAATCAGCCATCTCCTCTCAGCCCGAAACTGTGGTGGCCGGAAGATCTGAGCCTAGCCCCGACTCCGAAGGACTCCGCACGTTTGATCACACCAGAGGCGTGCTGTTACTTTGAAGCAGGACGGCTAATTGAGAGCACAATTCCAAAAATTAAAAAGGGAATAGAAATACATCATTAAGGAGCCTACCTTCATGGTGGTGGATTACATATAGGAACGCCGGTTGGCGGCAGTCGACAACAGCAAGGTTGTCCTGCCTGGCCACGTTAACAAATACGTGGTTTGAAACCCTTTACGCCTTAATGGTCTGCTCTACTTACAACCAAGTTTGATACAAAGAATAAAACAGCCCTGATGAGAGATCACCGACACGGTACCTGATCTCGAAACGCGTCGGCACTTTCATAGGGTGGAATAAAATGTCATCTTTACGATACTAGGACCGGCTGGTCCAGTATTGATTTGTTTAAGAGCCATTCATTTGCTTATAATTCCCCCTAGGATTGGTTTTTCCTATTTTTCTCATTTTTTGATTGTAATGTTTGTTCTAATGTCGTTTTTGATGTATTCTTAGTTTTTTGTAATGTTTGATGCAAGAAATTTTCGTTTTGCACTGTGTAAATTATTTGTTTTTTATGTATGTACAAAGTATATATAGGTGTGTAAATATTTAATGTATTGTTGTTTTCTGTCATATAGCTTGTCATAACTTGAAAAAGATAAAAAAACATTGACACTAAGTAGGATGTCGAGGATGATCACAATAAATTGATCTTTTCCCTCTTAATAAGCTTGTGGAGATTTTGTGGTTCGGGCAATTTGTGTTATATATGGGGATATTCTAAGGCAAGGAATCTAACTACTGTTTCTTACAGATATATTGTTACCGAAGGTAGGTAACTTGTGCTTCTCTTCCAATGTGAGTAGTTCCTTATCCTGCCAGATGTTCAAGAGCTGATGGAGTTTTTCTTGTATCTCCTTAGAAGGATTGTTTTTTTTTTATAGCAGGTGGTGTTCTCTAGTTGACGATGTGCTTCTTATAGATAATCTGAGGTGTTTAAGAGAACTACGTTCCCTCCTTTACCTGCTTTCTTGATGCTCCTACATTCTACCTGGTACCAAAAGTGCATAAACCAGGCAGACCCCCGAAAGGTAGACTTATCATTGCGAGGATTGATTCCATCTGTTCCAATGTAGGATGTATATGTACCTGTGAAAGCAAACCTAAGATAAGTTTTCCTAACCGTTCATCTCTCTGTCCTCATCGGAGAACTGACTTATCCTGTATACTTGCCAAGTGAACTTATACGAACACCTTTCATTGCTAGCTACATTAATCTCAAGAAAACATATCTGTCATGCTACTTCAGCGCACTCACTGTACTAAGTCCAACTCTTTCAAGACAGTGGATGCTAGGTGGGGGTGTCCAAAAATGCCTGAGGTGCCTACATTCCTCGAAATGAGTGAGCATATCTACCTTTGAAACTAAGGCAAGCATGCTGGGGAATACTGCCTAAGTTCCCTCAAGTAATAAGCCTAACAAAGGTCGTGTGGGACTCATTCTCCAAGACTTTGCTTTGAAAGTGTGAAAACTCAATTAGTAACTTGTATCATAGCCAATGTTATTGAAAAAGTGTACAGGACACAATATCTTGTATGATGATTGTTTTAACATTGTTTGCATTGCATTTCATTATGTATCCAAACTAGTGCCGACAACGCAGTGCTCAGACAGTGAACAAATATAGATACAACATAGAACAAGAAAGTGAACCGATTCCAAGGTTACTAATGGAGTTTGTACCCTTTCAAAGCAAGTAGAAGTGTCTGTGAATGAGTCCCACAGGACATTCGGTTGACTTATTAGACTTACTATGGTTCTCGTGGGCAATCAGGGTGGTCCTTGTGTTGTATACATAAGTTCACTGTAAAGCAGGTCAAAATGTAGTCAAGACTTTCCATTTTTGTCACAGAGGGTATTCCGTGACAACATGGCTCAAGTTCTGGCAACCATTATGTGCAGTTTGGGGACTATAACTCACATGTCAAACAGCAAACAGAACATCTACCATGTTCTTACAGCAGATAAAGGTCTCAAATAGGCCATAAGCAAGTCCATGATTTCCTCAAGCAGAGGAGCAAAATGTCTATGGCTGCTTGCCTATTGAAGTAGTGGCCTAAAGAAAGTTGGTATCCATGCACAGCCATTGAAAGGTTTACCTTATGGCAGCTCCACCTACGTCAATTCCTCAATAGTTCACTTTTGTATGGTACAACATAAAGCAAGTAGGAAAAGACAGAGCTGGTTCAGATGGGCACTGGGGACAGTAAGCATGGCTCTCCTGCCTCTTTCCTTGCTTAGAGCAGACTACATCGATGACATGGTTGAGTCTTTTTAGCTGTTACAGGAACACAATCTGCAAAGTGTCAATCCTGCAGCCTTGTCACGTTTTCCAGAGTATATGAAGTGGTGACTGCTGCTTCTGTAATAGTAAGACTTTCAATGACTGTCAACTGAAAGTTAAGAAAAGACATGAGTCTACCAGTAGTGGTAAGACAATAAACAACATACTCATTGTATGTTGCCATCTGGATCAGATGAGTAAACAGTTTCTTATAGCCATTGCAAGTTTTACGACTTGCATTGCATGGCTGAAGAACTTGGTCATTCTTATGCACTCTACTTGTGTACATGTTGTAATCAAGTTTACAGGTAGCCTTGTGAACTTCGTCCACTTGACCCCAACCCGTGATGGGGGAAGTGCTCTCATCACGCGTTGTGGTGAGCATGTACACATCATGCCTATCAAAGAGCAGTTCATTGGAACGGAACATAGTGCTCTTAGATCACTGCTGCGTCTTACAAACAAGCTCCTGCAGGAATCTTTGGCGGCAAAAATTAACTGTACAGCATGCCACAGTGCCAGCTTTGTACAGATCACTGAACAGCTCTACTCCCATATAGAAGTTGTCCACATAAAGGTTATAATTTTTGTGAAGGAGTGGCTGGACAAGCTCCCATACAATCTTTCCTGGGTCACCAAGCGTGGGAGGGCAACCTACAGGGTTTAGAGTGGAGTGCTTCCCAGTATACAGACTCAAGCTGTACACGTAGCCAGTAGAGCTCTCACACAGCATGTACAACTTTTTTCCATAGGAAGCTCTTTTGCTTGCAATGTACTGCCTGAACAGCAGCTTCCATTTGTACCGGAGCAAGAACTGATCGATGTCTATATTCTTTCCAGGAGTATAAATCTCTGAAAACCGGGCAGACAAATGTTTCATGACGGGCTGAATTTTGAACAATCTGTCATGGTCTGGATGGTTCCGAGGCAATGCATCTGAATTGTAACTGAATTTCAGCATACGCTGCAATAGCAAAAAATAATCTGTACTCATGAACGGTGCGAAGATGGGGGTTACCCAAACCATGCAAGTAGATCAGTAGTACTGAAAGCACAGTTTGTGCACTGAGCCCATCTTGAGCGCAAAGCCCAAAAATATCTTCAACTCCTCAAGTGAAGCGGAAGTCTATTGGTGTGCCCTAGAATGAGGCCCTAAAGTGCCTCGGTGCTCCATCAAAAATTGTTCAGAACGAAAACTTGTTTGCTGCACAATTTGCTGAAGGAAGTCAACATCCAAAAAGAGATGGATTTAGTCAATAGGTTAAAAATGTGTCACATTGAATTTACATCCAGTGTCGCCAGTAAAAGGCAGAATTTGGGACTGAACAAATTTGCGGGGCTGCCAAGAGAGAACTTCATCTGTACATGCTGCCATACGTGCCTGCTCTTTGGGTTGGTCTATCCTGCTACAGTCGCTTCACTACACAAGACTGCGCTTGTGAAGGGACAGCACGACTACCATCATCATGTCCCTCAGAATTGCTGGAAGATGAGTCGTCGGACAGAACTCCACAGACTGAAAAATCACTTCCACACTCTGCTCCCTTTTCCTCTCCTTCAGATGCTGACTCGGTATCTGCTATCTCAGTCTCTGATGCTGCCTTAGAGCGGTCTTCCATAACCTGAGTTAGGGTCCGGGCAGCAGTCATCCACCGAGACACTATCTCTGCTATTGACTAAAACTGTCCTTCTAAAACACTGTGCTATGTAAAGGCAGACAAATTGTTCTAAGTCAAGTCAGTGGGTGTGTGCATGTAAGATTTGTGCAACAGTAAATAAAAACAAAATTACTTATCTGGTTTCCTGAATCTGAAGGTTCTCCAAAGACACTAAACAAAGACAAAAAAGACACAGTGTTACTTCACCTTGCCACATACCCAATACTACTGCATACGTTTGTCATGGATTGAACCACCTTCGGTGCAGACACCACTCCTGGCCAGCTACACCTGCTAAGCTGGAGGGGAAATAGATGTTTGAAAGGCACCCTGGGAGGGCCCACTGAATACAAAGGTTCCACTTGCGAACCTACCTATGCCAAAAGGTATGCAGTACCAGCAGGATGCATAAAACCCTACACTCTCAGAACAACAAAGACTGCAAGAGACATGGTTTCCCAAAACATCAGGATCATTGCCTGCATGTCCCTTGTTATAAGGAGACTGGCTTTCAACACCACTGTGGCCACAATATCCCCAGCAAAGCCAATCCTCTGCACAGGTCGAAGATGGGATTTTGGCTCGTTGACTACGAATCCCAGGGAGGACAGTGGTGACAGTCATCTGAAAGTTGTCTCAGACTAGCTGAAGCAAGCTTCCCATTAGCAGCGAGTCATAGAGGTCACCCTTTATGTGAATCCCTGACCTTTAAAGATTGACTGCAACCACTGACATGACCTTTGTAAACAAGCGAGGGACAGAAATAAAGTGAAAGGGCTGGAAAGTGAATTAGTAATGGTACAATCAAACAACAAATCAAAGGTAGTTCCATGTGCCTGTTTGGCAATCCAACAGGAACTATGCACTCTACAAGTACAAGGTCATCATACAGTTCTAGGGGGAATGACCTGAGCGAGCATCTAGATCTCCCACTTTATTTTTCTGGATAAAAGTGCTCAGGAGCATGAGGCCGTAAATCTCCCCCCACCCACCCCATCATTCCTGGGCACAAAATAGTATTGGGAGTAACACCAAATTCCTCTCATCTGAGGCACAAGCTCTACTGCGCCCTTGGTTAGCAACATCTGCACTTCTTAGGAGAGAATATTGGCATGGTTCGCCAAAGGTTGGGCCACAACTGCTGGAATATGTGGAAGAGCATCCAGAATAGGGGAGGGGATAACCAAACTGAACAATTTGAAGGATCTACTTGTTCTAAGAAATACAACGCCAGTTAGTGAGGCAATACACAATCCTGCCCCTACTTGCCTCAAGGAGTCAATGGATGGAAAACTAAGGAGCTTAGGTAGCAGATTTGAAGAGTAAGAAGAGAATTGTTGCATCTGCTGGTGTCCACTTCCTCTAACACTGCCCTGCCTTTGGGGCCAGTGATGTAGCTACCTTTTCCAATAGCAGCAGTACATACCAGTTTTCTGATGCTTTGGCAGATGACTAGGTGGCACCATATGGACTCAAGACAATAGTCTCACTCTGTGTCAAAAATTATACACTTGTCTGAGTTTTTGGCTTCCAATTGAGGAAGGTGAGATATCAGCATTCCTGGCTGGTGTTTTGTGGTTTGGGGTATTTGTGGACAGTTACTGCCTTGTTGCAGAGTCACTTCTTCGTTGAGCACCTGCAGGTTTTGAGTGACCACTACACCAGCAGGATTCAAGAGTGAACTATCCTAGTTTTTAACACCTTTTGGTTTCCGCAGAAAAGGGGTGCTTCGGATTGTAAGCCTAAGTGGACTGGCTGTTGCACCCCTAGGTGAAAGTCTCATTTGACCAAGGTGAAAAGTCCATTTCAGCAGCTTGTTTAGGACACTCAAAGTCTTCACTATTTTTGTGTTGTTTTTTGCTCTTCTCTAACACTTCATTAATCTATGGTCCGAAGAGGTGTTCAGCATCCCTGGGTAGACTATTGAGAGACTTCTGAGTGAAACCCTCTAACACCCTAACAAGCCATGGCAAGTAATAAAACACTGGTATGACAGGAAGCTTTATCAGCAACTTTCAACACACAGCTAGTGCTGGAGTTTTCATTGAGTTCCTGGATAATCCCTCAAGTTCCTTTCAGGTGGATATCAAGCTGCAGTTTCAATAGTATCATCTTCTTCCATTGGTGTAAATCTTATCTTGCCAACAGTCTAAAAAGTTGGCAATATACCACTGCAGTGCAGCACCAACAGCTACTGGTTTGCCTGCTCCATCCAACTTTGTACTTTCTTTATCTTGGAGGGCATTCCACCCAGCCCTGGTTTTACTGTTTCATGCACTACCAATGTGTCTGTGATATGGTGTCAGATAAAATAAGATCAAGTGGACAGACTTGAACTTTCTATTGATGCTTGGTTTGACCACCAGGATTTTAAAAGGATCTTAAAGGTTCTCGGCATAGCTATTCAATAGAATCTTAAACCTAGGCAAGAACTGGTTAGTGTTTTCAGGTCATGCCCACCAGACAGCACAAGCTATCTGGCTGCAGAAGACACATTGTGGGGCCTACAAAACACTTGCGGGGGCTTACAGCCCACCTGTGGCTTAGCACTGGTTTACTCTGCCACTTGTTTGCTTAATGATTTTCGTTCACCCTGCTTGCCCAGCTTGTGTTTGCCCCACCCCTGAAGCACAGCATCTCTAGATTTTACCCAGTTGGCTGACTTCTACCCTTCCAACATTGACTTTTAGGGAAGTTTATTTTAGGTTTGATGATCGAATTCTTTTTCCAGCTCTCCTTCCCCTGTATGCCACCCCCGCCAACTGCCACCTCCTATCCTCCACTTCTCTCAACTAATTCTCCCCCACTGCTCTTTCCCTCCTATTCTTCTCCCCAGGTACCGGTGTTCTTGGCACATTCGGGTGCATCTACCCCTCGTCCTTAGTGGTCTCTCTCCAGCAGTGCTCTGTACATGTGTGCTTCTCTTCCCAGCCCACCGTGTTGCCCTCTTCCTTATGCAAGGCAATTTCACCATCCTCGCCCCTAATGTCTCCCTTATTCGGTCCTCCTTTAAACCTGTGGCCTTTTTACATATCTTCTCGGACAGAACATGCACTGTAGCGTGTGAATTTTTCTTACTTACAGGGTGCTCACAGCCTATCATTGGTTGGCTTAATCATCACTCATTTCCTTGCTTCTGTTTAATCAGCACCTTCACTTCCACTTCGTGTTTGGCCCCCCCCCTTTTTATCTCTCCCCCCCCCCCCCCCCCCCCCCAAGCATGGCTGAAGTACTGTTTACTTGCTCAGGGTGTGTCACTCTATTGATCACACTTTGAGGTATACCCGCCCCTCCTGCATTGTTGCTTGCCCCCATCCCTCCCGCTTTGTAGAATAAAGGTGGCAGTGAATGTATGCGCAGGAAGAAATTAAAGTGCAGAATATGGCGGTCATGCAAGAGGGCACAGCAGGGTTTGTTGACTGCTTTTCTCTTTCAATGCTCGGAATAGGGTGGAAGGAGAGAGGGTTCACAAAAATAAAGATAGCCAGCAGACTGGTTGGTAAAATAAGAGGAAGCAGCTTAGAAGGTTGATAAATACACCGCTGCACAGAGTCAACAGATACAAGGAACCACAAATGGGCATGGTTCGTCTAGAGGCAGGTCTTCAAATGTGAACATTCCTTACTACACGAGTTTATACTGTCTTGTCCTGACTGCTGTGCATTGTAATGTCGCGTTTGGTGTGAATGCCCTGTGCTACTTGAACGTGCACACCATCCACTTGAGCAGGAAAATGGTAGTCTAAAGCGTCTCCTAGAGCAAGTGCCAGGCAGCGGCCCTGGAGATCGCACTGCCCAGAAAACCACATACAGTGACCAACACAACATAGTCCATTAAGAGCAGGAGCACCTGGTGGTTGGAAAACGACACCCGCCATAGGATAATCTACTGGTCAAAGTATATGCCAATCTGTTTCTCAAAATACCAATTATTGTTTCTTGCTATAAAAGCCTATAAGCAGCCATGCACTCCAGTGTGTAGCCATAAACATCTGTGTGTACCTGCTGTATGGCATAGGGGATTGTCACCCTTTAAGTACAAACTCCTTTTCTATTGTTGTTCCTCTAAGAAATGTGGCTTTCTGCTGCCTGAACACTGTTCTCCTTGACACGCCTACTATTTAGTAATGTGCTTTCATTAACTTGACCAGTGAAAACAGAGCAATGGTACCTTATTACTGAAGCTACTCACACTGCCTGCTCAGTCACACTGTGCAATAAAAACAACCCCACTAACCAAAAATTAGAGGAAACGTGTTTCTCTTTGGTGCAATTCAAAGCAACAAAGCAGAGATTAGATAAATCTAATCACAGCTTTGACAAATTAGCAAAAAGGAGATTCTGGGGCTCAATCTATAAACTTGTGCCTCAAATGTGTAATATTCATTAAATGTGTGAAAATCACTCTGCCAAGTGTCATCTGTTTAGTTCCCATTACATGAATTCACCAGATCTGTGCTCAGTTCTCAAAAGGACTTATCACACCACACTGTTCAGTGTTCAGCCACTCAAATTTGAGAGGCTTGTTTTACAAAACGTTTCCTATAAATCTGTTTGCTGCTCCTTGGAGTTGCATCTGTGCGTGTAGCAAATACTTTAGTCAAATAAAGTATTTTTTGTCCTTAACTCAAATGAGACCATTTTAAGACGTTGCCATTGTTCTGAAAGTAAAGTGTTGATGCTTGATTTTCTATCAGCATTCCTGAAATATTTAAGTATTGTCTTTTAAGAGCAGTTATGCCTGGTGACTCAGTGGACTAACTATAGATTCGTGGGATATGTGTTTGATGCCATGGGTTCAAATCCAACTGGGTCTACTCAGCCTTTCATCCTTCTGCAACAGATAAAAGTAGTAGCACTGAATCAGATAACAAAAAAGGATTGTTACTTACCCAGTAAGCATCTGTTCTTGGCATGTAGAGCTGTAGATTCACATGCTTTGCATACTCTTGCCATCCAGTGTTGGGTCCGGATGTTTGCAAGTTGTTTTTCTACAAAAAAAGTCTTTCCAGTCATGAGGTAAGGACTCCTTTCGGTGATAATGCGCATGTGCATCGACTTCATTATTAGATTGTTTTCCCGCAAGAGGGTGAGAATGGAGTGAGTGTAGTAAAGAGATGTCCATGCGTAGATAATGTACATAATGAGAACTGCAACAACTACAGGTGCCCGTGGAGGTGGGAGGGCACATGTGAATCTACAGCTCTACATGCCAGAAACAGATGCTTACTGGGTAAGTAACGATCCGTTCGAGGTATGTGTGCTGTAGATACACATGCTTTGCATAGACTATACAGCAGTATTCTCCCAAAGCAGAGGCTAACCAGTATATGTTGCAGTTGTCTGAAAAAGTGTCTTTAGCACTGCTTGCCCTAAATTGGCTTGCTAGTATATCCATACAATAGTGTTTGGTAAATGTGTGTGGTGTAGACCATGTTGCTGCTTTACAAGTGACAGCTATAGCAATGTTAGCCAAAAAGGTCATAGATATCTCTCTCCCCCCCCCCAATTTGCAAGTGGAATGCACTCTAGGGGGTATAGTTATTTTAGCTTTTGCATTGCAAGTTCGAATGCACCGAACAATCCGTCTTGAAATGGTAGATTTAGAAATAGGACTGCCTTTGCGAGGTTGTGCAAATGAAACTAAGTTGCTTTATCTTCCGAAAATCTTTTGTCCTTTCGATATAATACAATAAAGCTCTTCTGACGTCTTGTGTGAAGAGCCCATTCTGCTACTGAATCAGGTTGAGAAAAGCACACAGGTAACAACTGATTGGCTAAGGTGGAAAGCAGAAACTACTTTGGGAAGAAATCTGGGATTGGTGCGAACTACTTATCTTTATAGAGTTGAAAAAAGGGTTCGTCTAAGGTTAATGCCTGAAGCTCACCAACACTCCCTAATGAAGAAATGGCAATGAGGAAGGCAACCGTCCATGAAAGAAACTGTAAAGGACAATTGTGTAATGGTTCACAGGGTGGACCCATACGTCTTGTAAGTACAACCTTAAGATGCCATACTGGTGCCAGAGGTATTCTTAGTGGTATTACTCTTTTTAAGCATTCCATAAAGGCTTTAATGTCAGAAACTTTAAATAAAAATAAATGCTGTCTGTGCTGCAAATATGCAGCTACAGCTGCCAGGTGAAATAAAAAAGGTGTAAGCTAACGCGCATCGCTGTAAGTGCAGAAGGTATCAGAATGTCCTGACAGAAGCATCTAGATAAATCATTTTGTCAGTAGACAACAATTATTTTCCACTTTGCTGCATAGCAAGCGCTGGTCGTAGGTGTTCTTGCTTCTCTCAGAATAGTCATACAATCTGGTATCAAATTTAAATATCCAAACTCTATGACCTCAAGACAAATCGGTAAGTTGAGCTCCTTGGGATTTGGATGCTTGATTTCTTCATGGTTCCGAGTTAGAAGGTTGGAGGTGAGATGTAACACTTTTTGTGGAACTACTGACCGCTCTAACAGTGTGGTGTACCATGGTTGACAGGACCATGTGGGAGCTACCACAATCAGTGTGAGTGATGTTTGCCTGAGTTTCCGAACCACAAACAAAGAATGGGAGAGGCAGAAAAGCATAGGCAAATATCCCTGACAAATTCATCCACAGAGCATTGCCTTTGGTGAGAGGGAGTGGGAACCTGGAGGCGAAGTTTGGGCATGGTCTACTGTGGCAAACAGATCCATTTGCGAATATCCCCATTGTTGAAAGTATGGAAGAAGAACTTGGGGATGAAGTTCCTACTCATGTATATGCTGCCTCCGTCTGCTGAGGAGGTTGGCAATGTGATTGTTCACTTCTGGAAGGTTTTCTTCTAGAACATGATTTTTGTGATGGATTGCCTTTTGCAAACTGTCGGAGACAGGCGTGACAGTAGGAGTGTATGTGTGTCCCTCCCTGTTTGTGTACATAGTACATTGCTGTCATGTGAGTGCGGACAAGGACAACTTTGCCTGTGAGATGATATTGAAAAGTTTTCAGCACCAGAAATACTGCTAGAAGCTATAGATAGTTGATGTGGAGACGTTAGCGTTTGTCGTCCCAGAGACCCTACATTGTGCAATGATGGGGATGTGCACCCCAACCTGTAAGAGATGCGTCTGTTAGCACAATCTCTGTAACAGGGTCAATAAAAGGCCACCCTTTTGATAAATTCTGTGGGTTCCACCACTGCAGAACACGATGGGTGTGGGTGTCTACCAACATTAGATCTGTTGATTTACCCTGAGACCGATTCCACAGATGTGCTAAGCATTCTAGTGGTGGACACGTGTAGTCTTGCATTAGGCACTATTGCGAGTGCATGAACCCTTAATTTCTAGTGGCCGCATGAACCTCCTGCTTGCAAGGTTTGAAAATGCAGCAGTAGTCTGGATACTGAACATTCTGGCTGCATTGGGAGAGGCTGGAGACAGATCCCATTTTATCTAGTAACCACTCTCAACACTCACAAGAGTGTCTCCTAGATAAGAAGGTATCTGTGAAGATTGTAGGCGAGACTTTTGCAGGTTTACCATGAAACCCAATTGGTGTAGTGTGGTGTGGTCTGAGTGTGTTCTAGGCACTTTAGGTGTGTGCTGGCTTTGATGAGCCAGTTGTCTTGGTACGTGGCTGACGTAAATTTGTCTTCTGAGATGAACCGCCACTACTGCTGGACATTTGGTAAACACTTTTCACGGCACAGCAATGTCAGGAAAATACCTGACACTGTAAAGCATCACCAAACGTCCCAAAGCGAGACCTCCTGGATTTCCAAGTGCTTATTGGGTGAGGTCCTATAAAGGTTTCCCTTTCTTCAATTCGTAATGGGATGCTACATTAGTGTGCCTCAGTGAAGGACACCACATGATATGCCAATATTTAATCAAGCAGAGAGGAATTCAGACTTTTGATTCCAATGGTTCCTGATCCTAGGGGTCGACCCTATATCATGAACAAGCAGCACCCCCTTCTTTTACCTCTACGGGAACTTGACAGGGAGGCAAAAAGATCTCTAGACATTTCACATGAAAAGTTAGCAGTGGGGAAGCCAACGCTGGAAAGTAGCAGTCTTGTTTTTCACAACAGGAGATGCTCAGTCAGGAGAACTACCCTCTTCAAACAAGAGCTTATGCCTTTTCTAATGGTGGCGAAAGTGTGGGGTTCTTGAGCCACACAGTGACCAGTTTCCAGATCAATATAAGTGGTCTGTTCGTAAGGGTCCGCAGATATTGCATTGATAGATCAAATTCAGGGGTCTCAAACGAGTAGCTCGGTAGCTGCTGGTAACTCCCCAGCACCCTCGAAAGAGCTCTTAGCGGTGTAGCCAATCATCTCATTCAGAGTCTATGCATATTAAAGAAGGCAATTCTTCTAATCTCAAGACGGTTAGAGTGACAGTCAAGCAAATGGACATGTCTCATGATAATCAGCGAAACACTGCCAGCTTATGGGGTCTACAAAATTACCACCGGTCTTCAGTCTCAATCTAGCTAAGTACCAAGGAGAGTGGACATGTTGTAGGCCCTGCTCTATCAGTCCCACGCTGTGTGAATAATAAGACCTAAAACAAGAGTGACAGCAGTAACCAGTGCTGATCAACGAAAGTGGGTAACAGGAGCCAGAGTAGAAAAAATAGTTCTAATGGTGCATGATCAGTCAGAGCGGATAAAAACAGGGTATGGATACAGAGTGGAGACAATTAACGGGGGGGGGGGGGTGTAAGCACGTGTGCACAATTATGTGCCTTTGTGTGACATGGAGTCGCTCCATAACAGTATTGCTCTAGGAAAGCTTTGCCTGGTGTCAAGGACAACAGAAGTATAAGCTACCCCCATCATAACCTCTGGGACACTTGAGTTAGTTCATGTTTGGATAGTGCGTATAGCATATCGAATAGTTTTCTTACCTGTCGGTGTAGTTTTGCAGCTTGAAGATCTTTCTGGATTCACTATGCTGTGCATTATTCCGCGGTCTTGTGGTTGGGTCCGGATTCGTAGTCTTTTCTTTGGTGTTTTTTTTTTTGTTTGTTTTTTCCTTAGCCCAGGTGGGCGTCGGCGTCACACCCCCTTGGGTGTATTTCCGGTGACGTCGGCATGCTTCCTGCGGAAGCTCCCACTCTTGGGCGCCATCTTCGGGTTCTTTTTTTCCGTGTTTCTTTCGTTTCCGAAGTAATGGCAATGTTGTATTTATTTGGTATTTTACCGCTTTGTACTTTTAAAGTCCTTTCTTTAGTTAACCAACTCTTCTCTCTCCAGCCTCATCTTTCTGGCGGAGGTGGGTGGGTTCGCTAGTGAATCCAGAAAGATCTTCAAGCTGCAAAACTACACCGACAGGTAAGAAAACTATTCGTTTTGCAGCGTGAATCTTTCTGGATTCACTATGCTGTGCATAGATTTTGTAGCGGTTTCTCATCTCTGTGGCGGCTGGGTGGAAGATGAGCGTTGGGTGTTGAATATGTGCTGTAGCACCTTCTGTCCCACTTGAGCTTCCTTGTTCATTTGTATGTCCACACAGTAGTGCTTCGTGAACGTGTGCACCGAAGCCCATGTTGCCGCCAGGCATATGTCCTCTATGGGTGTGTTAGCCAGGAAGGCTATTGTAGCGCCTTTCTTCCTGGTGGAGTGGGCACGTGTCCCCTCTGCCAGTTCTTGTCCTGCACGCTTGTGGCAGAGTTGAATAGTCTGTGCGATCCATCGTGCAATGGTCTTTTTGGTTACAGCTTTCCCCATGAAGCTGTTTGCGAATGACACAAAAAACTGTTTTGTTTTCCTGTGTTCCTTTGTCCTTTCAATGTAGTGCATGACTGCCCTTCTGGCGTCCAGAGCTCACTCTGCGCTTGTTGTTGGTTTTTGGAAAAAACTCGGTATCTGTATAGACTGGTTCATGTGAAATTTCGATACCACCTTCGGCATGAAGTGTGGTCAGTCCTCATCATTATCATTGTGTATTTGTATGTAGGGTTCTTGTAGCGTCAGCGCTTGAAGCACGCTTACTCTGCGTAAGGACGTTATTGCAACCAGGAAGGCTGTTTTCATAGTTAGCATCTTTAGGGAGGCCTTGTGAAGTGGTTCAAAGGGCTCTTTCATGAGTTCCGTTAGGACTGTGTTCCCAAGTTCCATGCAGGTGGCGGCACCCGCTTGGGTGGTGCGATCCTTTTCGCACCTTCTAGGAATCTCTTCACCACCTGTGATGTGAAGAAGCTCCTGCACGTTTCTCCCCTTGTGTAGGCGACTATCGCTGCCAGGTGAACTCTTATAGAGGATGAGCTAAGGTTTTTCTCCAGCAAGTGCGTCAGGTACCTTAGCACTCTGGAGTCCCTCTTCATTTTATTGTGGAGTCTTTCCTGTCTGCACCATATAGTGAATCTTTTCCATTTCGCAACGTAGCACTTCCGAGTGCTGGGCCTTCGTGCCTCCCGAAGTACCCTCAGGGTGCTTTCTGGTAGTCTCAAATGGGCGTACTCTATGTCCTCAGGAGCCACGCTACGAGGCTCATGCTCTCTGGCTCTAGTACCTCTCCGTTCTGCATGGAGAGTAGGTCCTTCCTCCTGCTGAATCTGTGGGGTGCACACTGTGTCATCTCCATGATCTGCGAGTACCATGTCTGCCTCGCCCACTGTGGTGCGACCAGTATCAGTGTCATGTTGCTCGCTCTGCACTTGCTCAGCACTGTGCATCAGTGGTATCGGGGGAAAGGCGTAAGCAAATGTCCTTGACCAATCTATCCATAGGGCATTCCCCAGTGACCCCCCCCTCCTCGGGCTGCCTGGATGCGAAGTTTTGGCATTTAGCATTCTGGCGTGTGGCAAATAGGTCCACCGATGGTGTCCCCCATCTGTCGAACAGGTACCTTGTCTCCTGAGCATTGAGCTCCCACTCGTGGGATGCCGATGTCTGCCTGCTGAGCCAATCGGCTTGTATGTTGTCCTTCCCTGGTAGGTGTATGGCTAGCAGGTCTATCTTGAGAGGGATGGCCCATCTCCATATCTCCTGCCCCAGCGTTGAAAGCGGGGCTGACTGTGTGCCCCCCTGCTTGTTGATGTAGAATATCGCAGTGGTGTTGTCTGTTTGTATCAACACCGTGTGTTTGTACAGTCTTGTTTGAAAGGCTTTCAGTGCAAGGAAGATTGTCTTCAGTTCTAGGTAATTGATGTGTTTTGCCGCATCTGTTGGCGTCCACAGTCCCCTCACCTTGAGCTCCTCCATGTGAGCGCCCCATCCCTTCAGGGATGCGTCTGTGGTGATGGTCACTGTTGGCGTTGGGGACGTTAGAGGCTTTCCCCTGGTTATGTTCTCCATGGTCCACCATGCCATCTCCCTTTGCACTGCGTGCGTTACAACCACTAGATCCTCCCAACCACCTGTAGCTTGTGACCATTGCTCCTGTATGGGTCTCATGTGGAGTCGTACATTTGGTACCAGGTGGATGCATGATGCCATCATGCCCATGATCTTGCTCGCAGTCCTCACTGTCCGAGCTTGCCCCTTCCGGTAGAGGCGAGTTTCCTTCACCAGCGCCCTCTTCTCGCTGGGGAACACCTTGCCCAGTGAGGTGTTGATCTGTGCTCCCAGGAAGATCTTGACCTGTTCCGGCTCCATTGATGATTTCTTTCAATAGATGGAGAACCCCAGGCTTGTGAGCGTGCTAGTCACTGTATGTGCATGCTGCTTGCATTTTTGGTATGAGTTTGCTTTCACCAGCCAGTCGTCCAGGTAAGGGTATACGTGTATTCCTTGCCTTCGTAGGTGCGCTGCGACAGCTGCGAGGCACTTCAAGAAAACTCTTGGTGCTGATTTTAGGCCAAAGGCCAGTGTCGTGAACTGGTAGTGGCTTTCTCCAATGGTGAACCTGAGCATGTGTTTGTGCTTTCTGTTCATTGGGATGTGCAGGTAGGCGTCCTTGAGGTCTATTGTGACCATGAAGTCCCCGGTCTGCAATTGTGGGAGCACCTCTTGCAGGGAGGTCATTTTGAATTTTTGCGTTCTTATGAATTTGTTCAGGAACCGTAAGTCCAGAATGGGTCTCATTGTCTCGTCTACCTTTGGTACCAGGAAGTACGTTGAGTATATTCCTGTGTTTCTTTCCTTGAAGAGTACCCGTTCTATGGCCTGCTTCCGCAGGAGTTCCTTTGCCTCCTCCTGAAGACACTGCAGCTGCTTGCTTGCTAGTGTTTTTCTTTTTGGTTTTCTGCTTGTTGGCCTCCCCTCCAACTCTATGCAGTATCCAAATTGGATAATGTTGAGGATCCATTTGTCTGATGTGATTTCTCTCCACTCGGAGGTAAAATCTTAATCTTCCTCCCACTGGTGTCATGTGGTCGTAGGGGTCTAGTTTGTCTTGACCCATCTGTACGTGCTGCCCCCTGGGATCTTTTTTGTGGGCGGGCACACGGAGTTTTTTGAAGTCACTTGGAGGTGGGCTGCTGCCCCCCTCTTCTATTTTGTCCCCGTCCATTTCTCCCTCGAAAGGACTGGCCTCTTTGTTGGTACTGCCTGGACTGCTTCTGCTGACCATGCGGAGCCTGCGAGTCTGCCTGGTGCGTTTGCTGGAAAGCCTGGTGTGATGTACCTGGCTGGTTTCCGCCTCTCCCGCCGGGCCTCCGTGACGGGGTGCCCCTCTTGTTCCCTCTGAACTGCAATGCTCCCATGGATCTTGCTGTTTCGTTATCTTTTTTCAGTTGACTGAGCGTTTCATCAACTGTTGTTCCGAAAAGCGTGTTGCCGTTGAACGGTGTGTTCAGGATGCTGTGTTGCACCTCCGGTTTGAAACCTGAGATCCTGAGCCAGGCGTGCCTCCTTTCCGTGACGCCCATCATCATAATCCTGCTGGCGGTGTCTGCCCCATCCAGGGCCGTCTTAAGGCAAGAATTTGCCGCGCTTTTCCCCTCTTCAACCAGCTTTTCGGCCTTCTGCCTGGCATCCTGGGGCAGGTCCTTCACCAACTGCCCCAGCCCCTCCATGATCTGGTACATGTGCCTGTTTATCAGGGCGTTGGAATTAGCCATGCGCCAGTGGGTCGCGGCATTCCGTTCGATCCTTCTGCCCACCAGATCCATCGTTTTGCTCTCCTTATCCGGTGGCGGGCCCGAGGTAGTGGGTACGTTAGCCCTCCTCCTTGCTGTGGCCGTGATAATGGAGTCTGCGGAGACCGTGCCCTGAATGTAGGCCGGGTCCTTTGTGGAATGCTTGTACTTCTTCTCAGTTCTGGGAGTTACTGCCTTGCATGTTGCGGGCTCCCTGAATGATTCCTTCCCCTGAGCCAGGACGCTTTCGAGCATTGGAAGGAACTGGCTCCTCGTTTGTGTTGGGAGCAATGTTTCTAGAAGGAAGTCTGCTTTCTGCTTCTCTTCGTCGAGCTTGAGCTTGAGCTTGAGCGCTGCTGCGGCAGATTGTATCACCGAGTTGTAGGCCCCGATGTCGTCCGGCGGCGAGGGCCTCGAGGGGTAAGTGTCGACCACCTCCTCCGGGCTGTCGGTGTCGACATCTATGTAATCTACCTCCTGTAGGTCAGAGGGTGCCAACTGTGTCCGTCCTGCTTTCCTCTTCCTCCCCATAATTGTAACTATCGTAGGGATTCTCGTACTCCTCCTGGTCGTCGATCATCTCGACGTCCTGGTCTTGTTCCTCGGCGATCTCATCCTCCTCCTCGACCGCCTCCACCACCAGTGGCTTGGTCTTGTGAGGGATCGTGAAGGCTTTCATCTTTGCATCGAAATCTTTCTTCCGCTGCATGATGTTCTCCATTTCGGCCTCGAGGCGCCTTCTCTTCTTCTCCATCTCGGCCGCGTGTTCCGCGTCGGATGGGTCGGCTGTTCTTTTTGGCGGATGGCTCGTCGCCGTGCCTTTCGGTGTCGAAGTTTGACGTCGAACCGGATTTTGGGTCTCTGGTCGTCGTCGTCAGTTTTGGGTCTTTCTCCCTCGGCGTCGATCGATCCTTTTCGGGGACGATTTTCTACGTTTTCTGCTGATCAGCAGCTCTCGGCGCTGGGGACTCCTTCTCGGAGGATCCGCTGGGAGTAGTCGCAGACGCCGCCTTTTTTGGCGTCGGCGCTTTCGGGGTCTTGCCCTCTAATTTTTCTAGACTCAGTCTCTCGGGTTCTTGGGGGCCGAAGAGTCTCCTACCTTGTCAGAAGTCTTCGTGTAATCGGTCTCTACGACCGTGTAGCTGTCGTCTTCGGTGGCAGCGTTTTCTTCCTCGGAGGACATCCCCAGCTCGTAGAGGGACGGAGTCGGGGCCTTTCCCTGCAGGGTGGCGTGTGCTACCCTCTGCCTCTCTCTCACACGAAGGGTCTTCGGGGCGAAGGCGGAACAGGCGTTGCAGTCTCCGCTTTCGTGGTTCACCGGTATGCAAAGGTTGCATACCGGGTGCTGGTCCTTCTGCGCGTACTTGTGGTGGCAGTTACGGCAGAACTTGAACGGCGTGTTGTCCATCATCGAGCGTCCAGGGCCTCTCTGGTCGCGTGTTCGTCGACAATCTCGATGAAAAACGCCTTCTCCTTGCTGACTTTGTCGATGAAGTCCCCTGGAGTCTTCAGATGACTACTCCTCGTCTTTTCTTTCTTCTTTCTCCAAAAATGTCTGGAGCCCAAACGGGAACGATCCAGACCCGACCGCGGAAAAAAAGAATCTGAAGATGGCGCCCAAGAGTGGGAGCTTCCGCAGGAAGCATGCCGACGTCACCGGAAATACACCCAAGGGGGTGTGACGCCGACGCCCACCTGGGCTAAAAAAAAAAAGAAAGAAGAAAAGACTACGAATCCGGACCCAACCACAAGACCGCGGAATAATGCACAGCATAGTGAATCCAGAAAGATTCACGCTGCAAAATCATGGTTATCCTTGATCGTTTTTTACATTCTTGGTCTACCTGTGGCATTCTGAAAGCCATCACTGTCCTACTAAGAGACATGCCTTACCCCGACTTGGCGCCTGCTGTAAATGAGGAGCAACATGCAGGAGTGTAGCTACTGTAAGATGGCATCTAAGCTTCATACCCTTTCCTATCATGCCATCCTCATTTCCACCCTCCCGTTTCTGGACTCAAGACTTTCGGTCACTTCATGATCTTCATTCTAACCTGGCAGAACACGAACCACATGACCGATTCCAGGTGGAGCTGCACCAACAGCTATAGGGGAGATTGGCTCTGGCGCACCACTATGGCCATCACCTACCCAGCCAGACTTCGGACATATGTCTTGTTGTCCCCCACTACGGTCTCCCCCGTGTACTTACAGCTCTCCTGGTCTTTTTGGCTCTTGACTTGTGTGTTCGCTAGTAACTCCTGTCTTGACTTTGTAATCATACTGTAATTTGTGAAATTTTGTAACTTGCAACTCTTTTTCCATATGTAAAGCGCTCTGATACCTTCGGGTCTAGCCAGCGCTATATAAAACTCCTCAAATAAAATGTCTGGCCAACCTGTAGCCAACCCAGACAATGGTGGCCGCCTGTCACATAAAAGTGGCGTGGATAGTTGAAAGATACTTAAAGCTTAGTTGGGTTGACCTATTGATGTGGTTATCCTTTGTGCTGGAGGGCATGTGATGCTTTGGCTGTTATTTCATTAATCAGGGAGAGGCATTTAATACCGATAACATTTATCCTGCCATTTCTTGTGGTAATCACACCTGTATTGCTTTAAGGCAGTCACAACGGATAATCTTGCAACGGTTGGGTCACATCAGGTCGCGATTTTACAGTGATAAAATAGGATAGTAGCTTGTGAGCACTCTTTGAGCAGAAGTAGCTCCCACTGCAGAAAAGGTTGGAGACTCCTGATCTTATTCGACTTCATGTGCCCAGTTTCAGATAAGAGGGTTCTCTCAAGCACATATACAGGTGTCGAACCTACTCCAATGCCTGGGGCTTTTTATGCTGAAACTATTGGGTAGAAGAGTTCAGTGTACCCAGTTCTTATGTTGAAAATCACTTTAATGTTCGAGGGCACTCAAAAATGTGTCCAAATTGTGGAAGAAAACGGTCCGAGGAGCACTCTGCATCGGTTTGAGGGGAAGAATCACGTTGAAACCAAAAGCACTTCTTCTGGAAGTTTTTATTCAAATGCCAACACCAGATGACAGGCATGTAGAGAACTGCCCATTTTACAAACCCAAACTAATCTAAAAGGCATGGGTGCTGTCGCTCCTCTTTCTCCCATTAATTACATCCCTAGGCCCAGAGAGAGGAATACACTTCTGGTCACACCAAAATGCCTCCAGAGACCTCGCTGAAATTCAACACTTACAATCAAGCATTTGTGACAGTTTAGCAAGCTACCCGTTTACTAATGTGCTTTTATACCTCTTTCGGGGTATTAACAGCAAAATTCAGATCGTCTGACACATCGAATTATACGGCATACTTATATATTTTTAAAAAAAGACACATGTTTCTCTGTTGGGGGGTCCTTAAATAAAGCAGTCACACAACAGGTGTAATTTTTTTATTCCTAGGTGGTACATTTGCAGGATACCAAAAGTATTTTGGACAAAGGTGACATAACAAAATTAGTGTATTTTTTTTTTCAAAACATCCAATGATCTGGTTTGCATCAATATTGGAGACAATAAAATAATGGTGTACACCGTTCAACATTTCAGAAAAGTCCAATCCATTCCTGCGGGCAGGTGCAGTACGACACGTTTAAATAAGGGGGAAAGGGTCAGCCTTTTCCAGGGTCCGATAACCACCAATTCAACTAGAAACAAGCTAACAGGCCATGGTTTAAATACATAAAAATACAGCTTGTTCTGGTTCCTTCCACAGGAGCGAGGCAAACGCTGCGGTCGTGTTTCAAAAAATGCATCGTTAAGGCCAAATTCATCAATTCGCTTTCCTATATGCTTGCTGTAATGGGGGCCCTTCAAGCCTCCAAATCCAGGCCCAGCCCGACCTTGTGACCTCCGGCATTGAAGTTCTTTCCGTCTACGAGTGCAGAGAGAGTGAGTTTCACACCTGTAAACCAAAGAGACATCAATTAGAACAACTCAATCCAAAAATCACAACGTAGCAAGTAATACTACGCCAGGACTACAGAGTACCAAACACAAGGACACTCGAATCAGGCTTACGGCTGGTTTTCAAGCTGCCAATCTGATGACAGGAAGTCTATGGGCCAGCTGGACTCGGACACACAAAAACTGCTATACAAGGGATGGATGATTGCTTATGTGGACCCCAAGAGCAACAACCCTTGCAATGCCGTTTTCTGAGATTTATTCTAGAGGATAACTGAGGAGGGTCTGCCCTTTCCTGTTCATCAGATCAGTCAGCTGTGCTTGAAGATGTTGTGGAAATCCTGTAACAGCATAACTGCTTTTAACACAGGATCCGACCAGAGTGTTATTTCCAATGGCCAGGTGAACTCAATACACGAATACAGGTGCTTGCAAGAAATTCTTCAGAACCAGCACCAACTGGCTCCATGCAGTTCAGTCACTGAACTCTTCCGTGAGATGCCCTGCAGGGATAAGGGGACGAAAGGATCTATTCACTCCGAACTACAATAAGCAGTTAGACACGTGCAATTTAGGCGTGTATATGTATGCACTATCGCGAAAAGGAAAGGGCAGAACCTGAAGTATACAAAGTGTCTTGTACTAAAGCACAAGTTAAGCATTATGAACCAAAATGGATCTGACACTTTGCTTGGGCCAGGCATCTCAGCTCTTCCAGGGTGACAAGCAGGAAGACCTAGGGAAGATTATATAAAGGTTTTTGCGGTTTGTGCATTAGAAAAGATTAAACCATTTGTTCCAATCCATGATAAACACAGATTGTGTACCAGGACCCCAAACAGAGTACAGTCCTCAACAGTCTCGGAGACAGAGGACCAGAGAGTGGAATCGAACTTCTCCTTAAGCTATTGTGCAAGTGGGATGCAGTCAGCACTTTAAAAACACAAAACATGTGGCAGTGCAAGCTCCCCTCAGTGTCCTAAATTCTCTATCTCAACCCCCCCTTCAATCTAATGTTCAACAGAACTTTTAAGCCAGACAGCATAAAACCATTCGGTACAGCAATGTCACAGTAAGTCCATGCTTCCAAAGAGAAGCAGAATAAGCTTCACGTAAATAAACAACAGCTACTGCATAAACAGCAGTAATGCAAATTCCACACACGCTATGTAAAGTTCATTAACATTTTAACCCTGAGCGACTCCCTCACAAACAGGGCAGCATAGCAAACAGCAGTTGAATTTTCTTTTGCACAAAGACCAAACACAGCTCATCAGCAGCCCTGGAATCTTCTATCACAAACCGAGCAAGTGCAGCAGTTTTTTTTTTTACACCATTCCACTCACTTCAATAAATCTAATATTTCATTTAATGGACTGCAGTCATGCAGTGAAGAACAAGTTACCTTTGGTAACACCAACCTTGGTAGAGACTCACAGATTCATCACCCTGTAAATAACCCCAGGTGTCAGTATTTGAATAGAACAAGCAGCTGGGTTCTAGGAGACCGCACAACCAGACTTAGTCACCAACTTCTGTCACCTATATTGCCCACCTCAAATGATCTGCTGCTAGTAGATCATGAAATAGAAACAACAATTTGTGGATGAGAGGCAACATACAAAAAACAAATCAAACGTGCATATTAAGTTGATGAGAAAATTCTTGTGTTGACAGTTTTCTTTGCCAGATGTGTTCAGTAAGCACAGGATCAACAGCCAACGCGTTTCGCCCATAGAGAAGGCTTCTTTAGGGCAGTAATGGTTGTAGAGAAAAGTGTCAAGGACGTGCGAAGTAAATCCAATCTAGTCCAGAGTAGAGAGTGTCCCATGTAAGGGCGAAATCTCGTTGAGGAAAATGCAAGGACCTGCCAGTTCCCCGATCCGAGCTGGAGCCTAGGAGCCGTGTCCGGTGTACGTTGCATTGCCAGAGTTACTGGTTCGATGTGCGGGACCACAATGGATTTACTTCGCGTGTCCTTGACACTTGCACGTTTGATTTGTTTTTTATATGTTGCCTCTCATCAACAAATTGTTGTTAACCCCAGGTGTCGGACAGGATCTGGAAACTTTCCTGGCAATTCCCTTGCACTCAGGTCATAAAGCTCCACACAGATCAGCTTAGGATATGGCGTCTGGGAACTAATGATGTGCCACCTCGCTCACTGATAGGTTCCTTTCTGAAGTCTGTCATCGCCAACGGACATGCAGTTCATACAAATCAATATTTGAGTGTGTGGATGCTTTTAAGTGTGGGGGGGTTCCTGTGCCATGCCACTGCTCTGCGATCGGACTTGGTCAGAGAAGAGAGGGTGCAGTTCAGACTCATCACGGAGAGGTTGCTATCTGGCTCACTGAGGAATTCATCGTTTTGAGACTAATAGCCTGACAAATACCAGCCCTGTAGCTCTGCTCACTGCTCTCCAAGCTCCGGGTGGTGCCGCCAGGGGTAAGCTCCATTCAGGTGTCTCTGGATTGATTTAAAGTACTGACTAGATTTTGAACATAATTTCAGGTCCTGACTGAGGGCCTCCAGTTCATGACCTGTCAGAGCTGCTGCGGAGGAGATTGCGCTCACACGGGCAAAGGCGGAGATTGAGTTCACACGGGCAAAGGCAGAAGTGTTTTTAAGTCCTCCTGTGCCCCCCTGCTGTCTCACCAGCCTCGGCGGAGAGATTCCGTCTGGGCAGGCTTTTGATGTAAATCATTCTTCCCCCTACCCTGGCTCCATGTGTTATGCGGGAATTTTGGGGCACTTGTGTCCGGCCAGACGAGCTCTGTGCTGCACTATCTTGAAAAGGCACAGGCCAAAGGCCATAACTTCTCTATTACTTGAACTGGCAGCTGTGACTGAGTATTCTGCAGACTGTCAACTCTTTAATGCAGCACTTAATTCAGAGAGGGCCAGCGCCTGCTGCTATCGGCGCAACACCAGCGATTGCCAATGAAACAGAACCTTTTAGTCCAGAAAGTTGGTAAGTGGCCTGTCCGGAAGGGGCAAACAATGAGTGCTGATAGAGTGATGTATGCGGTTGGAGGGGTGACTTATACCTATGAAATGTTATAGGCAGCACTTGAAATGGAAACAGAAGTGCTACTGTTCTCCCATTAAATGTATTACCGCATTGCTGAGACGTGCAGATGCTCTACATCCTAAATTAAAGTAGTGCAGGAACTCCGTACTGGACATTCTCTGCCCAGTTAAAGCAATAGTTTCCAGGAAGAAGTTTGGATTTAATGATCACTCTGGTAAGGTTTTGTAGCATGGAATTTCTATTTTACACTGCAGAGAAGCGGTGCAAGCAGGTGTGATGAGATTATGCAAGTGTATGAGAGGGTTTTTGAAGGAGAGTTCGTGTTTTTAAGCAGTACGTGTATGGGAGAAAGCCGAAGAAGGAGGTGGTATTGCTTTTGGCATCTGTTGAGGAGTACTGCCCTTCCATTTCCGGTACTTTGCAGCAGTTTTAAGATAATCTTAAAGTTTCTCATTGCTCAAATGGGTGTAATTTCTGATATAAGTGTTTCACTCGTCTCCGTTGCTTGATTTTGCTAGTGAGAAAGTGTCACTCAGTCGTTGAACGTCACTCAATTACATTGAAATTCTGAAAATGTCACACCTACGTAATTTGAAACCTTGGCAGCCATGAAGCGATACCACCTAATCAATGGACAGTATAAGACCATTTAACAGAAAACAGGGGAGGGTGAGTCGGTGACAAATGTTCAGTTAGTCTCTAGATGAAAAGCTGTTACCAAGCATAGTAACAGACTTCCAACTGCAAATTCCTCACATGTTGAATAGATACCAAAGCAGTACATCTCCTCTGGTGGTGGGTCTGTTGAACAAAATACCCTTTCTGACTGGCCTGGCTATTCAGGTATCAATCGTTAGTTAATATATAGAGACAGACACCCACATAGCAGTGGAAGAGGTTCAAAACTGGCACAATATGCACCAGGGCCGCAGTAGCAGCCTTTGCCCTGGTGGAACAAGGACACAGACCCCCAGGGGGTTGCTTTTTGGCAACCAGCCCTCAGCTCTTCATGCATAGTACAATTCATTGGGAGACTGTTCTTTCGCACCACTTTTGCTTTGTTGGCTTCACAGAAACAGACAAAAAGTGGATTTATCCCATCAATAATTTTTTTCTCTCTTCATTTTCAAGTCCAGCAGTGAGGAGGAGGAGTGTGCGCGGGCTCCCGGTCCGCGCACACTTCAGGAGCGATCATCGCCGATCCCCAGGGGACGTCAGCTTCAGATCCTGACAGCGGAACATGTAGCGCACTTGAGTGGGGCACTCTCTGCCTTCCGTGTCCACGAGTCTAGCAGTAAGGAAGCCCTGAACTATTTGGGACCGGCACCTAAGATGGCGGCTGCTGTCCAGATCTAAGAGCCGGATCTCGCAGCAAACTGAGCCAGACGCCGCTTTCGGACTCTAGTTCCCCCCTTTTGCCCTGACGCCACAGGTGAGCGGGGGGCTGGCGCGAACGCTATGGGGCATTTGCGGCCCCGCAATGCGGACTCCCACCAAATGGCGCTACCTCATGGCCCCATGCCTGACCTTAAGATGGCAGTAGGCGCCGATCCAATGCACCTGTGACACCCGATGTCAGTGTGATGAGCTACTGCGGCCCTGCGGCGCAAAGACGACCCCGGTAACGTGCACAGACATACCATCTTGCAGCAGACTCCCTGCACAGCATGCTCCTTGCTGCTACCACCGGGGTACCCCCGTCGTTGGCATAATGGGGGTGCACTGTAGCGGTTGGAGGCCCTCACCCACCCCAGAGAGAACACTTCATTGGAGCTGCCTGTCCCGCCATGGATCGAGGGGCACAGAGGTGCCCCACCCAGGAGTCTAGGCACACAGCCCCCGCTTCTGAGACTGGAGGCGTGAGGACAGCTGAGCTCAGCCTTCTTTCAGCCCTTCAACCCCTGTATGCCCCCTCTCCAACAACTTCTGTTGTAGTCAAACAAAGTGCTGCTGCAGCCGGGCGGGAGCGAGGAACCAGTGAACTTATCCCAAGTATGGGGGCGAGGGAGCCAGGACTGGCTGATTGTCTTCGAAGTTACTCCAGTGGACCCGAGCCTACACGCCTCCTCTCCCTTCCTAACTTTGATCTCTGTACCTCCACTCCCCCCCCCCCCCCCCCCGGACTTCCCCTGGCACTCTAATTCATACTCACTGGGCCACTCATGGACTTCTTTATGGTTTTTCCTTTGTCCTGGCAGCCATTTTGCTGCTGTTCTCGGCCGCTTTTCTCGGGACCCTGACCCGCCATCTTGTCCATTCCCTCGTCCTTTCCCTTTTCCCTCGTTTCCCCCTTGACTATCCTTAAATGTTTCTTCCTTTTTCTGATTTCCCTTTTCTCCATACTCTTGTATCCCTCCTACCCTCCCGTGGTGTTGTGACTGCGCCCCCCCCCCTCCGACCCCACTTAATGGAACTCTGCTCTCCTGGTTTTTTGGGTCTTGACCTGAGAAAATATACTATTTGTATACATATGTATATAGAGATAACTAATCACTAGTATATGCAGTAGACCTTTGTGCTATCTACCATTCCTATGTGACTCTTAGAGTATATCCATTTGTATCCCTTCCCTGAATATCTCTTCCTTGTGTGACTTTATAACTTGTATGTTTGCAATTTTGTTTCTGTTTGTATCTTTTATGTAACCCATGTAATCCTAAGTCCTTATGTATCGCAACTGGTTCTTATGAAAAGCGCTCTGACACCTTCGGGTAATGTTCGCGCTATATAAAATCGCATTAAATAAAATAAAACATAAGGGCTTGTTTTGGGTCAAGACAGGTGGAGCAGTTCTTCCTACTTGGAGGGAAGAGGAAGTGCATTGAAAGCCAGCAAGGTGATTGATTGCCCTTTGTGTAAGAGTGTGGCTACCTTGGGCTTGAATGCTGCTTTTGTCCGGAGAACTAGTTTGGCAAGAACAAAGTATACCATAGTACCACAAACTATGCCAGCAGTTCACCCACTCAGCTGCAGATTTGTCAATGAGGAAGACGGTCTTGATGGTTAACAGGTGAAGAGATTAACGTTGCATGGGCTCAATAGCAGTGAACGACAGGTGAGCACCAAACTAAGGTCCTACTGCATCATCAGAAAGGAATGAGTTACTTACCTGTAACTGCAGTTATCCAGTATTGGTATCTTTCATAGATTCACATGCCTGAATCATTCCCCGTCGTCAGGGTGGGAGTCCCCGGTACATAAATAAAGTAATGACATATATACTTAGTAATGGGCCAGAGGCCTCTCATTAGTAACATATCCATGTCCTTTTGTAAAAAGGACTTAACTTAGTCCAAGAGCCAACCAGCTATTACCACCATCTAGATCCTTCCTGGAAGGAGCACTGGTCCCTCAGATTTTCGTAAGCACAGTGCTAAGTAGTACACTACTGAGAGAACCAAGGTGAACCCTTCCAGGGCAGGTGGGTGGGTTGCATGTGAATCTATGAAAGATAACAATACTGGATAACAAATAGTTTTCTTACCTGTCGGTGTAGTTTTGCAGCTTGAGGATCTTTCTGGATTCACTATGCTGTGCATTATTCCGCGGTCTTGTGGTTGGGTCCGGATTCGTAGTCTTTTCTTTGGTTTTTTTTTTGTAGCCCAGGTGGGCGTCGGCGTCACACCCCCTTGAGTGTATTTCCGGTGACGTCGGCATGCTTCCTGCGGAAGCTCCCACTCTTGGTCGCCATCTTCGGGTTCCTTTTTTCCGTGTTTCTTTCGTTTCCGAAGTAATGGCAATGTTCTATTTAGTTGGTATTTTACCGCTTTGTAAAGTCCTTTCTTTTGTTAACCACCTCTTCTCTCTCCAGCCTCATCTTTCTGGCGGAGGTGGGTGGGTTCGCTAGTGAATCCAGAAAGATCTTCAAGCTGCAAAACTACACCGACAGGTAAGAAAACTATTCGTTTTGCAGCGTGAATCTTTCTGGATTCACTATGCTGTGCATAGATTTTGTAGCGGTTTCTCATCTCTGTGGCGGCTGGGTGGAAGATGAGCGTTGGGTGTTGAAGATGTGCTGTAGCACCTTCTGTCCAACTTGAGCTTCCTTGTTCATTTGTATGTCTACACAGTAGTGCTTCGTGAACGTGTGCACCGAAGCCCATGTTTCCGCCAGGCATATGTCCTCTATGGGTGTGTTAGCCAGGAAGGCTATTGTAGCGCCCTTCTTCCTGGTGGAGTGGGCACGTGTCCCCTCTGCCAGTTCTTGTCCTGCACGTTTGTGGCAGAGTTGAATTGTCTGTGCGATCCATCGTGCAATGGTCTTTTTCGTTACTGCTTTTCCCATGAAGCTGTTTGCGAATGACACAAAGAACTGTTTTGTTTTCCTGTGTCCCTTCGTCCTCTCAATGTAGTGCATGACTGCCCTTCTGGCGTCTAGGGTGTGCAGAGCTCGCTCTGCGCTAGTTGTTGGTTTTTGGAAAAAACTCGGTATCTGTATAGACTGGTTCATGTGAAATTTGGATACCACCTTCGGCATGAAGTGTGGTCAGTCCTCATCATTATCATTGTGTATTTGTATGTAGGGTTCTTGTAGCGTCAGCGCTTGAAGCTCGCTTACCCTGCGTAAGGACGTTATTGCAACCAGGAAGGCTGTTTTCATAGTTAGCATCTTTAGGGAGGCCTTGTGAAGTGGTTCAGAGGGCTCTTTCATGAGTTCCGTTAGGACTGTGTTCAAGTTCCATGCAGGTGGCGGCACCCGCTTGGGTGGTGCGATCCTTTTCGCCCCTTCCAGGAATCTCTTCACCACCTGTGATGTGAAGAAGATCCTGCAGTCTCTCCCCTTGTGTAGGCGACTATCGCTGCCAAGTGAACTCTCTAAGAGGATGAGCTAAGGTTCTTCTCCAGCAAGTGCGTCAGGTACCTTAGCACTGTGGAGTCCCTCTTCATTTTATTGTGAAGTCTTTCCTGTCTGCACCATATTGTGAATATTTTCCATTTCGCAACGTAGCACTTCCGAGTGCTGGGCCTTCGTGCCTCCCGAAGGACCCTCAGGGTGCTTTCTGGTAGTCTCAAATGTGCGAACTCTATGTCCTCAGGAGCCACACTACTAGGCTCATGCTCTCTGGCTCTGGATGTAGTACCTCTCCGTTCTGCATGGAGAGTAGGTCTTTCCTCCTGCTGAATCTGTGGGGGGCACACTGTCATCTCCATGATCTGCGAGTACCATGTCGGCCTCGCCCACTGTGGTGCGACCAGTATCAGTCTCATGTTGCTCGCTCTGCACTTGCTCAGCACTCTGTGCAACAGTGGTATCGGGGGAAAGGAGTAAGCAAATGTCCTTGACCAATCTATCCATAGGGCATTCCCCAGTGACCCCTCCTCGGGCTGCCTGGATGCGAAGCTTTGGCATTTTGCATTCTGGCGTGTGGCAAACAGGTCCACCGATGGTGTCCCCCATCTGTCGAACAGATACCTTGTCTCCTTAGCATTGAGCTCCCACTCGTGGGATGCCGATGTCTGCCTGCTGAGCCAATCGGCTTGTATGTTGTCCTTCCCTGGTAGGTGTATGGCTAGCAGGTCTATCTTGAGAGGGATGGCCCATCTCCATATCTCCTGTGCCAGCGTTGAAAGCGGGGCTGACTGTGTGCCCCCCTGCTTGTTGATGTAGAACATCGCAGTGGTGTTGTCTGTTTGTATCAACACCTTGTGTTTGTACAGTCTTGTTTGAAAGGCTATCAGCGCAAGGAAGATTGTCTTCAGTTCTAGGTAATTGATGTGCTTTGCCGCATCTGTTGGCGTCCACAGTCCCCTCACCTTGAGTTCCTCCATGTGGGCGCCCCATCCCTTCAGGGATGCGTCTGTGGTGATGGTCACTGTTGCCGTTGGGGGCGTTAGAGGCTTTCCCCTTGTTATGTTCTCCATGGTCCACCATGCCATCTCCTTCTGCACTGCGTGCGTTACAACCACTAGATCCTCCCAACCGCCTGTAGCTTGTGACCATTGCTCCTGTAGCCATTCTTGAATGGGTCTCATGTGGAGTCGTACATTTGGTACCAGGTGGATGCATGATGCCATCATGCCCATGATCTTGCTCGCAGTCCTCACTGTCCGAGCTTGTCCCTTCCGGTAGAGGCGAGTTTCCTTCACCAGCGCCCTCGCCCTCTTCTCACTGGGGAACACCTTGCCCTGTAAGGTGTTGATCTGTGCTCCCAGGAAGATCTTGACTTGTTCCGGCTCCATTGATGATTTCTTCCAATGGATGGAGAACCCCAGGCTTATGAGCGTGCTCGTCACTGCATGTGCGTGCTGCTTGCATTTCTGGTATGAGTTTGCTTTCACCAGCCAGTCGTCCAGGTAAGGGTATACGTGTATCCCCTGCCTTCGTAGGTGCGCTGCGACTGCTGCGAGGCACTTTGTGAAAACTCTTGGTGCTGATTTTAGTCCGAAGGCCAGTGTCGTGAACTGGTAGTGGCTTTCTCCAATGGTGAACCTGAGCATGTGTTTGTGCTTTCTGTTCATTGGGATGTGCAGGTAGGCGTCTTTGAGGTCTATTGTGACCATGAAGTCCCCGGTCTGCAATTGTGGGAGCACCTCTTGCAGGGAGGACATTTTGAATTTTTGCGTTCTTATGAATTTGTTCAGGAACCGTAAGTCCTGAATGGGTCTCATTGACTCGTCTACCTTTGGTACCAGGAAGTACGTGGAGTATATTCCTGTGTTTCTTTCCTTGAAGGGTACCCGTTCTATGGCCTGCTTACGCATGAGTTCCCTTGCCTCCTCCTGAAGACACTGCAGCTGCTTGCTTGCTAGTGTTTTTCTTTTTGGTTTTCTGCTTGTTGGCCTCCCCTCCAACTCTATGCAGTATCCGAATTGGATAATGTTGAGGATCCATTTGTCCGATGTGATTTCTCTCCACTCTCGGAGGTAAAATCTTAATCTTCCTCCCACTGGTGTCATGTGGTCGTATATGTCTAGTTTGTCTTGACCCCTCTGTACGTGCCGCCCCCTTTGATCTTTTTTGTGGGCGGGCACACTTAGTTTTTTGAAGTCACTTAGAGGAGGGCTGCTGCCCCCCTCTTCTGTTCTGTCCACGTCCATTTCCTCTCCCACGAAAGGACTGGCCTCTTTGTTGGTACTGCCAGGACTGCTTCTGCTGCCCCTGTTGAGCTTGCGAGTCTGCCTGGTGCGCTTGTTGGAAAACCTGGTGTGATGTACCTGGCTGGTTTCCACCTCTCCCGCCGGGCCTCCGTGACGGGGTGCCCCTTTTGTTGCCTCTGAACTGCAATGCTCCCATGGATCTTGCTGTTTCGTTATCTTTCTTTTGCTGACTGAGCTTTTCATCAACTGTTCCGAAAAGCGTGTCGCCGTTGAACGGTGTGTTCAGGATGCTGTGTTGCACCTCTGGTTTGAAACCTGAGATCCTGAGCCAGGCGTGTCTCCTTTCCGTGACACCCATCATCATGAGCCTGCTGGCGGTGTCTGCCCCATCCAGGGCCGTCTTAAGGCAAGAATTTGCCGCGTTCTTCCCTTCTTCAACCAGTTTTTCGGCCTTAAGCCTGGCATCCTGGGGCAGGTCCTTCACCAACTGCCCCATCTCCTCCATGATCTGGTACATGTGCCTGTTTATCAGGGCGTTGGAATTAGCCATGCGCCAGTGGGTCACGGCATTCCGTTCGATCCTTCTGCCCACCAGATCCATCCTCTTGCTCTCCTTATCCGGTGGTGGACCCGAGGTAGTGGGTACGTTGGCCCTCTTCCTTGCTGTGGCCACGATAATGGAGTCTGCGGAGACCATGCCCTGAATGTAGGCTGGGTCCTTTGAGGAATGTTTGTACTTTTTCTCCGTTCTGGGAGTTACTGCCTTGCATGTTGCGGGTTCCCTGAATGCTTCCTTCCCCTGAGCCAAGACTCTGTCGAGCATTGGAAGGTACTGGCTCCTTGTTTGTGTTGGGAGCAATGTCTCTAGAAGGAAGTCTGCTTTCTGCTTCTCTTCGTCGAGCTTGAGCTTGAATGCTGCTGTGGCAGATTTTTATCACCGAGTTGTAGGCCCCGATGTCGTCCGGCGGCGAGGGCCTCGAGGGGTATGTGTCGACCGCCTCCTCCGGGCTGTCGGTGTCGACATCTATGTAATCTACCTCCTGTAGGTCAGAGGGTGCCGACTCTGCGTCCGTCTTGCTGTCCTCTTCCTCCCCATAGTTGTAGCTATCTTAGGGATTCTCGTACCCTTCTTGGTCGTCGACCACCTAGACGTCCTGGTCTTGTTCCTCGGCGACCTCGTCGATCTCGTCTTCCTCCTCGACCGCCTCCACCACCAGTGGCTTGGTCTTGTGAGGGATCGTGAAGGCTTTCATCTTAGCGTCGAAATCTTTCTTCCGCTGCATGATGTTCTCCATTTCGGACTCTAGGCGCCTTCTCTTCTCCATCTCGGCCGCGTGTTCCGCGTCTGATGGATCAGCCGTTCTTTTCGGCGCCGAGCTTTTCGGTGTCAAAGTCTTCGACGTCGAACCGGATTTTGGCTCTCTGGTCGTCGTTAGTTTAGGGTCTTTCTCCCTCGGCGTCGATCGATCCTTTTCGGGGATGATTTTCGACGTTTTCTACTGATCAGCAGCTCTCGGCGCCGGGGACTCCTTCTCGGAGGATCCGCTGGGCCTGTGAGTAATCGCGGACGCCGCCTTCTTTGGCATCGGCGCTTTCGGGGTCTTGCCCTCGATTTTGAGACTCAGTCTCTCGGGTTCTTGTGGGCCGAAGAGTCTCCTACCTTATCAGAAGTCTTCGTGTAATCGGTCTCTACGACCGTGTAGCTGTCGTCTTCGGCGGCAGCGTTGTCTTCTTCCTCAGGAGGACATCCCCAGCTCGTAGAGGGACGGAGTCGGGGCTTTCCCCTGCAGGGTGGCGTGTGCTACCCTCTGTCTCTCTCTCACACGAAGGGTCTTCGGGGCGAAAGCGGAGCAGGCGTTGCAGTCCCCGCTTTCGTGGTCCACCGGTAGGCAAAGGTTGCAAACCAGGTGCTGGTCCTTCTGCGCATACTTGTGGTGGCAGTTACGGCAGAACTTGAACGGCGTGTTGTCCATCATCGAGCGTCCAGGGGCTCCCTGGTCGCGTGTTCGTCGACGGTCATCGAGGATCTTGATGAAAAACGCCTTCTCCTTGCTGATTGTTCGTCGATGAAGTCCCCTGGAGTCTTCAGATGACTTCTCCTTGTGTTTTCTGTCTTTTCCTTTCTTCTTTCTCCAAAAATGTCTGGAGCCCAAACGGGAACGATCCAGACCCGACCGCGGAAAAAAAGAATCTGAAGATGGCGCCCAAGAGTGGGAGCTTCCGCAGGAAGCATGCCGACGTCACCGGAAATACACCCAAGGGGGTGTGACGCCGACGCCCACCTGGGCTACAAAAAAAAAAAAAAAAAAAAAAAAAAAAACCACACAAAGAAAAGACTACAAATCCGGACCCAACCACAAGACCGCGGAATAATGCACAGCATAGTGAATCCAGAAAGATTCACGCTGCAAAACTGCAGTTACAGGTAAGTAACGTATTCCTTATCCAGTATTATGGGTATCTTTCATAGATTCACATGCCTGAATCAGAGTAGCGAGCAATACCAAGCACATTTCGAATGGTACAACAGTAAATCTCACTAGATAATAACATATCAATTGTGAAATGCAAAAGGTACCAACATGCAATAGTAGAGAGAAATGTGCAAGTAGACAGTAGGAAGGTGGGATGAAAGGGAAGGCTCACCTCTAGTGAGATATATATATGACGGAGCACAGCCTGTCCCACTGCTGCATTTTTCATAAGTTCAGTATCCAAGCAGTAGTGCCTGGTGAACGTATGAGGAGTCTTCCATGTCACCGCTCTGCAGATATCAATGATAGGCACTCCTGCAAAGAGCGCCATGGAGGTTGAGACTGCTCTAGTGGAATGAGCCCGAACTTTGGAATGCAGAGGATGTCCTGCTTGTTTATGACAGAAAGCAATAGCTGCAGAGATCCAACGTGAAATGCTTAGTCAAAGGAAGACCTTTCCTAGGTCTGCTAAAGGCAACGAAAAGTTGGTTAGATTTTCGAAATGTCTCTGTTCTGTGTATGTAGAACTTCAGACAGCATTTGAGATCTAAAGAGTGGAGAGACCTCTCTGCTGCAGAATGTGGATTCGGGAAGAAAAACCGCAGTACAATAGGCTCATTAAGGTGAAAGTCAGATGGAACTTTTGGAATGAATTTAGGATTAGTCCTCAGAATCACTCTGTCCTGCCTGAATTGGAGGAAAGGGTCTTGAATTGAAAAGGCTTGGAGTTCGCTTACTCTTTTCGCTGAGGTAAGGGCCAATAGAAGAGCCGTTTTCCAGGAAAGATATTTGATATCCGCTTTGTGTATTGGCTCAAAGAGATGCTTCATTAATTGAGCAAGCACAGCGTTCAGCTGCCAGGCAGGCGGTAAAGACTTCACTGGAGGAAATGTCCTGAACAAACCTTTAAGAAATTGTTTTACGAGTCTGTTGGACCAGAGGTAAGTACCAGCTGTGGAACGTCTGACACGAGATATGGCAGCCAGGTGAACTTTTGTTGAAGCATGAGCCAGACCGGAGTTTGCCAAATTAAGAAGGTAAGGTAAGATCTCTGCCGGTGATGAAGAAAAGGGATGTATTTTGACCGATTTACACCACATGCAGAACCTTTTCCATTTCAGGGAATACGTCTTGTTGGTACTGTCGGCCGAGCCCAGGCTAGAACAGCTCGGCAGTCTGACGGGATGTTCAAGTTCTGGAATTCTCTGAACTCAGGATCCAAGCCGATTATCTGAGAGATGCTGGATCCGGATGTTGGACTAGTCAGTGGTTCATTGAGAGGAGATTGGGGCACGGCTTCAATGGGATCGGCGGTTCCAGCGATAGGAGATGAAGCCTGTGAACCAGTGTGGGCGCGGCCACGCTGGAGCTATCAAGATCAGGGTACAATGTTCCGCCTTCAGCTTCCTGAGGACCCTGGGAATCAGGGGAAATGGAGAAAATGCGTACGAAAAGGCGTTGAACCATGCGATCGAAAATGCATTCCCTAGAGACCTTTTCTGGGGACGCCAGCTTGCGTAATGTTGGCATTTGGCGTTGTGTCTGGTTGTGAACCGATCCAGGTGAGGCTTGCCCCATCGAGAGAAGATGTGATTGAGAATTTGGTGGTCCAGCTCCCACTCGCGGCGCACAGAGCGCGGTCAGCTCAGTGAGTCTGCAAGGACATTGTCCGTTCCAGGGATGTATTCTTCCCGAAGGGAAATGTTGTGCAGAAGTAGCCAGTTCCAGATCTTGAGATTCGCGAGACAACATCAGAGACTGAGTACCCCCTTATTTGTTGATATAGTGCATAGTGGTGGTGTTGTCTGTCCTCACAAGCACTGGGGAGTTTTTGATCCGAGGCAGGAACGCTCGAAGCGCCAGGTAAACCGCTCTTAACTCGAGAAGGTTTGTGGAGTTGTTTTTCGGCAGGGGACCACTGTCCGTTGATTGAGTTCTTGGAGGAACACCCCCCAACCTTCCAGGGACGCATCTGTTATTATATGCGGCGAGGCTGGAAGCAGGAACGGCATACCTAGTGTATGGTTCTGTGGATGAATCCACCACTGTAGAGCTTTTACCATGGAAGGCGTCACTCGGATTACATCTTCGAATGATCCTGTACACTGGATCCATTGACTGGATAATGCTTCCTGAAGACGCATATGAAGACGGCAGTGTGGAACTAACAGGATGCAAGAAGACATCATCCCCAGCAGGGTCTTGTAAAGGCAGACCGTGAGTGTTCTTCTGGTTCGTACACGGGCCGCCAAGGATGCCAGTTTGGATTGACGCTCCTGTGAAGGGAATGCTTTTTTCTGAGCCGTATCTAGGACAGTGCCTAGGAAAGTGAGACGCTGGGAAGGCTGAAGGACGGATTTGTCTCGATTGAGATTAAGGCCCAAGTCGTTGAAAAGTTGAAGACAAGCGTTGGAGGACTTAGTCACGCCTGCCAAAGAAGGAGCCTTGATTAGCCAGTCGTCCAAGTATGGGAAGACTTGGTGATGTTGCCGGAGGTACGCTGCTACTGGAAACAGGCATTTTGTAAAAATGCGGTGCCGCCGACTGCAGGCCGAAGGGCAACACCCGAAACTGGTAGTGCTTGTCTGCCACAGCAAACCTGAGGTATTGCTTGTGATTTCTGTGGATAGGCACGTGAAAATAAGCGTTTTGAAGTCGTTCGCATTGAGGAGTTGAAGGACCTCCTGAATGGACACCATACGGAATGACTGTTTCTTGAGATACTGGTTTAGGTTTCTTATGTCCAATATAGGTCTTCATTTTTTTTATCTTTTTTCCGAATTAAGAAGAATCGGGAGTAGGACCCCTTGCCTTTCTGATCTTATCTTAGGTGCAATTTGTAAAGCGCACTAACGCCGAAGCTTCTTGGCGCTGCTCGCGAGGGACTTTCTATAGCACCTTTTCGGAGCATAAGTGATAGCTCCAATTGCAGCTGATGTAAGTTCTTGTGGAGCATTGGGCGAGGAGGAGTTTGAGGAGGGGTTTCTGTGAACTCCAGAGTGTCCGAATTGAACTAGTTGAAGGACCCATCGATCCGTAGTAATCAGTTTCCAATTTTGTAGGAAAGACTAGATTCTTCCTCCAATCTTGTACGGTAGAGAAGAAGTGGAGACCTGTGACAGGGAGAAGTCATTGTCTTCTGGCTGTGTTAGTTTTTCCTCCTTTGCCACGAAAGGAAGACCTTGTGTAGGACGACTGTTGTCTCTGCTGATATTGGGGTTTGTACTGCTGGTTTGAGCTGTACGAGGACCGGTAACCTTGAAAATCTCCTCTTGAAGCTTGGCCTCTCCCTCTGGAGCCCCGAAAGGGAGGTTTAGTAAACTTGAGGGTACCCAGTGCCTTCGCTGTATCGGTATCTTTTTTAATACCTTGAAGCGCCTCATCTATATGTGCTCCAAATAAAAGTTGGCCATCATAAGGCAAGTCAAGTACCTTAGCTTGCACTTCCGGCCGAAAGGTAGTTGCTTTGAGCCAGCCTTGACGTCTCAGCACCGCAGCTCCAGCTAGCTGGCGGAAACCAGTCGATGCGACATCCATAGCACAGTCAATCATGTTTTTGGGCTACAAAGCCCCTATCAACCTCGACCCATGGTGGCCAAACTGTCTTGGTCCTCCACCCCTCCCTAAGAACCAGATAAAGAGCCTGGGGGTGTGGCTTGACTCCTCTTTGGGATTCCAAGTCCAGGCAAAGAAGGTTGCTGCGACCGGTTATGGACTGATTAGGGTCCTCAGGAAGGTCTTGACCTTTCTTCCGTTTGAGGCCAGACGCATGCTAGTACAGTCGCTGATTCTCTTGCGGTTGGACTATGCCAATGCTGTCTATTGTGGGGCCCCTGCAGGGTCCATCCAAACTTTGCAATCTGTGCATAACTGCGCAGCTCGGCTGCTTATGAACATACGCAGCTCAGCGAAGGCCGCATTGCGACATCTTCATTGGCTGCAGATTCATGAAAGAATCACGTTTAAAACCCTGTGCATGGCGCATAAGTCGGTCTGGAATTATGGTCCCACTATTCTTTATCCTCTGTTTTGCCGACACCAATCTCTCAGATCCTTGAGATCTAATCAGCGTAATTTACTGGTGGTACCAAGGGTGAAGCGAGCCCGAATGGGTGGTCGCCAGCTCTCTTTTCTAGCAGCCAAGTGCTGGAACAATCTCCCAGATAACATCAGGCTTGAAAGTAACCATCTCGCCTTTAGGAAGCGACTGAAGACACTTCTGTTCCATTGATTGTCTTCAACCAGTCCTTTGGTCTAACAGCGCTGGGATGCCTTAGGGTAGCCATGCGCTATAGAAAAGAGTATTCATTCATTCATTCATGTCTGAGGCTGAGCGTTCGCCTTCTAAGAGAATCTTTTTTGCCTCTTCTTTCTCTTCCTCCGACAAAGATCCCAAATATGAGGCGATATCAGCCCCCATTTGACGATTGTAACGTCCTAACAGTGCCATGGAGTTTGCAGCTCGCACTGTCAATGCGGACATTGAAGAACACAGCTTCCCAATATTGTCCAGTTTTCGTCCCTCCTTATCCGGTGGCGCAGTTAGAGTAGCCTAAGGATTTGCGCTGCGCTGCTTGAGTAATGACTGAGTATTGACGAGTATGGCTTGGGATGGCCAGTAAGGCCAGCTGGAGCCGTGTCTGGAGCCTTCTATTTCTTGTCCAGCCTGGGCAGAACCTGGGGCAAGGAAGAAGGGTTTTGCATGATTTTAACCCCTTGGGTCCAAATGTATTCTATGATAGGTATGGACCTAACAGTCTTTTTGAACGGTTCCCTGAAATCATAAAGGAAGCAGTCTTGTTGTTGGGTAGTTATTGGAATTTTGAAACGCAAAGCCGCCCTTTCTAGGATATTATGGAATCCCTGAATGTCCTCCAGGGGCGAATCGGCTTGCGTTGGCACAGGAGATGCTGGACACGGAATGACGTAATCATCCCACTCGTCATATGAATCCTGGAGTTCCCCTTCCACCTGCTGTTGCTCCTCTTCTTCATCCGAGGATGGAGGATGGAGGATGCTGTGCAGGAGCAGGATCAGGGTGAAGCACTAGAGGTGGAGGCCGAGGTCTAGGCGGAGGCGTAACCACTTAAGGTGGAGGAGGAGTAGAGGGAAACCTGTTTGTAGTCCGCAATCAAGAACTGCAGATCCGTGACTATGGACGCAGGAAGACACCATAGGTTGAGGAGGAGGTTGGAATTCCTCCTGGTAATCCACTCGTTTATCCTGCTCTTGTTCCTCATAATCTGAACTCATGATATTTTACGTGCAGTTCAGATGGGCTTGTAGCTGTCTGGAACATAGAATCCTCATCAGAGTCTTCGTTATCCAGAAGATGCGCAGGTGGTAAAGCCTGGACTCTGCTCGGAGAGGTTAGATCCGGTGTCAGAGTGCGTTTAGTAATTTTTAAGTGAACATATGCACTTTTCAAGGTAGGTTCCTGTGTCGTCGTCGAGCTAGTCGACAGGGTGACCGTCGACAGAGGGACGTCGACGACTGATCCAGAAGGTATCGTCGACGCCGATGTCGTAGTCGACGGTTGCAGCGTCGATGACGTAGTCGACGGTGATTTCTTAGTAGACGGCTTCGTCGTAGAGTGTGACCTAGTCGACGTCGATGGAGCCTTCGTCGACGTTGATTTCTTCGTCGACTACGGAGCTTTAGTCTACAACGATGTGGACTTAGTCGACGTGGAAGCGCTAGTCGACGACGGCGTCAACGTCTATCTTTATAATAGATGAAACGGACCTACCAGTCGACGACAATGAAGAGGTTGTAGAAGTCGACGTGGATAATGAAGAGGACGCCACAGAAGTGGAGATGGTTGCTGTCGACGCTGTCACAGGCAGCGCTGAAGAGGTCGTGAAGGGTTTCTTAAAGGTGGAAACAGAGCCCTGAGGAGAAACCTTCACAGGCAAGACCTTAGAATGAACCTCTGAAGACTTCAGCGTCTTCTTTGGGAGTGGCTCTGAAGACGGTCCTGGGGATGTCACTCTAGGTCTTTTAGGAGAGGAATGTGGACTCCTGAAGGAACACTCACTCTCACCTGAAGAGACTGCCTGGTCCTTATCCTTCAGTCTCTGTAGCCATATCAAAAGGCACCCCTCTCTGTCCTTGAGGGTCTTTGTTGAAAAGGTCCGACAGATCTTACAATCCTTAGAAGAGTGGTCTGGGTAGAGACAATAAAGGCAATCCTTATGCTTGTCATCTACATGAAGCCTCTTCTTGTTACAAGAGGCACAAGGTCTAAAAAGTCCTTTTTTAGGAGTATCAGCCATGGTAAACTGAAAACCCCACACAACTGAAGAAATTGTTGTCCTGACCGGAGCATTCAGCTACTTCTAGAAACAGAGCCTCCTGCCACAAGTCCCACTGTCCCCTGGTACCACATATGCTTGTCTGCAAGCATCATCCATTAATCTCTAGCTCGCCCAGATGAATACCCAACCCATCAATGATACAGTCACAACAGTTTGTTCAAGGTGGAGTAGGGAGAGGGGTCTGCAGATGGTTCAAATGCTGTCAGGCAGCCACCACTGCAGGTCTTTCAGAGTCTCCTTTGAAATCTGGATGGAGTCTAAAGATTGCCTTGGTGCTAAGCCCAGTGAGACTTCACATCCCACTGCAGAGCCTGCATGTGCCACATGTTGTCCAGTAGTAGTATACAGGAGGCCAAGAAGTCTCAGAGCTTATCACACTGAGACCAAGACTGAAGCCTGAATGTCCTGGACTCGTTGATGCAGAGTAATGGCTCGAAAAGCACTGTATCCTAGATGGCCATGATAAATGGGAGCCGCTGTGAATCAGTCAGGTGTGACTTCAGCATACTGATGGAAAAACCCAACAATGTCAACAGATCAGCCGTCGTCTGGAGGTGTTTAACAGACATGAGGAGACGCCACCTTTATCAACAAGTAGTAAAGGTATTGGAAAGACTGGTATTTCCAACCTTCCTAGATAAGCTGCGACCCCCCCCCCACCCCCACCACCACTTCTGTGAACACCAGAGATGCAATGGTCTAGCCAAAAGTGAGCAATGAACAATGGAAAGGCTTGTGGCTTACCTGAAACTGACCATAGCATCTGTGGGACTGCCAGATGGGGATGTAAAAAAATAAGCGCCCTGCAAGTCAAGCACTACCATCCAGTCTCCTGGATCCAAGGCAGACAAGACTTGGGCCCGCCCTTGCAGTGGAGGAAGTTCGAAGATGTAGGATTGGATGAAGGCCTCAGTCCTTCGTACCAGAAAATAATAGGAGTACACTCTCAAATGCTCCCTTTGCCAAGGGCCAGAATTTTTTTGGGAGAGGTCTTCCAGGAGGCGTTGCAGGTCAGCTGAAACAGACAGGAAGGAGCCAGGAACAGCTAAATTCTAGGATCTGGAGCATCCAGCGGTTGGACGTTATGCTCTGTTAATCGGGGAGGTGAAAAGTGACTTGCTTGCCTACTGGGCAATCTGGTGCCACTGAGGCTAACAAGGCAGTTTTGATACAGCTTTTATTTTTTGTGGTGGGGGGAGGGGGATTGGGGAGAAGCGTTCCTCTTCCTCTACCATCAAAGGTTTGGGAAGCTTGCTGAGGCCCATATTGGCCCCTCTGCTGGTAGCCCTTTCTAAAGTCTCAATAGGCAAGAGTGGTCTGGGCAACTGGCGTATAGGCAGAGCTACACAGAATGAGCTGTGGCTTTGCTCTTTTTTAAACTTTCTAAGGCAGAGTCTGCCTTTCTTCAAACAGACCAGGCCATTCAAATGGCATTTCCGTTAGAGACTGCTGGACGTCTGAAGAGAAGCCTGTGAAGCGCATCCAGGTGTGGCGCCTTAGTACCACACTGATGCAGACTAGACTTAGCCAAGAGTCTGACATATTCAAGCCAGGCCTGATGGCGTGTGAAGGTTTCCTTTCGCTCACTCTCCATCCAGGGGAGTTTTTGGGGACTACTAGCACGCGCATCAATGCCTCACTGAAGTGCAATAGAGGTTCCAGGTTTGTTTGTGCAGAATTCAGGACTTAAGTAGGAACACTGGTTTTGACCCCTGTAGTTGGCAATCTGAAGTCTACGAATTAAGTCTCTCTCCTGAATAGCAAATGAGATGGTGTGCTGTCGCCGGTCTAGAAGAGGACTGGAAAATGTCTGGGCAGATTTTTTGACCAATGGTGTCTTATAGGCCTTCAAAATGTCCCCCATCTTGATGAGCTTCACCTTGGTCATTATCAGCATGGTGGTGTATAGTCCAGTCCTTAGTGAGCACAATGTCAAGGTGGGTTTATCTCAGTCTCTGATAAAACTATCATATCCTTGTCTGGAATAGTTGCCAGTCCCCGCGTTCGAATACTGGGCAGTGGCGTCAGCCTAGTCGCTGGCCTTCGATCCAGTGTAGTCTGTGCCGATGGTAGGGTTGGGGCTCAGTCGAGTAGCCAGATCCAAATGAGGTACCAGCTTTGGGTGGAGGTCAAGTGGAGTGGTCTGCACTAGGAGAAGGATCTGCCGGCAGTAATTCAACTGTCATCCACCTCCCCTCTGTGGCACCCAAAGGGATTTGTGTACGGAACCAAACACATTGGGCTGTTGTGGCATAGCTGTCCATTGTAGATTGAAATTAGTGAAGGTGTTGGTTCCAGGCAGGGAGACACTTTGTGGTCAAGTGGAGAAACGAATAGTTTTCTTACCGGTCGGTGTAGTTTTGCAGCTTTAAGATCTTTCTGGATTCACTATGCTGTGCATTATTCCACGGTCTTGTGGCTGGGTCCGGATTCGTAGTCTTTTCTTTGTTTTTTTGTTTTTTTTTCGTAGCCCAGGTGGGCGTCGGCGTCACACCTCCTTGGGTGCATTTCCGGTGACGTCGGCATGCTTCCTGCGGAAGCTCCCACTCTTGGGCGCCATCTTCGGTTTCTTTTTTTCCGTGTTTTTCATTTCCGAAGTAATGGCAATGTTCTATTCAGGTGATATTTTACCGCTTTGTACTTTTAAAAGTTTCCCTTTTTTTTTTTAACCACCTCTTCTCTCTCCAGCCTCATCTTTCTGGCGGAGGTGGGTGGGTTCGCTAGTGAATCCAGAAAGATCTTCAAGCTGCAAAACTACACCGACAGGTAAGAAAACTATTCGTTTTGCAGCGTGAATCTTTCTGGATTCACTATGCGGTGCATAGATTTTGTAGCGGTTTCTCATCTCTGTGGCGGCTGGGTGGAAGATGAGCGTTGGTTATTGAATATGTGCTGGAGCACCTTTTGTCAGACTTGTGCTTCCTTGTTCATCTGTATATCCACACAGTAGTGTTCGTGAACGTGTGCACCGAAGCCCATGTTGCCGCCAGGCATATGTCCTCTATGGGTGTGTTAGCCAGGAAGGCTATTGTAGCACCCTTTTTCCTAGTGGAGTGGGCACGTGTCCCCTCTGCTAGCTCTTGTCCTGCACGCTTGTGGCAGAGTTGAATTGTCTGTGCGATCCATCGTGCAATAGTCTTTTTGGTTACTGCCTTTCCCATGAAACTGTTAGCGAATGACATGAAGAACTGTTTGGTCTTCCTGTGTCCCTTCGTCCTCTCAATGTAGTGCATGACTGCCCTTCTGGCGTCCAGGGTGCGCAGAGCTCGCTCTGCGCTAGTTGTTGATTTTTGGAAAAAACTCTGTATCTGTATAGACTGGTTCATGTGGAATTTGGATACCACTTTCGGCATGAAGTGTGGGTCAGTCCTCATCACAACCCTATCATTGTGTATTTGTATGTAGGGTTCTTGTAGCGTTAGCGCCTGAAGCTCGCTTACTCTGCGTAAGGACGTTATTGCAACCAGGAAAGCTGTTTTCATAGTTCGCATCTTTAGGGAGGCTTTGTGAAGTGGCTCAAAGGGCGCTTTCATGAGTTCCGTGAGGACTATGTTCAAGTTCCATGCAGGTGGCGGCCCCCGCTTGGGTGGTGCGATCCTTTTTGCTCCTTCCAGGAATCTCTTCACCACCTGTGATGTGAAGAAACTCCTGCACGTCTCCCCCCTTGTGTAGGCGACTATCGCTGCCAAGTGAACTCTCTAAGAGGATGAGCTAAGGTTCTTCTCCAGCAAGTGTGTTAGGTACCTTAGCACTGTGGAGTCCTTTAGTGTGAAGTCTTTCTTTTCTGCACCACATTGTGAATCTTTTCCATTTCGCAACGTAGCACTTCCGAGTGCTGGGTCTCCCTGCCTCCCGAAGGACCTTCAAGGTGCTTTCTGGCAGTCTCAAATGTGCGAACTCTATGTCCTCAGGCTCAGGCTCAGGCTCTCTGGCTCTGGGTGTAGCACCTCTCCGTTCTGCATGGAGAGTAGGTCTTTCCTCCTGTCGAATCTGTGGGGTGCACACGGTGTCATCTCCATGATCTGCAAGTACCATGTCTGTCTGGCCCACTGTGGCGCGACCAGTATCAGGGTCATGTTGCTCGCTCTGCACTTGTTCAGCACTCTGTGTCAGTGGTATCGGGGGGAAAGGCGTAAGCAAATGTCCCGGACCAATCTATCCATAGGGCATTCCCCAGTGACCCCTCCTCGGGCTGTCTGGATGCGAAGTTTTGGCATTTTGCGGTGTTCCCCATCTGTCGAACAGCCACCTCGTCTCTTGAACATTGAGCTCCCACTCGTGGGATGCCGATGTCTGTCTGCTGAGCCAATCTGCTTGTATGTTGTCCTTCCCTGGTAGATGTATGGCTAGCAGGTCTATCTTGAGAGGGATGGCCCATCTCCATATCTCCTGCGCCAGCGTTGAAAGCGGAGCTGACTGTGTGCCCCCCTGCTTGTTGATGTAGAACATCGCGGTGGTGTTGTCTGTTTGTAGCAACACCTTGTGCTTGTACAGTCTTGTTTGGAAAGCTTTCAGTGCAAGGAAGATTGTCTTTAATTCCAGGTAATTGATGTGCCTTGTCGCATCTGCTGGCGTCCACAGTCCCCTCACCTTGAGCTCCATGTGAGCGCCCCATCCCTTCAGGGATGCGTCTGTGGTGATGGTCACTGTTGGCGTTGGGGGCATTAGAGGCTTTCCCCTGGTTATGTTCTCCATGGTCCACCATGTCATCTCCTTCTGCACTGCGTGCGTTACAACCACTAGATCCTCCCAACTGCCTGTAGCTTGTGACCATTGCTCCTGTAGCCACTCTTGAATGGGTCTCATGTGGAGACGTACATTCGGTACCAGGTGGATGCATGATGCCATCATCCCCATGATCTTGCTCGCAGTCCTCACTGTCCGAGCTTGTCCCTTCCGGTAGAGGCGAGTTTGCTTCACCAGTGCCCTCGCCCTCTTCTCGCTGGGGAGCACCTTGCCCTGCAAGGTGTTGATCTGTGCTCCCAGGAAGATCTTCACTTGTTCCGGCTCCATTGATGATTTCTTCCAATGGATGGAGAACCCCAGGCTTATGAGCGTGCTCGTCACCGTGTGTGCGTGCTGCTTGCATTTCTGGTATGAGTTTGCTTTCACCAGCCAGTCGTCCAGGTAGGGGTATACGTGTATTCCCTGCCTTCGTAGGTGCGCTGTGACTGCTGCGAGGCACTTTGTGAAGACCCTCTGTGCTGATTTTAGCCCGAAGGCTAGTGTCATGAACTGGTAGTGGTTTTCTCCGATGGTGAAACTGAGCATATGCTTGTGCTTTCTGTTCATTGGGATGTGCAGGTAGGCGTCCTTGAGGTCTATTGTGACCATGAAGTCCCCGATCTGCAGTTGCGGGAGCACCTCTTGCAGGGAGGTCATTTTGAATTTTTGCGTTCTTATGAATTTGTTCAGGAACCTTAGGTCCAGAATGGGTCTCATTGTCTCGTCTACTTTTGGTACCAGGAAGTACGTTGAGTATATTCCCTTGTTTCTTTCCTTGAAGGGTACCCGTTCTATGGCCTGCTTCCGCAGGAGTTCCTTTACTTCTTCCTGAAGACACTCTAGCTGCTTGCTTGCTAGTTGTTTTCTTTTTGGTTTTCTGCTTGTTGGCCTCCCCTCCAACTCTATGCAGTATCCAAATTGGATGAGGTTGAGGATCCATTTGTCTGATGTGATTTCTCTCCATTCTTGGAGGTAAAATCTTAATCTTCCTCCCACTGGTGTTATGTGGTCGTAGATGTGTAGCTTGTCTTGACCCCTCTGTACGTGCTGCCCCCTGGGATCTTTTCTTTGGGTGGGCACACGGGGTTTTTTGAAGTCACTTAGAGGCGGGCTGCTGTCCACCTCTTCTATTCTGTCCACGTCCATTTCCTCTCCCTCGAAAGGACTGGCCTCTTTGCTGGTATTGCCAGAACTGCTTCTGCTGACCCTGCTGCGCCTGCAAGTCTGCCTGGTGAGTCTGTTGGAAAGCCTGGTGTGATGTACCTGGCTGGTTTCCCCCTCTCCCGCCAGGCCTCCGTGACGGGGTGCCCCTTTTGTTGCCTCTGAACTGCAATGCTCCCATGGACCTTGCTGTTTCGTTGTCCTTTAGTTGACTGAGCTTTTCATCAACTGTTGTTCCGAAAAGCGTGTCGCCGTTGAACGGTGTGTTCAGGATGCTGTGCTGCACTTCTGGTTTGAAACCTGAAATCCTGAGCCAGGCGTGTCTTCTTTCAGTGACACCCATCATCATGAGCCTGCTGGAGGTGTCTGCTCCATCCAGGGCCGTCTTAAGGCAAGAATTTGCCGCGTTCTACCCTTCTTCGACCAGCTTTTCGGCCTTCTGTCTGGCATCCTGGGGCAGGTCCTTCACCAACTGCCCCAGCTCCTCCATGATCTGGTACATGTGCGTTGGAATTAGCCATGCGCCAGTGGGTCGCGGCGTTCCGTTCGATCCTTCTGCCCACCAGATCCATCCTCTTGCTCTCCTTATCCGGTGGTGGTCCAGAAGTAGTGGGTACGTTAGCCCTCTTCCTTGCTGTGGCCGTGATAATGGAGTCTGCAGAGACCGTCCCCTGAATGTAGGGTGGGTCTATTGAGGAATGTTTGTACTTCTTCTCTGTTCTGGGAGTTACTGCCTTGCATGTTGCGGGCTGCCTGAATGCTTCCTTCCATTGAACCAAGACGCTGTCGAGCATTGGCAGGTATTGGCTCCTTGTTTGTTTGGGGAGCAATGTCTCTAGAAGGAAGTCTGCTTTCTGCTTCTCTTCGTCGAGCTTGAGCTTGAGCGCCGCTGCGGCAGATCTTATCACCGAGTTGTAGGCCCCGATGTCGTCCGGCGGCGATGGCCTCGAGGGATATGTGTCGACCGCCTCCTCCGGGCTATCGGTGTCGACATCTAGGTAATCCACCTCCTGTAGGTCAGAGGGGGCCGACTCTGCGTCCGTCCTGCTGTCCTCTTCCTCCCCATAATTGTAACTATCGTAGGAATTCTCTCTCTCTTCCTGGTCGTCGACCACCTCGACGTCCGGGTCTTGTTCCTCGGGGACCTCGTCTTCTTCCTCGACCACCTCCACCACTGGTGGCTTGGTCTTGTGTGGGATCGTGAAGGTTTTCATCTTTGCGTCGAAATCTTTCTTCCGCTGCAAGAGGTTTTCCATTTCGGCCTCGAGGCGTCTTCTCTTCTTCTCCATCTCGGCCGCGTGTTCCGCGTCGGATGGTTCGGCCGCTCTTTTCGGCAGTTGGCTCGTCGCCGTGTTCTTCGGTGCCGAAGTTAGACGTCGAACCAGATTTTGGCTCTCTGGTCGGCATCGGTAGTTTAGGGTCCTTCTCCCTCGATCGATCGATCCTTTACAGGGACGATTTTCGACGACTTCTGCTGCTCAACAGCTCTCGGCGCCGGGGACTCATTCTCAGAGGATCCGCTGGTCCTGTGGGTACTCGCGGACGCCAGGTGTTTTAGCGTCGGCGTTTTCAGGGCCTTGCCCTCGTTTTTCCGAGACTCAGTCTCTTGGGTTCTTGGGGGCCGGAGAGTCTCCTACCTTATCAGAAGTCTTTGTGTAATCGGTCTCTACGACCGTGTAGCTGTCGTCTTCGGCGGCAGCGTTGTCCTCTTCCTCGGAAGACATCCCCAGATCGTAGAGGGACGAGTCGGGGCCTTCCCCTGTAGGGTGGCGTGCGTTACCCTCCGTCTCTCTCTCACACGAAGGGTCTTCGGGGTGAAGGCGGAGCAGGCGTTGCAGTCCTCGTTTTCGTGATTTACCGGTAGACAAAGGTTGCATACCGGGTGCTGGTCCTTCTGCGCGTACTTGTGGTGGCAGTTACGGCAGAACTTGAACGGCGTGTTGTCCATCATCGATCGCTCAGGGCCTCCCTGGTCGCGTGTTCGTCGAAGATCTCGATGAATTCTCCTTCTCCTTTGCTGACTACTCGTCGATGAAGTCTCCTGGAGTCTTCAGATGCCTTTTCTTTGTAATTTCTGTCTTTTTCTTTCCTTTCTCCAAAAATGTCTGGAGCCCAAACGGGAACGATCCAGACCCGACTGCGGAAAAAAAGAATCTGAAGATGGCGCCCAAGAGTGGGAGCTTCCGCAGGAAGCATGCCGACGTCACCGGAAATGCACCCAAGGAGGTGTGACGCCGACACCCACCTGGGCTACGAAAAAAAAAAAAAAAAAAAAAAGACTACGAATCCGGACCCATCCACAAGACCGTGGAATAATGCACAGCATAGTGAATCCAGAAAGTTTCACGCTGCAAAACTAGAGCATTACAATGCTGTTGGTGAGTCTTGCCAACGCCCAGACTTTAGGAATTGTAATAATTCTAGAATATAAGTTGTAGCTCAAAATCAAGGTTATGGCTACTCAGTCACTAGTATTCAATAGCTAGCGGATTAAATACAAACGCCACTACAAAAGGACGGATTTATTTTGGCATCCAGGATCTCCATGAGATTAATGGTCTCTGCCCAAATTGTGAAGAGCACCCTTGTGAAGGAACTTGGGAGGAGAGACTAGTTTAATAGTTGTGCCCTTCCAGCATGTAAGACTAGGCTAGAAAGACAAAGGTTCTGCATGTGGATGAAGGCAGATTAAGCATGGAAGGGGGACATTCGAGGGATGCATGTGCAAGGAATGAGTGGGAAAGCGGGGTACGTTTAAGGTGGAAAATAGCTGAAAATAAGTGTGGAAAAAGGGGGAACTTTGAGTAGGAACTGGGCATTGCTTTTAGGCTCTTTTGTAACAAACTGCTTATAGAACAGAATAGAAATATAAAAAGGGCAGTGCAGAGTTCACACTCGCAGGAGGCCGGTTGGAGTGCTTAGTCACTGTACTCTTTGATGAAATATAAGAAATGGGTGCCTCTGCCAACACGTGGGACAGGTGCATCAACTTATTTGAATGATTATACCCAACACAAACTACACATCACATCCATGACGCTGCATGTGACTCATGTACAAAACACTTACCTGGCCTCAGGGTCTGAGTGTAACCGACACCGACTAGGCTGGAGTTATTTACTTTCACCTGCAAGACCATGGAAAAAGAAGTTGATTAAAGAGCAGTGTACACAGGGGAAAGGGGTGCTCTAAGAGGGGGTAGGGCATGAGGAAATTTACGGGGGGTAGGTCAGGACAAGAATACACTGGAGGATTTTAGGAGGGAATAAAGGGGCAGCAAACACATAGCAGCAAGGAATCCTCCTTCGTACTGCACAGGAGGCTTGACGCAGAAGGGAGATACACACCAAGTAGAAAAAAAAGGGATTGGTCCAATTTAATAATTCAAACGTTCCCAAATAATACATTATGGCACAGGCTGCCTTTATAATTTAATGCAGCACAGATTCTCAAGTCTTTTATATGGAGCCAAAGCATCATTAGTGAACATTTGAGCTCACACTGCAACATTTGAAAACTGGAGGAAATCCCACCCTATGTTTATGCCAAAACACTTGTCTCAATGGTGTGACTGCAGAGGGCTTTTTGTGGTGAAGCTGCTACCTATGTCAGGCCTCCCCAATAAGCACATTAGACTCACAGAGACGGTAGCAGACGGATCCAGCTGGTACTTGGCCGCTACTCCAAAGCGAGTAGTGTTGTTGCCTGCTGTCCAGGCTAGGTTGACGGCAGTGTCCAGATTGTCACTCACTTTCTGGTAAATGGAGCCCCCAAACTCAGACCCGTCATTGCTGTGGAAAAAAAGTTTCAAAGATACTCAAATAATTTTGTTAGATAAATGAAGAATTGAATTGCATCTGTTCTGATTAGAGGGATACATTTGTAGGTAACTGGAGATTGCGAAGTGAATACATTCAAAGACGTCTAGTCATTTCCAATACACTTTACATCTCAACTCCGTTACAATATTGAAGTGGATGCCCTTGTAGAAGTCAAAAAGAAAAGTCTGTTCAAACACTAGGACTGAAAAGCTCTCAAAGCACCTACTTTAATATTAAATTGTCAGAAATTCAGGCAAGCCCCCCCCTACTGGTAACAAGGTGAGGGCAAAGATGAACCAACCAACCCAAACATAAGGCAGTCCAAACGGGAAGTGTTCATCCTCTAACAGGGCGCACCCATCTTTCAAAACTGAGGCAGTGTAAACAGATTTCTACAACAGGAGACAGTTACCAATAAAGCAAAAAAATAATACACCGGTTAATTTAATTTGCCTGAGTATTGGGGAGGGAAATATCTGAGCAAAGAGTTCTGTACAGGTTCAAGCTCAAAGACTAACCGCACAATTAGTCTAATGCCTGCTGCGGATTTGCCATTACAGAGCAGGCTTATACCAGTCATGGCAACCTTTGCGGTTCGAGACGTAAATGTTTCATCACTGCACAAAATCTGTACACGCCTCAATCTTATCAAGCTGCAAAGTCAAAACCGGTCTCTAAAAAAGGACATTATGGCGATTAATGTTCAGAATTTATGGAGCCAAGTCAGTCCGCTCTGCAGTCACTGTCTAAGACTAGGTTTCAAAACTCAGATAATTATAAAAGTTTAATTTGCCTTTTCTTAGGACCAATCTTTAGAGGGTAAGTCTCACATGAACTTACACAGTGGTGTGCAGCTGGAAATCACCGGTTTTATATCCAACGGAAAAGTTATTCTTGGATAGCTTAGATTTGGCACTATCAAAAGTCATCTGGTATCCAGCTAACCAGCCTTCATAGCCAAAAACAGCAGAACCATGGATTGCAGGGCCAGCAAAATCGAAGTCCACATCACAGCCAAGGTTTACATACTCGCGCTTATAAGCGGTCTTCACCTTGGCACTCTTCTTCCTGAAATAATAAAGACATGCCATGAAACAGTGGCTAAATATTCCACAAAATGGTAAACACAGGAATTCCTCATTATGACTTTTATAACATATTAGCCCTATGCGTGCAGGCAAAAATGTAGGCAAAACTATTGTAACCAGGAAGGTTACCTCTTCCAAATATTTCACAAAGTACTTCAAACTGAGGTTTCAGCATTTTCTGTCACTTATCTTCAAAGCATCTTTGGAATCCAACTGTTGAGGTGCAGATCACCCACTGAATGGTCTAAAAGGACAGTTATTCAATTGCCACAGAGGGATCATTCAACTGTAGACTACAATAAAATCATGCTCTAGCATGACAATGTTGAAGGAGACAAGTGTTTCCAACATCAAATTTCAGGGTTCAATATGTCACACGGCACTATAATCTAACAACTGGTTGAATGTGATAGGCAGGGGGACACAAAGTCTTCTGGAACAATAATGCACTATTTTGTTTAGAGTACTCTAGTGCACTTCAAGAGCGAGGAAAGCGTCAGGTGGTGGACAAGGAAGGCAGATATGCCCTACTAGAGGGACTCTTAGATGGACAGGGGATCCTCCTGGGTAGCATTTACGCCCCCAATGCTGAGCAAGATAAATTTTGGGATCACCTTACAGGGGTACTGGCCCAGTTCACTGCCGTCCCTTGGGTCTTAGGGGGTGACTACAACTGCACGTTGAACCCTACATTAGACCACTCACACCCCCCCCCCTGCACATTCCCCGGCCCCCCGGCAAGCGGAGCTATTCAGAGCGTGGGCCTCACACTGGGTGCTTACTGATGCTTGGCGACACTTATACCCCCATGCCCGTGTTTACTCATTCCACTCAATACCCCACAACCTTCGGGTCAGTCTGGACAGATTCTTATGCTCTGCCCCGATCCTCCCTACACTAATCTCCTCGGACTACCTGGGCCGGATCATCTCAGACCATGACGCCCACATACTGCGCCTGACCTGGCACCCCCCCCACACCCGCCTGTCCCCACTTGGCGACTTCCTAAGGACTGTGACAGACCAGGTATTCAGGGACTCACACCAGCGCAGCATACAAGACTACTTTTCACACAATGCGAACACGGCCTCATCGGCGCTAGTAGAATGGGATGCGTTTAAGGTGGTGGCACGGGGGGACTGCATCAAACAGATCGCAGGGGTTCGCCGTACCTTGGAGCAGATACTTGCGACCACGGAACGGCGTCTAGCTGCACTCACTAAACAAACCGGTATCTCAGCAGAACACGCCGCTCGGACAGCCGAGGCGAAGTCCACATACCAAGCGGCCTGTGCTGATCTCAGGAAATATAATTTCAGGGCTTATGCCGCCAGAGTCCATAAAGATAGGGACAAAATGGGAGCACTACTGGCCTGGATGGCGAGGCAAGACACAGAGATCAAACCAATCACGGACATCAACCTAGAGGGCGTGCTAGTGCGATCTCAGGTTGAGATCCTTCTGGCGTTCCAGCGCTATTACGCTAAGGTGTACGAGGCCCCGCCCCAGCCTTCCCCGGCGTTCGTGGACCATTTCCTCGATCCACTATCGCTGCCCAAGTTATCAGACGCTGACAAACGGACGCTGGACGCTAAAATAGCTCCCACAGACATTACCCAGGCACTATGCGCCTTGTCTCGTAATAAAGCCCCGGGTCTTGACAGCCTTCCGCTGGACTACTACCTGACGTTTTCCTCCCTGGTGGTCCCTCGCCTGGCTCAAGTGTTCACGACAGCCCTTGATCTGGGAGTGTTGCCCTGTTCCTTACGAGAATCAGTGATTGTTACCTTCCCCAAACCACACAGAGACTCACATCACATGGGCTCGTACCGCCCCATCACGCTCCTGTCGGCGGACTGTAAGGTCCTCGGGAAGATACTGGCTGACAGGTACGCCCAGGTCGTGTGCCCACTGATCCACCCTGAACAATGCAGGTTCGTTCCAGGGAGAAACACCTCACAGAACATCCGCCGAGTCTTCCATGTCCAGGACCAGGTGCGGGACAGATTCCCTCGGGCCGCCTGCCTCATCTTAGATCTGGAGAAGGCGTTAGACACCCTCACCTGGCCGTACCTTTTCTCGGTCCTACGCCGTCTCAACATCGGCCCGATACTCGCAGCATACACACGCCTTCTATACACCGATCTGACGACGAGCGTCCGGATTGGGAAATACATTTCGCCTGCATTTGAAGTCCGGTGGGGCACAAGACAGGGGTGCCCCCTGTCACCTCTTCTTTTCGCCCTAGCCATCGAACCGCTAGCGATCAGACTGCGTCAGGAGGGTTTGCACTGGGGCATCCCGCTTGCGGATGTCACGCACTGCGTCTCCATGTACGCAGAGGACCTCCTCATCTATGTCCGGGACATCGAAGCTGACCTTACCCCCATAGGGGTGGCGCTCAATGAGTTCGCAGATGCCTCAGGACTCAGAGTGAACTGGGACAAGTCCACGATCTACCCCTTCCACCCGGAACTGCCGCCCCGGGACGTTCAGCTGGGGACTCAGACTCTCGTGGTCCGCGGAGGCCCCCCGGTACCTAGGTGTCCGACTATCATTCTACGGCTGACATCTTCGACAGTAATCATCGCAGAGCGCTAGCTAGCCTTCGCCCGGCGGTTGGCTTCTGGACCAAGCTCCCACGCGCCCCGATTGGGCGGATAGCCCTGGCTAAAATGGTGATGCTCTCCCGGCTCCTCTATCATTTCGCTAACCTGCCAGTGGTGCCGCCTAGGTCCTTCTTCTGAGACCTCAACTCCCTCCTAGGCACCCTTATATGGGGCTCAGGTCGACGCAGAGTGGCCCTGAAAACACTTCAACTCCCCACAACACAGGGCGGGCTTGGAGCTCCCTCCTTTGAGTCCTATTTCCTGGCAGCGCAGCTCCAGTGGCTGTCGTATTGGACGGCGGACCGACATACCCGGGAGGCTTGCACCCCGGCCGGCAGAATCACGACCCCGGAGCTTACCAGACGTCTCCTTCCGGGCACTAAACCACAAAGTACGTACCCCCTCCAAGTCGCGATAGCGCGCCAATGCATAATGCGGATCCACCGGATTTCCTCCGGAAGGACCCCATACTCCCATTACTGCCGCTGGTTGGCTGCCCCAGACGGGAATCTTATTTCTCGGCTCCTATGCTCGCCGAATGGACGCACTGCGACGTCACAGACATGGAGTCGCTCTTTGAGGAAGGTCAGCTGAAATCGTTCGACCAGCTGGTCGCGGAGTTCGCGCTCCTCCCAGGCCAATTCCTCAGATACAGACAACTACTCGAGGGTTTCCGCCCCTACCAGAATCTCCAGGCCGGCGAACCTGACACATCCAGTTATACACACTATCCTGCGTATGGGTACGGGACGCCACTTAGTCACCTGGCTATATAAATCGATCCAAGAACTCTCGTACGCCCCCCTGGCGACCCTGCGGGCCACATAGGAGGAAGACATCGGACCCGCATTGCACGATTCAGAGTGGACCAAGGCGCTCGAGGCCCCGAAGCGCGTCTCTAGGAACGCCCGTTTCAAAAACATCCAATACTACCTACTACACAGGGCATACCTCACACGGCGCGACTGCAAAAATGTTATCCCACAACACAATTCCTCTGCCCCAGATGTCATTCCCCCGATACGGATTTCCGCCACATGTTTTGGAGCTGCCCCTGTCCAATCCCTGTAGCAGACGGTACACGACTCACTGAAAGACCTCACAGGCCTCGCAACCCTAGCCTCCTGGGAATCCAGCGCGCTAGGCATTTTTCATATCTCTAAACGGGTCCCGGCACACAGACGCTTTGTATCCCTAGCGCTGCTCCTGGCGAACAGATGTATAGCTATGCACTGGCGATCCCCGGTAGGTCCCCCCCATAGAGGCATGGACAGGGGCAGTTTGTACATGGGCGGCGGCCGAGGAAGATGCCCTTCGGGAGGAGGAATCCAGGGGCGCGCGTAAACATCCCATATCTATGGAATGGGCCATGCTCCTCCATAGCTTCCGGCACTCCTTGCGCACTGATGACCCGTCCACGTCTACACCTCCCCCACTCACGGGCCCAGACTGTCTCCCCCTTCCCCCTTTCCCAGCCAACCAGCCCGAGTGAACTCATAATCCCTGGCTAATGCCCTAACTCCTGCACCGGATCCCGGTACTCCACGCCCCCCTCGTCAACGCCCCGCTACCCACGTACATGGGGCATCTCCGCCCTTTGACCGCTTACCCTCTCTGTGAGAGAGTACTATGGACCCCCCTGCCACCCGGTGCCCGACACGTGTCTCCCTCTGCTATGCTCTTGCTACCGCCTACATGCCCCCTCCCACAGTTCCGTCCCCCCAGTTACTTGGCACCACCACTCTGAACTGTACAGGCCCTGTTCCGAAGACCCCTCTAGTTGGGACTTACAAGACTATAATTAATCTCCTTTCTCTCTTGCGGAGCTGGTTTCCTGTACCCTAACCTGATTACTTGTTTGATTGGTCTGTAATGTTTTGGTGGATGAAATGCCGAATTACACAAGTTAATGCACAGAAAAGTTGCGCGAACGGCTGACCGTGGCTGAATGTTGACGCCATGTCAGCAGATGCTCTACCTTGTACTTATGCTTGATGATGCAACAATAAAAACGAGTTTAAAAAAAAAAAGCGAGGAAAGCGTTGCAACAAGAGAACAGCGATTTTTAAAATAAAATGCCAATTGAATCTGAATTTCATTAAATATGGGCTGCAGGTGTGACGCACGTTCAATAAAAATATAAAACACTGCATACTGAATAAATTCTATGCGTAGCTTACTTGACATTGCCTCACAATGACTAAGTTGCACTTCGTGAATGCAGTCCCAGCTTTCAAAAGTGCGGTTAATTTTCTGCTTTCAGGGGGCTAATGAAACAGACGACCAACTGGACACTGCTATACCCTGGCTGATGTGGAAATATGTTCTTGAACAGGAGCAGACTGATGTTTTGTTTTTGCCGTAGTTTTATATAGCGTGATCTTATCAGAGCACTTTACATCAGCACCAGTTGCGTTACACAAGGACACATTCATAGGTGCGGGGAGGCGCTTTTCTAGTTTTCTGTGGGACCAAGAAGTTGCATTTCTCAAGAACTGTAGCTAGTGTATGTCCAGGCAACCAACAACCTATGCAGATTATTTGCTTTTTGGTGTGCAGGAGTAGGCTTCCTCACTCCCACTACTTTTTGCTCAGGGCATGTTAACCCTTTTTTGTTAGAGTGTTCTTACTGTACGGGACAGACTACATTCCAGCTGTTCTAGATTCCCCTGTGGTGTTCATGCTACCAGTTGATGGCTTGTGTTGCATTGTGAGCGATAATGGTAACCCCAGTTTCATTACAAGACTGGAGGCCAACAGTATGCATTATTCCTTTAATGCCGCTCCATGCAGCACTTGAAAGATCATTACAGCATAAAACAAAAGCAATTTAGAATATAACATGCGCACAGCATGAGGAGTCCCTGAACTGAACCGCTCTTTAAAAGGCTAAACTTGTTCCCTCCTTTCTTGTTAAACGAGGAGCGACTATCCTGCAAAGATGTAACATCTTACAACAACTGGGTAAATCCTACAGGAACTGTGCCACTGAGTATTATCTGAGTATTATCTGAAAAGATCAAGGATTGTTAAAGCCTCAATATAAATAAACTAAGCTTTCAACAAAAACCTCCAAATGCAAAGATAATCACTATTACACGCAAATAAATATATCAATTTCTAAATATTTTATTTACCAATTTATGTTGTTCATATAATTAAGAAAAAAGATCACACCAGATTCGGATGGGCGTGTGGGATGATAGCCTGATCTTTAATGAAATTCATATTCTCTTGGCATTTTATTTGGAGAATCACTTTCAGTACAAGACCAGAGGTGATCTGCTAGAAATGTGAGTCTAGTTGGCAGAGGTAGGTACCTTTGTCCAAGTAGGGACCCTGCTTCCTCGTCGGGGTAAGGGATTTACACTCCTAAAATAACACCACCTCACCCCCTTGGTAGCTTGGCACGGGCAGACAGGCTCATCTCAGAGGCAGTGTGTAAAGCATTTGCACATAACCCATAGCAATACAGTGACAACACTACAAAAGGACCTCACCAGTTTAGAAAAATATCCAATATTTTTATATATCCCAAACAAGACCAAAACTACAAAATTCCATCATACAGTACTTAAAAATATGCACTTTACAATAATAACTTTAAAAATGCAGTTCCTTAAGGTCGATGGCTCCATCCGGTGCTACCGCGGTGCTCTAAACAGAATCCAACAGTTTCATAGGACTGCGTGGGTCCGCGGCATCTAACTCGTAAACAGTAGCTTTTGTGTTGTGGCCGACACGTTGGTGCAGGTTGGTCATGGCAACTGTCAAGGTGTGAAGTGAAGAGGTGCCCTCAAGTCACGGTGCAGGCAGCGGCTCAGTAACGGTTGTCCAGCAGCGCGAGTGAGACCAGGGCTGCGGTGTGGAGTGAAGGCAGTGCTCGTTACAGTGCAGACAGATCACTGTGCAAGCAAGAGAGGTGGTTGTGGAAAGGTGGTGTTGGTCGGTCCAGACTGCAGTGTGGGACGGGGGAGGAGCGTTGTGTGACAAACGAGTGGTGCCCCTAAGCCACGATGCGGTCACGGAAGTCGCGGTCAGTGACGGCGAGACCAGGGTGGCGAAATTAATAGAGGAAGTGCGGAGTGTGGTCATGGTGCAAGCACAGCTTAGTGGACGCAGCAGTCATAACCGGTGAGACCAGGGTTGCGCTGCCTTCTGCGGAGCCTGCAGGACACGGAGCCAGCGACGGAGTCTGCGACAGTCAGTTGCTTATCCCTTCTCTGTGGCAATTGAGACAGCGGTTCCAGCAGTTGGTGAAATCTTTGCAGTCCCTGAGACTTCGGAATAGGAGGCAAGCTCTACTTCAAGCCCTTGGAGATACTCCACCCAAGTAAAGAAAGTTCAGTCCAGTCCTTTCACTGCCCAAGGCAGAAGCAGCAACTGTAGGCCAACCAAACAAAGCAACCCAGAAGCTCTTCCAGCTCTTCTTCTAGGCAGTTTTCCTTGATTCCAGGGAGTTCTCTGAAGTATTTTATCTCCCTGAGATTTCAAACAGGAGGCAAGCTCTACTTCAAGCCCTTGGAGAAACTATAACAGCAGGATGATAGTACACTCCACTTCTTACCCTGCCCAAGACAGAAGCAGCAAGCCAACACAGCAGAGCACACAGCACAGTGGAAGTTCTCCTGACCGCTTCTCCAGTCCTTCTTCCAGGCAGGTTCCTTAGTTCAGCAGTAATCTTAAGTTCTGGGCCCCAATATTTATACTCCGTTTCTCTGTTCTTTGGGGCATAGTGTTTCTGTGCACAGCCCAAACTAGTTCTGTCCTCGGGTTCATCTTCCTGGCAGGAGGTGTAGACAGCATTGTCCAAGGCAGACAGGGCCTATTCAGGTGCAAAGGAAATCTCCTCCCACACTCTAAATGCAGCTTAGGTCTATTCAGCCCAGCCAGACTCATTCAGGAAAAGCAGGACACACCAACCATCAACCCCCCCAACCCCCCACCGTGGCTGTCAGAGAATGCACATCCCCCCCCCCCGACACTCCAAAGCCAGACAGTCAGTCACTCAATCTATTCACAAACCAGCAGAGGCACACAGGATGGCCAAGCAAGAAAATACCCACTAGTGGTATTTTCAAACACAATATAAAAATCATCTTCACTAAAAGAAGCATTTTTATATTCTGATTTCAGGCATACTAAACTCCATCTTTCCATCATGTCGCAATGGAAAGTTCTATTTATAGATGTTATAAATAAACTCCCATTCTGTCCGATGGAACCAATAGTATTTCAATAGTGAAAAACGAAATACACTGTATTTCTCTATCAGGACATGTCACACACCTCAGTACATGTCCTACCTTTCACATTCACTGCACCCTGCCCATGGGGCTACCTTGAGCATACCTTAGGGTGTCTTACATGTAAGAAAAGGGAAGGTTATGGTCTGGCAAGTGGGTGCACTTGCCACTTGGACATGGCAGTACCAAACAGCGCACATACACTAAAGTGTCAAGTCTGAGTTACATTTACAGGCAGCTCATGTGGGTGGCACAATCAGTGCTGCAGGCCCACTAGCAGCATTTGATTTACAGGTGCTAGGCACACACCGTGCACTGTACTAGGGACTTAACAGTAAATCAAATATGCCAATCATGGAATCACCAATCCATAAACACAATTTACATGGAGAGCATATGCACTTTAGCATTGAATAGCAGTGGTAAAGTGTACAGTCTCCTCAAACCAACAAAAAAAGGGTCAAAAACAGGCGGCCAAAAAGCAAAATGTCTGGTGAACCAGCTGAAAAAGCCAAGTCTAACAATACCATTATGCAGGTTGGTAGCCGACTAATACCACATTAGACATGTGTTCGACTGGCATTAGACCAAGCTGTTATCCTCCAGACTTTCACCCCATCAGAAGGTTTGAGTAGTCTAAGAATCAGCATGAACCTTTTGCAAATTAACACCAGTCTGCTGAATGGAACATTTCATCAATCTTACAACAGAAACTGTGGTAACTGCTTAAAAAGGTTTCAGAAATGAAATAAAAAAAAATTGGTAAACACCATCATGTCGAAACTCAGTTGAGAATCTTATTCTCTCAAGAAATCCAATACATACATTTTCTTACATGAATAAACTCTTGTATAAAGTTATCCTGAAGGAGTCATAGCATCTATTACCTCCAATGCCTAAATATTTGAATCTCTACAACAGGTTATATATAAAAAAAATGTAAAAAAAGACTAGTTTCATAGTAATTTTTTTCTAATCTAAAGATCTTTTACCTGGCCATCTAGTATATAAGGACAAGAACCAAACCGACATCCCACAGGGTTGCATGACTGCAAACCAAAACATAATACCCTACACTCTTGCAGTTCAGACTGAACAGCAGAGACCGCTGATCTGTAGTCGATAAAAGCTCTATAACGAAGGCCCCTTACAAACTGATCAACCAGGAAGACATCTGCTTAAACTACAGGACCTTCCACGGGATCAGCGTTCCTTTTCATGCACCAAGGTAACCCAATTCTTCAAATTCTTATACACAAGTAAGGGGTTCCTGGACCCAGACATCTGAGAAAATCTCCTAATACTTTCCATGTAAGATAGTTCGAAGTCCCAGACTATACAAGAGGACGTTACTCTCCATCTCGGCCTTTCAACAGACCTTCCATAGTAGGAGGAAGAAAAGTGGAACGTCTCGAGCGAGTTCCAAAATCATTCAAAACCATGCTTGAGAAGTCCAAACTGGGGTTATTAGTATACATGAGCATCTCTCGTCTCACTTTCTAACGGACTCGCAGTTATACTGTGAGGGTTGAAACACGTAACTGTTGATCCAACCGTAATACTGGTTCAGATGAAATGTCATTCTGCTTGCAAAAAGGGACCCCAAAACCAAGCCAATTCCCTGAAACAAACCCTGTTCAGTCTTCACTCACTATAATACCTCAAAGTTATTAAATTGCGTTCTGCAGATACATTTGCCTTTCCAGGCAGTTATTCTGCTCACAAACCGATTTTGGGTTTAATGCCCAAAAATCTAACGTTTCTTTGATAAATCTGAAAGTTTAAAGGATTAGGAGCCTCCTAAGCAATTTATATAAGCCACTGCACCAACACAGACCAATCACAAGAATACTCGGGGGGGGGGGGGGGGGTGGAATTCATACTGCCCGATTCTCGAGACATGTTGGTTTCCGTCAATGGCAAGAAGATTTAATGTCTATTTTGCCCGACGGACCATTAGCTATGAACTAACTAAGCAGGATAGAACTGTGGCTCTCTGGGGCTCACAGCCAATCAAAAGGAATCCCGAAATTGAGTCAGGATGGGAAATTATCAACGTCAGTATTAGGCCTGAAGCCCACAATTCTAGCCTGGTATTGGCTGGGGAAATACGTAAACCCATCCCCCAGGTAGCTGCATTATTACTGCAAGGGTGTTTTTAAGGACAGGCACTATGTTGCTATTGGCCACGAGGCAACACACACTGTTCAAGAGGCCACTCAGAAGGAGGGAGAAGACAATGTAGTTTTGCAGAATACACCTTCAGAAGCAGGCCTGTAAGAGGATGGGGGCTGAAAGGTGTTCTCTCCCCACTTAATTTCTTTGGGCTGGAAAACCTGGAGTGTCCAAGATAATGTATTTACATTCATGTACTTAAGCATTCATGAAGGGCCTAGGTTGGTTTGCAAGATGATGTGGAGAGTCTGCAGAAAGGGTTAGTGTGCCGGTCAACAAAATAGTCTGTAATATGGGTACTGTGTCTTAATGGGTGGGTGTGTTCAGCAGTGTGTGTGACTCGAGAAGTGTGCATGTGTCCCGTTGTGTGTGCCGAGTTTCATTTGAACTGCACCAATGTGTAGGGCTCGTTGACTCTGTGCAGTGTGGGTTTCATCAGTGGACTTGTGTGTCTGAGAAGTGGATTGTGTGTGCAGTCTGATGGGTACAGCGTCAGGCGGTGCTACTATGGATCCAAGGCAGGACTACAAATGGCCTTTAACCTTGTTGCAGACATGCCTTTGCAGTCTTCCTTGGCGCTAGTGAATGGAACTCACCCATAATCAAGCTTTTCGCATTTTGGATCAATATTTTATACTCTGTAGCAAAACGGTTTCAATGTACCAAAATATTTCTGTGAGAAAATGGCAAAAAAAATCATGCACTGGAAAGAAATATTTGCTTCAAAAACAGAGCCGAAAAGATTATAGTTTAAAAAAGCATTAATTGCTGACCTATCCTCAGGGTCTTCAATCACCAACTAACAGGGAAACTACAATTTAATGTTCCATTTCAAAATTATTTTTCATTTTTTTGGTCTGCCTGGCCCTCACCTACATGATTTATCACTATTTGTTCTTTTGCAAAACGTTACTGAAAAATTCTATATTAATAGAAAGTATTAGCTTCTTCGTAAGTGAATTCCCTAAGTAATATTCGGGACTACAAGAGTGGTTAATTTTTTCCATTACAGAAGACATCCATGTGCTTGATTTCACAGCTATGAGTTATAGCCATCATTCAGAGCATCTCAGCGATGGGGAAACAGTTTTGTAATATCCTGAATAGGAATTCATATATCTACTCAACAAGCTATGAGAGAGCTTCCCTTTCACCATAAGCTCCTCGGTTGTGAGGGAGCTTTTTGAAGCTCCCCCTACCTTAAAACGTGACAGATTATTAATCCTCCTTTATTATCCAAGTTTATCCATGATGCTTTAAAGGAGCACCTCCCATCTCTTAGAGTGATCCATCATAAAGGAGACCTGTGAGGGAAATGTTCCATTCCTCTGCAGTAAATTCCCCTATATGCCAAGAACAGCCATGCGAGAGAATGGCTGGTTCCTCCTCGTCATCTTTCCTTACTCTCACTCTAAAAATCTCTTGATGCGGCCATAAAGTCTGTATGGATGGCATCCTCATGTAGTTTCAGAGGGCCATGCTAAGTCAAAGTAATCATGAGTGCTACTTTCTGTATCAGTCGGTCCTTTTTGGAAATCACTAATTACAATTAAGTGATGGGACAGATGGACAGTGGCTTTGTATCTGAGGTTCTATAGGGCACTAGGCTTAGGTACCCCTCCCCAGCAGGAAGGCCCTGCAGGTCATGCTTCCTTGCCTTTAAAGAATCACTGCATTTGATTGTTCTACTGTTGTGGAGGTCGTAGGTCGAATCAGAAAGCAGTTATGGGATCTGGTCATCTGACCGTGGAGGTTGCATTCCGCTACCTGTGCCTCGTTACAAATAACCCTACTTACACCAATCTTCACTAATAGGATTGTAAAAATAGACATCCTTCAGATCCTACTTAACTTATTTTGTCCTCAGCAACATGACTCTTGAAAATTGGATCCCTTACATCTTGTAGTGTATGTACACCAGGTATCTGTTAACATCCTTTAGGTTTAAAACAGATCTTCCCTTGTCATTTTTCTGTACTTGAAGAGTGTTACGAAAACTCTTTGCACACATCTAAAAATCACTCCTTTAGATTGTACCTCCTCGTGCCCTACTTTATCTGCCTTGAAAACCCACTCTTGGAGAACACTGGAAGGTGGGGGGGGGGCAGGGTTCTGAGAAAATAATAAACTTTGGACAGTTTCTAATAAAAAAAAAAATGGATCCTCTGTAATGGTTTCCCACACCTGGGCAAAATGCTTGATGTGACCACCTACTCTTCCCAGAGAAGGAGAAAAAACTGCTCTTCCTGGTAAAGGTGTGACCTCGGCCCCTTACCCAGGGTTTTCACCATGTCTTTACCAAAAAGAGCCACTAAGGGTTTACGGTGGTCTCTTTCTTCGCTAAATTTTCAAACATTTGAATTTCTTTAGAGCTGCCCTGCGCTTTCAGCCTTGAAGTCCTGTGTTCCATTAAAGATAAATGGGGTATCCCAGTGACCCTCAGAACCTGGGTATCAAAGTTAAATAAGAACAATTGGTTCTGTCGGATGGGTGTCAATTTCTTTGCTGAATTGTGAATATAATACTTCTTTATATACTTCACTCAGTCCGCATTTGCGGTATGATGTGCAAGGACACAACAATATTCAATTTTGAAAAAGTTCTTATTATGAAATTTTTTACACGTATAAATCAATTTATGAACAGTGGCTGTCAGGAACAAAAAGGCAAAGAATCGTGCTGTGGCTTATGATGGACGGATTGACAAAAGTAACGTTTTGACCCTAGACGTTAGTGCAGAATTATTTGCATCTGGGGCAGGTCTTCATCAGGACAATGAGAGAGCGACAGCCTGAGGACGTGGACAGCTAGAAGATTCTTCAGTAGCCATAGAATGTTTCAGTGTCAGCCGACACAGTTTGCAGATATCTTGACTTGGAGGATTCTTATGTAATTAATACAGGTTTTCTTCACCAGCCGGTGAATAGATTTGAGGTATGTGCCGCCTGTGCGATCACTTGTGCGAGCTAAGATGAGACGTCTGAATCAGTCTCGGTGTGGCAATGAAAGTCCTGTGTTGGCATGGCCCAGCCAGCAGAATCCTAACACGCAGGTGCCAGCTTCTAGCCTCCAGGTCTAATGTAAGCCCCCAAAATATGCCTCGGACAATGTCAAAGAGGCAATCTTGACATTGTTGAGGAATCTCTCAAGACCCTTCCTGGGGTCCATGCCAATTGGGCGTTCGGCATACTTGTCATGGATGACTGGCCTACAACGTTTGGCCTTGAGAAAATTTCTACCTTCTTTATCTAGTGGAAATTCGATCCACCTCTCAATGAATTTGACAACATGTTCAAACGGCCACCTTTCAGCCCTTCTGGGAAGTTTAATACTGTGAGACTAGAACATTCTCTCCTAAAGGATTCTTGAAGTCGTCTTTCGAGGAAGAAGGAATTGGATTGTGATCCTCATCTGGAGGTGGAGTAATATAATCCTCAAAGCTCATCCTAGTCTCTCTGGAGCGCCTCCTTCCCATACTCAATTTCGTGAATAGCTGGGTCTTGTGTGTAGCTAAGCACACCCGTTACCATTATATCCATGTCTTGCGTGTCGCCAGGACACCCATCTCCATTTTGCCGCATAGGACACCCTTCCTCCACTGAGATGCATATGATACCATTCTCTTTTGAGGTGTTTGCGCTTCCTTTTTAAGGGTAAAGACCCTTTCTCAATATCATTGGTCTTGCTTCTTTCATACCTCCTTTATCCCCACAAATCGTACACTCCCTCTGAAATAGACCATCATTCACAGTCAGAACCAATCTTCGCTTTCTTCTTGAGCATTACATGCCAATGGTCTCGCATACACAGGTATGCTTCTCAAAATGAAATAATTACTTAAAAAAGCTCAATAACTTTCCCCTCTGGGACTGAAGGATCTGCCCTGCCCTTCTCTGGCATACGGTAAAAGTGATGCAAGCTTATAGGATGCCCTTCTAGGGAATAATGTACATAGGATACATGTGTATATAGAATAGGCACAAGATACAGGCTGATGGTAAACCTAATCGAATAAAAACTTTCCAACATAGAAAAGGGCTATAACTGAAAGCTTAAAAAGATAAGCCCTGTAAATTGGCTTTAATGAATATCTATTTGCTATATCTAATTATCAATTTATTCTTATGGAAGTAAAAAGATTACTCCCCATGTAAAACAAAGTTGCAGGAAGTCGCCTGCGATACTGCAGGACGATTAGCTGCCAGCCAGGAGAGCTGGAAACTGATTTGAAGGCAAGTTTTGGGGTTTTAGAAGCTTTTCACGTAAGAGGTATTCATGTGCTGTAGAAAGGTCATATATCCGTATATATGAGTAATTCCAGAAATAACCATTTCTCTAGCACTTACTAATAAGTACCTACCATCCAAAGGAACCATTTTAGCAACCTTAGAATAAGTAAAGATTAAGGGAAAAAACAATACATTTCTACTCTTAAGCCTTCTAGTGTGCATGCAGCTCTATCACGCAGGTTTATAATTCACTGAGCTATATTACAAGAATCAACTTATGACCCGCAGCTAACACACAAACCTCTACAGCAAAAGTTGTAGCTATCTAAATAAAACGTAAATCTCTGACCTGCATGCTGCACGTTGTGCTTTGTAACAGGCTCATTAGTGCTCAATGCTATTTGATTTAATACCAAAATTACTGGGAATAAACAGGAGGATGTTTCCAGAGATTGGAAACCAAAGTAATGTTAAACAAACCAAGTTGACAATATGAAAAGCTCGTTAAGATGAAGCAGTACTTATTTGAGCAAGGAGCAGCATTTAAAAGAGCAAGATTGCTCAGTTCATGGACTACTCGTAGTGTGCGGATATTCTATTCTAGATTGCTTTAGTCTTAGGATATAATGTTCGATCAAATGCTGTGTGAGCATTAAAGGAATAATTCATAATGGTAGCCCCTGGTCGTGTAATGAAATTCAGGTTACCATTATCGCTCACAATGCAACACAAGCCAAGCAACTGGCAGTAGCGTGAACACCACAGGGGAACCTAGAATAGCTAGGTACAGTAAGAACACAAACAAAAGTAGGTTAACAGACCCACCCACTGAAAAACTAAGTGGTATGAAGTGAGGCAGGAAGCTTAATCCTGGGACCAAAAAGCAAAGAAACTAAAGGTTTTAGGTTGCATGGACATGTACTAGCTACAGTTCTAGAGAAATGCAACTTGGTCCCACAGAAAAATAGTTTCGTTTAGAAAAGAAAAGCAATATTAGCAGTTAGCCAGCGCATGTTCAAGAACATATTGCCAGAGCAGCCGGTGTATCGCAGTGTGCAGTCAGTCGTCCGTTTCACATAGCCCCTAAAAGCAGAAAATGACCAGCACTTTTGAAAGCTGGGACAGCATTTATGAAGTGCAACTTGGTTATTAAGTGAGGCAACGTCAAGATCTATGCAGAAAGCAATAACCTCATAGTTAGTAGAATCTATGTTAGAGTGGTGTGCTCAGCAAGTGACGCTGCCTCCCCCGAGTACTTTATAGTTGTATTTCCCACTATTTACCCCTTTGAAACATTAATCCTCTAGATAAACAGTATACATAAATCGGACTAAGGTACTTTGACAGCATAAAATCGCCTTGGGCCAGACTTCAAACTCGGTATAACAGCTCAGCTCAAGACATAAATGCATAGGGGATTAACATGTTTGCTGCAGTTTATCACTGTAAGGAAAGTTTGTTTACTGTATTTCATTGGACAAAATTAATGGCTCAAGTCTTCTGTTATTACCGATTTTTACAGATTCATCACGTTTCATTGGATAAAATTAATGGCTCAAGTTTTCTGTTATTACCGATTTTTACAGATAGACAGAAAACCATCTATTTATCGGTCTAATTCGTTCTTTTTAGTGATCTTTGGTGGTGTAAATCAGGACTGCTAAGCCAATAGCGGTTTAGGCTAACCGGCGCTTCAATAAATATCCGTTATCTAATGAAGCTTTAAACATTTGTACTTTGTACTAAATTATTAACGCCATGTTAGTGTATCACGTAGGAGTGATACATGATATATGAATTCCTGTAGCACTAAAGCATGAGACGTCCAATTACAAGTCTACCTTGATCAGATAAATGTGGCAATATTACTTTTGGATCAGTCATTTCACAAAACAAATTAGAAATAAGGATAAAGAGAAGAGCTAAAAACACTAGAAAATTGCAAAGGTCTAAACAAAAACATACCATAAAACTGGCAGCCCTAACTATTATTTTGTGTTGGGAGTGCCACGAACCAACGGCTCTGTTTCCATTATCCATTTCCTGGTGCATAGTTGCTCCTCACTTTCTTCAATAACGGTATACTCTATTTTAACAATTAAGCATATAATCATTATGTCACTATAATACCACAAATAGGTTAACAAATAGGTTCAGGGTATTGTTAATTACCCCCAAACGAATAGTTTTCTTACCTGTCGGTGTAGTTTTGCAGCTTGAAGATCTTCCTGGATTCACTATGCTGTGCATTATTCCGAAGTCTTGTGGTTGGGTCCGGATTCGTAGTCTTCTTTTTTTTTTTTTTCTTAGCCCAGGTGGGCGTCGGCGTCACACCCCCTTGGGTGTATTTCCGGTGACGTCGGCATGCTTCCTGCGGAAGCTCCCACTCTTGGGCGCCATCTTCGGGTTCTTTTTTTCCGTGTTTCTTTCGTTTTCGAAGTAATGGCAATGTTCTATTTAGTTGGTATTTTACCGCTTTGTAAAGTCCTTTCTTTTGTTAACCACCTCTTCTCTCTCCAGCCTCATCTTTCTGGCGGAGGTGGGTGGGTTCGCTAGTGAATCCAGAAAGATCTTCAAGCTGCAAAACTACACCGACAGGTAAGAAAACTATTCGTTTTGCAGCGTGAATCTTTCTGGATTCACTATGCTGTGCATAGATTTTGTTGCGGTTTCTCATCTCTGTGGCGGCTGGGTGGAAGATGAGCGTTGGGTGTTGAATATGTGCTGTAGCACCTTCTGTCCAACTTGAGCTTCCTTGTTCATTTGTATGTCCACACAGTAGTGCTTCGTGAACGTGTGCACCGAAGCCCATGTTGCCGCCAGGCATATGTCCTCTATGGGTGTGTTAGCCAGGAAGGCTATTGTAGCGCCCTTTTTCCTGGTGGAGTGGGCACGTGTCCCCTCTGCCAGTTCTTGTCCTGCACGCTTGTGGCAGAGTTGAATTGTCTGTGCGATCCATCGTGCAATGGTCTTTTTGGTTACTGCTTTCCCCATGAAGCTGTTTGCGAATGACACAAAAAACTGTTTTGTTTTCCTGTGTCCTTTTGTCCTTTCAATGTAGTGCATGACTGCCCTTCTGGCGTCCAGGGTGTGCAGAGCTCGCTCTGCGCTAGTTGTTTTTTGGAAAAAACTCAGTATCTGTATAGACTGGTTCATGTGAAATTTGGATACCACCTTCGGCATGAAGTGTGGGTCAGTCTTCATCACAACTCTATCATTGTGTATTTGTATGTAGGGTTCTTGTAGCGTCAGCGCTTGAAGCTCACTTACTCTGCGTAAGGACCTTATTGCAACCAGGAAGGCTGTTTTCATAGTTAGCATCTTTAGGGAGGCCTTGTGAAGTGGTTCAGAGGGCTCTTTCATGAGTTCCGTTAGGACTGTGTTCAAGTTCCATGCAGGTGGCGGCACCCGCTTGGGTGGTGCGATCCTTTTCGCTCCTTCTAGGAATCTCTTCACCACCTGTGATGTGAAGAAGCTCCTGCACGTTTCTCCCCTTGTGTAGGCGACTATCGCTGCCAAGTAAACTCTTAAAGAGGATGAGCTAAGGTTCTTCTCCAGCAAGTGAGTCAGGTACCTTAGCACTGTGGAGTCCCTCCTCATTTTATTATGGAGTCTTTCCTGTCTGCACCATATTGTGACTTCTCCATTTCGCAATGTAGCACTTCCGAGTGCTGGGCCTTCGTGCCTCCCGAAGTACCCTCAGGGTGCTTTCTGGTAGTCTCAGATGTGCGAACTCTATGTCCTCAGGAGCCACGCTACTAGGCTCATGCTCTCTGGCTCTGGATCTAGTACCTCTCCGTTCTGCATGGAGAGTAGGTCTTTCCTCCTGCTGAATCTGTGGGGTGCACACTGTGTCATCTCCATGATCTGCGAGTACCATGTCGGCCTCGCCCACTGTGGTGCGACCAGTATCAGTGTCATGTTGCTCGCTCTGCACTTGCTCAGCACTCTGTGCATCAGTGGTATCGGGGGAAAGGCGTAAGCAAATGTCCTTGACCAATCTATCCATAGGGCATTCCCCAGTGACCCCTCCTCGGGCTGCCTGGATGCGAAGTTTTGGCATTTTGCATTCTGGCGTGTGGCAAAAAGGTCCACCGATGGTGTCCCCCATCTGTCGAACAGGTACCTTGTCTCCTGAGCATTGAGCTCCCACTCGTGGGATGCCGATGTCTGCCTGCTGAGCCAATCGGCTTGTATGTTGTCCTTCCCTGGTAGGTGTATGTCTAGCAGGTCCATCTTGAGAGGGATGGCCCATCTCCATATCTCCTGCGCCAGCGTTGAAAGCGGGGCTGACTGTGTAGCCCCTTGCTTGTTGATGTAGAACATCGCAGTGGTGTTCTGTTTGTATCAATACCTTGTGTTTGTACAGTCTTGTTTGAAAGGCTTTCAGCGCAAGGAAGATTGTCTTCAGTTCTAGGTAATTGATGTGCTTTGCCGCATCTGTTGGCGTCCACAGTCCTCACCTTGAGCTCCTCCATGTGAGCGCCCCATCCCTTCAGGGATGCGTCTGTGGTGATGGTCACTGTTGGCGTTGGGGGCGTTAGAGGCTTTCCCTTTGTTATGTTCTCCATGGTCCACCATGCCATCTCCTTCTGCACTGCGTGCGTTACAACCACTAGATCCTCCCAACCGCCTGTAGCTGTAGCTTGTGACCATTGCTCCTGTAGCCATTCTTGAATGGGTCTCATGTGGAGTCGTACATTTGGTACCAGGTGGATGCATGATGCCATCATGCCCATGATCTTGCTCGCAGTCCTCACTGTCCGAGCTTGTCCCTTCCGGTTGAGGAGAGTTTCCTTCACCAGCGCCCTCGCCCTCTTCTCGCTGGGGAACACCTTGCCCTGTAAGGTGTTGATCTGTGCTCCCAGGAAGATCTTGACCTGTTCCGGCTCCATTGACTATTTCTTCCAATGGATGGAGAACCCCAGGCTTATGAGCGTGCTCGTCACTGTATGTGCGTGCTGCTTGCATTTCTGGTATGAGTTTGCTTTCACCAGCCAGTCGTCCAGGTAAGGGTATACGTGTATTCCTTGCCTTCGTAGGTGCGCTGCGACTGCTGCGAGACACTTTGTGAAAACTCTTGGTGCTGATTTTAGTCCGAAGGCCAGTGTCGTGAACTGGTAGTGGCTTTCTCCAATGGTGAACCTGAGCATGTGTTTGTGCTTTCTGTTCATTGGGATGTGCAGGTAGGCGTCTTTGAGGTCTACTGTGACCATGAAGTCCCCGGTCTGCAATTGTGGGAGCACCTCTTGCAGGGAGGTCATTTAGAAATTTTGCGTTCTTATGAATTTGTTCAGGAACCGTAAGTCCAGAATGGGTCTCATTGTCTCGTCTACCCTTGGTACCAGGAAGTACGTTGAGTATATTCCTGTGTTTCTTTCCTTGAAGGGTACCCGTTCTATGGCCTCCTTCCGCAGGAGTTCCTTTGCCTCCTCCTGAAGACACTGCAGCTGCTTGCTAGTGTTTTTCTTTTTGGTTTTCTGCTTGTTGGCCTCCCCTCCAACTCTATGCAGTTTCCGAATTGGATAATGTTGAGGATCCATTTGTCTGATGTGATTTCTCTCCACTCTCGGAGGTAAAATCTTAATCTTCCTCCCACTGGTGTTATGTGGTCGTAGGTGTCTAGTTTGTCTAGACCCATCTGTACATGCTGCCCCCTGGGATCTTTTTTGTGGGCGGGCACACAGAGTTTTTTTAAGTCACTTAGAGGAGGGCTGCTGCCCCCCTCTTCTATTTTGTCCCCGTCCATTTCTCCCTCAAAAGGACTGGCCTCTTTGTTGGTACTGCCAGGACTGCTTCTGCTGACCATGCTGAGCCTGCGAGTCTGCCTGGTGCGTTTGCTGGAAAGCCTGGTGATATGTACCTGGCTGGTTTCCGCCTCTCCCGCCGGGCCTCCGTGACGGGGTGCCCCTCTTGTTCCCTCTGAACTGCAATGCTCCCATTGATCTTGCTGTTTCGTTATCTTTTTTCAGTTGACTGAGCGTTTCATCAACTGTTGTTCCGAAAAGGGTGTTGCCGTTGAACGGTGTGTTTAGGATGCTGTGTTGCACCTCCGGTTTGAAACCTGAGATCCTGAGCCAGGCGTGCCTCCTTTCCGTGACACCCATCATGAGCCTGCTGGCGGTGTCTGCCCCATCCAGGGCTGTCTTAAGGCAAGAGTTTGCCGCGTTTTTTCCCTCTTCCACCAGCTTTTCGGCATTCTGCCTGGCATCCTGGGGCAGGTCCTTCACCAACTGCCCCAGCCCCTCCATGATCTGGTACATGTGCCTGTTTATAAGGGCGTTGGATTTAGCCATGCGTCAGTGGGTCGCAGCATTCCATTCGATCCTTCTGCCCACCAGATCCATCCTTTTGCTCTCCTTATCCGGTGGCGGGCCCGAGGTAGTGGGTACGTTAGCCCTCCTCCTTGCTGTGGCCGTGATAATGGAGTCTGCGGAGACCGTGCCCTGAATGTAGGCCGGGTCCTTTGTGGAATGTTTGTACTTCTTCTCAGTTCTGGGAGTTACTGCCTTGCATGTTGCGGGCTCCCGGGATGCTTCCTTCCCCTGAGCTAAGACGCTTTCGAGCATTGGAAGGAATTGGCTCCTCGTTTGTGTTGGGAGCAATATTTCTAGAAGGAAGTCTGCTTGAAAGCTGCTGCGGCAGATTGTATCACCGAGTTGTAGGCCCCGATGTCGTCCGGCGGCGAGGGCCTCGAGGGGTAAGTGTCGACCACCTCCTCCGGGCTGTCGGTGTCGACATCTATGTAATCTACCTCCTGTAGGTCAGAGGGTGCCGACTCTGCGTCCGTCCTGCTTTCCTCTTCCTCCCCATAGTTGTAACTATCGTAGGGATTCTGGTACTCCTCCTGGTCGATCACCTCGACGTCCTGGTCTTGTTCCTCGGCGACTTCGGCGATCTCATCTTTCTCCTCAACCGCCTCCACTACCGGTGGCTTGGTCTTGTGAGGGATTGTGAAGGCTTTCATCTTTGCGTCGAAATCTTTCTTCCGCTGCATGATGTTCTCCATTTCGGCCTCTAGGCGCCTTCTCTTCTTCTCCATCTCAGCCGCGTGTTCCGCGTCGGATGGGTCGGCCGTTCTTTTCGGCGGATGGCTCGTCGCCGTGCCTTTCGGTGTCGAAGTTTTTGACGCCGAACCGGATTTTGGGTCTCTGGTCGTCGTCAGTTTTGGGTCTCTCCCTCGGCGTCGATCGATCCTTTTCGGGGACGATTTTCGACGTTTTCTGCTGATCAGCAGCTCTCGGCGCCGGGGACTCCTTCTCGGAGGATCCACTGGGCCTGGGAGTAGTCGCGGACGCCGCCTTTTTTGGCGTCGGCGCTTTCGGGGTCTTGCCCTCGATTTTTCTAGACTCAGTCTCTCGGGTTCTTGGGGGCCGAAGAGTCTCCTACCTTGTCAGAAGTCTTTGTGTAATCGGTCTCTACGACCGTGTAGCTGTAGTCTTCGGTGGCAGCGTTTTCTTCCTCGGAGGACATCCCCAGCTCGTAGAGGGACGGAGTCGGGGCCTTCCCCTGCAGGGTGGCGTGTGCTACCCTCTGCCTCTATCTCACACGAAGGGTCTTCGGGGCGAAGGCAGAACAGGCGTTGCAGTCTCCGCTTTCGTGGTTCACCGGTAGGCAAAGGTTGCATACCAGGTGCTGGTCCTTCTGCGCGTACTTGTGGTGGCAGTTACGGCAGAACTTGAACGGCGTGTTGTCCATCATCGAGCGTCCAGGGCCTCCCTGGTCGCGTGTTCGTCGACGGTCGTCGAGGATCTCGATGAAAAAACGCCTTCTCCTTGCTGACCTTTCGTCGATGAAGTCCCCTGGAGTCTTCAGATGACTTCTCCTCGTCTTTTTTGTATTTTCTTTCTTCTTTCTCCAAAAATGTCTGGAGCCCAAACGGGAACGATCCAGACCAGACCGCGGAAAAAAAGAATCTGAAGATGGCGCCCAAGAGTGGGAGCTTCCGCAGGAAGCATGCCGACGTCACCGGAAATACACCCAAGGGGGTGTGACGCCGACGCCCACCTGGGCTAAGAAGAAAAAAAAAAAAACAAAGAAAAGACTACGAATCCGGACCCAACCACAAGACCGCAGAATAATGCACAGTATAGTGAATCCAGAAAGATTCACGCTGCAAAACTATATATCCTAGAATGCGTCCTGTGATCCAAACCTCAATGGTTGGCAGCCATGTCTTATTCATTCATTACAGTAAGTTCAAATTGAAAGCCCTCATCTTGTGACAGACCGTTACATGTTTTGTTGGGGCTCATGGAATCATTTTAGGTAATATGGGGGTTCTGCTACCCCATGCGCAGACCTCAAGTATACTTACCATTGTCTTGAGCGATCAAGATTTTGAACCACGCTTACCAACACAGCTAAGCTCAGAAACTGTTGACCAAGGATTCTAGTAATGAGGACTCCAAATAGCTGTTTCTTATATCCTGCTTTCCTGATGAGAACTCAAGGCAGCAAGAAGTGGAAACGATAACTAAAAGCTCAAACTCAAAACACAGATCTACGGCAACGACGAGCTGAGTTAAGCCAAAACAAATCAATACTGTAATTGTGCGCTTTTTAAAAAACACACCGGGTGCATACCTTGCTCACTATCTTATCACTTTATCCTTTCTGTAGTTTCTTGCTAGTCACTGGAGCATATTGCACTTTATTTCTAAAGTTTCGATAACATCTGTCAATGCCTATATTTTATTGGTATACTATACATTAGAATTGCTTGATTTTGTATCCCCTGAATGGCGGGATTAAGTATGTATGCATTGAGTATGCATGGATTTCACTTTACCCTACATGCTTAAGTTTTTTCTAAAAGAGCTCCAGATGGACCACTATTTTTTAACATAGTGGAATGTAGATAATGCACCGCTAACCTTCGCCCTAACTATACCACACAAAGTTCTATGTAGTTGAAGTTATTCAAGGACAAAGACATTTAACACTCATTTTAGTTGGATAATCGATCGCCAGCAAATCAAGAATAACTCCAGCCCTTAGCAAATTTCATACCCAAATTTTAATACCATTTGTTACATGTGTACTACACAAACATTTCGCAGCTAAGAAAAAAAAAAACATGGCCTCCTGCTCTTTGATAGTTTATAACTTGCAGTCACAATACAAAATTACATGACAAACTAGACTATCTGAAGAAAAAAAAATTCCATCTCACATTTAATCACAATAACAGCACCCCACCCAAATGCAAAACAGATTTCTAGGATTTTTGCTCACAGAAAAAAAGAATGTTAAGCCTTCTGGCCCACATATTACTGAAGACTAAAAACAGAATGTTGGATAACTAGCAGCTAAACATGAATTATGTGAAATAAAAATATACCAATATATAGGACACCATTAGATTATCTATCCATAATAAAACAAAACTCATTTTATGTCATTCTTCCCGTTAGAAATTGGGTTACAGGTTGCCTGGGGAATGAACACTGGTCAAGCAGCTACAACAATCCTAGACAGGGTGAAGGACAGGCAAACCTTAAATTAACCTGTGCTCACCCTCTGGCGGTTTGGCACAGAGCAGGCAGGCTTAACTTAGAGGAAATGTGTTAAGTATTTGTGCAACACTTTAAATGACAACACAGTTAAAGCCACAAAAGGATCCCATAGCAGGTTAGAAAAACAGAACTTAAATAAATAAGACCAAAACAACCAAAATCCATTGAGTAGGACTGGAGTTATTGAGGTTTAACGTTTACAGTGAGAAATAGCGCCAAGAAACACAAAGCACTATTGTAGATATCTGGTCTCGATGGACTGGGACAAAGTCACAAGTTCAAACAGACCATGACGGAGTGTGACCCAGCTACAAGGATCCATTTAGGCCCACTGAAGAGTACCTTAAATCCTGGTTGTGGAGCGTTGTATGGATCTACGACAGATACATTGCGTTGGTTCCGAGAAGCGGAGAGGCTCCGGTGTAAGGTCCTGTAGCATTGACTATCCAGTTGACGGGGCTTGCGATGCACAGCTGAGATGATGTGTCCACTCTGGTGAGCGATGAAGCTGCGATGTGGAGTTTTGGCATAACAGTTGAGGCTGCCAGGACCAGAGATGTGAGAATATGAGCTGGGGAAAGAGTTGTGCAGTGGCGGCTCCGAAGGCAATGAGTCCGTACCAAGATGCGGTTTGTGGTGGCAATTTGAGTCTTTCGCAGCAGGTCCATCCACGCAGCAGCTCAGCCAAGAAGTTGTCTATTCCGCTGGCAAGCACCTTAGGCCCTTCCAAGGGTCTAGGACTGGGCTAGCACCACTTGGCAGGGCAGACTCACAAATGACAGAGCCCAGATGCAGGGGTTGGAAGCCGGTTATGCCCCTGAGGCTTCAGATCAGGAGGCCAGCCAGCTAGCTTGCCACTGGAGTCACTGGGTTCTGGGTTGAAGAGATGCAGGGCCAGTCCTAATCTTCCTGCCCTGGCTCCACACTCACTAGGGGAGGGGGGAATGCAGCCATTTGTGTGTAGACACAGTTTATTCAGGTGTAGGTGAGGCTGTGTCCAGTTCAACCAGTACTATCCTGCCAGAGATAGCCCACAGATATCTAAGCTCCCATTGTCTGACTTTTAAGGAGGCAATATACATGGCCCAACTATACACAGTCATGTCAGAGACAGGCTACAGGCACCAAATGGCTAAAGCAAGTTAAGGCCAACTTTCCAAAAGTGGCATTTTCGCAATTGCAATTTAAAAATCAGACTTAATCATAACATTAGAATTTCAATTGGGAGTCCAGAGACACCAGACGTAAAGGGTTTCTCGCTTCCCAATTGGAAATTACACTTCTTAAAAGTACATGTCCCGCCTTTTATATACATTGCACCCTGCTCTCTGGTATGCCAGGCCCTACCTTAGGGTTGATATATGTATAAAATAGAAAGGTTTGGGGATGGCAAAAGGCTTATTTTGCGTGGGCGACATGGCAGAGTAAACTGCCCACGCAGGCTTTGCTTTGGCAGGCTTGGACATGGTTAAAGGGCTAATTAAGTGGGTGGCACAATCAGTGCTGCAGACCCACTAGCAGCATTTACAGGCCCTGGGTACACGTATTACCAATTTACTAGGGACTTAAGGAAATTAAATGGCACTTTACTACTGCTAACCAGTGCTAGAGCCCCAATAACAGCAAAAAAAAAAAAAAAGAAAAAAGTCAGAACAGTGGAGGCGGAAAGCAAAAACTTTGGGGGGTGGGGGGGGGTGTCGAACACCCTAAGGCTGTTGGGTGTAACCTCCCCATTAAAAAATTATATTTACATAGTTCAACATTAATGTACAAGGCAGATGGACAATTAGTTCTCCACCTGGAGAAGTAGGAAAACTAGTGAGTATCAGTGATGAGAAAAAATAAAAATCACGCTAAAAACAAATGAAGTTAATCTAATATACATTATTCATACACTCTTGCATCTAAAATATGTGAAGAGGGACAGGCCTGCTACAGACAGCAATACATCTATTGAAGAGCATAAGAAATACTAAAAATGAAGGTACCAGCATTCCAGTAGCTTCAAAGGATGGTCAAGAGGTTTGGAAATTTAGGAGTTAACTCAAAACAATCATGTGGTGTGTCACAGTGATAAACTGCAACCAGGACAGCTCAAAGTGTGATCATCATATGTAGGTACGGAAACAATAGGTAGTTGGCAAAGGTGCTGCATCAAAGCTTGTGACAACAGTTTACAAAAAAAAAAAAAAAAAAAAAAAAAAAAAAAACTTACCCAGTATTGGGGGAGAAGGTAGTATCGAACGTGAGTTTCAAACCTTTGGCAATCTGTGAAATGAAAGAGGCAGAGCTTAGAGATCAGGTTTCTACTGTGCATAGACAAAAGATAATGGTTAGGGCCAATGTGTGTTACCTGGTCCTCAATTGTGATCTCCGTGCCCAACGTGTTGTCGGTATTCCACTTCTCAGTGAAGGTCAGGCCATACTCTGCCCATTTGTACTTTGTTTCCAAGCTTCCATTAACTTTCCCAGTATCGGTGTTTGAAGAGCCAGATGTTGAAAATTCCTGACAAAAATCAAAAGCATGTTTAATGCACTTCCAATACAGGGAAGCTAGGACAGGAGCTGTACATTGATCACGACAAGTCCCCGACAGCCGCCCCACTAACCACCTCTACTCCTTGCAAACCAAATGCATCCCAGCTACTAAGTCGAACATTTCCACTACAGTTTACGGCATGTACTTCATGGTCCCCAAAAGAACCATATAGCAGGAGTCCCCTACCTAAAATTGCTTGGCCCAAGTACAGCCTCCAAAGTCGAGTAAAAGGCAGCCACCTTCGATGAACTAAGTCACAGCAGTCACCCCATTATGGCCTTAAGAGCACCGTAGTAAAGTTAATGCCAAAAACAGCAGCTACTTTGCAACACACTGCTGAGGATTTTGAGAGATGTGAAGGGTGAGCAGCACCCACCAACTATGCTGATTAGGGGGTGTTAGAGGTGAGAAAAGGGATCAAAGCAGCTCTGCTGACCTAGTCCAGAGTGATGCTCTGCTGGCCTAGTCCAGAGTGATGCTCTCTGCACAAGTCAGTGCCCCAATTCATAGCTTTCCGACTAGAATAGCTGTTTGGTTGCCATTTGTGCCTACTCCTTTTAATAAAAATGTATAAATGTACCAGACTAGTGTTTTGGTACCTACCAGTAAGTTTAGTGATCGCTCTAGCACCTCTAATGTCTTGGGGCTCAAATACATTGCTGACATGTAGTTTTGATTTCATGCTGTATCCCAAATGTTCTTTCATCGTCGCAAGGAAATGACTCATGCCCCCCCCCCCCCCCCCCAACAGCCCAAACCATAAATAGTGCTTAGAATAAAATCCATCAACAGCTAGCTGGAAGAGGCTTGCACGTTTATAATAATTAGTGTATTCGTTTATAGAAGAATTATAGGTACAACACCACATTGATGAAACACAGAAAAACTCACCACTCCGCTCGCAGACTTGGTCTTCACGTCTAACTTCACCAGTCCAAAACCTACAGAACAAAGACCAGATTACTGACATTACTTCGGGGAAAGACCGAAAACACATGTATAAGTCCAAAGTTTCTTCGAGATACTGCCCGACACACAGCACAAACGCAAGCACTTTATATGATGTCTTGTCTGCTTCCTTAAAGAATATGAATTGAACTGTCCACTGGACTACTGTTTCTCAGGGAGCTTTGTAGCCCTCATACTGCTTCTCAATACCCCCCCCCCCCCCCATGTGGGATGCAGAGTTGCCACAGACTAGGTTTGATTTGAATCACAGTTGTTCTAATTCTAGCAGGGTAAGTATAAATTAGTCCGATTGTTTATATTCAAATTTACTGAGCACCTAACAGAAGATATGCAAGAAACAATCTGTTTATTGAGATGCATACATTCTATGTACAAAGCCTGTAAGGATTTGGATCAAAAGTGCATATGCAAAAAAATCTACTAACATGTAAATGAGTTCAACTAGGTTCCTAGAAAAAAAGTAACTAAAGCAAACTTTTTCTACAAACATTGCCCTGGACTCAGTCGAGTGTGTGTGTTCCTGCCTTGTATGAATATGTACACCAAATGCATTCACACTACTCTCTGATAAGTCTAACAGCTCAGCTAACGCTAAACAGTGTAAAGTGTTATCTCCTTTAACCTTTGCCACACCTTTTGGGGATCATTGGACTCTGCAAACTATACCTCTTTTTGGTATAGAATATACAGAGACAGCTTTCTACACTTTGTAACCACTGCACCTTTTGCCTGGGATTGGAAATTCGTATCCAGCAGAGGGGAAGTTGGTTAACTGCTTATGCAAATGCTCAGATGTCGATCTCGTTATGTTGTACAATGTCTCCAGACGATTCACAATCATACTTTACTGTGCAAGGTATTTGATGAAAAACAAACTGGTAAGTCGTGAGCAAAAACATAAGTACGTTCAACCACTAGTTTTTCTTCACTGTGCAAACTGGGACCATAAATGGCACATTGGGACCCTATTCCTAAATACTGCAGCACAAACTACCAAGCCATACCTCTCTGTAGTGAACAATCAACCAAGCAAGTTTTTGCTTTGCTGGCCCTCACACTAAGTGGAAGGGGTACACGTTGATGTGCTAGTGTTGCTCTCTATAACAGAGCTGACAATGCACTACTACGATGAGGGCTAATGAGGGGGCAGTGCATGGAAGTTTGGATACAAATGACCCTTTAGGGGAAAATCTCAAACGGGTTTGAATTTCGTCGGTCAAGATTTACACACCTAAATAAACACTACTAGTCCAGAGAATGGCTTACAGAGAAGAGCACCAGCATAACCCTCCCGGATGATAGTGGCGCTCTACAACTACATAAAATGAGAAATAAAGGGGGCCAAGGATGATCAAGGTAGGATATCCAAAGTTTTTGTTTAAGCCATCACTGGATCGTTTCCAATGGCTTTCCAGTAATCAGTACAGCCAGCACCAGAGATTACGCTGTATTGTACGTAAAAGAGGATTCAATATGCAAAAGTGATCACATTCTAGCTAATTTCAAGTGTCATACAGGCACCGGTTTAAGCTAGAAGGATTTGCAGTAGTCAACTGAGAATGTAACTTCACGTACGTAGGGCCCTGATTTTCCTAGAGTTCACCACAAAAACACAAAATTAGATATGTTAATTTTTTTAACAGATTGGAAATTGTAATAAATTTGCGATCGTGGGGATGAAGGAGAGGGTTACGAAATAGATTTCATTTTGAAATGGTATCAACGTAGGGCAGAATGACAAATACTCAGGATAGGTTTGAAGAGTTATGCACTTGCTACAGAGATACATTTAGGTTGCAAATCCCAAAACGGGATCGCAACAGTAAAAACTGCATTCTAACTTCTGTGGGGATAACTATGTATTACCAAGTACAATAACAGTACTTTACAAGCAGACCATCTTATCTTCAATTGTCAGAATAAAGTGATTGAAAAGCAAATGGATCATTCTTTGTGTTCCATGTTGTCAAGCTAGGACTGGTCTATTCAAAGCCATACTTCTCAAAGACAGTTTATTAATGCAACATGCTATTGACATCAATGTGGATTTTGCTAGCCAATACAGATGCCCACCACAAAAGTGTGCAATTCACTGAACTAGACAGAAACCCAACTGCCACCGTTAGTCATGGCACACTGGGAAGTTTGCACCATAGCACTAGGACACGGTTTAAACAAGGCTTTAGTTCAGAATCAGCATATTTTGTCTAAGTGGTAACGTTCTGGGCAGGTTCCACAGAATAGTGTCATTTCTTTGGTGAGAGAAGTCAGTCTTACCATCAGACCAACTCACACCAGAGTTGTGTAATGAGCAAGATGGGAACCACAGAACTATTATTAATCCTAGCGACAAATTGTGTGCTCTTGGATCAACAGACTTTTTTAACAGTGACAGAAATAACTTAAATCAAACTAAACACTGGCAGTAAGCATGCAATAAGAAAACAGGACATTAAACCAACAATCATTTGAAGGCACCCAAGGGGGAGAGTACATTCAGTCATAATCCACCCCATAAACCAAGGAGTTCTGAATGTAGTTTTGGTACTCCTGCTGCATCAAGTTGTTGGAGGACCGTCAAATCATATGCTTCCAATTCCTTTCTACCCTTGTCATTATGTGATAGAGGTGAGTGAGCCATTGATGGCTCAGGCCAAACTCGAGCCAGATGAATGTCTCTGGCTCGGCTCAAAGTTCTTAGATACTCGAGCCCAAAACAAAGCCTCTATTTGACTTCTGTCCGCCACCCACTCTAACACCACCAAAAACTAAATACAAAGCATTAAGTATTGATGTAATGCAAGAGAAAGAAGGAAATACCAATGTAGTGGCTGAGTTGCACAACTTAAAACAAGAAAATGTGGGATCAGTCCTCCCCCGGACAAAATTGAGTGCTCCTAGGCAATTGTTTTATTTCACTTTGCCTCCTTTTTAGTTTTCGCTTGCGCTGCGCTTGTGAAAATTATTTAGCTGTGTAAAGCAGATGCTTTAGCCTTGGAACGTTTGTGGCTTTTTCCATTCATGCCTCAGTACCTTTCTTTGCACTTTGTAGGCATTATCGGATTGATTTTTTTCAACGTTATCTGCCTAACTTAAATAGGCAGTCACAAGTCTTATCTTTCAGGCACGTGGGTCACTATTTGAATGGTGCAGTGGCACCCGGGCCATCATAACTCCTCTAAACACCAAATATTGTTGTATTTTACAACTAAACAGGCAGTCACAAGTGCAGTTCTCTAGTAAGCGCTATGGTCATTTCAATAGGGCACCAGGATCAGAAGCTCCAGGCACCCCACTTAACACAGATTATTGCTATATTTTACAACTAAACAGGCAGTCACAAGTGGTTCTCTCAGGCACTAGGCTCATTATTTGAATGGTGCAGGAGGTGCATTGGCACCAGATCCAAAATCTCTAGGCACCACACTAAACACCTAATATTGCTATATTTTGCTACTATACAGTCATCTTTCAGTTAAAGCTGCTTGATCTGAATTGTGTAGCAGGTGCAGTGGCACCGGGGCCAAAAGCTTTAGTGACCCCACTAAACACAGATCAGAAGTGGGTTCCTACTCGTGCCGACCACTTTGCTATTCACAGTCCAAGCCAGCGTCAGTAAACACTTTCTGAACAATTTGCACGTATTTTAAACCAAGTTTCACCTGCTTGTAACTAGAGTGCGCAGATATCCTGTTCCATGCCCATTTCTCTCAGAGAAACTTTTCGGTCCACCGCAGCTGTGCACTGTTTGTGTGGAGGAGATATTTGGCTACACTTCCGCTTTGGGCAGGGTCAGTGCGCTAGTTGCCGCCTCACTCAGTCATAAGACCAATGCTACAACTGAAGCCCCTCTGGTGCTTCGAAGGCCTGACCGGGAAGAACTTCTAAAACTAAAAAATACACCACACACGCCGGCCTTCCGGGACTCACTGGTAGAAAGTCTCTGTTCAAATAAGTTGCTAGTGGACACCAGAGACCCACTGAGGAGTGGTGTGCTGGGCTACGGATACGGGGTTAGAGGTGCCCTTTGGACTAAAGACTACGCTGCTGAACACCCGGTCCCTCCAAAAGCACAATTTAGAGATCTTTACGCAACTCCAGGAAAAGGAGCTCAACCTCCTTGCATTAACGGAGACCTGGTTAGAGGAGACCTCTGGTCCCGAAGTAGTGACCTCCCTCCCCCGAGATTACGACATCTTAATGTATAACCAGCAAGGGAACAAAAGAGGGGCAGAGTCGCAGTCTGCAGCCGCAGGTCACTTACCACTGAGAAAATCGTTGAGGAGAGCCTGGATAGGGCAGAGGTTTTGGAGATTAAGATCAGGCTCCAATCATCCTGCCTGATAGTAGTATATCGCCACCCACCCAGTCAACCCCGCTATTGAATGATCTGTTCCATGAAGTGATTAGTGATCTGTGCTCAAGATATCAACAGATCCTGATATTAGGGGATTTTTACTATCATTGGGATCTAATACCTAGGGTTTGTGTATATAGTAGGTTCGGAGAGGCTATTACTATGTTGGGGATGCAGCAAATTGTGGAGTCCCCACTCACGAGAAGGGTCATACTCTAGATCTTATTTGGACCACGTCCTCAGTCAAGCTACATACATATTGAGGACCATGTAGCTGGTCAGATCACGATCTGATTAGCCTCCAACTCCCAGTGGGTAGCTGCCCTATACACCTACCCTCAGTCTGGAGGGCAGCAATCGTCGCAAGATAAGAGGACGCCAAGCTGAGGGAAGCACTGAATGAGACAGTACACGCAGGATCACAGTCCAGGGATCCAGACCTGGTGTACGAAAACCTCACTTCCGGGTTAAGGGCAGCCTTCGATATGGTGGCTCCCACGCAAAGGGAAAGGGTAACAAACAATATGAAGGGTGCCCCCTGGTACACGCAAGAACTAAGAGAAATACAGGCTCTCCATCAATGCGAAAGGCACTCGCGGAAATCATACGACCTAGAAGCAAGGAGAAGTATAAAGCAACATTAGCTCTCCACTCCACAAAAAAAATAAAAAAATAAAAAATCAGTCGTTAGATCCAAATCTGTGTACTATGAAGGGAGTATTAGGGGGGCTACAAATATTCAGAGAGACCCTCAACGTACTCAAGGAGTTGCATGAAAGAACAAAGGCCAGTCGCTACCCAAGCTGATTGTGAAAAGGTACAGGATTTCTTTCTAGCCAAGGTTAAAAACAACACTGAGGAGGAGCTTCGCGCGCACCCAAGATGGTCGCGTGAGCACAGGGCTCCCGGACCCTCGCCACCTCCATCGACTATCCTGTACTTTATCCTGGTTCAGACGACGGGTGTTTATTGGCACAGTTCTACTGCTCATTTATTTGTTTCAACGAACTTTTTTGGACTTCGGGTCCAGAGCTACAGACTGTCGCAGTTTTCTGGCCTGCTCCATGGTGACGCCCCGCGCTATCTTGTCTCGCTTGCCGTTCAGTAAGTGAACAACAACGGACTGCCAGACTTGCGTGGGCTGGCGATCGCTTTCGGTTTCGATTTCTGTCCGGAGCTCAACCTGACTTTGTTGGCTCCGTGGGCGGCCGGACACTCCTACACCCTTGGTCTCTCCGTTCCTACTGCCGATCTGTAGCGGTTTCCAGATCTGAGACTGGCACCACCTTCGCCCTTTTGGTCCTACATTTGCCACCGCAGTCACCATTTTTACCCGTCAACAGGCGACCCGCACGGGTCCAGGATCCAAGATGGCCACCAAGCCTGAGGGTGGGAAGCGCGGGCCTAAACCAGGCGTTCGAGGGAGTGCTCTGCAAACTAACATTATGGACCGGTACACTCAAGCTAAGGGATCGCCGGGAGCAGCAGCTAAAACCTCGACGACGATGCCGGAGGACTCATCGATTGAGGACGAGCCCTCGCTGCGAGATCTCATGGGCGCCATCACTGGTATGAAGGCCTCATTGGGGCAACAATATGAGGCCTTGACTCTCAAACTGGATACGGTGGCGATTGACGTCAATTTGATCAGGGCGGACTTGGCGAAAACAAATGAAAAGGTCAAATCCTTGGATCTTACGACCTCTAGCCTGGTCACCGACGTTTCTGATTTGCAGGCTGAAGTCGGGAATCTGAGGAAAGCCACTGATTACTACTCTGGGCGACTAGGACTATGAAAGCCGTGCCAGGCGCAATAACATCCGCCTGATTGGGGTCCCGGAATCATCGACTGCTGCCTCCACGGACCTATTGGTGGAAGACCTGGTGCTGAATCACCTGGCGCCCAAGGGTCTCAGCAAGTTTTTCGCTGTCGAACGTGCATATAGGATCCCCGGCAGCACACCTAAATCGGGTGCTAACCCTCGACCCATCATCGCGAGGATTTTTCATTTCCGGGACAGAGACGCTATCCTGCAGGCTTCGCGGCAGTCAGGTCCCATTGCCTTTGAGAACTCTACTGTCAGCTCCTATCCGGACTTTACACAACAGGTCCAGAAACAGAGGCTGGGGTTTCAGGGGGTCAAGAAGAGACTCCGGGAGGGAAAGGTCAATGAAGTATGCCATTCTCTTTCCGGCCCGTCTGCAGGTGGTACATAAGGATCGTACTTTTTTCTTCGATCATCCTGGGGTTGTGAGTGACTGGCTTGACACGCTGCCTATGGATCATGAACCTTTTGAGGACTCTGGCAAGTCGGATCGGGCGGAGGGTGGCCCGACGGAGCAAGAGTAACTGTTGACTTTGACCCCGTACCCTTACCTTTGGCTTTGAACTGTGCTATGCTGTGTTCTTAATGTTTGCAAGTAATAGTCTTTTTTGGGGGTCTGTGGGGGGGGTGAACGGGTCCTTTCTCCTCCTGGGTTTTCTTTTCGTAGAGTAGTTGGGTGGTTGGGCGACAGGCACACTGCGAGTTTATGGGGCTCTTTGGTCTTCAGCAGGGGTGCGGGTGGGGGGTATAGTTGTTTTGACATTGTTGGGGGGGCTGGGTTGTTTGTTTGAATTTTCTTGTTACTTGCAAGGCGAGGGAAAGGCGCACTCCTGTTTTTTGCAGTTGCTCTGGGTGTGGGGCCGGGGAGGGGCTGAGCACGGGGATGGGGGGTAGGGGACTTCGGTTATTGTGTTGGAACGTGAACGGGTTGGGGGATGGGATTAAGAGGAGGGTGGTGTTACAATTGCTGAAACGTTTGACTCCAGATGTTGTCTTACTGCAGGAGACTCATTTGCTCGGCAACAAGTGCTACGCTTTGAATAGGCGTGGTTATCGCCTTGTGGTGCACTCGGGTTTCACTTCGGGCTCTAGGGGGGGGCGGGCATTCTGGTTCGGGCCTCCCTCCCCTTGGCCATTGATGATGTCATATTGGATGATAAGGGACGATACGCTGCCATTGTGGGGCGCTGGGAGGGGAAGGTTCTTATTCTGATTTCTGTGTACGTGCCCCCGGGCCTCCAGGCCACCACCTTTGCTGATCTGAGTGGACTTATCCTGGGCCTCCCCGAGGGTTTGCTTTTGGTTGGGGGTGACTTTAATGCGGTGGTCTCGGGAATGCATGATCGTCACCCTCCCAGGGAACTGCCGAGGGCCCAGATTTGGTTGAGCGACTTCCTGGAGACGTTGGGGCTCACTGATTGCTGGCGGTTGCTTCACCCGGGACAGTTGCAATATACCTATCATTCTGGTGCTCATGGTAGTCTCTCGAGGCTTGATCACGTTTTACTGCCCTCAGCCCATGCATCCCTCATACGGGAAGTTAAACATCTGGCACGGGGTATCTCGGACCATTCTCCGCTTTGGCTGGTGGTTGATGCACGGCAGGGTTCGGCGGGCCGAGTGGCCCCGATCAACCCCTGGTATTTGAAGGACCCCAGGGTCAGGGATGAGCTGGTTAAAGCACACAATTGTTATTTTGAGGAAAATGTGGGCTCTGTTTCCTCCCCTGGTGTACTTTGGGAAGCTTACAAGACTGTCATTCGTGGCCAGGCCCTCTCATTGATTGGTAGCGTGAAGTTGGCCAACCGTGCTGAGACGGTTCGACTTGAAGGGGAGGTCACAGCCCTGGAGGAGGGCTTGGAATCTGGGGTTACCGCTGAGGGGTTACATCTACTGGAGTTGAAACAACATGAATACAGAGCTCTGGTCACTGAAGCTGCTAAGGAAATGGGGAGGGAACAGCAGGGACGCCAGTATGATGTGGGTGATAAGGCTGGGAAACTGCTTGCTTGGTTGGATAAGAGGGAAAGTGCGAGTCGTGTCGTCCCTGTGATTGTTGCGGAGAATGGAGAGTGTTGTACGGACCCTGTTGATATTGTCGCATGTTTTGCTGATTATTTCCGCGAGGTGTACTCCCAGGTGTCTGATCGATCGGAGCAGGACTCCCACCTGTTATTGCGTGATATTGCACTTCCCCGATTGTCTGATATTGATAGGGATGCTCTGGATGCTCCGCCTACTGTGGACGAGGTTGCCGCTGCTGTCCGTTCGGTCCGATCCGGCAAGGCCTCGGGCCCTAATGGGCTCCCCATTGAGCTATATAAACTGCGCCCGGATTCGCTAGCTCCTCATTTGCGCTCGATGTTTCTTCAGTCTTTGGAGGTGGGGTTTCTCCCGCCAGACCAGAGACTGGCCACTATTGTTGTCATCCACAAGGATGGTAAACCTCGGGATCGCTGCACCTCTTTTCGACCCATTTCGTTGATTAATGCGGAACCTAAAATCTTGGCCAAGCTGCTGGCGACACGTTTGGCGTCCGTTATTGGGGACCTGGTTCACCCTGATCAATCCGGCTTTATACAGCACCGTAACACGGCGCTTAACCTCCGAAGGTTGCATGGAGTTCTGGCACGGGCTGAGACGCTGCGTGAGCCCGCCATCTTGGCGTCCTTGGACGCTACGATGGCGTTTGATACAATAGAATGGCCGTATTTGTGGGCGGTTCTTGCTAAGTTTGGTTTTGGTTCGGACTTCGTTCGATGGGTCAAATTGCTCTACGCCGGTCCCATGGCCCAGGTGGAGGTCAATGGTCGGGTCTCTGCGCCCTTTGCACTGAGCAGAGGGACGCGACAGGGCTGTCCCCTGTCCCCCTTGTTGTTTGCTCTTGCCTTGGAACCGCTGGCGGCCTGGTTGCGGTGGGAACCGTCCCTGAAGGGCATTAGATGGAGTTCGGACTTTGAGGACCGTGTATCTCTCTACGCTGATGATATTCTGCTTTATCTTACATCACCCCGTAAATCCCTCATTGTGCTGTTTGATGTCTTAACGTCCTTCCGCAAAAACTCAGGTCTTGTCATCAACTGGTCGAAGTCCTGTGTATACGTCCTGTCGGGTACCGCCCCCCTTCTGCCAAGCGGCTGTCCTATCGCGATTGTGGAAGATGGATTTAAATATCTAGGCATTTTTATCTCGCTGAGCCCTGCACTGCGGTTCGTAATTTACTGCCCCCTCTTCAGCGCCTTCGGGCAGATGTGGTAGCCTGGGGGAAACTTCCTCTCTCTCCCCTGGGTAGAGCGGCATTGTTTAAGATTATGTCACTGCCCAGATTCCTCTACGCATTGCAAAACACGCTTGACGTTGTCCCGGCTACATATTTCCGTGAGGTCGAGAGTTTACAGAGACGACTGGTGTGGGGGGGGTAGGCCCCGGATTGCCATTGCTAAATTGTCGCTCCCGTGGTATGACGGTGGAATTGCTTTGCCTGATATCCGTCGCTATTATTGGGCGTCTCAACTGGGGGCAATAAATCATTGCATGTATGGCCCTTTGCCAAATCCGGCCTTCGCGATGGACAAATGGTTGTTACCGGGGGGCGACTACAATAGAGCCCTCTACTCGAAACTCACCCCTCGCAACGTGACGGGCCCCACTAGGACGGCCGTCCAGGTATGGCGACATGCTTCCATGGCGCTTGGGTGGACTGATAAATTGACTCGTGCCACCCCCCTGTTCGCCTCTGATGGACTTGGCTCACTTTGGCAGTCCCGGGGGTTTGATAGGTGGGACTTGATTGGTATCAGCAGGATTGATGATGTTTGGACTAAGGGGAGAATGAAGACGTTTGAGGAATTGAAAACAGAGTACGCTTTGAGCGATCGCGAATTCTTTCGCTATGCACAGATCCGCCACGCGGTGCTCTCGGTCTTCCCTTCGGGTGTGGAGATTCCGGAGTCGTCCCCGCTTGAGGACAGGGTACTGGACGGACATGTTCCTGATAGTACGATTTCGCTTATTTATAAAAAGTTAATCAACTCCAGGTCTGACCTCCTGTCTCGACTTAGAGAGGTCTGGACTGGTGATGGGCTGGAGCTGGACGATGAGGACTGGCAGGCGGCGATCTCCTCCCCTAAAGAGGTGGCCATCCAGGCGCGCCTTAGATTTGTGCAACTTAAAATCCTGCATAGAGTGTATGTCACTGGTCCCCGTTTGGTGCATATGGGCTTCTCTGTGGATGGTTTGTGTCGGCGTGGCTGTGGTCTCCTGGGCACCTTTTACATATCATCTGGGAGTGCCCTGAGATAGTGCGATTCTGGACCCGTGTGCACGAGGTGATGAGTGAGGTTACCGGGGTGCGATCGATGCCGGAAGCTAGGAAATGCCTGCTGAACGTATGGGAACCGAATGATTACTCCGTGTCGCAGCTTCGGTGGGTGACCTTGGGCAACATGATTGCCAAAAGAGACATTGCGCAATTGTGGGGCGCTCAGGGCCCGCCCGGACTTCAGAAATGGAAACAAAACATGGACTGGTGCATGTTCAGAGAAAAAACTGTGTATATTTCTCGTGGTTACCCCCGGAAATGGGGGAAGATATGGACTCAGTGGAACACTTATCGTGGTGATATATGTGCCCCTCCTCTTCCTGATCCTGATGTTGCACCTATGTCCCCGTAACCCGAGGGTTCCTCCACACACTATTGTATACTGATTGCAATTTGTTTCTTCTGCCCCCCCCCCCCCCCACTGTGTAACTCTCTCGATCGAACGAACGCTCATTGGATTGTCCTTCCCGCTCCAACACCATGTAATGCAACGTTGTGTATATTGATGTCTCTTTTTCTTCCTCCTTGCAAGTTGTTTGTGTCTGTTATAAAATCAATAAAAAGTTTTCACAAAAAAAAAAAAAACACTGAAATAGGTAATACTTTTATTACCCCGTGTCCTCCATCAGTGGTGGACTCGCCAGAGTTTCTGGACGCTTCTCTCTCAACCTTGCCGGCACTTTACTCAAATGGTCTAGCCCACATCGTGGCCAAAGTAAAATCCGAGTCACCAGAAGATCCCTGCCCCCCTTTGGTGTTCAAAAAAGGTCACTCCGGCAGTAGAGTCACAAGTGCTGTCCCTACTAAATCTCTCCTTAACTACAGGGAAGGTACCTGAAAAATTCAAGGAAGCCATAGTGATTCCAATGCCGAAAAAAGCTGGGGCAGACATGAACTATTTGAAAAACTTCCGACCAATCTCCCAGCTTCCTTTCCTGGCCAAAGTTCTTGAGCAACATGTGCTCTGAGTTAGTAATGCTCTCAGTGCTGGATGAATTGAGGCTAGCAGCTGATAAGAATCATCCCTCGGCACTGATCTTATTAGATCTCTCAGCCGCGTTTGACAGTTGAGATTCCCCAGATTTGAAACAAGCTCCCGGACAATATGCAAAGGGAAACCATGCTACTTCCGTTTAGGAGGAAACTCAAAACCATGCTGTTTACGGAGGCATTTGGATAAATCCACCTACTGTACGCTGAGTATCCTCAGGACTAAGGGATTCCTGGCTCATGGTCCACGCTACAAGCGCCTAGAGATCTTTGGTGATTGGCACTCTATAAATATAATCTAACATTAACAAGCTACAACTTACAAAAACAAGCATTGGCATAACCAATACGTCTCGCCTTTGGGCCCTTATAAGCTTTATAGCCGCACAGATATGCAATCAAAAATTAAGGGAGAGGTGAAAGAACTGGATATCTTCATTCCACTGAGGTCTGGGCAATCAGGGAGAATATGGGTAGTACGATGTGTGAAAACAAAAAGGGATTATAAGTATGTTGACATGGCACTTCGAGTGGAACTAACCCTACGTGGGTCAGTCTAGAAAGTGATTTTACTTCCACTGAGGGATGTCAAGGTAATAAAAGTGTGTCTCAAAGGGCAAAATGCTTCAGAGACAGGAAGCCCCTTGAATGTTTAATTTCTTCCTGGATATAAATGTGTAGCACCATCTGGGCTCCGGGGAGGAGGGGCCACAGGTTGGCTTCCGTAACTGGTGGCACAAAGTGGGGAGCTGCACCGACCCGGACAGGGTGGGTGTTTAGGGGAGAGACCCCAGCTGTGTGTGGGCACAAGGTCTGGTGCGAGAGTGTGTGTGTGAAAGTGGAGGGAGAGCAGAAGGGTCTGTATGCCAAGGATAGACACCAAGAAAGCGGATTTTAGGAAAGGGAGATAATGTAGGCGGTTTGGGAGGAATTTTGTATGTGTGCACAAGCGTATGTGTATGCAGGAAGCGCAGAGGGAGTCAAATGATATATAGGAGGGTTGTGGGAAAGACTGGAAGTAGCGTGGCAACTTGCTGGGGTAACGGGTGTGCAATTACTGAAGACAACAATGAAATAAAGTAGAAAGAAGAATAAAAAAGAGGATGTAATAAAAGAAAAGAAAAAAAAAGAACCGGAAGGTAACGAATGAAGAGTTGGTTCGTCTGCATAATGATCATGCCTTGATTCCTAGCAATGCAGGGTTGTGAATGCTTAAACATTAACAGAAACTGCATTTTCCCCTCCCAACAACCTCCCCGCTGAAGAGGCTGCATCCACAAAAGCAGAAACAAAGTTAAGCTATAAATAGAGAGTATAGAAGGAACGTTGTTTCCTAGAAAACAGTGTTGTCTGCCAGCCTTGACAGGACTCATGTGGGCTTTTTATTCTATTCTACACATTTTATTAGAGCATACAAATAACATCCTATATAAAATATCCCCTAGCCCCATTAAGATGTTCATAGTTTGGAGCTTAAAACAGCACTGCAGCTCTTTGAACATTGAGACATGTTTTAACCAGCAAAGCGGCTCAGTTGCATTCAACAATTTGGTTATTACTAGAAAGTTACAACAGAGTCCTAGCTAACTCCTCTTCATCTGCTAGTCTCAACAATCGACAAAGCCTCCTTCACTTCTCGAAACATGCACGAACCATACAAACATTGGAGACTACCAAACTACCTCCTTTGTGTATGAAAATGCAAAAGAGTTGGGTTCTATTGTCGGGGGGGAGGGGGGGCGGTCAGACAAAGGATGCTATTTAGGTTACTTTCTGATGTCAACGAATGTGGGAGGTTCGAGGCCGATATTCGAACCAAGGACTCTCAAGCAAGAAAAGTTCAATATTGGGATCCCTCTGCTTATCCTCTCCGCTCGCAGAGCCCTGAAGTCCAGTTCGATTTGCAGGGGTCATGCTTCCAGATGTAGCTTGGCTCTAGATAGGTACTTTCCCAATGCCTGTTTGTGTCACATTTCCACTATTCCCTGTGATGGTGATTGATTTTGGGAAGGGGGGGGGCTTTTAGTTCCTTTGGAGTATTTACTATGTGTTGCATTACGTGGGGTTTATTCTATGTTTTGGCCCCCACTTCGTTATCTTATTTTGTATTGAAAGTGTCTTGATGTTTTTATTTTACGGGATGAGCAATGCCTATAGAATGGGTGGTGTCGAAATGTTTTTATGGCAATGAAAAACATTGTAGCATTACACTTGATTTAAAACAAAGTGCTGTTCCTGGGAGTATACTCTTGGATACACTATACCACCATACCCTCTACATCGAGCCATTGAAAAAAACAAAAAAAGGCTGCCAGAGCTCTATTCATGTAATAAAACCCCAGTGGGTCAGACAACTTGGCACCCTGATCTGCATTTCAGTCAGTCAGCCCTCTGCGCTTCTGGAGGATCTCCACACAGACTATAGACCGTTTCTTGATAACAGTCTTGCAACTCTGAACTTGCACACATGGAACAGGAGTAGTCAGCTCTTGAGGATATTCGCTTTTGGTCCACAGTCGGCCCTTTTCTAGACCTGTGTATTTCAAAAGGAGGACTGCTCACCTCCTAGTGTCGAGCCACTGTATGCAAACTGACCTATACTCTTCAGTCCACAGTGTCCCTGGCAGAGAAAGGACTGAACATGGTAATGTACAGGAAAACTTAGGCGCCATCTGTGTGTGTTTTATTGCCTGAACAGTTCATAAGTTTATCCTAGGACAGTTTTCAGAATCGAGCCCACTTTACTTCCTAAGGTGGCAATGGAGTTTAATATTTCTCAAGTGATTTCTCTTACATGTCCCACCCCATCTATCCAAAGAGGAGAAACTCCTTTCTAGGCCCTACCCATCCACTGGAAGAAACCCTTAAGACTAGGCTATAATATGTTGGCAAATATTTAGGGTTTTCAGCTTGGGAAGGCTGTGAGAAAAACAATCAATTACAAGGTGGTTGTCCAAGTCTGTGAAACATTGCCACAAACTGGCAGGCGTACTTGGCCTTGAAGTTCTTCAGGTTCATTCTACAATGGAGCAACTGTTCTCTGTTTAGGGGTGTCCATTTCCAAAGAAACTGCATTGCTGGCACTTGGTCTTGAGCGCATTCTCCGAGTCGAGATGGTTGCAGTGTCTCAAACGAGAAAGGCTTGTCTGTTTAGTGTTTGGAAGAGGAATGCTCCAATTCCTATACTAAAACATTTCCGGATCCCGTCTCATTCAGTGATCTATTTGGGTGAATGTGTGATTTATAGTACAAGTAACAGAAGAGGCTGGGAAAAAGTCTGTGTGGGGGTGTGTAAGTGGGATTACCAGTTGTTTAGGGGACTGACGAAGTACACGTTCACAATGTATAGAAAATGGACGAGGTGTACTGAGGCTGACGATGTGCAGGAGTAATGCCCAAGCTATGCCCGCTGTAATTATTAATGTACCTATCAAGGATCAGCCCATTGATACTGAACATCCTACGCATGGGACTAAAGGAGCTAGAACATATTAGCACATATTTTAATGCTTGCCAGTAGTGAAGAATGCCAGATGTTCTGCAGCAATTATAGGGGAACTCGAAGACCTCACTGGAAATTTCAGGACACTGTGGAAATCCTCAATTTCCTTAGCTCCCCATCAGGTGTGGAGCATACTATCAAGTTTTGGTACTCGTCACCTCGTCTAGCTTTAATCTAGTGCCCGGAAAGTAGCTGCTACTATGCCCTAGCCAGGGCCCGAGGCCCTCACTAACCGTAACACCACTCACCCATCCTAAAGTTGTAATAACACACACAACATGCTGAAGATATGCAGCCACACAAAAAACTTGCCAAGTGAGGGACATGGCACACTGAACCTTACTCTATTAAAACAAAATATTGTACACTTATGCAAACTAAAGCTCAAAAGAAATGCCGAAACCCTCTCATATATACAATGTACCAACAGACATTGAGTGACAACCTGCCAACATAGACCTCGTCCAAAACCCAGTGAAGCATTGCACATAACTGTTGAACTGCCTCGTTTTGTCATTTCTTCCAAAATGACTATGCTCTTTAATAGGTCACGTTTCCGGAGAGTGTCCTCCAACCTCGTTGCAAGCTGAGATTGTTTAATGGTGTGCTCCTCGTTCAAAATCGTGCATTTATTATAAGATCGAAACTTACCGTATCCCTTGTTGAACGTATCTCTGGCACACTTGCCAAGGTCAGCATAACCTGGTGGAACAGCCATTATATCTGGAACAAACAAGAGAAAGAAATTGAAACTCAACAGCAATTTCACAAGTACCTTGCCAAAAGTAACGAGTAATGTGAGCAGTAGTGACGCGTCTATAGCAATCTGAGAACTTCCTTGCGACTGTGCTGCTGAAAACACGGAATGCAATAACTTTCACTGTAAGACAAAAAGCGAAGGGACCACAGTCATGTCCCAGGAAAGAACAAGGGGTTCCAGGCACAATCTAAAAAGTCTTTTCAGCACAAATCCAAAAGAGGCGTCATTTGATATATGTATACCCTATGGTCAACACCAGTCACCTCCAATATGGCTGATGGCTAATGTGCATTCCATATTATGTGCCCCTGCTTTATGTCGCCCCCCCCCCCCCTACATCTCAATTACACATTCACTGACCTCTAGTATTAACACATGCACTAGTCTCAACTTCTGGCAGAACTCGTAAATCCAATATACACAATACTGGCCAGCAGTTGACAATCACAGCATCCAATAACACCCACCAGCAACTAATCATGTTCATACTTACCCACCGACATAAAAGGTATGTTTATTGACCTAATCTATCAATACACGCTTTGGAAAACCGCTCTGTATCACTGCAGACATCAAGATCTCACTCCAAGTTTTTGAACGTGAAACGGGCACTTGCTGAGGAAAGGACACACCCATTCTGAGATCAGCACTCATTGAATGATAATCCAGTCTATGAATGAACCCTTCCTTATAAGTGAGGGGGCACTCACACGCAATTAGCAGTGAGGTCATACCAATGACAATGACCAATATGCACATGCCTGTTACATTACATAAAGCTCACGTTCACTGGAGCCATAATGCTGTATACCATTTCTTTAGAAATCCTAAATAGCAAACAAAGAAATTAAAGCAAGCCAGGCAGTGTTTTAAAGATAGATTAGTGGATTTTCACCTTCTTAAAAAATACCTCCATGATAAAAGTATTCGGGGCAATATTAATAGTAATGTGGTTTAAGGAGAAAAAGCACGACAATGTACAGGCACAAAAAGAAAATGTAATAAGTTAACACGTAATGATCAGATGATCTAGCGCGTTGGTGCTACATGAAGAGACTAAATTAATAAAAGCGTTCAAATACGGACTCAAGAAGAGATCAACTCCATCATTACGTCCAGACAAAAACTCCTCACATCCCGCCCTTTTGTTTCGTCCCAGGGGAGCCTCTCCCTTTCTTTTTACTTACACCACGCTTAGGCTAAACTATTGAGTGGCCTAATCTTCGCTATCCTGATTCGTTTGAACCGCCGAGGAACACCTCTCCCGAGCACATCCATACAAACTCTTCATAGTCTTCAAACAACCGTTAGGTATGCAGGCACCCGATACACCAATAAACTTGAAATAAGTACTTTTGTGGAATATTACTTCGCACTTTTACTACTATGGCCGTTCTCCAACATTCTTTTTCATGCTGGGCAGAAAACTTCACCTTAAGGTTAGCAAAATATACCAAGGGTGCGTAAAGGCCACTCCAAAGTTTAAGTTAGAGTCATACAGAGCTCACATCCCCCACGAGTCCACCATACCTGTAACCTTCTCGGGACCTGCAATTTTCTCTTGACCTGCAATTTTATCGGGACCTGCAATTTTCGCCGGAGCCGCAATTTTCGCCGGAGCCGCAATTTTCACCGGAGCCGCAATTTTCACCGGAGCCGCAATTTTCACCGGAGCCGCAATTTTCGCCGGGGCCGCAATTTTCACCGGAGCTGCAACCTCCACCGGACATTCGGGATTAGGAGTTTTAGACGACATTATATACTCTCCCTAGCACTAAAGTCAAATCAATTAGCTCTTCTTCATCAAATATTTGGTCTTTTCACTGTCATTTCAAAGTCGATGCCTTCGGTCAAACAGCTGATCAAGTAGCCATGGCAGTTGAGAGGACGGAAGAGAATTCTGGCATAGAACACTTGGTGCATCACAAATAACTGGGTAGTCATGGTAACGGGCACCACAAAGGTTCTACAGTGAACTCTGATCCAGAAGTAAACAAATGAAGCTTCAACTCCAGGAGGAGAACGTTTCATGGTATATGTAAGTAATAGGCCCCCTTGGATGTCAACACCCACCAGCAAGGGCAGTCTGTGCTGAACTAAAACTCACGTTCGAGAAATGCAACTACAGCTTTGAGTAAAACAGTACTAGGACTTGATTAAAAATATGTAAGAGGAATATAAAAATATTTCCTACTTTAAGCGTGGCCGTAAAGTTTAAAGATTAGAGTGAAATCACTTGTCACCATGAGGAACACAAGCATTGGCAAAGCCAAAAGGTCTCGGCTACACAAAGTTATGGCTTTGTAATTGTTTTTAGTACTATTGCAAAAAAAAAATAGAGCGGCAGGGGGGCGGACAAACAGCCACGGGGGGGGGGGGCGGGGACACAAACAGAGCCTCGGCGGGTGGCAGGGGGGAACAAACAGCCACGGGGGAGGGCGGACAAACAGAGCCACGGCGGGTGCCGGGAACAGAGCCACGGCAGGGGGGAGGACAAACAACCACGGGGCAGACAAAGCCACGGCGGGTGGCAGGACGACAAAAAGAGCCACGGCGGGGGGACAAACAGAGCCACGGTAGGGTGGCAGGGGGGGGGGAACAACAGAGCCACGGTAGGGTGGCAGGGGGGGGAACAACAGAGCCACGGCGGGTGGCAGGGGGGAACAAACAGAGCCACGGCGGGTGCCGGGAACAGAGCCACGGCGGGTGCCGGGAACAGAGCCACGGCAGGGGGGAGGACAAACAACCACGGGACAGAAAGCCACGGCGGGTGGCAGGACGACAAAAAGAGCCACGGCGGGGGGACAAACAGAGCCACGGCGGGTGGCAGGGGGGGGGGGGGGGGACAACAGAGCCACGGCGGGTGGCAGGGGGGGAACAAACAGAGCCACGGCGAGGGGCGGGGGGAACAAACAGAGCCACGGCGGGGGGCAGGGGGGAACAAACAGAGCCACGGCGGGGGGCAGGGGGGAACAAACAGAGCCACGGCGGGGGGCAGGGGGGAACAAACAGAGCCACGGCGGGGGGCAGGGGGGAACAAACAGAGCCACGGCGGGGGACAGGGGGGTGAACAAAGAGCCACGGCAGGGGGGAACAAAGCCACGGCGGGTGGCAAGGGGGGAACAAACAGAGCCACGGCGGGGGGCAGGGGGGAACAAACAGAGCCACGGCGGGGGGCAGGGGGGAACAAACAGAGCCACGGCGGGGGACAGGGGGGTGAACAAAGAGCCACGGCAGGGGGGAACAAAGCCACGGCGGGTGGCAAGGGGGGAACAAACAGAGCCACGGCAAGTGGAAGGGGGGGGAACAAACAGCCACGGCGGGTGGCAGGGGTAGGACAAAGAGCGACGGCGGGTGGCAGGGGTAGGACAAACAGCCACGGCAAGTGGCAGGGGGGAACAAACCGAGCCAGGGCAAGTGGAAGGGGGGAGGAACAAACAGCCACGGCGGGTTGCAGGGGTAGGACAAAGAGCGACGGCGGGTGACAACAGCAGTATAAAAATGTGTACACACTTGAAACTAACAATTGGAGGCTACCTATAATGCTCTTAGATTAAATGCAAACATTTGCAGAATCCTGAAAACAAGAATGAAGATTCCTGGTTTTGAAAATAAAATCTACACAAAAATAACTACAAGAAAAACGGTTTGCTAAGCTGGGCAATTTTAGGTTCAATTTCTGTGAGGCATCCTTTTATAAAAGGTCTTCGATTCATACTAGTAATCCCCAAAATAAAGGAAAATTAGTTTAAAAAGAGTTTTGGCAAGATCATGGGAAACCTGAAAATGAACAAGCATTGGCAAATAATCTGTCTGGGTGCGGATGCCAAACTTATGGTTTGTCAATGTGCATTTTGCAATTTTATTTTTGTTGGAGCTTCCAGGCCTAATTGGGAACAATCTAAATTTGCTAAAAGCAAAAAAGCACACAGTGCCATAGTTGTCCCTGAAACTGAAGTTACCTACTTTGTGTGCCAATGTGCTCTTTGAGGAAAAAGTAGAATGTGTCACTCACAGAGATGTATAGATAGAAAATCTTTCATAAAAACGAAATACCTTGGCTAACTTAGGGGCCCAATTATTAAAGAAAGTCACAAAGTTCCCATAGTTTGTGTCCTCACATTAGTGAAGAATTACTACTCATGAATTCAAAAGTATTGACAGAAGGAGGCCTAGAAACCGTACTCCTTTGTGAACTGCGTTTTTGCATGAGTAAATATGCATGTGTAGGTTTTCTGAAGCGAGAATCTGCTGAGCATTTGTAAGTTCACTTTCAATACAACCCCTTTATACCACCACCCTGGAAAAAGTGTTTACTTCTGCCCTTGTGTGAAGTAGATTTCCAACATGTCCCAGAGTGCGAAGAGATCAGAGAAGAGTTGGTAAAAACACAAAAAAAAACCATTTAAAGTGCACATTTGTAGCCACCCACAGACTCAAGCAGATATTTCAACCCTGGTACTATCACTTATGGATAGTTTCAGCTCCAGTATCTAGACTTGCAGCAAGATTAACAAAGAAAAAAAAAAAGGGATATTGCTAGAATACCAACCCAGTGTAATGCGAGCCCCAGCATAGTGATAACGACTATTTCCGGATGTCTGATTCAATAAAAATGTTGCCATAATCGGTCACCTTAATGCATGGCACCAAAGGGACAAGTGGATTTTTTTTTTAACCATTACAAGATTTATGAAGCATCCTATCCCATAGACTGTCAGATATTTTATAAAATTCCATACCCCTGGAATATTCTATCTGAGAAGTGGCAAAAAACAGGCCCGTTGCAAGTTGGCATCCACTGATGAGGACAATAAATAATGAACTAAGGCGCAATGCTGAGCAATATGTCGTAAATAAGCATCATGATCATTATCTGTGCAATGGAAACTTGGAACATCCTCTTCAATGAACTTGATAATTGTACAGGGTGCACGGATGTAGTCGTTCTCAATCTTTTGAACAAAGCAAGAGTACAAGCGTAAAGAAACACAACAACACCCTCAAAAGAATGCATGACCCGGAACCCTGAAGTGAGTAATCAGTGTCCAGTTTTTTTAAACGTAAATCCAAAGGGCATCATAGGGAGAGTGCTAAAAGAAAGGTGCCTAGAACTAGTAAATGTACAACGAGCCTTGAACCAGGTCAAAAGGCCCAGAGACTCTGGAATCAGTGAAAGTACATAGAGTCCAGAACCGAGAAACTATGGGAATTACCAGAACTGGTACAGAGCACCCATGACAGACTAAGGTCCTACAAAAAAAAAAAACCAAAAAAAAAAAAAAAAAAAAAACACTTTTTGATACACTACTGACTATTTTAAATACCCTCACCACTCATTAGTTATCTTTACATTACTGACTATTTTAAATACCCTCACCACTCATTAGTTATCTTTGCACAACACGTCCTGAACTCATTATCCCGCTCCGCAGTAGATCTGGCGTTGTAGCACACCCAAGAGACACTGTCTCTTTGGTGGAGCCCGATGATGAAGCATGTCATCACTAGGTGGTGAGTGAGGGCTTTCTTTAACGTCCCAGTGAGGTCGTTCCTGTACCTTAAGTTTGTTGCTCCCTACTGTGGTCAAGCCTACTCCTTAAGACACTCTTGTTTTCTTTATTGATAGTCTAAGGTACTGCAACTTGAACCTGGTCAGTGAGCCCACAGAACTGTGCCCAGAGAACGGAGAGCTCTTAGAACCCAGAGTCCAGTTTGTGCGAGTATTGGAGAGGAAGGTGCCATCCTGTGAAGACAGTTCCTGCAGCGACCACACAAAATTGTGATGATTATCTAGATGGTAGTACAAGACCAACCTGTCCCATAAATTACACCTGGATCTTGCTGGAAACTGGGAAATACCGGAGAATGTTGATGTGTACCGTATAGTACTAGATGCGAGGACACAGGTATTCTGCAGTGCAAATAAGGAATATGCTACTTACCAGTATGCATCTGTTCTTGGCATGTAGGGCTGCTGACATTCATATCTGTGCATAGATCACCGCCTAGTGTTGGGTCCGGATGATTGCACATTGTTGTCCTGGAAGAGTCTTCGAAGTATCACGAGATAGGTGGCTCCTCCTTTGGACTACAGTGCGCATGGACATCCTCAGATTGTTTTTCGCCATTGTGGACGAGATGGAGTATAGTACAGAAAGAGATGTCCATGCAAAGAGTGAATGCTGTAGCTGCGACAGGCACCAGGGAGGTGGGTGGGCGATATGAATGTCAGCAGCCCTACATGCCAAGAACAGATGCATACTGGTAAGTAGCATATTCCGTTCGAGGCATGTGGGCTGCTGAATTCATATCTGTGCATAGAATGTATAGCAGTATCTCCCCTAGCGGTGGCTACCTGTGTCAGCTGCAGCAGTCTGGAAAAGAGTTTTGAGAACAGCCTGTCCTACAGCAGCTTGCTGTTTTGACTGTACATCTACACAATAGTGTTTTGTAAATGTATGTGGTTGACCATGTGGCTGCTCTACAAATTTCGTGTAAAGGAATATTTCCTAGGAAAACCATGGATGCCCCTAGCTTACGTGTGGGATGCGCTCTAGGGGGAACTGTTAAGGTGCGTCATGCCTTCAAATAACATATTTGGATGCACTTAACTATCCATCTGGCTATACCCGATTTTGAAATAGGGTTGCCTTTGTGTTGCGGTGAGAAGGCAACAAACAATTGTTTCGTTTTCCGAAATGTTTTTGTTCGGTCTATGTAATATAGCAGAGCTCTTTTGACATCAAGGGTATGCAAGGCCCTTTCAGCTACTGTTTGTGGGTTCTGAAAGAACACTGGCAATTCTATAGTTTGATTTATATGGAAATGGGATACCACCTTCGGCATGAATTTAGGGTTTGTTCTTAGAACTACTCTAATGGCTCTTGAATAGTTAGGGCTTGCAGCTCACCAACTCTTCGAAGCAAGGCAATAAGGAAGCCACTTTCCAAGTAAGAAATTTTAGTTCGCACGAGTGCAGTGGTTCAAAGGGTGGTCCCATTAGTCTGGTTAAGACAACGTTTAGATTCCAGACTGGTGAAGGTCGGTGTCTTGGAGGGATTACGCGTTTAAGTCCTTCCATAAATGCTTTGATTGCTGGCACCCTGAATAGTGAAAGGTGTTGCCTGTTTTGCAGATATGCTGCTAACGCAGCTAGGTGTATTCTAATGGAAGAAAATGCTAAATTGCACCGTTGGAGGTGCAATAAGTAGCAGATGATGTTTTGAGTGGAAGCATCAAGTGGGTTAATGTCATTGTTATTACAGTAAATGACGAAAAGTTTAGACTTTGCTGCATAGCATGCTCAGGTAGTAGGCTTCCTTGCCTCTTTGATAATATTCATGCAGTCTGGAGGCAAGTTGAGGTATCCAAATTCTAGGATTTAGGGAGCCAGATCGCTAGGTTCAGCTGTTGGGGATATGGGTGTTGGATTTCACCATGATTCTGCGTTAGAAGACTGGGTGTTAGTCGCAGTCTTTGATGAGGCACTACTGACAGTTCTAGGAACGTTGTGTACCATGGTTGCTTGCCCACGTGGGATTAAATAGAATTAACGTCAGAGAACGTTGGCGCATTTTGCGTGCCACCAGCGGTATTAATGGAGCTGGGGGAAAAGTGTATGCAAATTTGCCTGACCAGTTCATCCATATCGCATTGCCCTGCGACTGCGGAAACCTGGCGGCAAAGTACTGGCATTTTGCGTTTTCGCTTGTGGCAAACAGATCTATTTCCGGGTGTCCCCATTTCCGGAAGAATGGCTGGAGCACTTTGGGGTGAATTTCCCGTTCGTGCATCTGTTGGCTGTGCCTGCTTAGCAGGTCGGCAACCTGGTTGTCCTTGCCCGGAAGGTGTTCTGCCATGAGAAAAATGTTCCTCTGAATGGCCCATTTCCACATTGCTTGAGCTAGGTGAGGCAGCTGTGGAGAGTGTGTCACTCCGTTTTTGAATATAATCCATAGCTGTCATGTTGTCCGTCCAGATCAACACAGCTTTGTCGCGTAAGTGTGTCGCAAAAGCTTTTAGGGCTAGAAAGATGGCCATCAGCTCTAGAAGGTTGATATGCAGTTTTTTCTGCTGTACCGTCCAGTGTCCTTGTACTGTGTAGTGTAGGACATGGGCTCCCCATCCTAGTAGGGATGTGTCCGCTGTTAACACTATTTGTGGGATAGGCTCTTGGAACAGTCGTCCCTTGCAAAGGTTTTGTGGATTCCACCAATGCAGAGAGTTGTATGACCAACTGGTAACCAACACTAGATCTTTTAATTGCCCGTGAGCCTGGTTCCACTGCCTTGCTAGGCATTCTTGCAGCGGGCGCATATGTAGTCTGGCGTGAGGGACTATGAAGATGCAGGAGGCCATCATGCCTATTAGCTGCATAAACACTCGGGCTGGTAGTGAGTGTTGGGGTCTGAACTTTTGTATTAATGTCAGCATTCCTTGGACACGTGCTGTGTTGGGATATGCTTTTGCTGCCAGTGTATCTATCGTTGCTCCCAGGGACTGTTGGACGTGGGAGGGTTGTAGATGTGAATTGGGGTATTTAGTGAGAATCCTAAACTGTGCAGTAGGTGTATGGTCTTTGACATGTGGTCGGCACATTGCTAGGCTGATGGCGCTTGTATTAGCCAGTCGTCCAGATAAGGGTACACATGGATGTGTTGCATTCTGAGATGTGCTGCCACTGTAGCTAGACATTTGGTGAACACTCTTGGAGCTGTTGTCACCCCAAATGGTAGGACCTTGAACTGGTAGTGTTGTCCTTGTATGGTGAACCTCAAATACTTTCTGTGAGCAGGGTGTATTGGTATATGAAAGTATGCAGCTTTGAGGTCTAAGGTTGCTAGGAAGTCTCCTTGGCGAAGCAATGGTAAGACTTGCTGGAGAGTCAGCATGTGAAAATGTTCTGACAAAATGTACAGGTTGCGGGGCCTGAGGTCCAGTATTGGTCTGAGAGACCCATCCTTTTTCGGAATTAGGAAGTATAGGGAGTATACTCCTGTTCCCTGATGTTGCAGTGGGACTGGTTCTATGGCCCCCTTTAGCAGCATACTGATGACCTCTTGCTGAAGTAGCGTTATATGTTCCTGTGACATAGGACGGTGCACGGGTGGTATGTTGGGTGGAGTTGAGGTGAGCTCTAGGCAATAGCCATGTTGGATAATTTGCCTGACCCACTTGTCTGTGGTGATATTTACCCAGACTGGCTGAAATAGTTGTATTCTTCCCCCGACTGGTGTTATGTGGTCTGGGGGTAGTGCAAAGAAGTCACTGCTTTGTGTTAGTGGAGGATCTATTTGAATCGCCTCCACGACCTCTTCCCTTTGTATTGTTTCCTCTATAACCACCTCTGCTGGTGTTCTTGTTATATGTGGATTGTGTGTTACTCTTATAGTTGGTGGATTGCTGTGATGTTCCTCGTGCTCCTCTTCTATAATTGGAGCGACGAAAGGAGCCCCGGTGTTGTTGGGACTGACGAGCCCTCATAGACTTTGCTGTTTCTGCATCCTTTTTCATTTTGTCCAGAATTGAATCAACTGCTGGACCAAATAAAAAGTCTGGGTTGATTGGCTGATTAAGAAGTGTAGATTGGACTTCATTCTTAAAGCCTGAAATACGAAGCCATGCTTGGCGCCTTAGTAGCACGCTTGTATTAATGGACCTGGCAGCTGTGTCTGCCGCATCTAGGGCACATTTAATGGATGCATTGGTGATGAGCTTTTCTTCTTGTAGAAGTTCATCTGCCTGCTGTTTGTAGGGATCAGGTAAGTGTTGGAGAATTTCTTCCAAACTGTCATAGGGTGCTCTATCATATCTGGCTAGCAAGGCCTGTGTATTGGCTATTCTCCAGGAGTTTGCTGCCTGAGCCGCCACTCTTTTGCCTGATGCCTCAAAGATTTTAGACCCCTTGTCGGGAGGTGCGGCCTCACCAGTAGTCTGAGTTCGCACGCTTACGTGCGTTGGATAACACTAAGGAATCTAGGGGTAGCTGACCTTTGATGTATGTAGGATCTATAGGTGCAGCCCTGTATTTCTTCTCGATTCTTGGGTTTATGACCCGTGCCCTAGCAGTGTCCTTAAAAATGTCACTGGCATGTTTTAATACCCCTTTTAACATTGGGAGTGTTTTAGCGTGTCTTTCAGATGTTGTCAGTGTATCAAAGAGGAAGTCTTCCTCAATAGCATCAGAGTGCATCTCTATATTGTGGTAGGTTGCAGCTCTATCTAGTAGTGAATTAAATGCCACTGTATCCTCTGTGGGTGATGGTTTAGTAGGGTATACTGCAGGGTCTGTAATGGGCAGAATCCCTTCAGTGTCTGGATCCCCCTCCTCCAGCCCATGGCTGTGTGTTAGGCTCTGAAAGTGGGTTTTGTGGATAACCAAAACCCACATCTGCGTCCTGATCTTCATCAGGGTTGTAATCAGAGCGTGCCGGTGAGGTTGGGGCATAAGGAGTAGTAGACATAGCAGGAGTGATAGGCTCAAAGAGTATAGGAGAGGTTGCACAGTCTCTTTTTCTTTAAGGGGATCTTGGAAAGGTCTTCAGTTGGTAGAGGTCTTTTCTTTTTGGTATAAAAAGTCACTTGACCAGTTTCTGGGTCGATGTATAGTTTTGACTGGTCCTCTGTGGAGGGATCTGGGTGAAGAAGTTCCTCCTCCACAGTCTTTGGTCTTGGTGCCGTAACCTTTGGATTTTGTCCCTTCGGTTCGACGCTTTTTGGTGCTTCGACCGTTTTAGGTGTGTGGATCGATTTTGGCTGTTTTTCAACAGGTTTTGTTGGTTGAACCTCCTTGGCTGGCTTCACGACCGGTTTTGGACAGAGCTGTTTTGTCGGTTCGACAGTGTCCTTATGTTGTTTCGGAGCCTGCTGTTTCGGCTCGATGCCCTTTTTCGATGGGCTTCGGCTCGACCGATTTCCTTTCGTCCACCTTCGGTTTGACGGTAGTTTTGGGCGCAGGCCGTGTTCTGTCGACCGTTTTTTCCCCTTTGTCGATACCTGAGGCTGATTTGCTCGATTTGACGTTCTTTTTGGGGGTCGATTCGACGTGCTTTTGTTTGTGTCAAATCGACGTGTTTTAGCTTCGAGGTGGACTCGACGGCCTTGGACTTTGAGCTCGACTCGACTGCTTTGCTCTTCGATGTCGACTCAACGGTCTTTGTTTCGAAGGTTGTATCAGTATTGAGGCCTTCGGGTCGACTCCCTTTGGCGTAGATACCTTCGGTTCGACGTAATTCAGTCCGAAGACTGGATTGTCGATTAGTTTCGATGGAACCGATGTTGTGTAACGTGTCTCAGAGGGCTCTTTCGATATGTTCTTAGCCGGGCGGTATGGCGGGGCTGTAGAACGAGGATGTTGATCTCGGCTAAGGCCTGCTGGCGATGCCTCGACCTGAGTCGCTGATAGAGGTGTAGTGTCAATATGGGGCGTTGTACTCACGGTTCGCCCCTCGCCGTCATCGGAGTCGTCTTCAACTGCTACGATGTCCTGATCATAGTCTGAGATCGACGATAAGTTCTCCCTCTTCGGGGTAATATTCGGAGTCAGGCTCAGAGTATGGTCTGTCGTCTCGATCTGATTCTTTGGCGCTCGCTAGATCTTCTTCGAAGATGTTATCGGGCTCTGGCACCGCTCGCCGCATTTCTTGCCTCGCTGCTCGTAGATTCCGAATAGTCTTTTTGGATTGGAACTGGGCACAGGCTAAGCAACTATCTTCATTGTGATCTGGAGATAGACATTTATTGCACATTGGGTGCTTGTCTGTGTGCGGGAACTTCGAGTTGCACTGAGGGCAGTACTTGAATGGACTTCGTTCCATCAAGGTCTCACGGCCCGATTCGACAACTAGAGTGTAACAAAGTTGTACAAGTGTATCGGCACCGAGCGCTGTACAATACCGACTGATCCGAAGGCCTTTTGGCCTTTAGAAGAGTTTTTCTAGATTCCGAACTTGGAGATTAGGAAAGTACATCCGAACCCAATGGCGGAGAAAAACAATCGGAGGATGGAGAGGATGCCCATGCGCACTGTAGTCCAAGGGATGAGCCACCTATCTCGTGATACTTCGAAGACTCTTCCATGACAACAATGTGCAATCATCCGGACCCAACACTAGGCGGCGATCTATGCACAGATATGAATTCAGCAGCCCACATGCCTCGAACAGGAACAGGAGAAGCTTATTCATTGGGCAAGTGCAGTCGTCGGAAAGGCGTTTGCAAATATAGGGAATCCATGGCAGCCTCACTGTTGCGATGGGTACATTTTGCTCAGAGGACACTGCTTTTGAAGCTATGAACAGGAGTTCACACAAAAGTCTCCAGTATTAAAAAAAAAAAGTGCCCCTGCAATGAGGGCATGTCTGTGAATGATTCGCGTTTAGACATTCAAGCCATCTCTGTAGCACTGAGACAAAGAGCCCGGGATAGAATATATAAAAGTGACAGATTCAAGAACCAGAGAAAGAGAACCATGATCTAAGGGACCCACAAGTAAAATAGCCCAGAAATTTGATAAAGTTGAAGCATGCCTGACCAACGATTATTTCGTGTGACAGTGTTTGTAGTTGAAACTTCTAAATTAAAGCATGGAGGCATCTGTTCAACAACTTATCTACGATTGGCAGCGCAAGGCAGTGGTGGACTAAGTCTGATTGACTGTCTCTCCCTGTTTTGTCAGTTGAAGGGAGTAGGTGATGCCTATTGGTCGTTTTGGGTCTTGTTCCTCACGTCACCCTTGACCCCGAAACACTTCACTGCCTTTGTGACCAGAAAGTCCAAGAGGTCGCAGACCTCTTACATGTTGTAACGATTATTGTTGTGTTTCCCAGGTTTTAAACTTTCTTTTGTATTATGTTTCCTTATTTAATTTTCTCTGTAAAGGAGGAAGATGTGTAGTATACTTGTGCTCCTCACAAGATGGCCACCTATGGTCATTAGACCTTCCTTTGTGTTTCCATCTCCCCAGTCTCCCAGAATACCTGTGTGCATTCTACCTTGTACTGTTGGGAGATTCTACTCTTGTTAGATGATGGTCAGGAGCCAATTTATTCAGGAGAACGGCAGTGAGTGACCCAATGCCTGCGGACCAAACTCCAACTGACTAATAGAACATGGGTGTAGAGAGGGTCATAGGCATTCTGGAATGTGAACAGTACATAGCGAAACAAGGATCATAGAGAATAATAAAAGCTAAGATTTACAACACAATACAATGACAGGTTTGAGGTTTCACTAGAAGTGGAAGACCATCCAGAATGTATTGTTAAACGTAAAACAGTCTAGGAGAAGGGGGTCAAGCCTTGGCAGTGTACGCACTACTTAAAAATAAAGTTAACCAATAGTACAACTGTGGCTTCTTGTCTTTTCAAAACAAATACATTCCAGTAGGATTTATTCAGGGTTACGAAGATTACTGGGGTAGCAACGCAACAACACTACCAACACAACAACCATTCATCCTGCCATCCAAAGGCCAGCCTTTTCTGGGTTTTTTTTGCAGTCAATGTCTCTCTCGGTCACCGTCTAGTGCTGTTTTTTTGCGCACTCCATGTGCTGCTGAAATGAGGAAAACCTCAACAACTTCAGGATATAATGAAGCTTAGCCAAGGTGATTAATGCTTGTATATCAAGAGTGGGGTCTAGGTTACAGAAAAGTGAGAGGGGACAAATTAAGCAGCGGTGCGCCCCACGTTTCAATAACTTACTGTTCTCCATTTGCAGGTGTGAAAGTCTACACTCATTTAAATTGTAAAGCTTTCTACTGCTGTCTCCTGTTGATCCACACATTCCTACAGTAAAAAGACCAGTTTACCCTGCTCAGCAGCCTGCAATTGATCAGAAACATGAGAATGGCCCTCGACAAGGCCAAAGCATTGGTGCTTCACCAGAGCAGCAATCCAAAGCTACATGTGCCAGATCTGGGTAACAAGGTGGTTAGGCAAGGCCATTCCAGGCTTTGAGACAAGATCAGTCTACGACCGGGTTCTCCAACAAGTAGCTCGTGATCTACTGGTAGCTCTTGAAAGCGTTGTAGGTAGCTCTCCTGCTAATATAGGAGATTCTCCTTGGTTGAATTCAAATATTTATACTTAAAAAGTATGTGTTCGACATGAAAATGTATGCATTTTTTAACTCAAGTATTTTGTTTTGAGAAAAATGGTTGAAAAAATACTTAAAGCTCATTAGCGTGAATTGCTGCAATAGGTAGACTTAGTACTAATTTACCTTGGTGCCAGGGACTTTGCAGCCAAGGTTTTTTTATGAATAGCTGATGAGCCTGCCTGTTGCACTGAGCAAATCACTGCTGACAATCTTGCAAGGGGTGGCAACTAAGGTGATCTTGTCCAATGTGGTCACTATTACCAAGCCAATAACATTAGTAACTTGGGATAATTTTCATAGAAAATAAGTAGATCATATTACAGAAAAGATTGGAAAAAGGCATCAGTTGGTAACCAATCCAAGAACTCCAATACTGCTTTAAATTCACCTTCACGGATATCCGAAAATTGCTTTCAATAGTTCTTCCTCCACTTCCCCATAGCAGTATGTTGAAACGGATTGTAACCCTCCTGTGTTCAAATGTTACTCCAAATCCCTCCTGTTGGTAAAATCACTTACACTGGCCGGATAACTAAATACCTGCTTCCCAAGTCCGTGAATGCAGTCTCAACCAATGGTAGTACAGACCACCCAAGAAACCACTTATGCATCAAGGAAGACCCCCCCCCCCCATCTCCTCTTTAACAAGTTCCCAGGGCTTATGGCCTATGGAGACAAAACGCCGCTCTCTTTCTGGTCCAAACATGGAAGGTGTCAATCACACTAAATTGTCCTCGGGCCAGACTTTGTCCCTAATGCCAACACGAGCTACGCTCCAACAGCCCTTCGTTTATCTTCCACTGACAGCCCCAAATTAGCCTCATGTGCAGAACTTATCATTATTTCTACAGCTGCTTGAAACTAAAATCGAACAAACCTTGGAGTCTACTCCACAGCTGTACAGACCTAGCGGAACAAACCATTAGCACTGTTCTTCTCAAAACATAGAAAACTCAAGCTTCACGGTCACCTCAGATCCCGCAAAACTAACGAATCCACAATATATACAGGCCAAAGCCTTACTTTGACAATCCTTCAAGATGGACCTACAAATTTATCACTTGCAGTCGATAGCCATGTGCTTGGCAGACTTGAAAAGAAAAATGGACCATATCACTAACTTGATCCATATTTCACAAATTGCTCATGTTCATGTGCGGCCATGTGGGATCAGTAGGCAAACCTTCCTGCGGTCCTGACCACTTTAGCAGATTCAATTTGTGTCACAAAAAAAAAAGGATATTTTTTAAAGTCGAGCAGCGACCCTCCTTGCTCGTACGTATACAACTGAGCAAGACACTGGTCCTGTTAAGCTCTAGCCAATTTTTACAGCAAAACACCGGGAAAGAGGGACAGGGCAAAGACATCAAACTACTCACGACTCAGAAAACCAACATCAATTACGGTTTTAACGGATGATTACGCCCGTGGGGCAATCTCTCCCAGTGCCCCCTCCGCCTCTCTATCTAACCAGGATAAGGTGACAGTCCATACAACAACAACTCCGTCTAAGCCCCTGGAAGGACCAGATGTGAGGACTAAGCCAGTCTCTGGGCTGACACCACTGTCTAGAACCTAAGGGACGCAGGTGGAGGGTGGCACGCAAGCACGGTATATAGCATCAATATGCAGCATCAACAGGTGCCAAAATCTCCTCCCGGACCAACGGCATACAGATCCTCCCTCCTCCCCCCAATATATCAATTCTCACTAGTACTTAATCAAGTCAAACTGGAAATTCAAAGAGCAGAAACTAACTAAGCCCCTCAGAAGCAATACAGACTACATATTGAACAAGCAAAATAATCGCCTAACGATTATCTTTTGGAACGAGATTGGTCTTCAGAAACGGATCAAGATAGAATATGCCTTAGAGTACCTTCAAAGCAGCGACATAATTTGCCTCCAGGAGACACAGGCAACGTCCACTACAACTCTGTCCGGGTACTTTGAAATCCATGTCCAAGCTTTAAGACGCAATATTTTTGTGCAGCCTGTCTACATCAAGCACTCCTGGAGGTTGTAAGTCACTACACTCGCACCCCTCTCACCTGGAATTCAAGCATTACTTATCAGTGGAATAAAAAACCATTATAAACCGCTCCAATTGCTATTACTTAACTGCTATATCAATCCAGTTCTGCACCAGAGAAGGCAAACACTCAATGACCAGGCAGCCATCATTGGAGATCTTCTCATCAAATACCCTTATCACAATCCACCGATAGTTGGGGATTTTAATAATAGATCGCTTGGTAAGACAAGAAAGGAAACAAATTAAAGATGTCGCCGTACTGCAAGCCTTATTTGACTCCTGCTCCATATTATCCAATCACAACCTTAAGAAAGCAAAGGATCAGACATGGGCCTACTCCCAACATATAGGAAAATTTCCACTATTTATTTGTCTGCAGTACCCTAGCTTTACATCTGAATGACTTAGATATTGATAACCAAGCAGAGAACGATCATAGAACCCTTTGAGCATACTTTAGTCTTTCCACTGCTGAATCCTGCAAACTTACACCTGTAGGTGAATCCATGGGGGAAGAAATACGGTAAAGTCCCCCGCAGGATAAAATGGACCATTAATCTTGGCACAAAATTGTCCGCATGGACAACTAAAATTTAATTAAAAACCTAATTCGGCCCGCAGGCCCTACTAGATTCCTGACCCACCCTGCTCACGGACTTGCATCGGGCGGAATATCAGACACTCGTCAAAAGCAGGGGCCAAATCAACCAAACCGGCTCCTGAATAAGGAAACGCTGGAAAAGTACATGGAAGCTTCAAAAGGCCCTAAAAGCAAAGCAAAGCGGGGATTAAGCATTGCAGGGTGCTGCCACTGGATCCCTTTGAGCGGTCTATAAGAAACATGCATGGGAGCAACACACTAAACTAATAGAGATGCCTGCCTGAAAATGTTCTCCCTTCTTAAAGAAAAAAATTCAGCTCCATTCTGGAAACATCAATTAAGTCAGCAATAGCGGTCAATCTAAGGAGAATGGGGTAACCGAGAATGTCTCGGTGTACCACATCAAACAGCTCTATAGCAGCAGGACAGGGGAGCCGCAAGCCCTCCACTCATTCAAGACACCAAATTTCAAAAACACCCAGGATCCGGATATCGAAGAAGCTGATGTAGTTAAAATAATTAGTCTTTATGAGGTAAGATGGCGCACCAATGGAATACCCGCTCCAGCCTTTAAATTGAATCAATCCTTTTGGTCAGGGCTCCTTCCACGCGCTTTAAAGAAGCATTTCTTGTAGCCACTATTCCATCTACTTGGCAGAGCTCAATATTACACCCAATTTACAACAAGCATTGGCAATTACACCCAATTTACAACAAGCATTGGCATAGCCAATAGGTCTCGCCTTTGGGACCTTATAAGTGTTTAGCCGGGGTTTCAATTACTTCGAACAAGTAGCAACAGCTTACTTATAACAAATATGATACAACACACCAACGTTTTGAAATAAAAAATGTATTAAGAGAAAAATTAAATAATAAAGGCTGTTGCAATTACAATTTAAATTGCAATATGCAGTAGGCGACTGGTTAAACAGTGACATGTGGTGATTAGTGATTAAGATAGTCCGCTATACACAGAAACAAATTGTGATCATAAGTGTTGTGTAGACCTATGCAATACGCAGACGTTTCGACCCAGTGTATAGCGCAAAAGTGGAAATACATCCAGGCAGGTCTTCCTCAGGGCAGGAGGTGGCAGCCCAAAAGCAGTTTTCTAGGTACCCCTGCAAATGATAAATTCTTGGTCAAGTAAGGAGAGTAAGTCATAAGGATCTCCACCAGCCGGTGTGGAGCCCCAAAGATATACTCTATTTGACTTCCTCCCGTCGGTTGGAGTCATATTAGTGCCAGTCCATTGTGTTTCGTGATCTGGAATTGCAAGCCTCCGTCCGGGATATAGTTCAGAAAAAAAAATACAGGGTCGAAACATCAGCCTATTGCATACGTCTACACAAAGCTTATGATCACAGTCCCATTCTTCATTGGATCATTAAGCATATATGCCAATAAAGACAATTTGTTTCTGTATATAGTGGACTATCTTTATTACTAATCACCACATGTCCCTTTTTCACCACAGTCACGTACTGCAATATTGCAATTGAAATTGTAAATTGCGACAGCCTTTATTATTTGATTTTCTCCTAATACATTTTTTATTTAAAAAAATGTTGGTGTGTGTTATATTATTCATATTTGTTATAAGTAAGCTGTTGCTACTTGTTCCAAGTAATTGAAACCCCGACAGAACCGATTTTTTCAATAAAATACTTGTCCTGGAGAGCCACTCTGGGTAACCATCTACCCCTATTCTGCTGCTTTGTGGACTTTAGCACAGCGTTTCATCGAGTCGATCGAGGGATACTATGGAATAAGCTAAATTCTTGGGGGATACCCTCCACACTTCTCTCTGCACTAATGCCACTATATCAGAAGACCTGGGTGAGGATTAAAACCAGTGCCACAATAATATCTGCAAAAATTTCAATGGAAAATGGACTAAAACATGGCTGCGTATTAGCCTCGCAACTTTTCAACCTTAACACTGCCAACTTGCCTAAAGCACTGGCAGGCGCAACCTTGGTTGCCCCAAAATTGGGCAGTGTGCGACTCCAGATCATGCAATAAGCAGATGACTGTCATTATGGACAATACAAGAACGGGACTAGAAAGAGCGCTCACTGCCCTTAACATGTACAACAAATAAAATTCTTGATGAATGAGTCAAAAATTAAAGTCAATGATTTTCGGTAAATATCAAAGAAAGAAAATCTAGTCTTGGAGAGTAGGCGGATCATAGAACGATCTGGGAGTTTGTAACAATGAAAGGGCAAACCAAGTGGCCCATCTTAAACATCTTCAGCCCAAGGGAGCTGGAGTTATATATAGCCTAAGGCGCCTGAACGGGCACTTGCACAGCCCCACCGTCGAGCCAATCCGGTCAAACTGCTCTCAGCACTCTCTTATGGCCACCTAGCTTTTCCAGGTAAAATGGATTTATTCCTCGCTAATTATCAAACAATGGCCTATAGGAAAATATTTTCCTCTCCCCAGCATGCAAGGAGGGCCAGGTTGAAGCTCAAGCTGGGACTAGCAATCGCAGGCCATCACTGCTTAGGAGATTTAATAAAAATTTACATCTATACTCTGCGAGCCTCAGCTCAATCCCTGAAAGAACTTCAATCTATGTTCACGGACGAACTCTCCCCCAGGTACAGACAGCTGCACTTGCCATCTCCAAACTGAAGATTGAAACCGCAAACCTGTCTAACCCAAATATTCCCGTCAACGTGGAAAAAAACAATAGGAAACCAAATTACCTTAGTGTCATTTGAGAGAGACATTGCTCGGCTTCCAAAAAAAACACTCTTCATAGCTCTAGACGCCGCGCCTCGTATATCAATGGGAAAACCAAACCATACTTTAATTACTCTTCAACCACAGACATGCAACAATATTACTTAAATGAGGCGGTTAGCCCTTCCAATCTATGACTTTAATCCACTTTGGGCTCGGAGGAATGGTTAGATAATGTGTAGGCTTTCTAATCATCCACAGGAGTCCTGGCTATATCTGCTGTGCTGTTGTCCTTATCTTGCTAACGACCGTCGCCGACTTTTGCTCCCAGTCTATAGTGACAAGTTATTTAGGCACTGCAGGGAAGTTAATGAAGCACAAATCAGACGCAATTCCGCTCAAGTTCTAGCTGGAAAGTTTATTAACATCATTTGCACTGCACACAGCTCAGCACTAAGAAATAGATAAAGAACATGAGTGGCTTCAGGGGGTCAAATCTGATCATCTTATAGGGTCTAACACCGCACTTGCGGAGATAGTTCAGGAAGATCTGTTTAAGCAATCTCAAGTTCTTTCCTATATTGCTATTGCACAAATGGACTTTGCTGAAAGCTAGGTACCAGCATCTGCAATAAACCATGGGACATTCGGTTATTGCCTTTTGCACTCCGCACTTTTCTTCTGGCTTTAAACAGCTTATTTTTACATACTTGCCATCAACCAGAAATGCTGCTTTAGAATTGTAACTCATCTTGTACTGCTTGTTTTTATGTGTTTTCAATTTTTAATCCCTGTTTTAAATAAGTAAAAATGCATTGTTTGTATGTTATGGTTTTAATTAACTGTATAATAAAAGACGGTTACCTGCTGCAACCTTTTCTGACACTTTATACTGGAGTTTACAGCAGTACAGCCACCATTCGGCAACCACCTGACATTAAAGAACAAAAGGGAAGACCAATCACCTGACATTAGAGCACAAAAGGGAAGGAGGCATTATTCCGTTCCTGTCTGGGGAAAGCCACTGAATAATTGTGTAGTGCAACATTGTACACGGAGCTCGAAGAAGACCAGCATCGGCAAAGCCAATACGTCTCGCCTATGAGCAAGCTATTGGCTTTGGCAATCTGGTGAGGGTGGGTAACGGGACAGTTATCTTTTTAAAGTGATATGAAGCCTTCAGTACTGGTGGCTTCATTACTTTTATTTCACTGCAGCCAGTGGGAGGAGAGGCGAAAGTCAGATGGGCAGGAGGGTGGTAGGTGGAGGGAGAAGAAACAGGGGCAGGTGGGGTGAAGAAACAGGGTAGGGGCAAGGAAAAAATGCAGTGACAGCAAGCGTTAACCAAGTCAGAGGTAAAAATAAAAAAAAAACTCAATTTTAGCAGGAGCAGCAGATTGCCATCGGAGGGATTTAATCTGTGCATGGTACATGTGCCACTGAAAGAAAATGAGAAAAAATACTGACACTTGGCAAGCACTGCCCAATTAAAAGGCAGAAACAGGAGTACAACTCTGCAAGCGAATGGTAAGCAATTGGCGGGTTCCAAGCCCATTATAGAACATGAGTCTCACAAGCGAGGGTGCATCTTCCTCTTGCAAAGCCTTCATAGGCTCTGCACTGGCTGAACTGAACATGCCAACTTTTGGGACTTCTGAAAAAACTTCCACTTACTAGCAGTGATAAAGAAGGACTTGCCAATGCCCAACACCAAACGAAATAGAAGAGCACATTTCTGCAAATATTTGTTGGTTTAAGCAAAACGCAATTCCAATAGGAGAAAAATGTTCTACAATAAGTCAAAGAACCCCAAAAAATACCCAATAACTGATGGACAAACGGAATCCCGTAGTTGCGAAGAGCTTGAATAACATCAGCAGAACTAGCCCTTCCTTCGAAAGCTAACAATACGATCCCCATAGCAAAAAAGCTGTACAGGGGCCATCTGAAGGAGCTCTGGCCTCATGCTCGATAACTTTCTATTCTGTGCAGTCATGCAATTTAACAGCCCATCTTGTCTATTTAAATAAAAAAAAAGGAGCCACGCCATTAAGAAATGCTTCATGTGAGTGGCAGTTAAAAATTACATTTTTGTGAACAGACACTACACAATGTGAAAGTATTTAAGAAAAGACACTCATTCAACAAATGAGCCTTGTATGTCACAGCTACACGGGCTGCCATACGCTGTACTGTTAGTACATGACCACTAACAAATAGATACATTAGCAGCTCAAAAGTTTATTCAATTTTCAAAAACATCCTAAGGAAAGTGTGAAAGTTGCACACAAAAAATGCGATAGCCCTTCAGCATTACTAGAAAGCAAGGGCCATGCCTCAGTAATATGTGGCAACTGCGGAAAAGAAATGTGTGAAGAGCTCTTATTACATACATTATGGCAGACCTCTAACGCCATCCCCCGGGGCAAAGCTTTGCAGCTTAAAGTATACAATGAAGTGATAGGAAACTACAGTGTGGGGCGCTCCCGTCAGTACAAATAAGCCGGCACGCGGCACCTCGAAAAGTGCATCTCAAGTTCAGCATCTCCATTCTGATGAGAGCAGTCCTTGAAATGTAAATATAAAAGTGTAGGCCTCAAGCATCCCCGAGTACCCGTCTGTAAATCAGAAGAGCAGGTACTCTAGTTATAGGTTTTGAAACCCTACTACGAGGTGCAAGTACTCCCCCCTTCAATTTAAAAGAGGTGCATGTACTGAGTACCTGACCATTTAAGCCAATGGGTGGGCAATAATTCCACACTGACAGCACAATACGCGATACCGCTTGTTTAGAGCAGGATATAAAATGGCAGTGCTAAGAAGTTTACAGGATATAATCTAGTTGGCGGACGAAGGTTCGACTTGAAGCTGGACAGTGTGTATGTACAGTTTAAGCAGGACAGAACAATCACGGGAATCCACTGCAGATGAAGGGGAGGGCTTTTGAAGACGAGCCAATATAGTAACACACGTTGGCGTGTTTAGCAAAAGCCTGAGTCTTTCGCATTCATTTATTTCAGTAAACTGCATATGTTTTAAATGTGTAAACCAAATGTATTGAAAGGCGCCCATGGATACATGATACAAGCCCCTTAAATGTACGAGAGTTGCCACTAAATTGTATCTAAAAAGGCGTAACAAGTGTATGATTATAGCAGCAAATAATACACACAAACCTTGTGTGTACAGTTTGGGTTGTATGCATGATCTACTGATATAAGCAACCCGACCTGAAATTATGGCAAACCATAGTGGCTTTTGTCAGTCCTGCTAACATGTGAGCACTCCAGTATATGCTAGCTAGAAGACAATGTTTTTTTAACTAGCGATTCAAATGCTGCTGGGCAGATAGGTGGAGGAAGTACAGCCGACCAGAATTACAGATCAACGGGTGACAGCTTCCTGCTAACAAGTCAATGAGCTTGGAATGACTGGAATGTACAAGCTGGACTTTGGGGAGAGGCCTGCACCGCCTTGGTTAACCCACCCCGTCCGGGGAGGTGGGGGGGAGGAACAATGAAAAGGAAATCTGAAAATAGCATGCGCACTGTCGAATGTAAAAAGTTTCGTTGCAGTCTCTGTACAATTTACTGCCCCCTACGGTGCTTCCACTGTATCGAACGTTTTAGAAAATTCTCTGCATGAGAATAACGACATAGAATAATGTCGATAACGAGCAAAATCGATTAGTAAAATTAGAGGAGCAACAGTGATCAACGTATGTGCTTGAAATGCATGGGTCATCAAATTAGGGACCGATGTAAGAAAAAAGTTTCAACATACAAGTGCAATTAAGTATCAAAACGCGTGCGATAAAAAGCGTCTCGAAAATATTTGAACCTAGGACGGATGAAAATGCATGAAATGACAGGACTTCATTCAATAGTTAAACCGTTTTTTTACTCAATGTTCTTTCAAATATTACATTTTTAGGGAGAATTGGCACTCAAAAACGCATGACGCAAAAGTAAACTATGCAGAAGTTAAAAGAACCACGTAAAGCCATTTGAGATTCTAAAACCATAAACATCCCGACCTTCGGCGTTAACTAGTTAATACAATTTCCAAAAATCCTTAAATGCATTCCAACGAATACATGCATATAATTGCTTGCAACATGCATATAGTTTTTCTTTGTACTAGACTAGACAACCAACGCTGCTTCTATTCTCCTTGCTTTTTCCCTTCCGCACGTGTCGGAGAGGGAGTCCGCTTCCAAATGGGCCCTGCAGCTCTCCCCCTCGGACGGCCGGGTGCGGTTTTGGAACCGGCTTTTATTTTAACTTTATTTTTTAACCCAAGACCCTGGGCTACGCCCCACCACCACAGTTAACAGACCATAAAGGGTAGACTAGTGACCCAGGCCCACAGTGCCTAGCTTTGATTCCCTGACAGTCCACGGGAATTTCCAGTGAAAGCATAACCACTCTAAACTTATTCTAAATAATAAAGGGTCTTTGTATACGCCCCGGGATCACCCTAATCCTGCTGTCGGGCGTCGAGTCCCAGATCACCCTCTACTAGCCCAAATTACCAGATCTCGAGATGAGCTGCGTGCGGGCGACTGGAGGGCGAAGTGAAGGAGAAAGCTCCCGCCCCTTGCGCCACCGTCACTACGCTCCGCAGGACCCCGGCCAAGGCTGTCCTGCAACTGCCAGATTCGCGCATTTATATTACCTCTTACAGATTTGAATTAGCGCAACAGTGACCGAGATCCCTGTTGCTGGGACCCCCCGTCCTAGTTAATCTCCATTTTCCACATATTGTCACCTGTCAGGCAGCAACTAAGAAACAGAAAGGGGTCTTCCGGGTCCCTCACGGTTTGGCTTGCCTTGATACTGACGACATGGGGGGTGGGGGCGTTGACTGGCCGTGTAACGCAACATAGAGAAGAAACGCGTAGGCTGACGACTTGTCGCGCATTGGCTTACTCGTGGCGGCCATAGGCTTACTCGTGGGGGCCATGATACGTCGGGAAAAATAATTCTTCCGTACTTACGTGTTTTGATAACCACATACTGAGCGTGTCGTATGTTAGTCTTTCGGACGGCAAATCCAGCGTAGATCCTTTGTTATGGGCCGTCTATCTTCGTACAGGGAGTTCGAGTTTCTGAGACGTTAAGGTGCACTTGTGCGGTACACCGAGAAAACAGCCTCTTTGAAACATGGAGGCGGCCATATTGGCTTGGGAAAAGTCGTGACCTTGGTAGTGATAGCCTGAAGCTAAGTTTCCGTTATTGGGTGTGAGTTCTTCCGTAGTCTTACCTTTTGGCACATTCTTTGCACCTACCATTGCTTGATGGGTTTAAGTGAAAAGTGAGATGTTTCTGTTGGATCATTACGTTTAAGTTTTAAAACTTAGCAATAACAAATGAGGAATAAAAAATGTCTTAGCTAGCGAGAAGGAGAGTTTCAGTTTTATTAAGGACAAAAAGGAGGCCAGGATTATGTATTTCTTTTTTCACTCTATTAAGTCAGCAGCCTTTAAATTAAAGAAAAACAACAGCCTGTCTGTCTCCTTGGAGATTCTGAATAGGAAAAGCAGCTACCCCTCCCCCAAGCCAGCAGACCCAGGACTGGAGATTGGCTATTCAACTACCAGACAACTCCGAGCCGTCTACTCACACTAGGCCAGGCCCCTTAAGGCCTTGCTGGGTGCATCCCAAATTGTATTGTATTGTAATTGCATTTATATAGCACTTACTACCCCTGACAAAACGTCAAAGCGCTTTTTCTGCGAGTAGCACGCTACTCCGGGACCCATAGAGGATTAGTGTTGAATTAGTATAGTGAAACATGCAAGTACATTTTAAGTGGTGGATAGGTTAGTCGGTTGTTTGGATTTGGAATGATAGCAGAAGGATAGAGGAGGAAAAAAGGTTTGTATTTATATCGCGCTTGTTAACCCTGATGGGGTGTTGAACCACGCTACTCCAGAAGCCCATAAAGGATTAGTAGGGTGAAATATGAAAGTAATCTCAGTTGTGGATATTAGTCAGTTATTTCAGATGAGAAGGATAGCGGCGGGATAAAAGGGGGAGAAAGGTTTGCATTCATATAGCACTTGTTACCCCTCATGGATGTTGAAGCGCTTTTCTGGCGAGTAGCACGCTGTGAGACCTGTCTGATTCTGAGGGTCCCCTCACAAGGATGATTTATTTTGTCCCCTTTAGCCTCCCAGTATTTTAACCTTTTTCTTTTATGCCACCTGGAGTTTTTGTTGACAGCATTGTCTGAGGGGCTAGGTGTTCCTTGGGTAAGATGTTTTCCCTTACCTCACTGAGGCCTAGTTACCCTCATCAAAATTTAGACAAACACCTGGGACCTAAGATGGTGGCCACCAACCGACATAACTGCCACCGCCAGGGAACTGTCCCATTAACTTACATGAGGAAGGTTCTAGAACCCACCAGAACTTCCCAATAGACTGGACCTAGCCTATAAAAGGACAGGTCAGAGGTGGCCATTTTGTGTAGTCCTTTGAGCCAGTGGCAAAAGGTACATAAGGACAGGAGAGAGGCGATCAAATAGGGAGGACAGTGCTGTATCAGGGGACTATCGACTAAGAAGCCGGCAATCACCTGAATGGACATTTCCCCTTGTTGTACCGACCGAACCCTGTACCCAAGGCTGTGGTGAAGATTTCACGTTTCCTCACCTTTGGAATACGTGCACCGCAAAAACCACTGGACACTGACTAGCAGCAAGTGCTCCGCTAATTCAAGCTGCTGTCAGAGCCGAGAACGTGAGCCCATTGGCAGAATTGCCAGAGAAGCGTTTATTACCCTGCTGCGTGGCACTCACCGTGTGAGGGAGACCGAGGGTGCCAGCTGAGGTGCCGACGGCGTGAGGGGCCTTCATGTGCCGGGTCCGGAGTCCAAACGGCGAGTGAAGAGGAGAAGCGGCGTTGCTGAGGTGGCGATCCCGACCCGGAACCTCTCCGTCAACAGGAGTTTGTGTGCCCCAGCCGCAGAGGTCCGGAAGGAAGGGGCGGACCCATCGACGGGCGGAGTCGGCTGCGGGAAGGAAGCGCTGAGCGTCGGAAGCAGGCGAGGAACAACCCATCACACCGCGGGAGCCCCACCGCGGGAGCATCGAATGGGAGAGCCCCGCGACTGAGGAGCCGCCGCCGCCTACCTCGATTTCCTTCCTCCCGCTTAGGAGCGTCAGCAAATAAAGTAAGCTGGGTCTTCATTGGGTGGAGGGCGAAGGCGACGCTTAAAGAGACAGCGCTTCCCAGAGTGTCTTCAGAACTCTGAGGGGAGTAAACGTTAGCAGCATTATTCCTCCCACCTGAACTAGAAACTGCCTCAAGAAACTTAAGTACTGTCTTCACTGGAATTAGTGACAAGGGATTAACGAATTGTAAGGGGAGGTGTTGGAGGTGAGAGAGTGGGGGGCTCAGTTTAAAAAGTACCAGTCTTAGGGAGCTGGGTCTTCCGGTTCAAGAGAAGGAGGAGTAGCAGTATCCCATAGTACAGCATAAGTGTATACTGGCCCTGCCAAGTCGCCCTTCTAGAATGAGGGAGTGTCAACAGGAATCAACTAAAGTGTGATGGTAATTTTACTCATTCTCTTCCAGTGAGGCAACAGTGTGAACTATTGAAGTATTGTATACCAGGAATAATAAGAGCGCTTGACCCTGCACGCGTAGGGGTAAAGTATCAAGTGGTTATCCTTCAGGAAACCCCAGTCTTGAGAGAACCTCTTACTCTGGTATTGTATTGCCTTATTTAAGAACAAGGTCAAGAAGAACTAATTGTATGTTTTCACCTGATTGAACTGCAAAGAGAAAAGATTGTTCACTTTATTAATGTGAAGGGTAATAAGTGTTTTGATCTGCATTAATTTAAAAAGGTGATGTACTGATGTAACGAGAGAACTAACAAAGCAAAGAGAACAAAATCTATTTTTATAAAGTACAAACTCTATTTTTCTAAAAAGAAGGTGTAGTGTCATTTTTGGTATGGATGGGCTCTGAGTTCCTGAAAGGTTACGCAAGCTTCACACGCATATTCCTTGGAGCAACCTTAGCACTTTGCACACGTTACCCACTTGTTGACTAGAATAACCCTAGGTCTAACATATTGGTTTGCAGCGGTGGGATAGTACTGTGCTTGCGTATACCTTCCAGCAACCTAGAGTACCCCATAGACATACATCTGGAGTTTTCTCCGAGCGGTCTCCAAGATTCAAATTTTTGTTTTTTTTCCAAATTTACTCCTGGTGGTGGGTGGAGGTTGTCTACAGATTGCTCTCCTTAAAAGTTATCTCCTGAGTGCCCATCTAAATTCATCTTTCCGAAAATGGAATTGGATCTTGAAAAAATGGAAACCTACACTGTGGCCCAACTTAGAGAGTGGTGCCAGCGACAGGGGGTGTTCTTTAAGAAAGGTGCCAAGAAAGGCGAGTTACAGACTAGCATAAGGGCATGGGTGGAAGCACACATAGAGGAGGATCAAGAATCTGAGGAGAGTGAGAAAGACACCGTCCTTGGGACAGGCCTGCTGTACCAAACTGAGGGGGGGAATCTACTGACAGGTCCCAGAACACCTTCAAGGGAGGGCAGTAGTGTCTCAGCAAGGAGCCTTACCGAAGCCGAGTTGGAGGATAGGAGGGAGGAAAGGAGACTGAAATTGGAGTTAGCTAGATTGGACATGGAGAGGGAGGATAGGAGGCTGGCCCATGAACGTACACTGAGGGAGCTAGACCTTCAAGCCTTGACAATAGGGTCCTCTAATCCTAAAAATGGTGGCAGCGAACCAAAAGAAACCACCAAAGAATCTAGACCTTACCTACCCAAGGATGTCATAGCTAGTTACACATCAGGCGATGATATTGCCAAGTGGCTAGCTGCCTATGAGGTCTCCTTAAGAGCCCAGGGGATTGCAGAAACCCATTGGGGGGATGGGCTGTACAGGTACATGGCGCCTGCTGGCAGGGACTCACTGTTAGACCTGGAGCGGGAGGAACAAACCCACTACCCTACCATGAAGGTGGCGTTGCTGAAAAAGTTTGGGCTGACCCCAGAAAAGTACCGACAAAAATTCAGGGGAAGTCACAAGTTAAGCACGCAGAATTGGGTGGACTTTCTAGATTACGCAAAGAAAGCTTTGGAGGGGTGGGTGAAAGGCAGCGAGGTAGGGGATTATGAAGGCCTATATAACCTCATACTCAAGGAACACCTACTCGAGAAATGTTTTCCCGAGCTGCGACAACACCTGGTGGATAGCAAGCTGACCAGCCCCAGGAAGCTTGCTGAGGAGGCGGACATCTGGGCTAGTACTCGGGTGTCCTCGAAGGGGACAGGAGGGGATTCCCAGAAATCTGGACAGGGCGCTTCCCAGAAGAAAGAGGGGGGAGATAACAGAAGGGAGTTCTCAAAAGGTCCACAAAATCCTTCTCAAGGAAGGGGCAGAGGATTCATCCCTAAGGCAAACCCACCCCGAAACCCTAATCCTGGCCAAGGCCAGCAGCCAAGGGTTATCCATTGTTTTGAATGTGGTGGTGTGGGACACTACAAGGGGGACGTAAGATGTCCAAAAAGACCACCCCCTCCCACTGGAGGAAAAGCCCCGGGAATCACTAGTGTAGTGCTCGGGGAGGAGATGCCCTTGGATAAGGGAGGGGAGCGGGCGGTTGTCACCTTAGTGTCCCTGGGAGAGAAGGAGATGGTACCAAAAACCCAGTTGCCCTCTAATACTACTAAGTATGAGCAGTGGGTTACCATCAATGGCCATAGAGGGGAGGCTCTGAGAGACACAGGAGCCAGTATGACTATGGTAAGAAGTCATCTGGTGTCTCCAGAGCAGGTCATTCCAAATGTACTTCATCCCGCTGTGATGGCTGACAGTAGATTGGGCCACTATCCTGTGGCTGAGGTTCCCTTTGAGTGGGGAGGGGTTGCAGGTTCACTTCGAGTTGCCGTAAGCCCTGCCGTGCCTATTGATTGCCTGTTGGGAAATGACATGGAGCACAATGCTTGGAGGGAGGTGGAGTACCGGACTCATTCTGAGATGCTGGGTACACCTGACTGGGCCTGTGTCAGCACAAGGTCCGCGACTACCCGGAGAGGGAGTTCGCTTACGCTGGAGCCTGGAACAATGGCCCAGCCAGCTGCCGGAAAAGAGAAGGACAGAAGGCAGGAGGAGCCTGCCTCAACATCTCTACCTCGTGAGATGGATAGACCACCGGCCGAGGTGGATCTGGAGTCCACTGAGGAGAGTGTTGTTCCAATGGAAGGCCTACCCATCCCTGCTGATTGGCATGTGGAGGGAGGTCCAACCAGGGAGGAATTCTGCAAAGCACAGGAGGAGTGTCCTACTCTTGAAGGGCTGCGGCAACAGGCCAAAGCCCAGGCAGCAGGGAACGTTGTAGGGAACTACCAGATTTACTGGGAGGATGGACTCCTCTACAGTGAATCAAAGGCCCCCGGACCAGGTACATCCAGAGCCTTGGTGGTCCCACAATGTTTTAGAGCCTTCCTTCTGGAACTGGCTCATGAGATACCCTTGGCAGGTCATCTAGGGCAGGACAAGACCTTCGCCCGGCTTGTTCCCCACTTTTACTGGCCTCGGATGAGAGTGGCGTCTGATACCTACTGTCGGACGTGTGTGACTTGCCAAGCCAGTGGGAAAACAGGGGTGAAGCTGAAAGCTCCCCTGGAACCACTCCCCGTCGTTAGCACCCCCTTTGAAAGGGTGGGCATCGACATCGTAGGGCCATTAGATCCACCCACTTCAGCTGGTCACAGGTTTATCCTGGTTCTAGTGGATCATGCCACAAGGTACCCAGAGGCCATTCCTCTGAGGACCATCACTGCACCTGCAGTGGCAAAGGCCCTGATGGGGATCTTCACCCGAGTGGGTTTCCCCAAGGAAGTTTTGTCCGACAGGGGGACCAACTTCCTGTCAGCTTACATGCGGGCCATGTGGAAGGAGTGTGGTGTTACCTACCGGTTTACCACTCCTTATCACCCACAGACCAATGGTCTCGTGGAAAGGTTTAACAAGACCTTGAAAGGCATGATAAGAAGTCTGCCTGAGAGCCTGCGGAGGAAATGGGACGTCCTCCTACCCTGTCTCTTGTTTTCCTACAGGGAAGTGCCACAGAAGGGAGTGGGCTTCAGCCCCTTCGAACTTTTGTATGGGCACCCTGTACGGGGACCTCTCAGCCTGGTAAAGGACAGCTGGGAAAAGACTCCCAGGAAGCTTCCCCAGGACGTGGTGAGTTACATGCTGGCCTTCCGGAGCCAAATGGCCAAGTTGTGGAAGCAAGCTTCGGACAACTTGGAAGCCAGCCAAGCAGTAATGAAGGAGTGGTATGACCACAATGCTCACCCTGTGGAACTGGAGCCTGGACAGAAAGTGTGGGTGATGGAACCTGGAGAGCTAAATGCTCTACAGGATCGTTGGACAGGCCCTTTGAGGTATTGGAGAGAAAGGGGAAGGCCACATACTTGGTGGACCTCAAGACCCCGAGGCAGCCCCACCGGGTGCTTCATGCCAATCGCCTCAAGCCACACCATGAGAGGCCCGAGGTCGTCTTGATGATGGTGACCGATGGAGCAGAGGAAGAGGAAAGTGAGCCTCTCCCTGATCTTTTCTCGTCTCAAGAAAAGGATGGGTCGGTGGAGGGAGTGATTCTCTCACCATCCCTGACTCCTGAACAGCGAAGAGATTGCCGCCAGATCCTGGAGCAATTTTCCTCCCTGTTCTCCCTTGTTCCGGGAAGGACCCACCTGTGTACCCATGATGTGGACACAGGAGACAGCCCACCTGTGAAGTCTAAGATCTACCGGCTGTCAGACAAGGTGAAGGCCAGCATCCATGGTGAAGTAGCCAAAATGCTGGAGCTGGGAGTAATTGAACCTTCCAGTAGTCCTTGGTCAAGTCCGGTGGTTCTGGTACCGAAAGCTACCCCACCGGGCGCCACACCTGAACTAAGGTTTTGTGTGGATTACAGAGGACTGAACTCAGTAACAAAGACTGATGCTCATCCGATCCCCAGGGCGGATGAACTTATTGACCGGCTGGGAGCTGCCCAATACTTAAGTACCTTTGACCTTACTTCCGGGTACTGGCAGATCTCCCTTACTGAAGGAGCAAAGGAAAGGTCAGCCTTCTCCACGCCACAGGGTCACTACCAGTTCTGCGTGATGCCCTTTGGGCTTAAGAATGCCCCTGCAACGTTTCAGCGGCTGGTGAACCAGGTCCTCTCTGGTATGGAAGCTTTCTCTGCTGCTTACCTGGATGACATAGCTGTCTTCAGTAGTAGCTGGGAGGATCATCTGCAACACTTGCAAACTGTTCTCCAGGCCCTGCAACAAGCTGGCTTGACCATCAAGGCCAGTAAGTGTCAGATCGGGCAGGGGTCGGTAGTGTACCTGGGCCACTTGGTGGGCAGAGGGACGGTCAACCCCTCCAGGCAAAGATAGAGGCCATCATGGCCTGGGAGCCCCCCAAGACCCAGACAGAGGTCCGAGCCTTCCTGGGCCTCACAGGATATTACCGCAGTTTCGTGAAGGGGTATGGAACTATTGTGGCACCCCTCATGGAACTTACTTCCAAGAAACAACCTCGAAGGGTGGTCTGGACGGAGGCTTGTCAGCGAGCCTTTGTGACTCTCAAACAAGCATTGTGTACTGCTCCAATACTCCGGGACCCAGATTTTTCAAAAGAGTTCATTGTCCAAACAGATGCATCAGAACATGGCATTGGGGCAGTGTTATCGCAGCTAAATGATGAGGGCCTGGATCAACCCGTGGTCTTCCTGTCCAGGAGACTACTCCTCAGGGAACAGAGGTGGAGTACTATAGAGCGGGAGGCTTTTGCGGTGGTTTGGGCTCTGAAGAAGCTGCGTCCCTATCTTTTTGGTTCACACTTCCTGGTTCAGACTGACCACCGGCCCCTTCGTTGGCTAATGCAGATGAAGGGGGAGAATCCCAAGTTGTTGAGGTGGTCCATCTCCCTACAGGGAATGGACTTCCGGGTGGAACATCGGCCTGGAGTGGACCACGCCAATGCAGACGGTCTCTCTAGGTATTTCCGCCTTAGTGATGAGAACTCCCAAGGGATTGGGTAGTTCTCCCCACTTTCAGCTGGGGGGGACGCGTGTGAGACCTGTCTGATTCTGAGGGTCCCCTCACAAGGATGATTTATTTTGTCCCCTTTAGCCTCCCAGTATTTTAACCTTTTTCTTTTATGCCACCTGGAGTTTTTGTTGACAGCATTGTCTGAGGGGCTAGGTGTTCCTTGGGTAAGATGTTTTCCCTTACCTCACTGAGGCCTAGTTACCCTCATCAAAATTTAGACAAACACCTGGGACCTAAGATGGTGGCCACCAACCGACATAACTGCCACCGCCAGGGAACTGTCCCATTAACTTACATGAGGAAGGTTCTAGAACCCACCAGAACTTCCCAACCGACTGGACCTAGCCTATAAAAGGACAGGTCAGAGGTGGCCATTTTGTGTAGTTCTTTGAGCCAGTGGCAAAAGGTACATAATGACAGGAGAGAGGCGATCAAATAGGGAGGACAGTGCTGTATCAGGGGACTATCGACTAAGAAGCCGGCAATCACCTGAATGGACATTTCCCCTTGTTGTACCGACCGAACCCTGTACCCAAGGCTGTGGTGAAGATTTCACGTTTCCTCACCTTTGGAATACGTGCACCGCAAAAACCACTGGACACTGACTAGCAGCAAGTGCTCCGCTAATTCAAGCTGCTGTCAGAGCCGAGAACGTGAGCCCATTGGCAGAATTGCCAGAGAAGCGTTTATTAACCTGCTGCGTGGCACTCACCGTGTGAGGGAGACCGAGGGTGCCAGCTGAGGTGCCGACGGCGTGAGGAGCCTTCATGTGCCGGGTCCGGAGTCCAAACGGCGAGTGAAGAGGAGAAGCGGCGTTGCTGAGGTGGCGATCCCGACCCGGAACCTCTCCGTCAACAGGAGTTCGTGTGCCCCAGCCGCAGAGGTCCGGAAGGAAGGGGCGGACCCATCGACGGGCGGAGTCGGCTGCGGGAAGGAAGCGCTGAGCGTCGGAAGCAGGCGAGGAACAACCCATCACACGGCGGGAGCCCCGCCGCGGGAGCATCGAATGGGAGAGCCCCGCGACTGAGGAGCCGCCGCCGGAGCTGCCTACCTCGATTTCCTTCCTCCCGCTTAGGAGCGTCAGCAAATAAAGTAAGCTGGGTCTTCATCGGGTGGAGGGCGAAGGCGACGCTTAAAGAGACAGCGGTCCCAGAGTGTCTTCAGAACTCTGAGGGGAGTAAACGTTAGCAGCATTATTCCTCCCACCTGAACTAGAAACTGCCTCAAGAAACTTAAGTACTGTCTTCACTGGAATTAGTGACAAGGGATTAACGAATTGTAAGGGGAGGTGTTGGAGGTGAGAGAGTGGAGGGCTCAGTTTAAAAAGTACCAGTCTTAGGGAGCTGGGTCTTCCGGTTCAAGAGAAGGAGGAGTAGCAGTATCCCATAGTACAGCATAAGTGTATACTGGCCCTGCCAAGTCGCCCTTCTAGAATGAGGGAGTGTCAACAGGAATCAACTAAAGTGTGATGGTAATTTTACTCATTCTCTTCCAGTGAGGCAACAGTGTGAACTATTGAAGTATTGTATACCAGAAATAATAAGAGCGCTTGACCCTGCACGCGTAGGGGTAAAGTATCAAGTGGTTATCCTTCAGGAAACCCCAGTCTTGAGAGAACCTCTTACTCTGGTATTGTATTGCCTTATTTAAGAACAAGGTCAAGAAGAACTAATTGTATGTTTTCACCTGATTGAACTGCAAAGAGAAAAGATTGTTCACTTTATTAATGTGAAGGGTAATAAGTGTTTTGATCTGCATTAATTTAAAAAGGTGATGTACTGATGTAACGAGAGAACTAACAAAGCAAAGAGAACAAAATCTATTTTTATAAAGTACAAACCTTATTTTTCTAAAAAGAAGGTGTAGTGTCATTTTTGGTATGGATGGGCTCTGAGTTCCTGAAAGGTTACGCAAGCTTTACACGCATATTCCTTGGAGCAACCTTAGCACTTTGCACACGTTACCCACTTGTTGACTAGAATAACCCTAGGTCTAACACACGCAATTCCAAAACTCATAAAGGATTAGTGTTGAAACCTTTTGGTGGATTCCATAGGGTCTGGAGAGGCATTGGGGAGTGACTCTGTGGGGAGTGGCTCAGGTATCTTCCAGCCCAGAGTGGTGGAAGTGGTGCAGAGTAGCCCAGCTAGGTCCTGTTGTAGTGGGAGGGGTGTAGGGGCTCACGTCCTGTCTCAGTGGAGAAGGAGTGAGTGTGGGGCTGCATGTCCCAAGGTGCCAGAAACCTAGTCTCAGAGCCCGGATGGTTCTTTAAGGGAATACCAGGTGGGGAGCCTAGGCTGTCCTGATGGGCGGCCCATTGAGGGGGATCCCCTAGTGTCTGGTGAGCTGGGAGTGTCTGTAATCAGACCTCCATCAGTTCTGGTGTCTGGCAGTACCGCTCCAGTTGGGAGGGTACAGAGGTCCAGACTGAGGGGTGAGAAGGGGAAAGAGTCCCCAGTGGAAGAACAGGTCAGGGGCCAGCCAAAAGGGCGGTTTCCCCAGTGATTGACCATGGTGACACCACTTCTGTCCTGGGGGATCTTCGCGCGCTATCAGAGGTTCAGGGATCGGGAGATCTGCGCCAGGCAGACTATAATACAACACATGAGTTATGTGTTACCCTCTCACCTATTAGTCAGTATGGATATTGAATCCCTCTATACGAACATTCCACATGATGAGGGCCTACAAGTGATTCGGAACCTCCTCCTGACAAGACCACAACCCTGGAAAATACCCACTGATTTCATTATGGCATTATTACGCATCGCCCTTCAAAACAACTATTTTTTATACAAAGACACCTTTTTCCTACAAGTTAAAGGCGTAGCTATGGGCGCTTGCTTTGCCCCAAATTTTGCGAGTCTATTCGTACACGACCTGGAGAAATCTGTGATCCTGGACCCTGTCAATCCACATCTCTCCCACATACCCCTTTGGCGTCGCTATATAGACGACGTCTTATTGATCTGGAATGGTGATCACCTCACGCTAAATTATTTTACTACATGGCTCAACCAAGCCCAGGAACATCTAAAATTCAGAGACACGGCACGACTCGCGTTTGCTGTTTGCAAAACGCTGTCGCCTTGACGCTGTCAACGCGAGTTGTGCCGTGTCTCTGGATTATCCAAATCGTGTTAAATTCACTTGCATCTTCTGAAACCAGACCTGCATTTAACATTGGGATTCCAATAGCTGTATTCAAATACTATCTATACGAGTGCGCAATGTACTTTGAAGGCTTGGACTCAATTATCCCATAGCATCGTGTTGATTGACTTCGACCAGCATCACTGACCGTCGCGCAGTGTGTATTTCAGTACTTAAATGGTCATCACTCTTAAATGCATAATAATGAAGTCCTGATGATGGTCTTATGAAATTATTCCCAAAGACCGAAACGTCGACTACAAAGTCTAATTCTGCCTGATTTTTATCTATCATCATTGATTTCCATTTATCTTGTTGATTTGAAATCATTGTATTAACATTATTTAGCAGTATTGACTTATTTTGGAGATTTATTGTAGGAGTATATAGGACGCTCCTTATATATCCCAAATGCATTGTTCAGTACCCTTTTTATTCACTGTAAAGAAAATAATAATCTTTTGACCAAAACCTGGTTTTTGTATTTATTTATGTTGTTAGTGTGGTAACAATATTGATTTGCTTTAATATTAATCATAACTCAGCCACCAATTGACATTATTGTGGGTAATCTATTCATTTACGTCCCATAGTGGCTATAATTCACAATTTCCAAACAAAATCCCTTGCTGGCTTATGTAATTCTGTCGCTTCTGGCTTGAATAGTCTTGATGAATGGAACAATACAATTACAATACAATTAGTCTTTAACTACCCCTTCCGTCATGTTCTATACTGATTACACTCTATATCTGTACCTATGGATTGCCCCTAGTATATGACCTCCTAGATCCCTGTTATTGAGTGGTCCTTTGCTTCTTCAAATCTAATTTTCCATTTGAGATCGAGTTTGCTCTAACTGTTTGCCAATGTGAATGTGGTTTTTCAGTTTGTATGCCAGGTTCGAAATGGGCCCCCCTGCCAAACGTTTATGAATTATATCGATTAATATGACCTGTCATTGATTGTTCCCTGTCATATTTTGCTTGTGCATTCAAAGAAATGTCTAGCCGATTACATGATTTGCTAGCAACTGACCTTGAATACATCCGGGGTTTACAGGGTTAACCTCGGAATACTTTCACTGGGTCTTGCCCCCGCCCCGCCCCGTCACGTGACACCCCTCCCAGGTCTCTTCCGCCTTCCCCTTCACCCTCCCCGATGCAAACGCCACGAAGCAGCCGCCTGGATTGTTGATCGGCGAACTTGACTACATTCAGTGTGTCCATGTCTCCCACCATTAAAACAGGTACGACAGAAGTACGCTTATCGTTCCATCACCACAAACTATCTGGTTAGAAGGGTCCTCAATATTTCTCTTAATTGCAGGTCCTTGGCCGCCATTACTTCTTACCCACGTGACTTCTCCACGACACTTTGTTCTTGGGAACCCTTCACAATTAACAGGTAACCCCTGACGGTGGTGCTTCATTTACTTTCTGTTATATACATAATATAACAGCCCGTATGACTCCCTCCCTTTGAATTATAGGTCCCTTGGTGGGGAATTCTTCAATTTGCCCACGGGCACTGAGAGATGCCGAGTGGAACAAAATATTCAGGTATTGAGCATTTACGATACCGCGCCTTTCTGCTTGCTTGCTCAGCTAACTTTAGACTGACCCCCTGTTCACTGCACTTCTTACAGGTCGTTGACCGCAGATACCATATTACTGTTCGAATCCCCTGAGACGCCCATTCCATCAGACAATTAATTCAGGTATATACCTTTCTATTCTTAGATCTAACGGGGTCCGACCTAATTATGGTTCGATATACTCACCCTTGTTTCCTTGAATTACAGTCCTTGGGCGGCCAGACGCAACGTGCCGGATCTCCCCGATCTCGGCCGTGATATCGTCGCGCTCAGGTGAGACCAATTTTGGTCTTCTTCATGACCCCCTGTCCCTCCCATAAATACCTGTCTTGATTACGCATGCATGACACCCCACTTATATACCCCAGAGTATACACCAGTGCCCCCCCCTTTTGGCTTCCCCTTCTTTATGTCTTACATCCGATGTCTTACGTGATGTGAGGTTACCTAACGACCTACCGGACTCCCCTCCCTGCTATTTATTATCTATTTATTATTTAGTCATTTCTCCATGTCCTCTTCACCCTCCCCGCCCCTCCCCGCCCGCTCCTTCCCATACCTTCCCTGGTCCGCCACTCAACAGATCCCATTCCCCTTCGGTCCTATCCCCTAGCCTCCTCTTTACCCACCTGGCATTGTCTTCCTGGGTGTCTAAATCTATAAATTTTCACCCCACAGCACTTTTAACGCGACAACCCTGTCCTGAAGATGGTCCGCATTGGTTAAGGACCGAAACGTCGTCGACCCTCCAGCGCAAATTTTAGGCGCATACTATTGTGACCCCAATTGCAATTTGAAATTATAAATTGTATTATAGATTTGCACTGATTTCATGTCACTGTTGAGCTACTCACTGTAAATATTTCACCTTGCTCACCTTGCACCGTCCGTCGCTGCACACGCCTTCACTTGAGTTGCTACACCTCACTTGTATATATAGTGCACCAAGTGTTCCTTGGGTTGTCACCCTAAGTTTTGGTTCATGTGCTGTATATAACTGTGTGTATCCGAAAAAATCTTTGCTGAAATATCAAAACTAAAAATGTATTTTTCTAAAAACTAATTGAATAGGTGTCTCCTTTTTCCACTCCTTGTAATGCTGATTGCATACCATGTAAATTGTCCTTACATTTATACCTTTTGGGATATTGTTTTACCTCTATATTCAGCACCCTAATCCCGATTGGTTTATGGGTAATACTCCTGTCCTCTTTATAAGATTGTGAGCAGCTCCCGAGCTGCGAGAGTTTGTACCCCTTTGGTATACAACTCTAGATCTAAGTAAATAGATCTCTTCAATGTGTCATTAACCAGGACACTTACGATGTCTAAGGAGAGCTTATCCTATTCAGAAGAATACATTCAATCATTGATGGTCGGTCCCTCCCTTTTGTCTGGTACAAACACCCTACCCACGTCCACGCCCACACCCAATACCTCTAGGGCAAATCTAGACAAGCTTGAACAATTGAAGAAAAAACAAATCTGTACAGACCTACATGCACGTATGCTGACAGACTACCTCAGATCAGTGATTCCGTTGGGATTACAGATACGCAATACCCCAGCCATTTTCACCACAGACCCTGTATTCCGTACCAAATTTAGTCATCTAGCTACCACCTGTTCCAGACATTGGATGGTCCTTGGTATAGACACTGCCATTGAGCATAGTCGCCGTGAGCTGCAAGAAATAGCTGAATTAGAAAAACTCATTCTAACTGACCCTGCCCTGACAGAGGCCAAGAACTAACTGGAAAAGATTTCGTCAACTATTGCAACCTTTAATACATTTGAAGTCAATAAAAAGGTGAATAAAATTGAGAAGGACATCAAATATTACAAGGTGGAACAAACGTATCCATATCTAAAAGACGAATTCTACAACACCCCGTTCACCCCAGCAAGAACTCGCAACTGGGGACGATTCCGGAATAATCAACGGATTACATTTTCCGACTCTTCTAATACTTCTGCAGAAGATTCAGACCCGGGACAGGGTCCCAGTACATCCGTAACAAACACCAAACTGCAACCCCTTCTACCAAACGGTTTTATAGGCCGAGGCCGTGGGCGCGGCCAGCCTCCTCCACAAAACCGCCCAGTAAGAAATCGACAGTACCAACCAACTTTTGCGGGGGACCGACAAACCCGCAATCGGTTTTACCAATGGGGGCCCCCACAATGAATCAGGGTACCGCAGAAGCCAATGGTGATCTTTCTATACCCATCTTCAATCTGTCGGACTACCGACTCAGCCAAGAAGAAACCACACTCCTCTCTAGAGGTCTTACATTTGTGCCCACCGAATGCACGGACTTCTTGGAACTACAAATGAATTTATTAAAATTCTTTAGAAGGATCAGATTAAAACAATTCTTTATTGACAAACAGACAGGATTCTACATACTCTACTGTGTCAGCATTCCGACCCCCTTCTACATTTAATCCTCCCACTCATTCCATGCCTGCAGAGATCCTCACATTTGAACACCTGGTGATGAGGGATGTCATGAATCTTAAATCTAAACCATATTTCACACCCTACAATACCCCGCTGGTGGAAAAACAAGCCCTTATGTCTCTTAAAAACAATGCAGAGATTGTTATGAAACCAGCGGAATTTTTGAACAACTCCAGCCCCAGAACCCCTGTGATGTATGTCTTGCCCAAGATCCACAAAGACCAGCAGAATCCACCAGGACGCCCAATAATATCTGGGTGTGGATCGATCCTAGAACCTCTGGGAAAATATATTGACGCTGTAATCAAAGAATTTGTTCCTGGTACTGATACCTTCATCCGTGACACCACTGACTTAATAAATACCATCGAAGATACTGAATTTGATACGACCTCTCACCTATTAGTCAGTATGGATATTGAATCCCTCTATACGAACATTCCACATGATGAGGGCCTACAAGTGATTCGGAACCTCCTCCTGACAAGACCACAACCCCGGAAAATACCCACTGATTTCATTATGGCATTATTACGCATCGCCCTTCAAAACAACTATTTTTTATACAAAGACACATTTTTCCTACAAGGTAAAGGCGTAGCTATGGGCGCTTGCTTTGCCCCAAATTTTGCGATTCTATTCGTACACGACCTGGAGAAATCTGTGATCCTGAACCCTGTCAATCCACATCTCTCCCACATATCCCTTTGGCGTCGCTATATAGACGACGTCTTATTGATCTGGAATGGTGATCACCTCACGCTAAATGATTTTACTACATGGCTCAACCAAGCCCAGGAACATCTAAAATTCACCAGTGAGTAAAAAACTAACGATCTTCCGTTTCTGGACGTCACCATCCACGCTGAAGACGGAAAATTGGGGACAACCCTCTTCCGAAAACCTGCGGAGAAGAATACTCTCTTGGAGTATTCCAGTTACCATCCTCGAGGCTTACGGGATGGATTACCCTACGGACAATTTTTACGGATTAGAAGGAATTGTAAATGGCGCAAGGATTATTTCAGGGTAGCTGAAGTTCTCACGAAAAAACGTATCCATAGAGGCTACCCACGACGTTTGGTCTCTCAAGCCAGGAAAAGAGCCTGGTATTGTCACAGAGACACGCTCCTTTCACTGCAGCCCAAAAAGACTTTGAACAGGATCCCCTTTGTGTCAAAGTTCAGCCCACACAGTAATGAAGTCAGCAAAATCATCAGAAAAAACTGGCCAATACTTCGGGCACATGAACCCTTCACTGAGTTACCCCTTTTCTCCTATCAACGGGGCAGAAACATCGCCAGCCATTTGGTACACGCCATTACATGGCCACAACAAGACAGCGAAAGACATACTATTACATCAGCATGGCGATTAGATCCAGTGATCGGACACTACAGATGTCAAAACTGTAGTGTCTGTGATTTGACACAAAATACCAAGTTTTTCCTTTATCACGACCATACCTACAAACTGAAAAGCCATACTAACTGCAGAACGCAGAATGTTATCTATGCCATCACATGCCCTTGCAATTTAATCTATAAAGGGCAAACAACCCAAATGATAAAACAAAGGATCATCCAACATAGAAGTACGATTAACTGTCAAGTACTCACTGCCCCTTTGGTCTCACACTTCCTCGAACTGGGCCACCAAGATGTTGACTTAAGGTGGCAAGTGATCGAAAAACTCTCTCTCCCTGTCCGTGGAGGAGATATCAAGACTCTACTGAATAAAGCAGAATGCAAGTGGATGACCTTATGTAATTCTGTCGCTTCTGGCTTGAATAGTCTTGATGAATGGAACAATACCATCAGTCTTTAACTACCCCTTCCGTCATGTTCTATACTGATTACACTCTATATCTGTACCTATGGATTGCCCCTAGTATATGACCTTCTAGATCCCTGTTATTGAGTGGTCCTTTGCTTCTTCAAATCTAATTTTCCATTTGAGATCGAGTTTGCTCTAACTGTTAGCCAATGTGAATGTGATTTTTCAGTTTGTATGCCAGGTTCGAAATGGGCCCCCCTGCCAAACGTTTATGAATTATATCGATTAATATGACCTGTCATTGATTGTTCCCTGTCATATTTTGCTCGTGCATTCAAAGAAATGTCTAGCCGATTACATGATTTTCTAGCAACTGACCTTGAATACATCCGGGGTTTACAGGGTTACCTCGGACTACTTTCACTGGGTCTTGCCCCCGCCCCGCCCCGCCCCCGTCACGTGACACCACTCCCAGGTCTCTTCCGCCTTCCCCTTCACCCTCCCCGATGCAAACGCCACGAAGCAGCCGCCTGGATTGTTGACCGGCGAACTTGACTACATTCAGTGTGTCCGTATCTCCCACCATTAAAACAGGTACGACAGAAGTACGCTTATCGTTCCATCACCACAAACTATCTGGTTCGAAGGGTCCTCAATATTTCTCTTAATTGCAGGTCCTTGGCCGCCATTACTTCTTACCCACGGGACTTCTCCACAACACTTTGTTCTTGGGAACCCTTCACAATTAACAGGTAACCCCTGACGGTGGTGCTTCATTTACTTTCTGTTATATACACAATATAACAGCCCGTATGACTCCCTCCCTTTGAATTATAGGTCCCTTGGTGGGGAATTCTTCAATTTGCCCATGGGCACTGAGAGATGCCGAGTGGAACAAAATATTCAGGTATTGAGCATTTACGATACCGCGCCTTTCTGCTTGCTTGCTCAGCTAACTTTAGACTAACCCCCTGTTCACTGCACTTCTTACAGGTCGTTGACCGCAGAGACCATATTACTGTTCGAATCCCCTGAAACGCCCATTCCATCAGACAATTAATTCAGGTATATACCTTTCTATTCTTAGATCTAACGGGGTCTGACCTAATTATGGTTCAATATACTCACCCTTGTTTCCTTGAATTACAGTCCTTGGGCGGCCAGACGCAACGTGCCGGATCTCCCCGATCTCGACCGTGATATCGTCACGCTCAGGTGAGACCAATTTTGGTCTTCTTCATGACCCGCTGTCCCTTCCATAGATACCTGTCTTGATTAAGCATGCATGACACCCCACTTATATACCCCAGAGTATACACCTGTGCCCCCCCCCTTTTAGCTTTCCCTTCTTTATGTCTTACATCCGATGTCTTACGTGATGTGAGGTTACCTAGCGACCTACCGGACTCCCATCCCTGCTATTTATTATCTATTTATTATTTATTATTTAGTAATTTCTCCATGTCCTCTTCACCCTCCCCGCCCCTCCCCGCCCGCTCCTTCCCATACCTTCCCTGGTCCGCCTCTCAGCAGATCCCATTCCCCTTCGGTCCTATCCCCTAGCCTCCTCTTTACCCACCTGGCATTGTCTTCCTGGGTGTCTAAATCTATTCATTTTCACCCCACAGCACTTTTAACGAGAAAACCATGTCCTGAAGATGGTCCGCATTGGTTAAGGACCGAAACGTTGTCGACCCTCCAGCGCAAATTTTAGGCGCATACTATTGTGACCCCAATTGCAATTTGAAATTATAAATTGTATTATAGATTGTCACTGATTTCATGTCACTGTTGAGCTACTCACTGTAAATATTTCACCTTGCTCACCTTGCACCGTCCGTCGCTGCACACGCCTTCACTTGAGTTGCTACACCTCACTTGTATATATAGTGCACCAAGTGTTCCTTGGGTTGTCACCCTAAGTTTTGGTTCATGTGCTGTATATAACTGTGTGTATCCGAAAAAATCTTTGCTGAAATATCAAAACTAAAAATGCATTTTTCTAAAAACAAATTGAATAGGTGTCTCCTTTTTCCACTCCTTGTAATGCTGATTGCATACCATGTAAATTGTCCTTACATTTATACCTTTTGGGATATTGTTTTACCTCTATACCCTCAGGGGGGGCATGTGTGCTCCCAAGGAAGTCCTGGTTTGCCTGGCAAGTGTTCAACCGCAGGGTTTGGTCCCTGGGTTGGGAAGCCAGGCTCAGGTGTTGTCTGACCTGGAGGAAGGGGCAACTGTAATCAGTGCCCTGACCGAGGTAGCTTCTAGGGGTACCACTCCAGGTGGGAGGGTACAGCACTCTGGAAGGGGGTGAAGAGGGAGGGAGTCCTCACCTCTGACCCGGTGCAGCCTGAGGGTTTAGACCCTAGGTTGGAGGGCGACGTTCAGGATGTCCCCCCCTGACCTGGTAGCCCAGTTGCAGGATAGAACCCCTGAACTGGTGGACGAATTGTGCAGGACACCTGCTACAGGCACCCTGACAATTCTGGAAGGGGGTACCACTCCAGGTGGGCGGGTACAGAGCCCAAAGGAGGAAGACTGGGTGTGGGAGAGGCCACCCCAGTTTCTGGTTCAGCAGCCCGGTACAGGCCTGGGGCTGGTGTGTCAGTGTCAGGATGTCATACCTGACCTGACAGGAGGGAGAGTGGACAAAGGGTGCCAAGCACCTGGGGCTACTGCCCCGCTGTCTGACACCACAGAGGTTTGAGAGCCCTGAGAGGCTTAAGGCATGGGTCTCATCCCTGACTGCTGTCAGTGGCCACAGTGACGTGCTGTCTGTCTGTTGGGACACACCTGTGAGCAAGTTACGGTTAGATGCTGCACCGGTGGTATCCACAGGTGAGGAGAAGGGTTCCCCATGGATTAGCTTGGTGGACCCTGAGAGTATGGACAGAGGATTTGAAATGGGTTCAGATTGGCGTAGGACTGGAATATGCCCCTCCTGTTGCGAGCCAGGTCCAGGTTCTATCACCCAAAGCAGGGAAGCCCATCAAGGTAGCGTTTTGGCTGGAAGGGGGTTGAGTTGGACTTGGCCCTTTTTGCCTTCCTCCTATATTTTTTCTGACCTGTTGTTGGCTTTTTTATGACTCTGGGCACTTTACCACTGCTGATCAGTGCAAAAGTGCATATGCTCTCCCTATTGTAAATTGATGTATTAATCAGTGGTTCCATGTTTGGCTATTTGGTTTACTTGTCAGACCCTAGTCTAGTGCACTGAGTGTGCCCAGGGCGTGTAAATCCAAATGCTGCTGGTGGGCCTGCAGCACGGGTTGTGTCACCCCCAGAAGCAGACTTGTAAAATATGTCTAAGGTCTGCCATTGCAGAGGCTGCGTGCAGTCTGGTACTGTCATGCTGACTGGGCAAGTGCACCCACTTGCCAGTCCCTAAACCTTCCCTTTTCTTCATATCAGTCACCCCTATGGTAGGCCCAAGGGCAGGGTGCATTGTAAGTACAAGGTAGGACAAGCCCTGATGTGTGTGGCATGTCCTAATAGTGAATTACAGCCATTTTTGTTTTTTCACTATTGCAAGGCTACCTGTTCTCCATAGGCCAGAATGGGCTGTTAGAGTTATTACATTTTACAATCCTAACTGTCTCAGAGAACATGGTAGAAATTCGAGTTTAGTATGCCTGAACTCAGAATGATAAAATACACATTTTAGTGAAGTTGGTTTTAATATTCTGTGTTTGCAAATACAACTTTTAGAAAGTAGGTATTTGTTTGTCTAACCATTCAAACCTGCCTCTGCTAGGTTGTGTATTCCTATGTCTGGTTTTGTGAGTGACAGTGCTGGGGAATTCCAGGAGACAGGCTGAGTCACCCAGTGGTGAATAGAGAGATCTGCATCTAGATGGGAGGGAGGAGTTGCACCTGAACCTTAAATAGGGCTGTGCCTCCCTTCCACAATGCTGGCTCCACCCCCTGGGGAGCGGCTGATGTCTCTGCCCTGCACGCTGAAAGAAGAGAAGGAGTCCTGTAATGAAAGTACTCCAGGAGTGTACTTGCCTTCCACAATGCTGGCTCCACCTCCTGTGGGGCGTCTGACGTGCATGCCCTGCACTGTGAAAGGAAAGGAGAAGTCTGGTAAACAGAGTGCTTCAGAACTGGTTTGGACTTGGCAAAGGCCCCTCTCCCCTCAGAGAACAAAGGATTTTGGGGTATAAATATTGGGACCCTGATCCCATGAAATTAGATCACTTTGGACTACAAGAAGAAACCTTTACTGAGGAGAGGAACCGGAAGAAACTGAGGTGAGACTATTCCCAAGCTGAGGTGCTGCTTGGGGGATTGACCTGCAGTGGTTGCCTTACTGCCAAAGGAAGGAGAAAGGAACTTTGTGTACTTTGCTTTCAACTTGTGAAGGATCTCCAGGGGCTTGGAAAAGAGCTTGCCTCCTGCTGAAGTCTCAGGGACAACAGACTTCCCCCCCACAGCTTCCCAGAGTTCTTTGGAAGTGCCTGCCGCTGTTTTGGGCCTTCTGAGGGACTGCGTGTCGCAAGGAGCTGGAAGCGCGACTCAATGAGAAGAAGCGTGCGCCGTCGCTGTGCCTGCTGCCGCAACTGAAAAGGAGGGTGTCGCCGCTGGAACTGTCGCACTGCACCGCATCGGAGAGAAGCGTGCCGCAGCGAAGAGGAAGCCAGTCGCCGTCGCTGCTGCTGCTGTCACAACTCCGAAGGAGGGTGTCGCCGCTGTAGTTGTTGCACTGCACCGCATCAGGAGAAGAATCTTGCAACGAGGTCGGAGCGTGTCGCCGTTGCTGTGCCTGCCATTGCAACTCCGAAGGAGGGTGTCGCCGCTGGAACTGTCGCATTGCACCGTATCGACCAAGAGCACCTTGCATCCCCGAGAAGCGCGCCGTCGTCGGTGCTGCTGCTGTTGCATCTTGGATGTCGCCGCTGTAGTTGTTGCATCGAGCGGAAGCTTCACGCATCGTGGGAGAAGAGCATCGCTGCTGGAGCTGCTGTCGTCGCATCGTAAGGGTGTCGCCGCTGCAGTCAACGCATCGAACCGAGAACTTCTCGCATCCCCGAGAAGCGTGCCGCAACTGGAAGATCTTCACGCCGTTATTTCTTTGTATCTGAGCTTTGCAGCATTTCCCATCACTGCGACATTGCTTGTCGTGGAAGCGCAACGCAATCTAAGGTACATTGATGCAGAGTGACGGATCTAAGAACTGAGCTGAACTAAGATGAAATCTACCATCCTATAGTAATCATAGTGTGTATTTTTGTTGTTTATGCTCCTGTGGTAACTCTATATAAAGTCTATTTGTTTTTTATATTAAACCTGTGTGGTGTCCATTTGTAGTGTTGTCACTGGGTTACTGTATGTGGTCACAACTGCTTAACTTACAACGCCTCTGAGATAAGGCCTTGCTGCTCGTGCCAAGCTACCAAGGGGGTGAGCAGGGGTTATTTTAGGATTGTAATCCTGATATTTAGACTAGAGGAGCGGGTCCCTCTTTGTCACACTTACCTACCTGTGCCAACTAGGGACCCTCAAATCTAACAGGTATACTTTTTAATTTGACCAGTACTGTTGTCTCCTGGCCTGTAGATATTGTTGTGGCTGATCTGTATCTACAAACCGATCCCTAGGTTGGTTCCTGAATCTTGGGTGATAGTTGCCCCTGCGATTCCCTAAAGTACGGTTGCTGGGGATAGAACTGTTGATTTGCTCCCTTCTGTTGTTGTAGGAATCACATTGATTCGAGGGACCCTCTCCATCTGAATCAGTAGTATATGAAAAAGTTATAATTTTCTTGTTTGTCCACGCCTGTTAGTCGTGTTGAGATGCGCCTTCTTTGGATCCTGAATAGTAGTTTCTACAAGGAATGGGTAAATAGGCTCTTGTGAGAAGAATCTTATGTCTTTTCTTAATTTCTCGGTCTATTCCTTTATAAGATATTCACTAAATGAGTCGAGCTCAATATTCTCTTCTTCAATTTTTTGTCTTTGCTTCATCTAGGGCATTAGGTTTTTAGGTCGAGCCTAGAGCAGCGCATGCGCTTCTTGCTCGACTTTTAGTAAGGGATCTTCAAAATGCTACCCACAAGCTTTTCCTGGCCTGAAGCTTGCATGCAGGCTCTCGTGCACGCGCACAGCCGCCATCTGCCTTCTGCCTTTCTTATCTCTTGACATTTGTTCAGGCTCGCAGGACAATGGCAGCAGTGTCCTCTCGCATAAAAGAACTTCATGCAGGCTTCACTGAACAAAGGCAGCACCAGGCTTTCTCCCATCACATCAGAACCACCATCCGCCATTGTTTGATTCCGTATAGCTTAGCATAAGCAAGATACGACTTAAACACAATTAACGAGGCACTTCCAGTTCCTTATTAATTAAACACGCAAAATTATCGGGGGATACAGAAAAACAGGCTAACTGAAGTGTGCTTACCAAAACTATCGAAAGTGAACCACGAGCTCTCCGTGCCCGTTTCCTTAGTAACAGCTGCTTCTGTTTCCATTTTTTCCCTTGAAGGAGCTTCTTTGTGTGAGGGGAGAAAATGCTGTCGATAGGAGTACGAATAAACAGCTATTGGGTCTGGGCAGATACACAGATGTGCAGTGACACCACTTATTTTCTGTTTGTGCTTTGCCCAGGAATAAGCATTGTCAACGCTTGGCCAGTTATGAATTGTGCCACATCCTTTTTACCTGCTGTGTATTTCGGCAGCTTGGAAATGCACAGGGAATAATGATACCCCAGTATAACACACCATTTATTTTTGTAGTTTTATATAGTGCGAACTGGGCCCAGTTGCAGTCGAGCGCTTTACATGAAAGCCAGACCTCAGACATTATTTTATTTGTAAAAAAAAATGTCACAGTGCGATTTTATCTTTCCACACTAAAACTGTGAATTTGAAGTGTGAGTCACAATTGGCCATATGTATCAACACATTTCCCCATAGACACAGAATGGGCAAAACCCTTTGATACTTCTGGCCTAATATCTCATAACTCGTAGAAACTCCTCTTTTGGAAGCAACACAAGAACGAAGTAGAAGCGCAGCCGCCATTTGCAGCATTTCCAACCACGCCATGGGAGTTTTTCCCGTTTGCCACTGTCGCAAGAACAAACAAAAATCAGCAACTGGCAGGTACATGGCAAAGAAAGAGAACGGCGCAGGATTTGTCAAACATATTGAAAGTGGTTGCAGCTTCTCTCTCGCTCCAGGGAGGAAGCAGTCCTGCTGCTGGCCTCCTTCGTTTTTTTCTGCCGGAGCCCCTCCTAATATTTTCTTAAAGCTTGAGCGATTTCATCCCTGATTACCAATTTCTGGTTGTCTACTGAGTATCTTTAAAGGAATGATCACTGCACGAAGCGCTCTGCGCATTCATTTCTTTTCACCATTATAAGAAGTTGTTTACAGCTATAAAATAGAACAAAACACCCCATCGTACATTATTAATCAGATTCGCGGTTTAAAGGGATTTACTCTTTAAACTTTACGTCTGCATTTATCCATATTTATTGTTAAATGTTTTACATGCATTTATCCATAGTTATTTAATGTTTTCTGAAAAAGTGAAGCTGCAGTTTGTATATTTCCACTTCTATTTAACTCACGATGGCTCCTTTGCCCCAGGTTACCCTTTGGGTTTTAGTGTTATAAGAAGCCATACACGGTGCATCACTGGAATACAAAAATCAGCATTGTAGTGTAAACATATGTATGTCTGCAGCTGTGTCAAGTTTCACTAGAAAACCTTTTTAAGTCCCTTCTCCGACAGTGGACACAGCCTTTGCTTGCAGTGACGACTTACCGCATTGAAAATAACCCAAAAGAAGGCTCATTTTCAATTTCTTTCCACTATTTAAAAATAAATACATACAGAGAAACAGGTGGTGTTCTAACTGTATCTGTAAAATCAATTCAGATCAGCAAAAACAGTAATCGGGGGCATTAATAATAAGTACTTCCTAAATAACTAAGGAGTTTCATAACCTGGTAGAGGGAGGAAGATTAAGTTCCAGTTTCTAAATTTAATTTAATGTTTTATTTTATTTTGGGATTTTGTGAAGGGCTTTTAATGGCCTCAGATTGTCTAAAGCAAAAACAACAATTGATTGATGGAATGTTGCACAATGGCAAAACATTCACCCCAGTCACAGATCTGGGTTTAATCCATCGATATTTTGCTCTCCAGACCACCCCAGTTCAGACATGGCCATATGCAAATCAGTCTCGACCCTGTGCCTCATGGGAACAGTCCAGCCCGAACTGCCAAGCCATGTCTTCCCTGGACCGGAATCAAGCATCCTAGGACCGGTTTCTGGCTATCAGCCGTCATCAGCCAGAATAGCTTGATTCCAGCAGCCTGGAGAGCACGGGACTCACGTCTGAGCATGCCCGTCCCACTCGGGGTGACAAATGCAAAAACAAACATTTGCAATGCAATAGGTCCCGCATTAGGAAAGTGTGCGCTCTAGGTATTGTAAATGACAATTTTTTTAAATATATGTTGGCTTTGAAAATATATAAATTAATAGCATTGTTATTCACAAAGCCAATAGCTTACACTTTCCTAATGCGAGTCCTATTGGCTGTGGCAATGCTTGTTGGTAGCAAGCAAAGACAGTGATGTGGTTGGGCTGAGTGTTGTGGTGGTGTCCCCGAGTGATGTGGTGGTGTCCCCGAGTGATGTGGTGGTGTCCCCGAGTGATGTGGTGGTTTCCCCGAGTGATGTGGTGGTGTCCCCGAGTGATGTGGTGGTTTCCCCGAGTGATGTGGTGGTGTCCCTGAGTGATGTGGTGGTGTCCCCGAGTGATGTGGTGGTGTCCCCGAGTGATGTGGTGGTTTCCCAGAGTGATGTGGTGGTGTCCCGAGTGATGTGGTGGTTTCCCCGAGTGATGTGGTGGTGTCCCTGAGTGATGTGGTGGTGTCCCCGAGTGATGTGGTAGTGTTCCCGAGTGATGTGGTGGTGTCCCAGAGTGATGTGATGGTGTCCCAGAGTGATGTGGTGGTGTCCCAGAGTGATGTGGTGGTGTCCTTGAGTGATGTTGTGGTGTCCCCGAGTGCTGTGGTGGTGTCCCCGAGTGATGTGGTGGTGTCCCAGAGTGATGTGGTGGTGTCCCAGAGTGATGTGGTGGTGTCCCAGAGTGATGTGGTGGTGTCCCCGAGTGATGTGGTGGTTTCCCCGAGTGATGTGGTGGTTTCCCCGAGTGATGTGGTGGTGTCCCAGAGTGATGTGGTGGTGTCCCAGAGTGATTTGGTGGTGTCCCCGAGTGATGTGGTGGTATCCCAGAGTGATGTGGTGGTGTCCCCTAGTGATGTGATGGTGTCCTTGAGTGATGTGGTGGTGTCCCCGAGTGATGTGGTGGTTTCCCCGAGTGATGTGGTGGTGTCCCAGAGTGATGTGGTGGTGTCCCCGAGTGATGTGGTGGTGCCCCAGAGTGATGTGGTGGTGTCCCTGAGTGATGTGGTGGTTTACCCGAGTGATGTTGTGGTGTCCCCGAGTGATGTGGTGGTGTCACGAGTGATGTGGTGGTGTCCCCGAGTGATGTGGTGGTTTCCCCGAGTGATGTGGTGGTGTCCCAGAGTGATGTGGTGGTGTCCCAGAGAGATGTGGAGGTGTCACTGAGTAGTGTGGTGGTGTCCCTGAGTGATGTTGTGGTGTCCTTCAGTGCTGTGGTGGTGTCCCTGAGTGATGTGTTGGTGTCCCTGAGTGATGTAGTAGTGTACCTGAGTGATGTGGTGGTGTCCCAGAGTGATGTGGTGGTGTCCCTCAGTGCTGTGGTGATGTCCCTGAGTGATGTGTTGGTGTCCCTGAGTGAGGTAGTGGTGTACCTGAGTGATGTGGTGGTGTCCCAGAGTGATGTGGTGGTGTCCCAGAGTGATGTGGTGTCCCTGAGTGATGTGGTGGTGTCCGTGAGTGATGTGATGGTGTCCCTGAGTGATGTGGTGGTGTCCCTGAGTGATGTGGTGGTGTCCCTGAGTGATGTGGTGGTGTCCCTGAGTGGTGTGGTGGTGTCCCTGAGTGTTGTGGTGGTGTCCCTAAGTGGTGTGGTGGTGTCCATGAGTGATGTGTGGTGGTGTCCCTGAGTGATGTGTGGTGGTGTCCCTGAGTGATGTGTGGTGGTGTCCCTGAGTGATGTGTGGTGGTGTCCCTGAGTGGTGTGGTGGTGTCCCTGAGTGATGTGGTGGTGTCCCGGAGTGATATGGTGGTGTCCCGGAGTGATGTGGTGGTGTCCCGGAGTGATGTGGTGGTGTCCATGAGTGATGTAATGGTGTCCCTGAGTGATGTGGTGTGTCCCTGATTGATGTGGTGGTGTACATCAGTGATGTGGTGGTGTCCCTGAGTGCTGTGTTGGTGTCCCGGAGGGATGTGGTGGTGTCCCCGAGTGATTTGGTGGTGTCCCTGAGTGATGTGGTGGTGTCCCTGAGTGGTGTGGTGTTGTCCATGAGTGATGTGTGGTGTTGTCCATGAGTGATGTGTGGTGGTGTCCCTGAGTGATGTGTGGTGGTGTCCCTGAGTGATGTGTGGTGATGTCCCTGAGTGATGTGTGGTGGTGTCCCTGACTGGTGTGGTGGTGTCCCTGACTGGTGTGGTGGTGTCCCGGAGTGATGTGGTGGTGTCCCTGAGTGATGTGGTGGTGTCCCAGAGTGATGTGGTGGTGTCCCAGAGAGATGTGGAGGTGTCACTGAGTAGTGTGGTGGTGTCCCTGAGTGATGTTGTGGTGTCCTTCAGTGCTGTGGTGGTGTCCCTGAGTAATGTGTTGGTGTCCCTGAGTGATGTAGTAGTGTACCTGAGTGATGTGGTGGTGTCCCAGAGTGATGTGGTGGTGTACCTGAGTGATGTGGTGGTGTCCCTGAGTAGTGTGATGGTGTCCCTGAGTGATGTGGTGGTGTCCCTCAGTGCTGTGGTGGTGTCCCTGAGTGATGTGTTGGTGTCCCTGAGTGAGGTAGTGGTGTACCTGAGTGATGTGGTGGTGTCCCAGAGTGATGTGGTGGTGTCCCAGAGTGATGTGGTGTCCGTGAGTGATGTGGTGGTGTCCGTGAGTGATGTGATGGTGTCCCTGAGTGATGTGGTGGTGTCCCTGAGTGATGTGGTGGTGTCCCTGAGTGATGTGGTGGTGTCCCTGAGTGGTGTGGTGGTGTCCCTGAGTGTTGTGGTGGTGTCCCTAAGTGGTGTGGTGGTGTCCATGAGTGATGTGTGGTGGTGTCCCTGAGTGATGTGTGGTGGTGTCCCTGAGTGATGTGTGGTGGTGTCCCTGAGTGATGTGTGGTGGTGTCCCTGAGTGGTGTGGTGGTGTCCCTGAGTGATGTGGTGGTGTCCCAGAGTGATATGGTGGTGTCCCGGAGTGATGTGGTGGTGTCCCGGAGTGATGTGGTGGTGTCCATGAGTGATGTAATGGTGTCCCTGAGTGATGTGGTGTGTCCCTGATTGATGTGGTGGTGTACATCAGTGATGTGGTGGTGTCCCTGAGTGCTGTGTTGGTGTCCCGGAGGGATGTGGTGGTGTCCCCGAGTGATTTGGTGGTGTCCCTGAGTGATGTGGTGGTGTCCCTGAGTGGTGTGGTGGTGTCCCTGAGTGGTGTGGTGTTGTCCATGAGTGATGTGTGGTGGTGTCCCTGAGTGATGTGTGGTGGTGTCCCTGAGTGATGTGTGGTGATGTCCCTGAGTGATGTGTGGTGGTGTCCCTGAGTGGTGTGGTGGTGTCCCTGACTGGTGTGGTGGTGTCCCGGAGTGATGTGGTGGTGTCCCTGAGTGATGTGGTGGTGTCCCTGATGGATGTGGTGGTGTACATCAGTGATGTGGTGGTGTCCCTGAGTGCTGTGTTGGTGTCTCTGAGTGATGTGGTGGTGTCCCTGAGTGATGTGGTGGTGTCCCTGAGTGATGTGGTGGTGTCCCTGAGTGATGTGGTGGTGTCCCTGAGTGGTGTGGTGGTGTCCCAGAGTGATGTGGTGGTGTCCCAGAGTGATGTGGTGTTGTCCCAGAGTGATGTGGGGGTGTCCCCGAGTGATGTTGTGGTGTCCCCGAGTGATGTGGTGGTGTCACGAGTGATGTGGTGGTGTCCCGAGTGCTGTGTTGGTGTCTCGAGTGATGTGGTGGTGTCCCTGAGTGGTGTGGTGGTGTCCCTTAGTGATGTGTGGTGGTGTCCCTGAGTGATGTGTGGTGGTGTCCCTGAATGATGTGTGGTGGTGTCCCTGAGTGATGTGTGGTGGTGTCCCTGAGTGGTGTGGTGGTGTCCCTGGGTGATGTGATGGTGTTCCGGAGTGATGTGGTGGTGTCCCTGAGTGATGTGGTGGTGTCCATGAGTTATGTAATGGTGTCCCTGAGTGATGTGGTGGTGTCCCTGATTGATGTGGTGGTGTCCCTCAGTGCTGTGGTGGTGTCCCTGAGTGATGTAGTGGTGTACCTGAGTGATGTGATGTTGTCCCAGAGTGATGTAGTGGTGTCCCAGAGTGATGCGGTGTCCCTGAGTGATGTGGGGTGTCCGTGAGTGATGTGATGGTGTCCCAGGGTGATCTGGTGGTGTACCTGAGTGATGTGTTGGTGCCCCTGAGTAGTGTGGTGGTGTCCCTGAGTGATGTTGTGGTGTCCCTCAGTGCTGTGGTGGTTTCCCTGAGTGATGTGTTGGTGTCCCTGAGTGATGTAGTGGTGTACCTGAGTAATGTGGTGGTGTCCCAGAGTGATGTGGTGGTGTCCCAGAGTGACGTGGTGTCCCTAAGTGATGTGGTGGTGTCCGTGAGTGATGTGATGGTGTCCCTGAGTGATGTGTTGGTGTCCCTGAGTGATGTAGTGGTGTACCTGAGTGTTGTGGTGGTGTCCCAGAGTGATGTGGTGTCCCTGAGTGATGTGGTGGTGTCCGTGAGTGATGTGATGGTGTCCCTGAGTGATGTGGTGGTGTCCCTGAGTGATGTGGTAGTGTCCCTGAGTGATGTGGTGGTGTCCCTGAGTGATGTGGTGGTGTCCCTGAGTGGTGTGGAGGTGTCCCTGAGTGATGTGGTGGTGTCCCTGAGTGGTGTGGTGATGTCCCTGAGTGTTGTGGCGGTGTCCCTGAGTGGTGTGGTGGTGTCCATGAGTGATGTGTGGTGGTGTCCCTGAGTGATGTGTGGTGGTGTCCCTGAATGATGTGTGGTGGTGTCCCTGAGTGATGTGTGGTGGTGTCCCTGAGTGATGTGTGGTGGTGTCCCTGAGTGGTGTGGTGGTGTCCCTGAGTGATGTGGTGATGTCCTGGTTTGATGTGGTGGTGTCCCGGAGTGATGTGGTGGTGTCCATGAGTGATGTAATGGTGTCCCTGAGTGATGTGGTGGTGTCCCTGATTGATGTGGTGGTGTACATCAGTGATGTGGTGGTGTCCCTGAGTGATGTGGTGGTGTCCCTCAGTGCTGTGTTGGTGTCCCTGAGGGCTGTGGTGGTGTCCCTGAGTGCTGTGTTGGTGTCCCTGAGGGCTGTGGTGGTGTCCCTGAGTTACTTCAGCTGTTAGATGACTTTCATCTCACAGATGCTGCCAGGCAACAGATTACAATCTTTACGACGTAGCTTAAAGCACTAAAGTATCCTGTTCTGGTTTTGTTTCCAACTGGTGAAAACATGTGATGTTTCACACTCTTGCAGACTTTCGGTCTGTGTTTTTTGTCTGAAATAAATGGCAAGGCATTACAATAGCTTAGCCCAGTTACAAAATGAACGTACGCAAATTTGTTTATTTAAATTGTTTAAAGCTTATAGCGTAAAACATATTGGTTTTTCTGAACACAAAACAGCTTTTTTTCTTTCTTTACACGTTTAAAGAAGTAAGAAAGAAGCCACCAGCCAACGTAAGCAAGGGGCAGCCCGGCAAGCCCATCAACCACTGAATATAGATCAGGCTTTTTTTAGCAACAGTTGGTAAAAAGCTTGTTTTCGCCATATTATTGGCTAATATCATCGGTGTAGCTGCTCGATATTTTCATTAGTTAAAAGCATAATATGTATGCTTTCTTGTTCTTAGAGCCAATCAGAATGCAAAGCAGTCATTGTGCTGCGCAATGCGAGTCTAGTTCTCAGCTATCCAATCAGAATAGGGAATTGTTCAGCGTGGTTTAAGTCAATGAACAAACAGTATCTGCCCAACGGCAGGTTTTGTCTGTGTTCTGCAGCCAATGGCATTTAGCAGTGAGAGCTGCTTGATCGAATGGGGATGCAAGCTCCACTCCTGCCAACGAATGGGGTGGAACCTTTATTCCGGGGATGAGAATTGCTTGTGAGTACTGCAACATGAGCAATGGAAGGTCCCGTAAAGGTGATGGGCAGGTAAAACGAGCGGAATGAGTGAAAACTAGGGAAAATAAGGGTAAAATGAAGGGACAGGTGAGAAACTGGGGGCGTGGGAGAAATGGCGGCCAAGGACAAGTAGGTATGGAACAGATGGAGCTGCTGAGTAGGGGCCGTGGAGATGGGGGTGAGCAGATTGCTGGAAAGTGAGCCAAGAGAGCACAAAAAAAAACCAGGATTTTGGAAATGGAATTTCTCAACAGACTGCGCTCTTATGTCGAAGTTCGCAAAGTGTATACAGTTGGAAAAAAAAACAAGCTGCTTTTGAAGGACAGGCAGCGCTGGGAGGAGGGTCTGATTCTGCGGAGCGCTTGAAGTGGCTGGTGGGAAATGTCATGCCTCTCGAAGTACAAGCTCTGGCATTGCGCAGAGGGGGGCGGGGGAGAGCATTCCTTTGAAGTCTAAAGCTCTCGGCATTGCTGTGGCGGGTCTGATGCGATGATGTGAGGCACAGACAAATGGTGGTTTGTGACGTGGGTGGTGTGGCGGGGTAGCGGAAGGGATTCCTTTGAAGTGTAATGCAGAGGCTCGGGGAGCAAATGGCAAACGCGCGCACGGAGCACATGCACTGTGCGTAACCCGCCTGCCAAAGCCCTCTTGGTAAGCTTTCCTGTTGCACCTCTATATGTCTCGACAGCTGCAATGCGTAAGCGCATTGGCAGGTCGAGACCTAAAAACAACAATTGATGGATGGAATGTTGCACAATGGCAAAACATTCACCTCCAGTCACAGATCTGGGTTTAATCCATTGTTATTTTGCTCACCAGACCACCCCAGTTCAGACATGGCCATATGCAAATCAGTCTCGACCCTGTACCTCGTGGGAACATTCCAGCCCGAACAGATTGTCTAAATCCAGGAAGCTCATAAAACCTTATTCCTTACTACAATGGTCACATGAACACTCTTCACCCAAAGCCTTGCAAGATCTTTAGCCTTTTGTTTCTCCTGCTGAAATAGGTTCTATATAGAATACATTTAAAACGTTTTCTTTAGTGTAAAAAGAATCTAAAAAATGTTCAGTTTCTTAATTACTGTAAACAAATTCAAAACATGTTTACGTAAGTCCCTATGGAAACTGACTTTGTGGTTTACAATTAGGGTTCCAGGTTTTATGTTTATGTTTTACCTCTCTCTCTACCTCTCTCTCTACCTCTCTCTCTACCTCTCTCTTCCTCTCTACACCTCTCTCTCTACACCCGTCTCTCTACCCGTCTCTCTACACCTTTCTCTCTACCCCTCTCTCTACCTCTCTCTCGTTACCTCTCTCTCTCTACCTCTATACCTACCTCTCTACATCTCCCTCTACCTCTCTCTCTACCTCTCTCTCTACCCCTCTCTCTACCCCTCTCTCTACCCAGCTCTCTACACACCTCTCTACCCACCTCTCTCTACACACCTCTCTCTCTCTACACACCTCTCTCTCTCTCTCTCTACACACCACTCTCTCTCCCTCTCTACCCACCTCTCTACACCTCTCTCTCTTTCTACACACCTCTCTCTCGCTCTCTCTACCCACCTCTCTCTAAACACACCGCGCTCTCTCCCTTTCTACCTCTTTCTACCTCTCTACACCTCTCTCTACACCCCTCTCTCTACCCCTCTCTCTACACCTCTTTCTCTACCCCTCCCTCTACCCACCTCTCTACCCACCTCTCTCTACCCACCTCTCTCTACCCACCTCTCTCTACCCACCTCTATCTACCCACCTCTCTCCACCCATCTCTCTTTACCCACCTCTTTCTCTCTCTACACACCCCTCTCTCTCTCTCTCTCTACACCTCTCTCTCTCTCTACCCACCTCTTTCTCTCTCTCTACACACCCCTCTCTCTCTCTCTCTCTCTCTCTCTCTCTCTATACACCTCTCTCTCTCTCTCTCTGTCTCTACACACCTCACTCGCTCGCTCTACACACCTCTCTATCTCTACCTCCAAGTGGCAGCTGGAGCCTGATAGCACTGCTTGTCCTTAAAAAAAAAAGCATTGGCATAGCCAATAGGGCTCGGCTTTGGGGCCTTATAAGTGTTTAACCGTGCAATAGTTAATGTTGTTGCACCAAGGATATTGTGCTGCATAACGAAATACTTATAAGGTCCCAAAAGCGAGACCTATTGGCTATGCCAATGCTTGTTTGAGGTTATCTTCAAGTTCCTGTATTTCCTTGTTGAGTAGAATAACTATCTCTGTATCGGTTTGATTAATCAAGATCATCCAATCGCGGGAACAGCGATTGGAGATCAGGGCCTACTTTTCCAGGAACTTTTTTATTTCAGAAAAAAGGCCCAGGATCTTCCTCACTCCAATGCCAATCGGTATGGTGCCAGCTTTTAGATATTCCAGCATGAAGTTAGCATGCAACTCTGTCCTTTTTGATTTCTTCTTCAAGTTAAGGAGTTTGATCCAATCATTGTTCAAACCCTTCCATAGAGTAAATGGCGTATCTTCTAAGAGATATTTGTCACAGGAGTTTGGCAAAGTCCTCATCACTAAATCCAAATGTCTTAATGGTTTACATATATCGGTCAGAAGTACTCAAGCAAAGAAGAAGGAGCAAGTTTATCTAATCTAGACAGATAAGCAAACAGAATTTTCCTTTAAAAAAAATTCTATTGAGTCCTCGGACAAACATAAAGTGAACACAAAAAAAGAGAATAATAAAGTGTAATAAAATGACAACACCAACGATTAATATCCAATAAAAATACCTTCAGTAAGTTCTCCACTGAAAAGCATGTAATCCCTCACAGCAAACGTGCTGTAAAGCAATCTAGACAAATACAGAGAGAGCCCCCGAAATATAGTGCAGGCAGGATACCAGGGGAAAAAGAACCTACAGAAAGCAAAAAAGTAAAGATCCTGCCTCTGATCAGAATAAGCCGAATATCTCACTATAGGTAGTGGACAACTCACCATACAGACCAAGCCTTAGTTTTCAACATATCTTCAATAAAAAACAACCATGTTCTTTATTAAGTTTCAAGGATTTTCAATATTTAATACAAAATAAATCATAATAGGTATCAACAACGTATGTGTATATATTCTCTGAACTCATAAAACTGCACTCTAATAGATTACAAAGAATACAATATTTTTCTTTTTTCATCCCCCTACACTCATTTATTCTACTCAGTCTCGCCTACAAACATATCACACATACCACATGCAGACAATAAATATAGATTAATCTTTTACCACACGCAGACAATAAATATAGATTATTCTTTTTAACTGGCACAGGAGTGGACACAATATAACAGGATCAATGTCATAGAACTCTGTTCATTTAGAGAGTATAGATACAAATGATGCGTTGGTGTAGATCATAAATCCGATCACATAAATAAAGCGTTCAGTTTTCTATATACATTTTCTTTTAAAATGTAAACAGCATCGTCCAATGTCATGGTCCTGATATTCCAGTTCGGTCATGAGCCTACATGCATTTCAGTGAAGGCCACGGAAGTGGTCACAATTTCCACAGGGCACTCAGGTGTCATATTCCATAACTTAAGGTGGGGTAGAAAAGATGGGGGAGAGAAGAAGAGTTGCAGTTCCCTAAAGGGGACGCTAAGGATACAAAAATATGTATATTGAAATCACAGTGATATACATAATGGCTCTGTATATAAACCATTAACAAAATGTACATGTTTCAAAAGTGGAGGAGCGTACTTAGGGACCCATTACGATGCCGGACAGATAAGGCTTCCGTCCACCGTTGGTCAAATCATGATGCAATGCACGGAAAATCTTACCACGGTGGACGGAACTCACAAATGACTGTCTGCCATGCTTGGAAAAGTTTCTAATCCGACCGCAGCGGACGGGGAAAGTAGTTCAAGGGACTAAAAAGGCCGCTCCCACCGCGGAATGACTGCATGGCCAATATTGATGAAACCGCAGAGCTGGAGGACGGAGCATTGCGTACCGATTCACTTGCTCACGCATAGACCAAATTAGTGGCGGTAGTAACAAACTGAACAGCGGTGCACAAAGTGTGCCTGCACTCGACGCTGCTCACAATCACATCACACACACCACACTGATACAGCACAAATGTCCATTGGCAATGTAAGCCATGCCCAGCATGGAGTAAACACCTGGAGGACATCACACATGTGAACACATCCATATACCACAGCATAAAACCAACCCCTTCCTGGACCAGCATCCTTTGCACACCAGAAGCTGACGTAGAGAGACAGGACACCATTTACGTACACAGCACAACATCACATACATCCATCTCCACACAATACCACTACCCACCCACACTTCTGACACACTTCCTATAACTCCACCACCCCCTACACCGTTCTCACCTTTGCACCATGGCCAAAAGGAAAATGCCAAAATTCACCGACACTGAGTTGAAAGTGACGGTAGACGAGATAATAAGGGTAGAAACACATTTGTATGGAAGCTTGGTCCAACACACCCCACTTTTACGCTAAACCCAGATGTGGACAGTGATCTATAACAAAGTCAATGCTATAGGGACCACCCTACGCAAACTGAGAGACATCAAAAGGCGGTGGGTCGACCTCAAGGCCCGGGTAAATCATCGGGCCCACAGGAACCATGAGGCGGCCCATAGAACTGGTGGCGGCCCTCCCATATCACCAGTAACCTTTATTGAATGGGAGGAGAAGGTGCTTGCCATACTGCATCCTGAGAGTCTCACAGGAATCAAGGGTGGAGTGGAGGCTGGTAAGTACAAACAAAATGATCACATCCCACTGTAATGTACTGTTGTGTACAACAAGTGAGCCTCAATTGCCAGACAAAATCAAACTCATGTACAATGCACACTGTCAACATAAATGTCTCATAAGGCTAGCATTTCCTTCCTCTGCTACACTTAACAGGTAGGTAGCCATCTTACTCGGGAGTGGGTTGTCGGGACCTGACAGCAAGACCACAACTCCCACAAGGCCCACTGTCTTCCCTCCCAAACAGCAGGGAGCCATCTGACCACCACATCCTGCACCTGTGAGACAAATCTGTCAAGCTGCATAAGTTGCAGCCAGTGCACACACAGATAATACCATTGAGAGTTCACATGAATCAGTGTCATTGATGAAGTCACATGTAACTGCAAAGCAAAACCTTTGGCCCTTACTGTCCCCACCACCACTACGACTCCCACAACTGCTGCAACAACAACACTGACCCCTGCAGCACGACCTGTGTGCCAGCCACCTCCATCATGAAAACCACTGCCTCCAACACTGTCCCTGTGCCAGTTGCTGTCCACACCACCTTGGGATGCTAGGGACAGTGTGCAGCTGCAGAGCCAGGCACCACCACAGGTCCGTGGGAGCAGGGCAGGTGCCAGGTCAACTTGGGGACAGTCTCAGGAGGACAATGAACCAGAGGACCGGCCACTGTGCAAACCGTCCTTGGTGCATATCAGCAGAACCAGGGACGGATGGGCCAGGTCCTTGATGAAGTGCAGGAACTCCGCCGGCTGCAGCGCTCCATGGACACTTGTTTGGGACAATTTTCCAAATACATGGGCCAGCTTGTGGGTGCCCTGAGGGACATGCATGCAGTACAAACAGTTGTCCACCCCCCCCCCCAGGCCAGCCGGATGATAGTCACAACACCTCAACAGCGGCCACAGGTAGGGGTGAGTCACATCACAGCGAATCATCAGACACCGCCGATCATGCAGCAGGTACCCCCCATGGCAAACGGCATAGGGGATGTCCGAAAAAGTCCTAGGGAGGATTTCGTGGCAAAGCACTGTGCCGTACCAGTTCTCGGAGCAACATTGATGTCACCAGTGTAACACCGTGCATTGACTTTGTTGTAAATCAGATCCCACATTGCCACAAGGATGGGAGTGTACTGTTGGACTGTGGAATACCACCATTGTGTGTTCCACACAAACTATCCATGTACCATCACTTTCAACTTCAACCCTCACCTGTCACTCATTGACAAATAAACACAAATCACACCCGTATGCTCTTGTGTCAAGATGATTTTTTTTATCATAGTAAGTAGCATGTCAACTCACATAATGTATCATGAGATGTGAATGCGACAATCCATTGAAAGAGTTGAGGAACCTGGAACGGCACAAGGAAACAACAGTGATTTGACATATGATGACAGTACAGGAAAAGCTCTGCTCTAGGCAACACCATACAAGATGCATAACAGTAAACACAGGACTTCACCATTAACATGAACAGAAGGGGGATGGGAGCACACAACGTCACCTCCCAGCACAGTTTACCCCTCAGCATAGTGATACCAGCACTGCAGTGGAAATGCCTACTTGTCTTTCCATGGAGGTGAGTCACCACGGCTGGATGCAGGTCAGTGCTGTCAATCCCATGACATGTGTGTCGCGTTATCATCCTATATCAGTAGGGTTCGATACATTGTGATCGGTGTCTGCTGAGGGAGTGGCCACAATCCACTCGGGCCTCTGTACCACTCCCTGCCCAACTCAGGTGAAACACTTCAATCCCATAACAAGTAAGCATGACTGAACTGCATTTACCCGAATGCTAAGGGATGAACTGTGCTGGGAGTTGAAGCAGTGTGCTCCCATCCCCAAACAACATCAACATGGACATGACGGGAGTTGTTACAGATTACCTAGCGCAGACCAATGAAATCCTTTGTGGTGTGCCCACAAGAGCCAGCATCACAACACATCCTGTCATGTGTATGATGGTGACATTGTCGCATTCACACACTCAAGTACTGTTGCACAGGGCTTTTCATGTGACTTGTGTGATTCATGCATGTTTAACCACATGAACACCAGTCCCTGACAACATACCCATGCTAAATCTACGTACCAACCAAAGTTATCTTCTCCTGAATGAGCACAACTGCTGCAGTCACAGGGCGGGCATCAGGTATATAGGATCTGTTGCACAACGTGTTCCTTGCTGTAGCAATGTTCTCCTCACTCCCCCATATGTGATTGTGGATATTCATTTGTGGCCTCACATTCCCACAGCGAAAGCATACTTCGATCAGTGTGCAGGCACAATGGACTTCTGTTTGGACAAGGAGTCGCTCCCACATCAGCCCGGAGACTTTCAAATTCCAGTTGTGTTGACCGTCCCGTACGATTCAGTCGCTGCTGAACACGGCACTCACACTTTTTTCTTGGGGAACTGACACACAAATTATTGATAGCATCTGACACTGACGGCCGTTGCACACTTTTTTGAACTTGTGAGCTCTGGCCTTGACCTTTGTTTCATGCTATTTCTGGAGTCCTTTCGGGTGTCATTTCTCCAATTTACAAACTGCATGTAGCATCATTACTTTGGCTGTTTGGCAGAGCACTGGTTCTGAGAATGCTCTCACACTATATCTGACCATCCAGATTTCCAGGGTAGGAGTGGGCGGAATTTGCGTAGTCGCGCTACGCAAAGCTCCGCGATACGGTAGAAAATCTCAGCGGGCATGCAAAAGTTCTGCGAAATCGCAGAATCGCAGGTTCCGCCCGTTCGCGAACGCTGTTTGCGTGCTCAGGAAGAAATATCTTGCAAACACGCATTTTGAAAGCGCGAACAAGCAAAAAAATGCGCAAAGCTGCGGATCGCAGAATTTTTGCCAATTCTGCGTTTTCCACTGTGGGTTAGTCAAGAAACAGATACGAAAGGATAAATGCTCTAGAGGTAATTTTTTGGGGATAACGGCAAATGTCAGAAGGAACAGTCAAAACAAAATGAGAGAGTTGCCACATCCGTCAGTGGGTCGTCGAGGAGAGGTATTGTGGCTGTGAGTCTTCACACCGCTCGAATTGTCGTGGAGGGGAACGGCTAGGAGATGCAACAAAGGACAAAGAAAAAAATAAACTGCAGTCAGTTTCTCAATACGTCCAAATGGAAGGAGAAATGGAAAGGGAGGAGAGGGGCAAAAAGAGAGCACACCACCGTCCATCACCAGTGTTTTATAGCGCAGCGAGGCACAACAGCAGGAACAGTGTCTAGGCGCTAGCGGGGCATGTGCGTCCCTCCCTCCACCCTTCTAGATGGCTTCCCGCCCTGGGGTTCCTTGGAGTACACTGCCCTGATACGATCACGCACCTGTTGTAGCCACGTTCCTCTGGGAACGTGGCTGGTTACTTTGCTATGCCGAATCGGGTCCGGCGCCCTCTTGACCAGAGAGAGATCCGCCTCTCTTTCGGTGTTCTCGTCTGGACCTCTTGGCTGGAATCCAGCATCCGGTGTGGGGCAGGGAAGTCCGCTCCGCTGCTGTGGGTCTTCGCTTCTCCAGTCGGCATGTGCGCTGAGTTCCTCCCCTGACCTCGTTATGACCCAGTAGGTGGGTCCATCCTCTCCAATGGAATCCGGAGTTCCGGGTTGTTGGGCAGGGCTCGAGTCCCGAAAGTTCCAGTCCTTAAAGGCCCACAGTACTTTTGAAGATGATGAGGACTGAAAAGAAAGGAGGGGCGAGAGGTAACGTGGGAACACATCTGAGTCATCCTCCCTCGGCAAATCAACAACTGGGACATCGTGACACATTCCCACCCCCGATTGTTCCCGGTTGGGGAACAGAGGAACACGAGAGAGAAATTCAGCGTTACCATTATCCAGCCCCCTCCGGTGGCAAACCTCAAACGAAAAGGGCTGTAAGGAGAGAAACCATTGGAGGATCCGAGAGTTCTGTCCCTTATTATGGCTCAACCAGAGCAAGGGGGCATGGTCCGTGAACAGGATGAAATGGGAGCCCTCCAGGTAACCTAAGCTTGTACTTGGCCCACTTGATTGCCAAACACTCCTTATCTATGATGGAATACCTCTGTTTGTGGGGGAAAAGCGTATGGCTGATAAACAGCATTGGGTGGTCCATGCCTTCTGGAGAGGTTTGGGAGAGGACAGCCCCAATCCCCTGATTAGAGGCGTTGATTTGTAGGAGAAAGGGCTTCGTGAAGGCAGGTGACCTGAGTATGGGGGCTGTGGTGATGGTTCTTTAAGTTCCTGGTAAGCGTGAAGGGCTAGAGCGGGAGGGTGTGTAAGGTCTTTGGTCTTCACATGTTGTTGGAGAAGGTCAGTTAGGGGGCTGGCTATCTCTGAGAAGCGAGGAATGAATCTTCTGTAGTAGCCTAGAAGTCCAAGAAAGGCCCAGACTTCTTTTTTTGTAGAAGGAAAGAGGGTGTTGCCTGTCGCCCTGATCTTTTCTGTCTGTGGCTCAATGACCCCATTTCCCAGGAGATACCCCAAATACTTGACCCTCTGATAACCCACATGGGATTTGTTTGCGTTCACATGTAAACCCGTCTGCTGAAGTGCCTGTAAAACCGCCTGACAGTGCTGTAAATGCTCTTCCCAGCTAGGACTATATATGACGATATCGTCAAGATATGCGGCTGAATATTCCTGATGTCTTGAGAGGACTTTATTAATGAGCCATTGGAAGGTGGCAGGTGCCCCATGCACACTGAAGGGGAGTACTGTAAACTCAAAGTGACCCGTAGGGTTCGAAAATGCCGTTTTCTCCCGGTCTCGTGGGTTAAGCGGCACCTGCCAGTACCCCTTTGTGAGGTCCAAAGTAGTATTGTATTCTGCATCCCCAAGCGTCCACCCTTGGTAATTGATGTGTGTCGAATTTAGATATGGCATTGATGGCCCTAAAATTAATGCAAAAACACATGGACCCACCACATTTTGGCACGAGGACTATGGGGAACGGCCATCCGCTTTGGGAGTGTTGTATCATCCCCATTTCTACCATGTATGTTACCTCGTTATTGATGGCCTCCCGTCTGGCAGCAGGTATGCGATACGGCCTTTGTGTGATGGATTTACCCGTTGGGGTGCATATGGAATGTCCTATCAGGTTTGTTTTTCCGGGATAGTCCGAAAAAAGAGAAGAGTACGACAGAAGGGCATCATGTAGGGCTTTTTTGTGGGGGTCTGACAAGGCCTCATTTATATCCAAGTATTCCATAGTGCTTTCTCGCTCCTTCGGAGAGTGTGCTATGTGTACGTTTTTGGGTACTGGGCCAAGCCACTTTTTAAGAAGATTTATATGGTACATTTGGGATTTTTTTGGTGATAACTGTACTAGATAGATGGTGAGTCCTATTTTCTTAATGATACGAAAGGGTCCTTTCCACTCTGAACAGACCTTTGATAGGCTGGAGGGCAGGAGCACCAAAACCTAATAGTCTGTTTTCAAATGTCTCAACCTCTTCCCCTTATCCTAATAGAGTTGTTAACTTGTTTGGGCTTTTTCAAGGTTGGCGTCCACAAAATCGCATAGCTTATGTATGCGGGTGCTTAATGCCGAAGTATAATCAAGGAAAGAACAAGTTTCTTCTTGTTTTTCTTCTTCCCAAGCTTCCTTGGGATCACGTGGACGCCTCCCAAAAAGAAGCTCAAAGGTTGAACAACCCAAACTGCTTTGTAGTTGACTACTGTTAGACCTGTCCGCCTGTGGGTGTTCCCTACCAATTAATTATTTATTTTGTCCCCTTTCTGACCTCCAATTCCCTCATTTTTATTTTTATGTCCACTGGAAAGTTTTGACATTGTCCTGGGGGATAGGTGCTTCCTTGCCCCTTTAACTTCCTTAAGTCAAGCTGCCCCCATAAAATGGTGAAAAACAGAGTCACAAAATGGTGTCCTTCCAACTGCCAAGTGCTACCTCAGGGCTTGGGGCCATTGGGTAAACAGAGGGGTTCCAGAACTTTCTGGTCCACTCTAGACCCACTGGTCCTGGGCTATAAATATTGGAATGTTGTGCGGCCATTTTTGAGTGAAGAGGTGAGCTGAGGGACGTGGTGTGGAGGTCAAGGGCGAGCTGGAGTCCAGCCTGAGGAGCGAGGAGGAGGGCGCGCGGTAGAGGGTCTGACAGCCTCTGAGGGCTGCTTCCTCTCCACTGATTGATACCCCCCCTCATCCACAGATCTGACCCGGCGGTGCTGTCTCCTCACGAGATTCTGGAGGTACCGGAGGAGAGTGACCTCTTACCCCCAGTAAAGTTCGCTAGAAAAGATCCATGAAGAACTTACAAGTAAGCGTGGCTGGGACTGAGTTATGGCGGGGATTAGGAAAACAAGAACCCCCGTGGAGTCAACATACTCTTTGGTGCTTTTTAGCGACAGCCAAAGAAATCCCACATAGCGACTGCGAGACTTGTGCGAAGTTGCCCCCCCCCACTCTCTACGTAGCTGAAGTCTTACCGAGGTTGGCTTGAACTCTCTGTGGCAGCCGCTTCCCTGAGCCTGTGGGAGACTGAACGTCAGGTCTGCGGGGGCCCATGTGAGGAGGCGGGGAGGGGGCGCTGTGTGGAGGAAGAGTGGATGCAGCGTCTCTCAGGGAGAGCCGTAGGCGGGGGAGACGAGATCCAAGCAGGACTCGATCGCGACGGAGAGAAGCCTTGGAGCCGGTAGGCGGTCCTGACATTGGAGGCTGATCCGGCACTGAGGGGTGGAGCCCGGAAGGGGAAAGGCAAGAGTGAGGGAAGCCGGGAAGGGAGGAGCCCGAGCCTCCGAGGGGTGTGTGGAGGAAGGAAAGCGCCAACGCTGAGGCGCTCCAGTCCCCCGGAGTCTTCACACACGGAAGTGGCCGCTTTAGCGTAACAGGCCTGAGTTAACCCCTACCTTCCCCGGATTGACTTTGTGAGCCTCCAGTTTGCTGGCAAAGGCCAGGTGATCCTGGAAAGAAGTAAGCTGGGAAGCAGGCTGGGAAACGGAGGGTATCGAAACCTCTCTGAGAACTCTCCCTACACACATAGCAGGTCAGGAAGCTATAGGGAGTACTGTGGAAACAGCATACACCGTGCAAGTAGGGAAAAGGAACTAAAGGTGACAGAGCTTTCAAGGAAAGTGGGTTAACACCTTTGAATGTATGACAATCTTGACAACCCTCTCCATTTATTTATATGAAAGAGAGAAAGGCCTTTAGAATGCTGTAAACCACTAATGTCGTTGTAGGCTGTTATTTGATGTATGCTAACAGCTAATATTTTCTGAATATGGTACTTTAGCAATGGGTAGTGACAAGTTCTCCCACCAACCTAAAGTAAAACCAAAGCTATAGGGAGAGTCTTAGAGATATGAGAGCTGGAACATAGAGTGTAAGCACAGCGATAAGTACTCTAAAAGTGAAACTGTGTAATGTTAATGTAAAATAACTGCTGGAAGATTGAAATGCCAAGAGTTTGCTGAATTTTTATGTAACTGGTAAATAAGAGTAACCTGTAAACAAAACAAAGTGTCGTACCATTGTGCGAATAAGAAGAAGGTGGAAGTGCTTAATGTATTAAGAGTTTGAACTTCTGAAGAAGTAAACCTACCAAAAGATTTTTATAAAGCAGTTCTATTTTTTTTATAACAAGGTGTGGTGTCTTCTTTTAGTGGATGGGCGCTGGGTTACTATGTCAAGTGCGATGCAAGCATAACACGTTTGCTTCTGAGTTTAGCCGTCCTACTCTGTGCCAGGCTACCCAATGTGGACTGGTAACCCCAGGTCTAACATAATTGGTGTCCAGCGGTGGGATAGAGCTTGTGCTTGCGTCCACTTAGCAGTAGTCTAGTGTACTCCACAGACCTACACCTGGAGATTTCTCCTAGCGGACCCCCTGATTATATTTTTGCTTTTCCAAATTTTTTCCTGGTGGTGGGTGGAGGTAGCTTTCAATTACCCTCTTAACTAATTTCTTCCAAATGGCTGTCCCTGACTCTCATTGGCAAAATGGAATTTGCTCTGGGAGAATTGGAGACCTATACTGTGGCCCAACTTAGAGAATTTTGCCAAAATATGGGAGTGTTCTTCAAGCGTGGTGCTAAAAAGGGGGAACTCCAAACCAGCTTGAGAGCGTGGGTGGCAGCGCACCCAGATGGGAAGGAGGAGGAAGAGGGGGATCTGGACACTGTCATCGGGGTGGATGGACTGTACCAACCTGAAGTGGGGAACCTACTAACGGGTCCTAGGACACTTTCAAGGGGGGCAGCGGTGTCTCTGGAAGAAGCTTGACCGAAGCTGAATTAGCTGACCGGAGAGAGAAAAGACAGCTGAAGTGGGAGTTAGCTAGGTCGGAAAAGGAGAGGGAGGATCAGAGGATGGCTCATGAGTTGAGACTCAGAGAGTTAGATCTCCAGGCCCTACAAGCAGGGACTCCCAGAACTCCTAATGGTGGCAGCGAATCCAAAGATACAACCAGGGAACCCAGACCCTATTTACCAAAGGACGTAGTCGCCAGCTACAGCGCAGGGGATGACATCGCCAAGTGGCTGGCTGCCTATGAGGTCTCCTTAAGAGCCCATGGGATACTGGAGAAACACTGGGGGGGTGGCTTGTATAAATACATGCCTCCTGCAGGAAGGGATACACTATTGGCCCTAGAGCAGGGAGAGCAGACCCACTACCCCACCATGAAAGTGGCGCTTATAAAAAAGTTTGGGTTGACTCCAGAAAAATACCGACAGAAATTAAGGAGTAGCCATAAACTAAGCACACAGAATTGGGTGGATTTTCTGGACTACGCAAAGAAGGCATTGGAGGGTTGGGTACAAGGCAGCGAGGTGAGGGGCTATGAGGGGTTGTATGACCTTATTCTCAAGGAGCACCTACTCGAGAAATGTTTTCCCGAGCTGCGACAACATCTCGTGGACAGCAAGCTGACCAGCCCCCGGAAGCTTGCCGAGGAGGCGGACATCTGGGCTAGTACCCGGGTGTCCTCAAAGGGGACTGGAGGGGATTCCCAAAGGACCGGTCAGGGCGCCCCCCAGAAGAAAGAGGGGGGAGATAAAAAGAGGGAGTTCTCAAAAGGCCCCCAAACCAGTTTCCAGGGAAAGGAAACAGGATTCACCCCTAAGGCTAACCCACCCAGAAACCCTCATCCTGGCCAAAGTCAGCAGCCAAGGGTTCTCCACTGCTTTGAGTGTGGTGGCATTGGACACTATAAGGGAGATGTCAAGTGCCCAAAGAGACCACCCCCTCCCACTGGAGGAAAAGCCCCGAGAGTAGCTAGTGTAGTGCTCGGGGAGGAGTTGCCCTTAGATAAGGGGGGGGGTGGGCGGGTGTCACCTTAGTGTCTCTGGGAGATCGGGAGATGGTTCCTAAGATCCAGGTGCCCTCAAATACTACTAAGTATGGGCAATGGGTCACCATCAATGGCCAAAGAGGGGAGGCTCTGAGAGACACAGGAGCCAGTATGACTATAGTAAGGAATCAACTGGTGTCTCCAGAGCAGGTGATTCCACATGTACTCCACCCCGCCGCGATAGCTGACGGCAGATTGGGCCACTACCCTGTGGCCGAGGTTCCATTTGAGTGGGAAGGGGTTGCAGGTTCACTTCGAATTGCCGTAAGCCCTGCCGTGCCAGTTGATTGTCTGCTGGGGAATGATATGGAGCACAATGCTTGGAAGGAGGTGGAATACCGGACTCATTCTGAGATGCTGGGTACACCTGACTGGGCCTGTGCTAGCACAAGGTCCGCGACTACCCGGAGGGGGAGTTCGCTTGGGCTGGAGCCTGGAACAAAGGCACAGCCAGCTGCCAAAAAGGGAAGGAACCGAGGACAGGAGAAGCCTACCTCGGCATCCACGCCCCGTGAGACAGATAGGCCACCTGTGGTGGTGGACCAGGAGTCCACGGAGGGGGATGTTGTTTCCCTGGAGAACCTACCTATCCCTGCCGAGTGGCATGTGGAAGGAGGGCCTACCAGGGAAGAGTTTTGCAAGGGCCAGAAGGAATGCCCTACCCTTGAGGGACTGAGGCGAAAGGCCAAAGCCCAGGCAGCAGGGAACGTTACTGGGAATTACCATAATTACTGGGAGGATGGACTCCTCTACAGTGAACCTAAGGCACCCGTGCACGGTTCATCACGGGCCTTGGTTGTTCCTCAACGTTACCGAGCCTTTCTTTTAGAACTGGCTCATGAAATACCCTGGCAGGACACTTGGGTCAGGACAAGACCTTTGCCCGGCTTGTCCCCCACTTTTATTGGCCTCAGATGAGGGTGGCATCCGACACGTACTGTCGGACATGTGTGTCTTGCCAAGCCAGTGGGAAAACAGGGGTAAAGCTGAAAGCTCCCCTGGAACCACTTCCTGTCGTTAGCACCCCCTTTGAAAGGGTGGGCATCGACATTGTGGGGCCGTTGGATCCACCAACTTCAGCTGGTCACAGGTTCATCCTGGTTCTGGTGGATCATGCCACACGGTACCCAGAGGCAATTCCTCTGAAGACCATTACTGCACCTGCAGTGGCTAGGGCCCTGATGGGGATCTTTACCCGAGTGGGTTTCCCCAAAGAGGTTGTGTCCGACAGGGGGACCAACTTCATGTCAGCATACATGCGGGCTGTGTGGAAGGAGTGTGGAGTTACCTACCAGTTTACCACTCCTTATCACCCACAGACCAATGGTCTGGTGGAGAGGTTCAACAAGACCTTGAAAGGCATGATAAGAAGTCTGCCTGAGAGCCAGCGGAGGAAATGGGACGTCCTCCTACCCTGTCTGTTATTTTCCTACAGGGAAGGTCCACAGAAGGGAGTGGGCTTCAGCCCCTTCGAACTTCTGTATGGGCAACCTGTGCGTGGACCTCTCAGCCTGGTGAAAGACGGATGGGAAAAAACCCCAGGAAGCTTCCCCAGGATGTGGTGAGCTACATGCTGGCCTTCCGGAGCCAAATGGCTAAGTTGTGGAAGCAAGCTTCTGACAACTTGGAAGCCAGCCAAGCAGTGATGAAGGAGTGGTATGACCACAATGCTCACCCTGTGGAGTTGGAGCCTGGCCAGAAAGTGTGGGTGATGGAGCCTGGAGAGCTAAGTGCCCTCCAGGATCGCTGGACAGGCTCCCTTGAGGTGATGGAGAAGAAGGGTAAGGCCACTTACTTGGTGGACCTTAAGACCCCTCGTCAGCCCCTATGGGTGCTTCATGCCAATCGTCTCAAACCCCACCATGAGAGGCCCGAGGTCATCTTAATGATGGTGACTGATGGAGCAGAGGAAGCGGAAAGCGAGCCTCTCCCTGACCTCTTTTCGTCTCAGGAAAAGGATGGGTCGGTGGAAGGAGTGATTCTCTCACCATCCCTGACTCCTGAACAGCAGAGGGACTGCCGCCAGGTCCTGGAGCAGTACTCCTCGCTGTTCTCCCTTGTCCCGGGAAGGACCCACCTGTGTACCCATGATGTGGACACAGGAGACAGCCCACCAGTGAAGTCTAAGACCTACCGGCTGTCAGACAAGGTGAAGGCCAGCATCCACAGTGAAGTTGCAAAGATGCTGGAGCTAGGAGTATTTGAACCTTCTAGTAGCCCCTGGTCCAGTCCGGGGGTTCTGGTACCAAAAGCTGCCCCACCGGGCACCACTCCAGAACTAAGGTTCTGTGTGGATTACCGGGGACTGAATTCAGTGACCAAGAGTGATGCACATCCGATCCCTAGGGCGGATGAACTTATTGACCGGCTGGGAGCTGCCCAATACTTGAGTACCTTTGACCTCACTTCAGGGTACTGGCAGATCTCCCTCACAGAAGGAGCAAAGGAAAGGTCAGCCTTCTCCACGCCTGAGGGCCACTACCAGTTCTGCGTAATGCCCTTTGGGCTCAAGAACGCTCCTGCCACCTTTCAGCGGCTGGTGAACCAGGTCCTCTCTGGGATGGAGGCTTTCTCCGCTGCATATCTGGATGACATTGCTGTCTTCAGCAGCAGTTGGGAGGACCATTTGTGTCACTTACAAGCTGTTCTCCAGACCCTGAAGCAAGCTGGCTTGACAATCAAGGCCAGTAAATGTCAGATCGGGCAGGGGTCGGTTGTGTACCTAGGCCACTTGGTGGGCAGGGGAACGGTGCAGCTCCTCCAGGCAAAGATTGAGGCTATCATAGCCTGGGAGCCTCCCAAGACCCAAACTGAGGTCCGAGCCTTCCTGGGCCTCACAGGTTACTACCGTCGCTTTGTGAAGGGGTATGGCACTATTGTGGCACCCCTAACTGAGCTCACATCCAAGAAGCAACCTCGACGGGTAGTCTGGACGGAGGCTTGTCAGCAAGCCTTTGATAAGTTGAAACAAGCAATGTGTGCAGTACCGGTCCTAAGGGCCCCAGATTTTTCCAAAGAATTCATTGTCCAGACAGACGCATCAGAGCATGGCATTGGGTCAGTGTTATCACAACTCAATGAAGAGGGTCTGGATCAACCTGTTGTCTTCCTGTCCAGGAGACTGCGTCCCCGGGAACAAAAATGGAGTGCAATTGAGCGGGGAAACCTTTGCGGTGGTTTGGGCTCTGAAGAAGCTGCGACCCTACCTATTTGGCTCGCACTTCCTGGTTCAGACAGACCACCGGCCCCTTCGTTGGCTGATGCAAATGAAGGGAGAGAATCCCAAGTTGTTAAGATGGTCTATCTCCCTACAGGGAATGGACTTCCGGGTGGAACATCGGCCTGGAGTGGACCACGCCAATGCAGACGGTCTCTCTAGGTATTTCCGCCTTAGTGATGAGAACTCCCAAGGGGTGGGTAGCTCTCCCCACTTTCAGCTGGGGGGGACGAGTGTTAGACCTGTCCGCCTGTGGGTGTTCCCTACAAATTAATTATTTATTTTGTCCCCTTTCTAAACTCCAATTCCCTCATTTTTATTTTTATGTCCACTGGAAATTTTTGACATTGTCCTGGGGGATAGGTGCTTCCTTGCCCCTCTAACTTCCTTAAGTCAAGCTGCCCCCATAAAATGGTGAAAAACAGAGTCACAAAATGGTGTCCTGCCAACTGCCAAGTGCTACCTCAGGGCTTGGGGCCATTGGGTAAACAGAGGGGTTCCAGAACGTTCTGGTCCACTCTAGACCCACTGGTCCTGGGCTATAAATACTGGAATGTTGTGCTGCCATTTTGGAGTGAAGAGGTGAGCTGAGGGACGTGGTGTGGAGGTCAAGGGCGAGCTGGAGTCCAGGCTGAGGAGCGCGGAGGAGGGCGCGCGGTAGAGGGTCTGACAGCCTCTGGGGGCTGCTTCCTCTCCACTGATTGATACCCCCCCTCATCCATAGATCTGACCCGGCGGTGCTGTCTCCTCACGAGATTCTGGAGGTACCGGAGTAGAGTGACCTCTTACCCCCAGTAAAGTTCACTAGAAAAGATCCACGAAGAACTTACAAGTAAGCGTGGCTGGGACTGAGTTATAGCGGGGATTATGAAAACAAAAACCCCCCGTGAAGTCAACATACTCTTTGGTGCTTTTTAGCGACAGCCAAAGAAATCCCACATAGCGACTGCGAGACTTGTGCGAAGTTGCCCCCCCCCCACTCTCTACGTAGATGAAGTCTTACAGAGGTTAGCTTGAACTCTCGGTGGCAGCCGCTTCCCTGAGCCTGTGGGAGACTGAACGTCAGGTCTGCGTGGGGCCATGTGAGGAGGCGGGGAGGGGGCGCTGTGTGGAGGAAGAGTGGATGCAGAGTCTCTCAGGGAGAGCCGTAGGCGGGGTAGACGAGATCCAAGCAGGACTCGATCGCGACGGAGAGAAGCCTTGGAGCCGGTAGGCGGTCCTGACATTGGAGGCTGATCCGGCACTGAGGGGTGGAGCCCGGAAGGGGAAAGGCAAGAGTGAGGGAAGCTGGGAAGGGAGGAGCCCGAGCCTCCGAGGGGTGTGTGGAGGAAGGGAAGCGCCAACGCTGAGGCGCTCCAGTCCCCCGGAGTCTTCACACACGGAAGTGGCTGCTTTAGCGTAACAGGCCTGAGTTAACCCCTACCTTCCCCGGATTGACTTTGTGAGCCTCCAGTCTGCTGGCAACGGCCAGGTGATCCTGGAAAGAAGTAAACTGGGAGGCAGGCTGGGAAACACGAGGGTATCGAAACCTCTCTGAGAACTCTCCCATCACACATAGCAGGTCAGGAAGCTATAGGGAGTACTGTGGAAACAGCAAACACCGTGCTAGTAGGGAAAAGGAACTAAAGGTGACAGAGCTTTCAAGGAAAGCGGGTTAACACCTTTCAATGTATGACATTCTTGACAACCCTCTCCATTTATTTATATGAAAGAAAGAAAGAAGGTGAAACTGAAAGGGACAAGGCCTTTAGAATGCTGCAAACCACTAATGTCGTTGTAGGCTGTTCTTTGATGTATGCTAACAGCTAATATTTTCTGAATATGGTACTTTAGCAATGGGTAGTGACAAGTTCTCCCACTAACCTAAAGTAAAACCAAAGCTATAGGGAGAGTCTTAGAGATATGAGAGCTGGAACATAGCGTGTAAGCACAGCGATAAGTACTCTAAAAGTGAAACTGTGTAATGTTAATGTAAAATAACTGCTGGAAGATTGAAATGCCAAGAGTTTGCTGAATTTTTATGTAACTGGTAAATAAGAGTAACCTGTAAACAAAACAAAGTGTCGTACCATTGAGCGAATAGGAAGAAGGTGGAAGTGCTTAATGTATTAAGAGTTTGAACTTCTGAAGAAGTAAACCTACCAAAAGATTTTTATAAAGCATTTCTATTTTTTTATAACAAGGTGTGGTGTCTTCTTTTAGTGGATGGGCGCTGGGTTACTATGTCAAGTGTGATGCAAGCATAACACGATTGCTTCTGAGTTTAGCCGTCCTACTCTGTGCCAGGCTACCCCATGTGGACTGGTAACCCCAGGTCTAACAACTACGGATTACAAAGAGGGCTAGAGGGAGGAGCATGTCCCACTCTCTACCCTCTGAGGCTAGCATTTTTTTGGAGAAAGCTTTAAGGGGGCATTATATCTCTTTCAAAGACCATCGGTTTGTGGGTGATACACCGAGGTCTTTATGTGTGAAATATCTAGAGATTTGCAAACTTAGGACATCAAACTTGAGACGAAGGGGGTCCCCTGGTCAGTAAGTATTTCCTTAGGGAATCCGACAGGTGAAAACAATTTAACAAGGCGATCACTAATTTTGGTGGTTGTGGGTGCTCTCAGGGGAATGACTTCAGGGTAGCGGGTGGCATAGTCTACAATGACTAATGCCTACAGCTTGCCTTTTTTGCACGGGGAGGGGACCTATCCGGTCCATTCCGACGCACTTGAAGGGATTTCTTATGATAGGGCGGGATTGTAGTGGAACAGCCGGAGGTCGGTAGGGGTTTTTGCGTTGACAAACCTCACATTCTTGACAATATTTGGAGATTTGGGAGTATACCCCGGGCCAATAAATGTTCTGTAAGATCATTTGTGTCATTTTTTGTGTTCCTCTGTGTCCGGCAAGTAGGTATGTATGCGCAAAAAATAACAACTGGTCTCGAAAGGCCTGTGGAACTAGCAATAGGGGGGATGCCTTATCATTTTCTGTTCTATGGAGAAGAGCATTTGTGATGTGAAATAGGGGATAGACCGGGTTTCGCGTTGTAGGAGTTTGTTTGGCTTGTGACCAGGTGTGTTGTAGGGTGAGGTCATGTTCCTGACAATACCGCAAACTCCGATCAGAGAGCCAAGGAGCTTGGGTGAGGAGGGTAACGTGTTCTGAGGAGGATGGGTCAGGGTCAAGTAGATTTTTTTTAAGCAGTTGTACAAAAATTGGATTATTTATCCCATATTTTAAGTCCTCTGGGAGATATGGTAACACCCCGAGTCTAGCCTTTAGTGTTTTACCACCGGAAATGAGGATAGAGAGGTGTATGACTGGGTAGGCATGAACATCTCCATGGATACACCTTATGGGTACATATTCGGTGGTACTAAGAACAGAAGAGGACACTATGAATGCTCTGACAACTGACTGACAGCACCCCGAGTCAAGTAGAGCTTTTACAGTGATGCAGTTCACTTGTACACTCACATAAAAACATGGTCCCACTTCCTCTGTATACAGGACTGTGTGGGGGATACAGCTAACATCCATGGGTTACTCTGTCTGTTTTTTTAGAGGGCAGAACCTGGCGATATGCCCCCAATTCCCACAATCAAAACACTGGGCTCCCTTAGATGTTGGGGTCTCAGGATGTAAGCGAGAGCGAGGCGGTACAGGTATAGGTCTTGGGGTCTTTTTGTTGATTTTTTTCAAAGGCGCAGCCAGACGTTCTTTGTTTGTGTCCATGGGTAGTGTGCGGGACTGGGCCCGGGCGAAGGTGGTGGCCATATCCACCGTTTGTGTGGCTGTTATGTTTGAATGCTGTTTTAGCCAGCGTTGTGTAGGGTATGGAAGGGACTCTAATAACTGCTCCAGTTAGATCATTTCCATGATCTGCTCCTTGGACCGTTCCTGGGGTTTAAGGCATTTATCGGCTGTGGCTTTGAGCTTGAAGAACAGGGTCTTAGGGTTGTCTCCGGGCATTCCCCTCTCCTACCGGAAGCATACCCAATACGCTTGGGGATCCACACCTAGATGATCCAGAATAATGTCTTTCACTTCAGCGTATGAAGTGTTCCCCGTGGGATTGGCCACTTGGTAGGCGGCCTGTGCCTCTCCACTCAGTAAAGGGGCTAAGAAAAAGGGCCACTTGGCAACAGGCCATTTACAGGCACGTGTAGCCCGCTCAAAGTTAGTCAAGAACACATTAGGGTCCTCTCCGGGGATGTACTTTTGTAAGGCAATTTGGGGGTTGGTTGGTTGTCCCCCGGCGCGGTTTTGTAATTGGGTAGTCAGCTGGAGCTGATCAACGGCAACTTTCTGGATACATTTTTATGTGAAAAAAATAAAAGGGAATGGCCCGACAATCCAAGGGACAGGGTACCAAAGAATCAAGTAAAATACAATATCCCTTGGGATCAAAGGTTCATTTCATCCATCCATCCATGCATTCACCACTCACTTTGACAATACTACTGTGCTTTCTAAATCTGTGCGTAGTGTTGGATTACCAACCTCCCTATCTTGGGACTTATAAAGGCACCTAAGCAAGATGTTGTTACAATCTATACGTTTAATTGATATCAGCAATTTAATTAAAAACCATAAAATATCACATTGACATAAGTACATAAACAATAATATCACAAATTGTCAGAATGAAAAAGATATTTAAAAAAACCAGAAAGAGACACCAAGTTCCGTGATTTCAATCAATAATCATCGGTGTGTCAATCCAAGGGAATCACAACATGTCCATAATCCAATCGATCAGTTCTAGGATCTGGTTCCGTGAATTTGACATATAAAACAAATGCGTCGACGCGTTTCGGTGTATTGTCTCATAAAAACACCTTTTTCAAGACCACAGTTTTGTCTCTTTCTTATTCGATCAAGTTTAAAATTATCTAAACAAAACAGAACAATAAAATTATGAAAAAATACCAACGTTTTGCATCAATAGCTGTTTTAAAATCTAAAAACTGCACAACTGCTCAGGTGCCAATAACTTTAAAGCAGTTAAACTTCATTTACACATTAAATCCTATCTATGCCCTTGGTGGGACCACTCATTAGCATAATAGACGCTACGTTCAGAAACAGTATTTCATTGTGGAAATTCGAAGGATACAATTTCAAGAAAGACAAAACAATTGTCATTATCATGATGGCAAAAAAAATATAATATATACACTAATGTGCGTAAGTTCGCTGTATTACCCTATGGGGACCCCCTATTCTGGGATTCTGTTCCTAATGTAGTGTCCTATCCATCATACTCATTCATACATTCACACATATTCTCATTCCTAAAGGCACATACCTACTGTTCCAGGACTTTGTATGCGTCCGTGGATGCAGCAAATTTCATCCAAACCCACGGGTGCAGCCTCGAGGGGAAGGGCGGTCTAGAGTTTGTCACCCCCTAAACCATAATGATGGGAAAAACGAGCTTCTTTTAGTATTGTGATTCCGCTCGTATTATTATTTCTCATATGACAAATAGTGCAAAAGAGCATGGACTGTTTACCTTGATTAAAATGCCCAATGCGCTCCGTCAAGTGCCTCTTGTAGGTTATGGATCCTTTAATCGATCCTCAGACTGCTATCTGTTATATAAGAAAAGCACCAAACTTAGGTTTGCCATGTTTAACTCACTATACTAAAAAATGAGCCTCGATATCTCATGTAAATGGTTTAAAGATTTAAAGTCTCATACCTATCAAGCTTTGTCCTGAGATATACAAGAATGCGACAATTCGGAGGTTCGTAGCCCGTAATTTCTTTTCCGAGGGTGCTTCATACTCAGAGGGTCAATATTGCAAGGCAGGTCCCCATGTACGGCGGATCCTGTTGTTGGAGATATTTCATAAATATAGATTACCACACAGTGATGAAAATACAAAACTCATGTACAGATTACATAGCAGCATGTTGGAGGTAAAGCTCCTGACGTTAGTGTCAAATTAAAAGCAGCACGTCAAGTGTGGCGTCTAGTGACGGCCGATTCAATTAGCATCGCGGCGGTGTTCGCCCGACTAGGCTGTCATATAGAGGTCTTAGGGACACATGTCTATACACAGCCGGTATTGCAATGCTACACGGGTTGATTTACCCCACCTACACGGATAGTGGCATTTAAAAAGCCCAAATCGGTAAATACCTGATCAAGAGTCTTGCCGCGTTTCCACTGGAGTCTGGTTTAAGAATGATTCCAGAACTGCCATTCACGCGATATTTATGCTCCCGAGCAAGCGCGTTCGATCTAATGCGATGCCGGTGTGCTGTTTCGACTACCGGCTTCTCACGTGGTTAGCGTGCTTGACGGCTGCACGTAAGATCCTCCTTTTTTTTGTTTTTTTTAAAAAAAGGATTTGCAACGGCATTATTGATACACAGTGCGGACAAGCCGCAATTAAACAAGGTTAAGTTTCTAACCTATAGATTGCGGACCTACGTTATTAATCCGTGCCACGCAAGAAGCCACAAATGGCGAACTCAAGTGTGACAATTACACAAAGTATAATAGTGATGTTATTGGTGTGAATGATGTGCCCACTGGTAACTCCAGTGTAATGATTTAATAACGGTATTACACAATACTAACATTAGTGTGAATAGTGTTCCCGAAGGGGAATAACTTATCGTGACAATTATCTTTGTCTGCTTGCCCCATGTCGGCTAAAGGAGTCCGACTGGTTGGCAACATCTGGTGTGGCGGACGCGGAAGAACCACCAAGGCATATCGGCCGGACAACACCCCCCGGGGGTAAATCACATCCACCTACCACCACGTCGCCTCGTGCTAAATGGGTTATTCAAAATATTTAAAAAGGTATTGACATTTCAGTTCATACGGGGTCTCAGAAAAGTGATTTATACAGTATTTTTTTTTCTTTCCCACTCCTCTCTAGAATTGAGACCTGTGCGTACCGTGTCCAGTATGGATATATACCATTGTTCACGTTTTTTAGGCTTGGCGGTCATATCACCACCTCGCCTTCTACCTGTTATTCCCTCAATTATGAACCATTTTATTTCATCAAAGGAATGGCCCTCTATGTTGCAATGTTCCGCTAGAGGTGCATTCAGTTTATTATTCATAATGGCAGATTTATGTTCTAACAGGCGGGTTTTAAATTCCCGACCTGTTTCCCCCACGTAACCTTTTCTGCATGGGCATATTAAAAGATATATCAAGTTCTTAGTTCTGCAGTTATTTAAATCCTTGGACCATATTGTATAACTATTATATGTAAAGTTCTTTTCTTCTATACATAAACTACATATGCTGCAATTGCCGCATTTGTAGTTACCTACCACTTTATGGCCTGTGAGGTCTAGTTATTTTAATTTACCAGGTTCTCTATATGTCTGGACTAAGTTATTCCGCAATTTGTTATTTCTCCGGAATGCGAACACAGGGTGGTCTAACTTCACCTGTTCGTTGTCATTTAGTATGGCCCAATTGGAATTAATGATGTTTTTTACTTTATTACTTAGACTAGAAAATTGGCTGACGAACATAATTTTCTCCGATTTCTTATTTTCAGGCCTCTTCTTATCAGATTGTTCAAACATACAGTCTCTATTGTAAAACCTCGCTCTCTTGAAGGAGTGGGAGATTAATTTTTTGGGGATATCCCCTGTCTTTTAATTTGGTTTTTAAGATCTCAGAATGTTTATAAAAGTCAGGGAGGGATGAACAGTTCCTCCGGAGGCGGAGGAACTGTCCAAACGGAATATTGTCTTTTTGTGCTCGTGGGTGGTAGCTGCTATAATGCAGTAGTGTGTTCTTGTCTGTCGGCTTGGAATATAGTTCCACCTCGAGTTTGCCATTAACATGTTTAATGTTAAGGTCCAAAAAGCTCACTGCTACAGTACTATAATTAGCAGTGAATTTTAAATTCACATCCCCCATGTTTAACCATGCGAGGAAGTCCTGTAGGGTGTTCACAGGTCCGGTCCATAGGAACCAGGTATCATCAATGAATCTGTTCCAGTTTGACACATTTTCGAAGAAAGGGGCTGCCTCGTTAAATATGTGGGTATCTTCAAATTTGCCCACGTATGAGCATGCCAAGCTTGGGGCACAAGTGGCCCCCATACTGGTCCCATTGTGTTGTAAGTATTGGCCTTCCTTAAAGAGGAACAGATTTTCCTTTAGGACCAATCTGGCACATCCAATAATGAAGCCCGTGTTCGCAACTCTGGATACACCAACATCCTCCAGGATGTGTTCAATGACCGCTATAGTGTCATCCTGGGGGATGTTGGTGTAGAGGGTGATCCAGCGCCCTTATAGAAAATATGTCATAATAACGCTACCTAACTCCACAATATTCACCATTAATCATAAAACACTCACTAGGCCCATAAACTAACATGACATATTTTGAGCAACTGAATCATGTGACCTAATTAATAAAACTTATTCACAAAATATATACACATTTATATACAACTGCAGTATAATGATTTCACTATGGTTTTGGTAAAGCTTTGTATTTAATTAAGTCACTTAGGCAAATGGATCTGCTGATGGTAATGACTACGAAATAACAAGACCAGCTTGTCTTTTCAAATGTTTTATTTATTAACTATTTATTCAAGGATGGTGCATTTTATTAGAGGAATAGTAAATTAGACTGACAATTCCAAGCAAAATCATATAACATGTTAAAAGAAGAATAAACAGTTTACCATTACCTAAGCCCTATTTTTCCCTGACTAAAAACTCATTTCGCCTAAGAAATAGAAGTAAAGTCATTCAATCCTATTAATCCTTACGTGCTCCAAAAAGTCCTTCAGCACGTCACGTCTAACAGGAATCAGAAGAAGATGAGCAGCAAGAGCAGCGAGAGCCCCCTCCCTCCCATGGGGACAGTTTTTATACCTTTTCTGACTAACTAAAGTATCTTTATCGCACGTTTTTCAGAAAATCCAAACTTCTCATTGGTTGAGTCATGTCAGACCACTATTAGGTCACACTTTTCTGACCAAGTCCGGGGCCTCATCATAGCCCTTATTGTTCTTAGTTTCACCATCCTTTTCCCTTCCTCAAAAAGATACTTTTGACGGGGAGAAACATTTACTTCCTAATCTTGGCAGGCCTCACGTCATCCTGTCCTTGGAAATGTCACCAAGAACACATTCAACTCGACCAGGATTATTTCTGCATTAAACGTTGTCTGTTCAGCAAAATGCTTTTCGCATGAGTGAAGGCTTTACTCTGGTCAAGTCTTGAAAACCGCAGCACTGCCAGCCATCTTGTTTAGAAAAGGGGGTGGTGATGAACAGAGTGCCTGAATTAAGCAGACCACTCTTACCCAGTCCAAAGATCAGGGCTTGATCCATCACCGTTTTTTAGCTCACTGCACCATCCCAGCTCAGAACTTGGCTATATGCAAATTAGTCTGTTCCTGTCCCAGTGCATGATGGGAACAGGGCAAACCAAACTACCAAGCCAATTCTTGTACAGGGAAGGAAACAAGCTTCCGGGGACCGGTTTCTGCCATTTCAGGCGTCGTCGGCCCGGCTTGCTTGAATCCTGATGGTGCAATGAGCAAGGGACTCACATCTGAGTATACCCTTCCACGCTTATGGTGGACAAAATGATTCAGAAAAGGGGGTGGTTTTCTGAATCATTTTGTCCACCATAAGCGTGGAAGGGTATACTCAGACATGAGTCCCTTGCTCACTGCTCCATCAGGATTCAAGCAAGCCGGGCCGACGACGCCTGAAATGGCAGAAACCGGTCCCCGGAAGCTTGTCTCCTTTCTAGTGAAGAATTGGCTTGGTAGTTTGGTCTGCCCTGTTCCCATGATGCACTGGGCCAGGGACAGACTAATTTGCTTATAGCCAGGTTCTGAGCTGGGATGGGGCAGTGAGCTAAATAACGGTGATGGATCAAGCCTTGATCTTTGGACTGGGTAAGAGTGGTCTGCTTAATTCAGACACTCTGTTCATCACCACCCCCTTTTCTGAATCATTTTGTCCACCATAAGCGTGGAAGGGTATACTCAGACATGAGTTCCTTGCTCACTGCTCCATCAGGATTCAAGCAAGCCGGGCCGACGACGCCTGAAATGGCAGAAACCGGTCCCCGGAAGCTTGTCTCCTTTCTGGTGAAGAATTGGCTTGGTAGTTTGGTCTGCCCTGTTCCCATGATGCACTGGGCCAGGGACAGACTAATTTGCATACAGCCAGGTTCTGAGCTGGGATGGGGCAGTGAGCTAAATAACGGTGATGGATCAAGCCCTGATCTTTGGACTGGGTAAGAGTGGTCTGCTTAATTCAGACACTCTGTTCATCACCACCCCCTTTTCTGAATCAGCCATCTTGTTTAGGCACATTTGTAAAACTAATGTATAAACAAACACAAAACATCAATTAATAAAACAAAATAGAATTTGTTCTGTTACCCACCCACCTTTACTAAATATTAACCCATTAATCTATGTTACCTAGCAGAAGCAAATAAAGCAACAAATAGAATTGTGCAACATAAGGCCAGAAAGACAAAACATGAGCACACGCAAATAAGCACATGCCATTAATAAACCTGCCGCATTTAATTTCTGACAAAACAAAAGACAGGATTAGTTTATTATTTTCACAAACAAGCATTTGCAACATAAAGCACAGAAATGAGCACATATATTAACCCCTTCGACGCTCATGACGAGCTGGGCTCGTCATGGCGTAGCCTCCTCGCACGCTCATGACGAGCCCAGCTCGTCACGTAAAGTGCGATTTTAAAAAACCCAGCGTACGGGCGGAATTCCGCCTGCACGCATGCGGTTAATACCCACGTGTAATGCTTTGCAATTGAATATAGGTTGGTTAATAATATTCACTCCATTCACATTAGTATAATTATTTTGTTATGGAAGTTTAACTTTGCAAGTCAAAAACAAATTTTATTTTAAAATCTCGCTTCATCAACTCCCACATCTGGTGATTTCAAAATCACCAAACTACACCCAAAAATTTTAGCAAAATTTTTATCCCAAAGAAGAACATGTTTTGATTTTCACTATGTTAGTATTTCTAAAGTCTTGTCTCAGCTGTTTGTCTACAACTCTCATATTGAGTTCTACAAAACTCTTCCAATTCTATCTCTTTCTCTTGTTCCTTTCTGATCTTGTATATTCTCTTCTTTTCCCTCAGGTATTTCTTTCTTTTGTGTAACATACAACTAATCTTTAACAACAATATCACAAAGACTATAACTAATAAAGGTGTCAGTATTTTGCCAAGAATTGAACAACCAATTTCTTGAAACCAGGTTTTGATTGCTTCAAATCTTTTGCTCAGACGTTCTGAAAAATCATCTTCTTCTAAAGGAACAATTTCTGATTGTAACTCAGTAATATTCTTGATATACATTTCTAAATCCTGACTCTTATCAGGAATATAGGTACAACAGTGTTGGACATGTAAAATGCAACAAACTCCACCCTCTTTTGCTAGCAGAATGTCTAAAGCAAGACAGTTCTGCATTACCATAGATCGTATAGCAATGACCTCAGTATCCACTAATTGGAAACCACCAGCTGTATCAGTTGACAATCTGTCAACTATTGTAGATAATTTTCTAATTCTACCTGCATTCAGGGTTATACCCACCAAAGATATTACTGCTTCAAAAATGTCTCCCAGAATTTCTGAAAAACTTTCTCGTTTGAATCTATTTAAATGATTGCTAATTTCAAATGAACCTTCTGCATTTCTGTCAACATGAAATATTTTTGGAAAAACAAGTCCAACAAAACACGTTCCGTACCAGTGATCAGGGAGGTTATAGTAAGCTTTGTCCCCACATACAAAATAAATTCCAGGAAAGATTGGACCCTTGCCACCTTTGAATCCCCAACCCCCCATAATTTGATAAGTGTCCTCACAATGACTTGCACCCACAAAATAATTGTCAAATAAAGTATTATCTCTCCTGATACAAAATTTTCCACTAATTGGTTTGTCAATGTGAATAGCAACATTTTCAAAAGATTTGTCATTAAATTATTCGTCCTCTAACTGCCAGAATTTCGATTTAGTCTGTTTGAGCATTTCATTTCTTTTTTAAATTGCTCTTCTCTCCTCCACTAGATTCAAGAAAGATTTTTCCTCAGATCTCAATTTACAAGTCAAATTGTTTTTAAAAGCATACTCATAAGTGATTTCATTAGTCACTATGAAAAATTCCCTCATCTGTTTAGCTTGTTTGTGCTTATTTAAGCTTTTCTCAATTTTTAGATTAGCAAAAATCTCATTATAATTAGAATAGTAATATTCTAAACGACCAGTTTGATAAAATAAGCTAGCTATCACACTACACGTTATGCCATAAGTAAGAGGAAGCATATTATAGGTCACTCCCTCCGAAACAGAAGCAGGCAATTTTACACAAATATAACAATCTTTGACTTCCATGACCTTTACATACTCAGCCAGGAGTCTTGAAAAAGTATTGGTAGCTTTCATCCAAACCCACGGGTGCAGCCTCGAGGGGAAGGGCGGTCTAGAGTTTGTCACCCCCTAAACCATAATGATGGGAAAAACGAGCTTCTTTTAGTATTGTGATTCCGCTTGTATTATTATTTCTCATATGACAAATAGTGCAAAAGAGCATGGACTGTTTACCTTGATTAAAATGCCCAATGCGCTCCGTCAAGTGCCTCTTGTAGGTTATGGATCCTTTAATCGATCCTCAGACTGCTATCTGTTATATAAGAAAAGCACCAAACTTAGGTTTGCCATGTTTAACTCACTATACTAAAAAATGAGCCTCGATATCTCATGTAAATGGTTTAAAGATTTAAAGTCTCATACCTATCAAGCTTTGTCCTGAGATATACAAGAATGCGACAATTCGGAGGTTCGTAACCCGTAATTTCTTTTCCGAGGGTGCTTCATACTCAGAGGGTCAATATTGCAAGGCAGGTCCCCATGTACGGCGGATCCTGTTGTTGGAGATATTTCATAAATATAGATTACCACACAGTGATGAAAATACAATACTCGTGTACAGATTACATAGCAGCATGTTGGAGGTAAAGCTCCTGACGTTAGTGTCAAATTAAAAGCAGCACGTCAAGTGTGGCGTCTAGTGACGGCCGATTCAATTAGCATCGCGGCGGTGTTCGCCCGACTAGGCTGTCATGTAGAGGTCTTAGGGACACATGTCTATACACAGTCGGTATTGCAATACTACACGGGTTGATTTACCCCGCCTACACGGATAGTGGCATTTAAAAAGCCCAAATCGGTAAATACCTGATCAAGAGTCTTGCCGCGTTTCCACTGGAGTCTGGTTTAAGAATGATTCCAGAACTGCCATTCACGCGATATTTATGCTCCCGAGCAAGCGCGTTCGATCTAATGCGATGCCGGTGTGCTGTTTCGACTACCGGCTTCTCACGTGGTTAGCGTGCTTGACGGCTGCACGTAAGATCCTCCTTTTTTTTCTTTTTTTAAAAAAAAGGATTTGCAACGGCATTATTGATACACAGTGCGGACAAGCCGCAATTAAACAAGGTTAAGTTTCTAACCTATAGATTGCGGACCTACGTTATTAATCCGTGCCACGCAAGAAGCCACAAATGGCGAGCTCAAGTTTGACAATTACACAAAGTATAATAGTGATGTTATTGGTGTGAATGATGTGCCCACTGGTAACTCCCGTGTAATGATTTAATAACGGTATTACACAATACTAACATTAGTGTGAATAGTGTTCCCGAAGGGGAATAACTTATCCTGACAATTATCTTTGTCTGCTTGCCCCATGTCGGCTAAAGGAGTCCGACTGGTTGGCAACATCTGGTGGTGGCGGACGCGGACGAACCACCAAGGCATATCGGCCGGACAACACCCCCCGGGGGTAAATCACATCCACCTACCACCACGTCGCCTCGTGCTAAATGGGTTATTCAAAATATTTAAAAAGGTATTGACATTTCAGTTCATACGGGGTCTCAGAAAAGTGATTTATACAGTATTTATTTTTCTTTCCCACTCCTCTCTAGAATTGAGACCTGTGCGTACCGTGTCCAGTATGGATATATACCATTGTTCATGTTTTTTACGCTTGGCGGTCATATCACCACCTCGCCTTCTACCTGTTATTCCCTCAATTATGAACCATTTTATTTCATCAAAGGAATGGCCCTCTATGTTGCAATGTTCCGCTAGAGGTGCATTCAGTTTATTATTCATAATGGCAGATTTATGTTCTAACAGGCGGGTTTTAAATTCCCGACCTGTTTCCCCCACGTAACCTTTTCTGCATGGGCATATTAAAAGATATATCAAGTTCTTAGTTCTGCAGTTATTTAAATCCTTGGACCATATTGTATAATTATTATATGTAAAGTTCTTTTCTTCTATACATAAACTACATATGCTGCAATTGCCGCATTTGTAGTTACCTACCACTTTATGGCCTGTGAGGTCTAGTTGTTTTAATTTACCAGGTTCTCTATATGTCTGGACTAAGTTATTCCGCAATTTGTTATTTCTCCGGAATGCGAACATAGGGCGGTCTAACTTCACCTGTTCGTTGTCATTTAGTATGGCCCAATTGGAATTAATGATGTTTTTTACTTTATTACTTAGACTAGAAAATTGGCTGACGAACATAATTTTCTCCGATTTCTTATTTTCAGGCCTCTTCTTATCAGATTGTTCAAACATACAGTCTCTATTGTAAAACCTCGCTCTCTTGAAGGAGTGGGAGATTAATTCTTTGGGGATATCCCCTGTCTTTTAATTTGGTTTTTAAGATCTCAGAATGTTTATAAAAGTCAGGGAGGGATGAACAGTTCCTCCGGAGGCGGAGGAACTGTCCAAACGGAATATTGTCTTTTTGTGCTCGTGGGTGGTAGCTGCTATAATGCAGTAGTGTGTTCTTGTCTGTCGGCTTGGAATATAGTTCCACCTCGAGTTTGCCATTAACATGTTTAATGTTAAGGTCCAAAAAGCTCACTGCTACAGTACTATAATTAGCAGTGAATTTTAAATTCACATCCCCCATGTTTAACCATGCGAGGAAGTCCTGTAGGGTGTTCACAGGTCCGGTCCATAGGAACCAGATATCATCAATGAATCTGTTCCAGTTTGACACATTTTCGAAGAAAGGGGCTGCCTCGTTAAATATGTGGGTATCTTCAAATTTGCCCACGTTTGAGCATGCCAAGCTTGGGGCACAAGTGGCCCCCATACTGGTCCCCTTGTGTTGTAAGTATAGGTCTTCCTTAAAGAGGAACAGATTTTCCTTTAGGACCAATCTGGCACATCCAATAATGAAGCCCGTGTTCGCAACTCTGGATACACCAACATCCTCCAGGATGTGTTCAATGACCGCTATAGTGTCATCCTGGGGGATGTTGGTGTAGAGGGTGATCCAGCGCCCTTATAGAAAATATGTCATAATAACGCTACAATATTCACCATTAATCATAAAACACTCACTAGGCCCATAAACTAACGTGACATATTTTGAGCAACTGAATCATGTGAACTAACTAATATAACTTATTCACAAAATATATACACATTTATATACAACTGCAGTATAATGATTTCACTATGGTTTTTGTAAAGCTTTGTATTTAATTAAGTCACTTAGGCAAATGGATCTGCTGATGGTAATGACTACGAAATAACAAGACCAGCTTGTCTTTTCAAATGTTTTATTTATTAACTATTTATTCAAGGATGGTGCATTTTATTAGAGGAATAGTAAATTAGACTGACAATTCCAAGCAAAATCATATAACATGTTAAATGAAGAATAAACAGTTTACCATTACCTAAGCCCTATTTTTCCCTGACTAAAAACTCATTTCGCCTAAGAAATAGAAATAAAGTCATTCAATCCTATTAATCCTTACGTGCTCCAAAAAGTCCTTCAGCACGTCACGTCTAACAGGAATCAGAAGAAGATGAGCAGCAAGAGCAGCGAGAACCCCCTCCCTCCCATGGGGACAGTTTTTATACCTTTTCTGACTAACTAAAGTATCTTTATCGCACGTTTTTCAGAAAATCCAAATTTCTCATTGGTTGAGTCATGTCAGACCACTATTAGGTCACACTTTTCTGACCAAGTCCGGGGCCTCATCATAGCCCTTATTGTTCTTTGTTTCACCATCCTTTTCCCTTCCTCAAAAAGATACTTTTGACGGGGAGAAACATTTACTTCCTAATCTTGGCAGGCCTCAGGACATCCTGTCCTTGGAAATGTCACCAAGAACACATTCAACTCGACCAGGATTATTTCTGCATTAAACGTTGTCTGTTTAGCAAAATGCTTTGCGCATGAGTGAAGGCTTTACTCTGGTCAAGTCTTGAAAACCGCAGCACTGCCAGCCATCTTGTTTAGGCACATTTGTAAAACTAATGTATAAACACACACAAAACATCAATTAATAAAACGAAATAGAATTTGTTCTGTTACCCACCCACCTTTACTAAATATTAACCCATTAATCTATGTTACCTAGCAGAAGCAAATAAAGCAACAAATAGAATTGTGCAACATAAGGCCAGAAAGACAAAACATGAGCACACGCAAATAAGCACATGCCATTAATAAACCTGCCGCATTTAATTTCTGACAAAACATAAGACAGGATTAGTTTATTATTTTCACAAACAAGCATTTGCAACATAAAGCACAAAAATGAGCACAGCTTTGCAATTGAATAAGGTTGGTTAATAATATTCACTCCATTCACATTAGTATAATTATTTTGTTATGGAAGTTTAACTTTGCAAGTCAAAAACACATTTTATTTTAAAATCTCGCTTCATCAACTCCCACATCTGGTGATTTCAAAATCACCAAACTACACCCAAAAATGTTAGCAACATTTTTATCCCAAAGAAGAACATGTTTTGATTTTCACTATGTTAGTATTTCTAAAGTCTTGTCTCAGCTGTTTGTCTACAACTCTCATATTGAGTTCTACAAAACTCCAATTCTATCTCTTTCTCTTGTTCCTTTCTGATCTTGTATATTCTCTTCTTTTCCCTCAGGTATTTCTTTCTTTTGTGTAACATACAACTAATCTTTAACAACAATATCACAAAGACTATAACTAATAAAGGTGTCAGTATTTTGCCAAGAATTGAATCACCAATTTCTTGAAACCAGGTTTTGATTGCTTCAAATCTTTTGCTCAGACGTTCTGAAAAATCATCTTCTTCTAAAGGAACAATTTCTGATTGTAACTCAGTAATATTCTTGATATACATTTCTAAATCCTGACTCTTATCAGGAATATAGGTACAACAGTGTTGGACATGTAAAATGCAACAAACTCCTCCCTCTTTTGCTAGCAGAATGTCTAAAGCAAGACGATTCTGCATTACCATAGATCGTATAGCAATGACCTCAGTATCCACTAATTGGAAACCACCAGCTGTATCAGTTGACAATCTGTCAACTATTGTAGATAATTTTCTAATTCTACCTGCATTCAGGGTTATACCCACCAAAGGTATTACTGCTTCAAAAATGTCTCCCAGAATTTCTGAAAAACTTTCTCGTTTGAATCTATTTATATGATTGCTAATTTCAAATGAACCTTCTGCATTTCTGTCAACATGAAATATTTTTGGAAAAACAAGTACAACAAAACACGTTCCGTACCAGTGATCAGGGAGGTTATAGTAAGCTTTGTCCCCACATACAAAATAAATTCCAGGAAAGATTGGACCCTTGCCACCTTTGAATCCCCAACCCGCATAATTTGATAAGTGTCCTCACAATGACCTGCACCCACAAAATAATTGTCAAATAAAGTATTATCTCTCCTGATACAAAATTTTCCACTAATTGGTTTGTCAATGTGAATAGCAACAATTTCAAAAGATTTGTCATTAAATTATTCGTCCTCTAACTGCCAGAATTTCGATTTAGTCTGTTTGAGCATTTCATTTCTTTTTTAAATTGCTCTTCTCTCCTCCACTAGATTCAAGAAAGATTTTTTCTCAGATTTCAATTTACAAGTCAAATTGTTTTTAAAAGCATACTCATAAGTGATTTCATTAGTCACTATGAAAAATTCCCTCATCTGTTTAGCTTGTATGCTTATTTAAGCTTTTCTCAATTTTTAGATTAGCAAAAATCTCATTATAATTAGAATAGTAATATTCTAAACGACCAGTTTGATAAAATAAGCTAGCTATCACACTACACGTTATGCCATAAGTAAGAGGAAGCATATTATAGGTCACTCCCTCCGAAACAGAAGCAGGCAATTTTACACAAATATAACAATCTTTGACTTCCATGACCTTTACATACTCAGCCAGGAGTCTTGAAAAAGTATTGCTAGAAAAATCACTAACGGATCTATCTTGATGAATCTCTGGATTGTGATCAATAACTCTGTTAGTTTTGCTTGTTGCACTATGTTTATCTTGTCTAATTGAAGCTTTGCTCGTCATATTAGCCTTTTATAACTCCTTATTTATTCTAAAAGGAAAAATAACAGCTAAAACTAACCATAGCAGGATTATTAAAACCACACAAATCAAAGACATTTTACAGCATCTTCTCAAAATAGAACATCTTGAATTGCTATTAGTAAAAGTGTAAGGCATTTTCACTCTGATAACAAAAAGCCTTATAAAACAAAAATCAAAATTTTAAAATTTCTAACTAACACCAACTAACACCCCCCTATTTTAATATATATATTTTTTTTAATAGAAACCCCACCTTCTAACAGCTTTTCTTCGACCTTGCGTCTTACATCAATGTGTTTTTCCAACTAACACAAATTCTTCGACCTTGTGTCACCTAACACAATTTCTTCAGCCTTATGCCAAAAACAAAACCCTAAATTTTACAGAAAATATTTCAATCCTTATCACTATTGTCATCTATCTCTTCCTGACTACTACTGTTCACTTCCACCACAGGTGGAATGATGATGTAAGTCCTCTCAGGAGACTTGTATTTTTGATTTGCCTTCACAATTCTCTTTGCTCTACCACTATTGACTTCTATTTTCTTCCCTGCTTCACTTTTCTCTCCAGTGTCACCTTTCTGACTTGACACTTCATTTACTTGTTCTTTTGATATTTTCACCAATCTATATTTTAGGCCTTCATTTTCATTTGGCCAATTACCACCTTTTCTTGGTAATTTCTTCTTTGGCTCAGTCACATTACACTCTGTTCTCCAAGCTCTTTTTCTGAATTTTCTTATTTGTGAATCTTCATCACTATCTTCAGTTTCACTGTCAGAAATTTGTATTCTGGACTCAGGTTCTTCTTTACTCAGCAATTTTACTCCGTTAGGAACTTCATCTTTATAGCTGGTACTCGGTAATTTGTCTTCTTCTTCAATTACCTTCAACTTCCCAGTTTCAGATTTTCTGTTCCTGCTTTCAGAGCTTCTTTTCTGTTTTTCAATACTCTCCTGGTCTTGAATCAAAATTTGATCAGACTCTTTTTCTGCTTCTTTTTCTAGTACATCTTCATCATTTTCAGAGTCTAGTATCACAATTTCCAAATCTTTTCCATTCGATGCTTGATTTACATTTGAACTTTCCAGATGTCGACTTTCATGTCGAGCTTCAGGATCTGCAATTTTCTCAGGTTCTTCTTCAGAATCTGAATCTGCTGTAGTATCACTGTCACTTTCATCAGAATTTTCAGGTGGAGGTACACGAATAGTATGACTTGCGTGGATCCCCCTCTTCAAACCTTTGCACTCTACTGCATTTGTTGTGACAAGAATGACTTGCCTTGCTTTCTGCCACCTAGGTACTAGACAGTTTCTTCTTCGATGAACTTTTGTTCTTACCCAGTCACCCGGTAACAAATCATGTGCTTGTTCTTTGTCTCTTGTTATCACTTCCGTTCCCACCTGATGGAACACAGAAGTCACCACGTCAGACAGGTTTCTGCAGTATTCCAAAATGACGCTATCATTAATAGTCATCAATTTTCCTACTGGTATGAATGCTTGTCTCATGACTCTGCCCATGAGAATATCATGAGGACTTAAACCTGTCTTTTTATCAGGAGTACTTCTTAAAGACATCAAAACAAGTGGAAGTGCATCAGTCAACTTCATACCTGTAGCTAAACACATTTTGCCAATTCTGTTTTTAATAGTTCCATTGACTTGCTCAACAACACCTGATGCTTCTGGCCTGTATGCACAATGTAGCTTCTGTTCTATATTTAAAGCTTCACAAACCAATTTTAACAATCTGTTTTCAAAATGTGTTCCACGATCACTTTCCAAGGTCACCGGAAAACCGTACCTCGGTATTATTTCTCTTAACAGTAATTTTGCAACAGTAACAGAATCATTGTGACGCGTAGGAAACGCTTCAACCCACCTTGAAAACAAACAGACTATCACAAGGACATAATGTAACTTGTTGTGTGGAGGCATTTCAATGAAATCCATTTGTAACCTGGCGAAAGGACCACCCTCCCGTCCTATGGTTCCCATGCTCACAACTGTTTTTCTGTTGGGGTTCATTTGTTGGCAAATCAAGCACCTTTGGCAAAGAGACTCTTCAATAATTCTGAATTTTGGGTTATACCAAGTCTGTCTGAAAAGCCTGATCATAGAATCTCTTCCTATATGTCCCTGTCCATGATACATCCTAGCCATGTCAGCAATCATACTATTTGATAAAACTGGTCTGTCATCTTTGTATACCCAAATCCCGTCTTCCTCTCGCTGTCTGCAACCTGCTTTTAACCAAGTGTCCTTTTCCTCATCATTTGCCTCATCTTGTAAATCTTTCACTCCCTGCCAAGTTTCAAATACAGATGTTAGCATAAGTGAGCTCAAGACAAGTTCATCATTCTTTTCCCGATTGATTGAATAATTGTTTTTCGCACAGTACCTCACTATCTCGTCTGCATAGGCATTTCCCTTTGTAATAAAATCTTCACCTTTCTTATGTGCTGAACATTTCACAACAGCAATCTTTTCTGGTAGTTGAATGCCATCGATCAATCTCTCGATCAAATTTGCATTTCTGATAGGAGTACCTGCAGAGGTTAAATAACCCCTTTTAGACCAGAGTTGTCCATAATCATGCACAACTCCATATCCGTACTGACTATCAGTCACTATAGTGATTTTTAGATCTTTTGCTCTTTCACAAGCACGAATCAAAGCAATTAATTTTGCTACTTGAGCTGAACGAATTCCTTCAAGACATGATGCTTCAATTACAGTAGCAACTGTGCAGACAGAATATGCAGCTCTCAGAAAACCCTCCTCTGTTCTCAGACAAGAACCATCAACAAAGTAAACAAAGTCTAACACAGGCAAAGGAACATCTTTTAATGTCCTGCCTAGGCTTGGTGCAATATTCCAAAACATCCAAGCACTCATGATCGATGTCGTTTTCATTCCTGATTTCTGTTACAGTACCATCAGGCAATAATGTGGAAGGATTTAAATTCACACATCTTGCTATCGAGACGTTATCTGATCCCAGAATAACTTTCTCGTATTTGGTAAGTCTGTTACTTGTTAAATGTTGTGTTTTACTTCTAGTAAGGAGAATTTCAACAGAATGGGGTACATAAACTTTTACAGGAAATCCCATTATAATTCCCTCACTTTGCTCAAGACTCACACTTGTTGCTGCTACCGCTTTTAAACAACCTGGTAATGCTTTTGCAACCGGATCAAGAACTGCTGAGAAGTATGCTATTGGCTTCCTCAATTTTCCATGTCTCTGAATTAGAACAGACAAAGCACATCCTTCTCTTTCACTGCAATATAGCTCAAAATCCTTTTCATAATCTGGCATGCCTAAAGCAGGTGCTTCACACAAGCTTCTCTTTAACTTCTCAAAAGCTTCCATTTCAATTTTTGTCAAAATAATTGGGTCTTTTATATCTGATTTTGTTAATCTCTGCAGTGGTTTTGCAATTACCGAAAATCCACTAATCCATTGGCGACAATAGCCAACCATTCCTAGAAACATCCTGACCTGTCTCTGTGTTTTTGGAGGTTGCATTCCCTGAATCATTTTTATTCTCTCAATTGTGACTTGTCTGATACCTTTTGCAATTCTGTGACCAAGGTATTTTACTTCTTGTTTACAAAACTGTAATTTTGCAGGACACACCTTATGTCCTTCATCTGCCAGGTGTTTGAAAGAGTAATTGTATCTGTAACACAGTTATCTCCGGTTTTTGCTGCTACGAGAAGATCATCAATGTACTGAACTAATGTCGATTTTCTAGGTAAATTTAGGATTCTCCAAGGATCTTTTTAACAACTGATTAAAGATAGATGGACTCTCAATATACCCTTGAGGGATACGACACCATGCTAATATACAATCATGGAACCTGCACGCAAACATTTGCTGGCTATCTGGATGCAATAGAACAGTAAAGAATGCATTGCAAAGATCAATGACTGTATACCATTCTGCATCATGTGGAATTTGGTAAAGAATCACTGCTGGATTTGGAACAACTGGACAACATGGAACAACTATTTGATTAACTTTTCTCAGGTCCTGTACTATTCTGTACGTTCCATTTGGCTTTTTGATCCCCATAATCGGTGAATTACAAGGACTACTTTCAATTTCTTTTAGAACACCTTGTTTTATAAATTTGTCAATTACAGGAATTACACCTTCAATAGTTTTTGCTTTCATTTTGTACTGTGGAATGTTTGGAAAATCTATTCCTTGTTTCACTGTAATTTTTTACTGGATCTACATTTCTCATCAAGCCCATCTCATTTCCTGACAAATTCCAAATTTCAGCTTTGACCTTCTTTTTCAGTTCTTCAGGTAAATTGTCTTTATCAATTGCAGGAAATAATTTACTTTCCTCTGCTTCAACCATTAACATTGTCAATTTGTAAAGCCCATCTTCTTCTAGTGTCTGAAGCTCAATACCCTCCGATGAGCAATATATTTTACAGTTCATCTTGCAGAGAATATCTCTCCCTAGCAAGTTTACAGGACTGCTGTTACAAACTACAAATCTGTGTTTATCTTTAAATTTGCCACTTTCAATTTTCACAGGCTCTGTCAAATCTGTTTTAATCTGTTGATTAGCTACACCAACTACTTGGATGCTTTCCCCAGAGAGAGGCAGGTTTTCTATTTCCACTGATCTAACAGTAGAACGGGTAGCACCAGTGTCCACAAGAAAAGTGATTTCTACATCATTCACTTTGCCATTTACAAATGGACCAGACTGGTCAACCACAAGAGTGGCTCCAAGCACACACTCTTCCCCCTCTCTCAGGCACCGTCAAAAATAATCCTCAGAATCACTTCCATCATTTTCTGTCATCAAAAATTGTCGAGAAACATTTGGTACATTTACTCTTTGTGGTCTAATTACCTGTTCACCTCCGCTGAATCCTGTTTCCGAATTATACCTCTGACCATTCACACAGTTTGGTAAAGGAGGCTGTGGAATCTGACTCTGTTGATTCACTAACTGTCGCTGTAGCTGTTGCTGAAGATTTAACTCATTTAACTGTCGCTGTAGCTGTTGCTGCAGATTTACATCATTCTGCATCTGTAGATTTAATGATGCATTTTTTTTATTTCTGGGCGGGTTTTTACATTCGCGCTTCCAGTGTCCAATTTCGCCGCAATTAAAACAAGGTAACTTTTGTTTTAGCTCTTCGATATTAACATTAAATTTCGGTTTATTAAAATTACCCTTAAATTTTTCTTGACCCTGATTTTGATTAATATTGACATTTTTGTTTTCAAAATTTGCAATTTGATGTTCAGCTACTTTCACCTGTGCCCACATTGCTTTCTCTTTTAATTTCTTTTGCTTGGCGTCTATCTCATCACTGCAGTATGTAGCCTTTCTCAAAATATCATCAACTGAGAGTGATTGCCATCCAACAATTCCATTTCTAATCATTTCTCCAATTTCAGGTCTCAGACCATAAACAAATCTGTATATAAAGTGGCTCATGTCCTTTTCACTTAATTTTTCATAGCCACTGTACTGTTTAAAAACCAACAGTAGTCTTTCATAGAATGAATGTACTGACTCTTTTGGTTCTTGATTTGTTCTATCAATTTTAACCCAATCAACTTCTTTTGGAGGAATCTTACTTTTTAACCAGTAAATTACTTTATCATTAAGTCCCATGACTTCAGATGATGGAGCACCTGTTGCTGCATCTCGAGCAGGTTCTACTTTAGGCCAATTTACAGAGACTTTCATTCTGTCCAAAGATCTGACGGGAAAACAATATCAAAGAATCCATCCAGATCAATCCACAGAACTTTTGAGACTTTTATGAATCTGTCTACCTGTCGAAACCATTCCACTGGCTTTTCTCTCAATCGAGGAAAATCATTTGTGAATAACAAGATATCCTGTCTAGACCAGGGAACATGTACATAACCACCTCCTGCTATTTCTCTCAATGGGTACTGATTAGCCACCATGCCCCTTTCTCTCCTTTATTCCTCTTTCTTTTTTGTCCATTTCCTCTCCATTTGCTTAAATCACCCAATTTTTTTATGTACACAATCAAATCTTTTATATGCAAAATTCTTCCCACTGCATTAAAATGTTCAATGTCTTTTTCAGAAAATTCTAATCTGTAATGTTTTCCCAAATTTTTTTGTTTGCTCAAATCAAATTCTAACTCTGCAGCCAATTCTTCTAACTGTTCATATTTATTTTTTGTTTTCCATTGTACACTTTTACAAATGAATAATAATTCATCATCTTGATAATGCTTTAAACTGTCAGGACCAATAGTGCCAATAATTAATTGTTCTAAATCCGCTTTTAGTCTGGCAACATCAAGTTTTGAGGAAGCTACATTTGAACTATTAACACTTTTCTCTGGGGTTTCAGTATCAGATTCTGCACCAGCTGGAGTTTTACATGTTGGACTTTCATTAAAAGTTAAATCTGGCATGCTCATTGATTTATCTCTGTGAATTTCTGACAAATCTGAATAAAATTTTTCAGCTACCTTTTGAATTTCCGCATTTAATGGAATTGTTAAAGCTGAATGTCCCATTTCTTTTTAACCAAAAACTGGATTAACCGGACCAATTGTTATTGGAACTGTTACAGCTTCTATACTTTTAGTTAGCTGTTTTACTAATTCTTCTTTTGATCTGAAATAATCTGAAGCACCTCGTATTTCTGTACTTTTTTCTAATATTAGGCTCTCAGAAAAATTTCTACTTTCACCATATGTAGTAGAATTAGTTCTTGTATCTACTCTTTCCGGGGTTCTTTATTATTTGGGTAAAATCCAGTTGATTCCTCATTAAGTGGTGGTGCACTTGATGTGGTCTCTGTAGAAACCATCGGGGTAGACCATGTACAAGCTGGTTTAAAAGGAGTCTGTTTTCTATTAGTAATATAAATTTCTTCTAAAACTGAATCTTCTACTTCACTTTCTTCAATATTATTTTTCTTTTGAGTATTCTTTTGACATGGTATTTCTGTAACCATTACCCTTACTGGGTAGAGACCATTACACATGTCTGCCTGTCTCCATCGACGCATTCTATCCTCATGAGTTTCTCTTTTAAAATTCGATTTCGGACTTTTTATTATACCACAACTTTCCCGTTGTAGTTCAAACATCTCATCCTCCCATTCAACTAAAGCCTCAAATTGTGTTGGTCTAGGTCTCGGCACAAGAGCCATCATTTTTTTTCCCAAATTTTTCAAGATTCTCATATTAAATGAGCCATCTTCTGGCCAAGCTAAAACACCATCATTCTTGGTATAATCCATCCAAACATCGAACCAGAAGCAAGTATGATAACCATATTCACCTTCCATATAGGCTGCAGGTGTTTTGTACTTATGAAGTAACTTTCCATCTCGCGTTTCAATTTTCTTATCGGGTAAAAATATATTTTTTAATTTCTGAAGCTATGTAAGCTTCTTTTCCTCTTTCTTGTAATAATAACTCATGTTTTCAATCAAATCTGCTTATTTCAAAATGATCGTAAATATTTCCTGGTTGTTCCGCAAAATCAACCAATCCGTGCGCGAAACATACCATCAAGCCAATTAGGTTAAGCTACGTCACCACCTTGCTCAACCAATAGAATTGCTGCTTTTAGACTGAACCAATCAGCTTACAGCTTAACTCAGTCACGTTAACCAATCATTGCGCTAGCTGTGACGTATGTTAACCAATCACAGCGCGGACCCTGTGACGTACACAGCTGCTGCAGCTTCTCGTCTCTCACTCCTAGAGCTCACCCCTCCTTCACAAAATATTTTCACAGCGCCATTTTAAGAAAACTTTCTCAATGAATTTCAATTAATAACAACAAATAAACAAACCATTTGTCTGTTTCGCTAAATAAGGCGATAATTTATACAATCATTTAAGTATTCTTTTAAGTGAAATAGATGACGCTATTTTCACAGAATATATTCTAACAAGTAATAACGAACTTGTTTCCCTCTGAATGCACATAAAGTAGCAATTCAAAGTTTGACTTGAACGCAATTACAAAATCATTTACGCACTTTCAAACGGAAAGTTTCCCTAACCATACATACATGAATCTTGGTAGGACTTTAACCAACCATAGAAATCCACATTTGCCAGTAAGAATAAACGACGCTTCCTTACCCTTCACACAAGCTCGGATAAAATTCTACTACTCTTTTCGCAGTGAGTTTTAAAACAGGCTCTTAGTCCTTATACTCGAAAGCTACGATTTCATAGACTATCCTCACTATACATTCTACCTAGCACACTAAAATCCCTAATTTCGTGTTGTACGTCCACAACACTAGTGATATATGACAATACCACTATTTTGAAACAGAACAAATGCACTGTGTAAGTTTGCTAGTCACACTACTCATATGCCGGCAAAACTAGGATTTTTCTCACTGCAAGAAAAAACCTTTCGACTACATGTAACAAGTGTACAAACTTAACATATGTTAAACATCGATTTTATGTACCATGTAGCATGTCAGTTACCATAGCAACCGTAACTCTGCTACCAGAAAATTTGTCCGGTGCCCTTATGGAATATATGTCATATTAACGCTAGCCAACTCCACAATATTTACCATTAATCATAAAACACTCACTAGGCCCATAAACTACAGTGACATATTTTGAGCAACTGAATCATGTGACCTAATTAATAAAACTTATTCACAAAATATATACACATTTATATACAACTGCAGTATAATGATTTCACTATGGCTTTTGTAAAGCTTTGTGTTTAATTAAGTCACTTAGGCAAATGGATCTGCTGATGGTAATGACTACGAAATAACAAGACCAGCTTGTCTTTTCAAAATTTTTATTTATTAACTATTTATTCAAGGATGGTGCATTTTATTAGAGGAATAGTAAATTAGACTGACAGTTCCAAGCAAAATCATATAACATGTTAAATGAAGAATAAACAGTTTACCATTACCTAAGCCCTATTTTTCCCTGAATGAAAACTCATTTCGCCTAAGAAATAGAAATAAAGTCATTCAATCCTATTAATCCTTAGGTGCTCCAAAAAGTCCTTCAGCACGTCACGTCTAACAGGAAGAAGATGAGCAGCAAGAGCAGCGAGAGCCCCCTCCCTCCCATGGGGACAGTTTTTATACCTTTTCTGACTAACTAAAGTATCTTTATCGCACGTTTTTCAGAAAATCCAAACTTCTCATTGGTTGAGTCATGTCAGACCACTATTAGGTCACACTTTTCTGACCAAGTCTGGGGCCTCATCATAGCCCTTATTGTTCTTAGTTTCACCATCCTTTTCCCTTCCTCAAAAAGATACTTTTGACGGGGAGAAACATTTACTTCCTAATCTTGGCAGGCCTCACGACATCCTGTCCTTGGAAATGTCACCAAGAACACATTCAACTCGACCAGGATTATTTCTGCATTAAACGTTGTCTGTTCAGCAAAATGCTTTGCGCATGAGTGAAGGCTTTACTCTGGTCAAGTCTTGAAAACCGCAGGACTGCCAGCCATCTTGTTTAGGCCCATTTGTAAAACTAATGTATAAACGAACACAAAACATCAATTAATAAAACGAAATAGAATTCGTTCTGTTACCCACCCACCTTTACTAAATATTAACCCATTAATCTATGTTACCTAGCAGAAGCAAATAAAGCAACAAATAGAATTGTGCAACATAAGGACAGAAAGACAAAACATGAGCACACGCAAATAAGCACATGCCATTAATAAACCTGCCGCATTTAATTTCTGACAAAACAATAGACAGGATTAGTTTATTATTTTTCACAAACAAGCATTTGCAACATAAAGCACATAAATGAGCACATATATTAATACCCACGTGTAATGATTTGCAATTTAATCTAGGTTGGTTAATAATATTCACTCCATTCACATTAGTATAATTATTTTGTTATGGAAGTTTAACTTTGCAAGTCAAAAACAAATTTTATTTTAAAATCTCGCTTCATCAACTCCCACATCTGGTGATTTCAAAATCACCAAACTACACCCAAAAATTTTAGCAACATTTTTATCCCAAAGAAGAACATGTTTTGATTTTCACTATGTTAGTATTTCTAAAGTCTTGTCTCAGCTGTTTGTCTACAACTCTCATATTGAGTTCTACAAAACTCTTCCAATTCTATCTCTTTCTCTTGTTCCTTTCTGATCTTGTTTATTCTCTTCTTTTCCCTCAGGTATTTCTTTCTTTTGTGTAACATACAACTAATCTTTAACAACAATATCACAAAGACTATCTATACTACTATTATAAAGAGAGAACTTGCACCTTTTGGCCAGGTAAACTCGGGAACCACAGCGCCAATCTACACACCCGATACATCTATGAAAATGTCAGGGTGTGTAGATGGACATAGGCTATATAAATTTTAAAAAAAAGTAAATTAAAAAATTAAGTTTGTAAACAAAGTAGTCCCCTGAAAGTAGCGCCGGCCGGGACCTAGCGCTGGCCGCGACGCGACGTGCGTGATGACCGCGACGTGCATGATGACGACGAAGGAGGAGCGGCGGTGCAGTGACGAGCGGCTGTGCAGTAAGGAGCGGCGGCACAGGTAAGAAAAGGGAAAGTTCAGTGCAAAACTGTGTGATGCAGGGGAAGGCAAGAAGGAGGCAGCAGTTAAGGAAAATGTCGGAGCGCGAGTGAGTTGGGGCGGGAGGGGGCGCGAGTGAGTCGGGGCGGGAGGGGGGCGCGAGTGAGTCGGGGTGGGAGGGGGGCAGGAGTGAGTCGGGGCGGGAGGGAGTCGGGCGGGAGGGAGTCGGGGCGGGAGGGGGTCGGGGCGGGAGCGGGTGTACTGCCCCCAGCCGCTTTCTGCCCCCGTTGCCTGGGGCGGGCTGCTAGTAACTAATAAAGGTGTCAGTATTTTGCCAAGAATTGAACCACCAATTTCTTGAAACCAGGTTTTGATTGCTTCAAATCTTTTGCACAGACGTTCTGAAAAATCATCTTCTTCTAAAGGAACAATTTCTGATTGTAACTCAGTAATATTCTTGATATACATTTCTAAATCCTGACTCTTATCAGGAATATAGGTACAACAGTGTTGGACATGTAAAATGCAACAAACTCCTCCCTCTTTTGCTAGCAGAATGTCTAAAGCAAGACGATTCTGCATTACCATAGATCGTATAGCAATGACCTCAGTATCCACTAATTGGAAACCACCAGCTGTATCAGTTGACAATCTGTCAACTATTGTAGATAATTTTCTAATTCTACCTGCATTCAGAGTTATACCCACCAAAGATATTACTGCTTCAAAAATGTCTCCCAGAATTTCTGAAAAACTTTCTCGTTTGAATCTATTTAAATGATTGCTAATTTCAAATGAACCTTCTGCATTTCTGTCAACATGAAATATTTTTGGAAAAACAAGTCCAACAAAACACGTTCCGTACCAGTGATCAGGGAGGTTATAGTAAGCTTTGTCCCCACATACAAAATAAATTCCAGGAAAGATTGGACCCTTGCCACCTTTGAATCCCCAACCCCCCATAATTTGATAAGTGTCCTCACAATGACTTGCACCCACAAAATAATTGTCAAATAAAGTATTATCTCTCCTGATACAAAATTTTCCACTAATTGGTTTGTCAATGTGAATAGCAACAATTTCAAAAGATTTGTCATTAAATTATTCGTCCTCTAACTGCCAGAATTTCGATTTAGTCTGTTTGAGCATTTCATTTCTTTTTTAAATTGCTCTTCTCTCCTCCACTAGATTCAAGAAAGATTTTTCTTCAGATCTCAATTTACAAGTCAAATTGTTTTTAAAAGCATACTCATAAGTGATTTCATTAGTCACTATGAAAAATTCCCTCATCTGTTTAGCTTGTTTGTGCTTATTTAAACTTTTCTCAATTTTTAGATTAGCAAAAATCTCATCATAATTAGAATAGTAATATTCTAAACGACCAGTTTGATAAAATAAGCTAGCTGTCACACTACACGTTATGCTATAAGTAAGAGGAAGCATATTATAGGTCACTCCCTCCGAAACAGAAGCAGGAAATTTTACAAAAATATAACAATCTTTGACTTCCATGACCTTTACATACTCAGCCAGGAGTCTTGAAAAAGTATTGCTAGAAAAATCACTAACAGATCTATCTTGATGAATCTCTGGATTGTGATCAATAACTCTGTTAGTTTTGCTTGTTGCACTATGTTTATCTTGTCTAATTGAAGCTTTGCTCGTCATATTAGCCTTTTATAACTCCTTATTTATTCCAAAAGGAAAAATAACAGCTAAAACTAACCATAGCAGGATTATTAAAACCACACAAATCAAAGACATTTTACAGCATTTTCTCAAAATAGAACATCTTGAATTGCTATTAGTAAAAGTGTAAGGCATTTTCACTCTGATAACAAAAAGCCTTATAAAACAAAAATCAACATTTTAAAATTTCTAACTAACACCAACTAACACCCCCCTATTTTAATATATATATATTTTTAAATAAAAACCCCACCTTCTAACAGCTTTTCTTCGACCTTGCGTCTTACATCAATGTGTTTTTCCAACTAACACAAATTCTTCGACCTTGTGTCACCTAACACAATTTCTTCAGCCTTATGCCAAAAACAAAACCCTAAATTTTACAGAAAATATTTCAATCCTTATCACTATTGTCATCTATCTCTTCCTGACTACTACTGTTCACTTCCACCACCGGTGGAATGATGATGTAAGTCCTCTCAGGAGACTTGTATTTTTGATTTGCCTTCACAATTCTCTTTGCTCTACCACTAATGACTTCTATTTTCTTCCCTGCTTCACTTTTCTCTCCAGTGTCACCTTTCTGACTTGACACTTCATTTACTTGTTCTTTTGATCTTTTCACCAATCTATATTTTAGGCCTTCATTTTCATTTGGCCAATTACCACCTTTTCTTGGTAATTTCTTCTTTGGCTCAGTCACATTACACTCTGTTCTCCAAGCTCTTTTTCTGAATTTTCTTATTTGTGAATCTTCATCACTATCTTCAGTTTCACTGTCAGAAATTTGTATTCTGGACTCAGGTTCTTCTTTACTCAGCAATTTTACTCCGTTAGGAACTTCATCTTTATAGCTGGTACTCGGTAATTCGTCTTCTTCAATTACCTTCAACTTCCCAGTTTCAGATTTTCTGTTCCTGCTTTCAGAGCTTCTTTTCTGCTTTTCAATACTCTCCTGGTCTTGAATCACAATTTGATCAGACTCTTTTTCTGCTTCTTTTTCTAGTAAATCTTCATCATTTTCAGAGTCTAGTATCACTATTTCCAAATCTTTTTCATTCGATGCTTGATTTACATTTCAACTTTCCAGATGTCGACTTTCATGTCGAGCTTCAGGATCTGGAATTTTCTCAGGTTCTTCTTCAGAATCTGAATCTGCTGTAGTATCACTGTCACTTTCATCAGAATTTTCAGGTGGAAGTACATGAATAGTATGACTTGCGTGGATCCACATCTTCAAACCTTTGCACTTTACTGCATTTGTTGTGACAAGAATGACTTGCCTTGCTTTCTGCCACCTAGGTACTAGACAGTTTCTTCTTCGATGAACTTTTGTTCTTACCCAGTCACCCGGTAACAAATCATGTGCTTGTTCTTTGTCTCTTGTTATCACTTCAGTTCCCACCTGATGGAACACAGAAGTCACCACGTCAGACAGGTTTCTGCAGTATTCCAAAATGACGCTATCATTAATAGTCATCAATTTTCCTACTGGTATAAATGCTTGTCCCATGACTCTGCCCATGAGAATATCATGAGGACTTAAACCTGTCTTTTTATCAGGAGTACTTCTTAAAGACATCAAAACATGTGGAAGTGCATCAGTCAACTTCATACCTGTAGCTAAACACATTTTGCCAATTCTGTTTTTAATAGTTCCATTGACTTGCTCAACAACACCTGATGCTTCTGGCCTGTATGCACAATGTAGCTTCTGTTCTATATTCAAAGCTTCACAAACCAATTTTAACAATCTGTTTTCAAAATGTGTTCCACGATCACTTTCCAAGGTCACCGGAAAACCGTACCTCGGTATTATTTCTCTTAACAGTAATTTTGCAACAGAAACAGAATCATTGTGAACGTAGGAAACGCTTCAACCCACCTTGAAAACAAACAGACTATCACAAGGATATAATGTAACTTGTTGTGTGGAGGCATTTCAATTAAATCCATTTGTAACCTGGTGAAAGGACCACCCTCCCGTCCTATGGTTCCCATGCTCACAACTGTTTTTCTGTTGGGGTTCATTTGTTGGCAAATCAAGCACCCTTGGCAAAGAGACTCTGCAATAATTCTGAATTTTGGGTTATACCAAGTCTGTCTGAAAAGCCTGAACATAGAATCTCTTCCTATATGTCCCTGTCCATGATACATCCTAGCCATGTCAGCAATCATACTATTTGATAAAACTGGTCTGTCATCTTTGTATACCCAAATCCCGTCTTCCTCTCGCTGTCTGCAACCTGCTTTTAACCAAGTGTCCTTTTCCTCATCATTTGCCTCATCTTGTAAATCTTTCACTCCCTGCCAAGTTTCAACTACAGATGTTAGCATAAGTGAGCTCAAGACATGTTCATCATTCTTTTCCCGAATGATTGAATAATTGTTTTTCGCACAGTACCTCACTATCTCGTCTGCATAGGCATTTTCCTTTGTAATAAAATCTTCACCTTTCTTATGTGCTGAACATTTCACAACAGCAATCTTTTCTGGTAGTTGAATGCCATCGATCAATCTCTCGATCAAATTTTGCATTTCTGATAGGAGTACCTGCAGAGGTTAAATAACCCCTTTGAGACCAGAGTTGTCCATAATCATGCACAACTCCATATCCGTACTGACTATCAGTCACTATAGTGATTTTTAGATCTTTTGCTTTTTCACAAGCACGAATCAAAGCAATTAATTTTGCTACTTGAGCTGAACGAATTCCTTCAAGACATGATGCTTCAATTACAGTAGCAACTGTGCAGACAGAATATGCAGCTCTCAGAAAACCCTCCTCTGTTCTCAGACAAGAGCCATCAACAAAGTAAACAAAGACTGACACAGGCAAAGGAACATCTTTAATGTCCTGCCTAGTCTTGGTGCAATATTCCAAAACATCCAAGCACTCATGATCGATGTCGTTTTCATTCCTGATTTCTGTTACAGTACCATCAGGCAATAATGTGGAAGGATTTAAATTCACACATCTTGCTATCGAGACGTTATCTGATCCCAGAATAACTTTCTCGTATTTGGTAAGTCTGTTACTTGTTAAATGTTGTGTTTTACTTCTAGTAAGGAGAATTTCAACAGAATGGGGTACATAAACTTTTACGGGAAATCCCATTATAATTCCCTCACTTTGCTCAAGACTCACACTTGTTGCTGCTACCGCTTTTAAACAACCTGGTAATGCTTTTGCAACCGGATCAAGAACTGCTGAGAAGTATGCTATTGGCTTCCTCAATTTTCCATGTCTCTGAATTAGAACAGACAAAGCACATCCTTCTCTTTCACTGCAATATAGCTCAAAATCTTTTTCATAATCTGGCATGCCTAAAGCAGGTGCTTCACACAAGCTTCTCTTTAACTTCTCAAAAGCTTCCATTTCAATTTTTGTCAAAATAATTGGGTCTTTTATATCTGATTTTGTTAATCTCTGCAATGGTTTTGCAATTACCGAAAATCCACTAATCCATTGGCGACAATAGCCAACCATTCCTAGAAACATCCTGACCTGTCTCTGTGTTTTTGGAGGTTGCATTCCCTGAATCATTTTTATTCTCTCAATTGTGACTTGTCTGATACCTTTCGCAATTCTGTGACCAAGGTATTTTACTTCTTGTTTACAAAACTGTAATTTTGCAGGAGACACCTTATGTCCCTCATCTGCCAGGTGATTCAAAGGAGTAATTGTATCTGTAACACAGTTATCTCGGGTTTTTGCTGCTACGAGAAGATCATCAATGTACTGAACTAATGTCGATTTTCCAGGTAAATTTAGATTCTCCAAGGATCTTTATAACAACTGATTAAAGATAGATGGACTCTCAGTATACCCTTGAGGGATACAACACCATGCTAATATACGATCTTGGAACCTGAACTCAAACATTTGCTGGCTATCTGGATGCAATAGAACAGTAAAGAATGCATTGCAAAGATCAATGACTGTATACCATTCTACATCATGCGGAATTTGGTAAAGAATCACTGGTGGATTTGGAACAACTGGACAACATGGAACAACTATTTGATTAACTTTTCTCAGGTCCTGTACTATTCTGTACGTTCCATTTGGCTTTTTGATCCCCATAATCAGTGAATTACAAGGACTACTTTCAATTTCTTTTAGAACACCTTGTTTTATAAATTTGTCAATTACAGGAATTACACCTTCAATAGTTTTTGCTTTCATTTTGTACTGTGGAATGTTTGGAAAATCTATTCCGTGTTTCACTGTAATTTTTACTGGATCTAAATTTCTCATCAAGCCCATCTCATTTCCTGACAAATTCCAAATTTCAGCTTTGATCTTCTTTTTCAGTTCTTCAGGTAAATTGTCTTTATCAATTGCAGGAAATAATTTACTTTCCTCTGCTTCAACCATTAACATTGTCAATTTGTAAAGCCCATCTTCTTCTAGTGTCTGAAGCTCAATACCCTCCGATGAGCAATATATTTTACAGTTCATCTTGCAGAGAATATCTCTCCCTAGCAAGTTTACAGGACTGCAGTTACAAACTACAAATCTGTGTTTCTCTTTAAATTTGCCAATTTCAATTTTCACAGGCTCTGTCAAATCTGTTTTAATCTGTTGATTAGCTACACCAACTACTTGGATGCTTTCCCCAGAGAGAGGCAGGTTTTCTATTTCCACTGATCTAACAGTAGAACGGGTAGCACCAGTGTCCACAAGAAAAGTGATTTCTACATCATTCACTTTGCCATTTACAAATGGACCAGACTGGTCAACCTCAAGAGTGGCTCCAAGCACACACTCTTCCCCCTCTCTCAGGCACCGTCATAAATAATCAGAATCACTTCCATCATTTTCTGTCATCAAAAATTGTCGAGAAACATTTGGTACATTCACTCTTTGTGGTCTAATTACCTGTTCACCTCCGCTGAATCCTGTTTCCGAATTATACCTCTGACCATTCACACAGTTTGGTAACGGAGGCTGTGGAATCTGACTCTGTTGATTCACTAACTGTCGCTGTAGCTGTTGCTGAAGATTTAACTCATTTAACTGTCGCTGTAGCTGTTGCTGCAGATTTACATCATTCTGCATCTGTGGATTTAATGATGCATTTTTTAAATTTCTGGGCGGGTTTTTACATTCGCGCTTCCAGTGTCCAATTTCGCCGCAATTAAAACAAGGTAACTTTTGTTTTAGCTCTTCGATATTAACATTAAATTTCGGTTTATTAAAATTACCCTTAAATTTTCCTTGACCCTGATTTTGATTAATATTGACATTTTTGTTTTCAAAATTTGCAATTTGCTGTTCAGCTACTTTCACCTGTGCCCACATTGCTTTCTCTTTTAATTTCTTTTGCTTGGCGTCTATCTCATCACTACAGTATGTAGCCTTTCTCAAAATATCATCAACTGAGAGTGATTGCCATCCAACAATTCCATTTCTAATCATTTCTCCAATTTCAGGTCTCAGACCATAAACAAATCTGTATATAAAGTGGCTCATGTCCTTTTCACTTAACTTTTCATAGCCACTGTCCTGTTTAAAAACCAACAGTAGTCTTTCATAGAATGAATGTACTGACTCTTTTGGTTCTTGATTTGTTCTATCAATTTTAACCCAATCAACTTCTTATGGAGCAATCTTATTTTTTAACCAGTAAATTACTTTATCATACAGTCCCATGACTTCCGATGATGGAGCACCTGTTGCTGCATCTTGAGCAGGTTCTACTTTAGGGCAACTTACAGAGACTTTACATTCTGTCCAAAGATCTGACGGGACAACAATATCAAAGAATCCATCCAGATCAATCCACAGAACTTTTGAGACTTTTATGAATCTGTCTACCTGTCGATACCATTCCACTGGCTTTTCTCTCAATCGAGGAAAATCATTTGTGAATAACAAGATATCCTGTCTAGACCAGGGAACATGTACATAACCACCTCCTGCTATTTCTCTCAATGGGTACTGATTAGCCACCATGCCCCTTTCTCTCCTTTCTTCCTCTTTCTTTTTTGTCCATTTCACTCTTCATTTGCTTAAATCACCCATTTTTTTATGTACACAATCAAATCTTTTATATGCAAAATTCTTCCCATTGCATTAAAATTTTCAATGTCTTTTTCAGAAAATTCTAATCTGTAATGTTTTCCCAAATTTTTTTGTTTGCTCAAATCAAATTCTAACTCTGCAGCCAATTCTTCTAACTGTTCATATTTATTTTTTGTTTTCCATTGTACACTTTTACAAATGAATAATAATTCATCATCTTGATAATGCTTTAAACTGTCAGGACCAATATTGCCAATAATTAATTCTTCTAAATCCGCTTTTAGTCTGGCAACATCCAGTTTTGGGGAAGCTACATTTGAATTATTAACACTTTTCTCTGGGGTTTCAGTATCAGATTCTGCACCAGCTGGAGTTTTACATGTTGGATTTTCATTAAAAGTTGAATCTGGCATCCTCATTAATCTATCTCTGTGAATTTCTGACAAATCTGAATAAAATTTTTCAGCTATTTTTTTAATTTCCGCATTTAATGGAATTGTTAAAGCTGAATGTCCCATTTCTTTTTAACCAAAAACTGGATTAACCGGACCAATTGTTATTGGAACTGTTACAGCTTCTATACTTTTAGTTAGCTGTTTTACTAATTCTTCTTTTGATCTGAAATAATCTGAAGCGCCTGGTATTTCTGTACTTTTTTCTAATATTAGGCTCTCAGAAAAATTTCTACTTTCACCATATGTAGTAGAATTAGTTCTCGTATCTACTCTTTCCAGGGTTCTTTATTATTTGGGTAAAATCCAGATGATTCCTCATTAAGTGGTGGTGCACTTGGTGTGGTCTCTGTAGAAACCATCGGGGTAGACCATGTACAAGCTGGTTTAAAAGGAGTCTGTTTTCTATTAGTAATATACATTTCTTCTAAAACTGAATCTTCTACTTCACTTTCTTCAATATTATTTTTCTTTTGAGTATTCTTTTGACCTGGTATTTCTGTAACCATTACCCTTACTGGGTAGAGACCATTACACATGTCTGCCTGTCTCCTTCGACGCATTCTATCCTCGTGAGTTTCTCTTTTAAAATTCGATTTCGGACTTTTTATTATACCACAACTTTCCCGTTGTAGTTCAAACATCTCATGCTCCCATTCAACTAAAGCCTCAAATTCTGTTGGTCTAGGTCTCGGCACAAGAGCCATCATTTTTTTCTCAAATTTTTCAAGATTCTCATATTAAATGAGCCATCTTCTGGCCAAGCTAAAACACCATCATTCTTGGTATAATCCATCCAAACATCAAACCAGAGGCAAGTATGATAACCATATTCACCTTCCATATAGGCTGCAGGTGTTTTGTACTTATGAAGTAACTTTCCACCTCGCGTTTCGATTTTCTTATCGGGTAAAAATATATTTTTTAATTTCTGAAGCCATGTAAGCTTCTTTTCTTCTTTCTTGTAATAATAACTCATGTTTTCAATCAAATCTGCTTATTTCAAAATGATCGTAAATATTTCCTGGTTGTTCCGCAAAATCAACCAATCCGTGCGCGAAACATACCAACAAGCCAATTAGGTTAAGCTACGTCACCACCTTGCTCAACCAATAGAATTGCTGCTTTTAGACTGAACCAATCAGCTTACAGCTTAACTCAGTCACGTTAACCAATCATTGCGCTAGCTGTGACGTATGTTAACCAATCACAGCGCGGACCCTGTGACGTACACAGCCGCTGCAGCTTCTTGTCTCTCACTCCTAGAGCTCACCCCTCCTTCACAAAATATTTTCACAGCGCCATTTTAAGAAAACTTTCTCAATGAATTTCAATTAATAACAACAAATAAAGAAACCATTTGTCTGTTTCGCTAAATAAGGCGATAATTAATACAATCATTTAAGTATTCTTTTAAGTGAAATAGACTACGCTATTTTCACAGAATATATTCTAACAAGTAATAACAAACTCGTTTCCCTCTGAATGCACATAAAGTAGCAATTCAAAGTTTGACTTGAACGCAATTACAAAATCATTTACGCACTTTCAAACGGAAAGTTTCCCTAACCATACATACATGAATCTTGGTAGGACTTTAACCAACCATAGAAATCCACATTTGCCAGTAAGAATAGACAACGCTTCCTTACCCTTCACACAAGCTCGGATAAAATTCTACTACTCTTTTCGCAGTGAGTTTTAAAACAGGCTCTTAGTCCTTATACTCGAAAGCTACGATTTCATAGACTATCCTCACTATACATTCTACCTAGCACACCTAAAATCCCTAATTTCCTGTTGTATGTCCACAACACTAGTGATATATGACAATACCACTATTTTGAAACAGAACAAATGCACTGTGTAACTTTGCTAGTCACACTACTCATATGCCGGCACAACTAGGATTTTTCTCACTGCAAGAAAAAAACCTTTCGACTACATGTAACAAGTGAACAAACTTAAAATATCTTAAACATCGATTTTATGTACCATGTAGCATGTCAGTTACCATAGCAACCGTAACTCTGCTACCAAAAAATGTATCCAGTGCCCTTATGGAAAATATGTCATAATAACGCTACCCAACTCCACAATATTCACCATTAATCATAAAACACTCACTAGGCCCATAAACTAACGTGACATATTTTGAGCAACTGAATCATGTGACCTAATTAATAAAACTTATTCACAAAAGATATACACATTTATGTACAACTGCAGTATAATGATTTCACTATGGTTTTTGTAAAGCTTTGTGTTTAATTAAGTCACTTAGGCAAATGGATCTGCTGATGGTAATGACTACGAAATAACAAGACCAGCTTGTCTTTTCAAAATTTTTATTTATTAACTATTTATTCAAGGATGGTGCATTTTATTAGAGGAATAGTAAATTAGACTGACAGTTCCAAGCAAAATCATATAACATGTTAAATGAAGAATAAACAGTTTACCATTACCTAAGCCCTATTTTTCCCTGACTAAAAACTCATTTCTCCTAAGAAATAGAAATAAAGTCATTCAATCCTATTAATCCTTACGTGCTCCAAAAAGTCCTTCAGCACGTCACGTCTAACAGGAATCAGAAGAAGATGAGCAGCGAGAGCCCCCTCCCTCCCATGGGGACAGTTTTTATACCTTTTATGACTAACTAAAGTATCTTTATCGCACGTTTTTCAGAAAATTCAAACTTCTCATTGGTTGAGTCATGTCAGACCACTATTAGGTCACACTTTTCTGACCAAGTCCGGGGCCTCATCATAGCCCTTATTGTTCTTAGTTTCACCATCCTTTTCCCTTCCTCAAAAAGATACTTTTGACGGGGAGAAACATTTACTTCCTAATCTTGGCAGGCCTCACGGCATCCTGTCCTTGGAAATGTCACCAAGAACACATTCAACTCGACCAGGATTATTTCTGCATTAAAAATTGTCTGTTCAGCAAAATGCTTTGCGCATGAGTGAAGGCTTTACTCTGGTCAAGTCTTGAAAACCGCAGCACTGCCAGCCATCTTGTTTAGGCCCATTTGTAAAACTAATGTATAAACAAACACAAAACATCAATTAATAAAACGAAATAGAATTCGTTCTGGTACCCACCCACCTTTACTAAATATTAACCCATTATTCTATGTTACCTAGCAGAAGCAAATAAAGCAACAAATAGAATTGTGCAACATAAGGACAGAAAGACAAAACATGAGCACACGCAAATAAGCACATGCCATTAATAAACCTGCCGCATTTAATTTCTGACAAAACAATAGACATGATTAGTTTATTATTTTTCACAAACAAGTATTTGCAACATAAAGTACATAAATGAGCACATATATTAATACCCACGTGTAATGATTTGCAATTTAATCTAGGTTGGTTAATAATATTCACTCCATTCACATTAGTATAATTATTTTGTTATGGAAGTTTAACTTTGCGAGTCAAAAACAAATTTTATTTTAAAATCTCGCTTCATCAAGGGCCTCGATGTCCTACGTCACAAGCAACTGAGAATTTTCATCGAATTCCAATCCTTCCACTATTCCTATCATATGGGTTGAATCCTTGATGTACGACCTTTGTTGCTGAACTACAGGTCTTAAAAAACTATCGATATATTTGGATAAAGGTTCCAAAGGTGACCCAATACAACTCACAATGGGTCTATGGGGGGGGTTTGTAGTGCTCTTATGAATTTTAGGGAGGCCATAAATGGCCGGAATTCTAGCTTCGGTTTGGGTTAAAAATCTAAATTCACTATCTGTGATCCACTCATTATCTTTTGCAAAAGTCACCAATTTTAATATTTTATTTTAAGCGTGGACCACTGTCTCATAGGGACCTTTGAGTAATGTTCCTCTATATTCAGCATCCGCTGAATTCTATATTCGTAGTCGGTGGTGTCAAAAATGACCTGCGGGCTTAATTGTAATGTTAAAGTCATTCTAAAGTGCTTGCAGTGCTTCCCTTTGTGCTAAGCTCATATTGTTCTGGGTGGGTGGAGGATTATTCCAAACACTCCTAATTTTGGCCTCCACTTTTTCTCAAAGATTTCCACATTTTTATTCACCATACTTAAATTGGGTTTGAAGACTGATTTGGGTTTTAGTCCTGATACACTTACTTCTGGGTTGTAATCTTTGTTCTCGAAGAAACGGTTTAGTCTGATCTTCCTAAAAAAGGCTCTTAAATCTTTTTCTAAGTTAAATTTATTTATGTGTGTAGTAGGTGCGAAAGTGAACCCTTTCTCTAACACTTCCATTTCTCTAATATTTAATGTTCGTTTAGAAAGATTAATGATGGGGAATCTATTTAGCGCCAATAATGGGCATTCCTGGTCTCCAGGAAGCCATCCTGTTGGGGGTTCCTCGTGTATTGGCCTCTCCCGTAGGGTCTGGGGTATTTTCTCCCTCCCCTGGGGCATTGGCCTAAAAAAGATGGACCTGATAAGGATGATGGAGCGGCAGATGGGCCTGCATTCTGATCATATCTTTGAAAATTTTAACCTTGTTCTTGTCTGTTATTGGGGTCATCCTCACTACCCGACCCTGATGATTCCGAAAACGTAATTCGTTTTCTACTTCCCCTCCAATACATCGGTTTTTGGAATGATGGTTTTTCCCAATCGGTATCATTTCTGGGTTGGTAGTAATCTTTACCCAGATACGGGTAATTGTTTTCAATGGTGTATTTCTCAACATCCTTCCTCAGTTTTTTAATCTTCTTATTAAGGAGATACTCTCTATATCCATTGACTTCGACCCCTAGTTCTTCTAACATTTTTTTTGCGTCTTCAAGTGCTGAGTTACTATTAATCTCAGCTTCAAGTTTGTCTATTTCTTCTTTTTCTAAAATGATCATGCCCTGCGCGGTTTCTATAATTAAAATAATCCAATCTCTACTACATCTATTAGAGATATGGGACCAGGTTTTAAGACCTTTTCTATTCTCAATGAACAGCCCTGGCTCATTCCTAACCTGCAATCCTATTGGGATTACCCCTGATTTCACATATTCAATTAGGAACTCAGTATGCATTTCTGTTCTTATTAATTTTTTCTTTAGGTTTAATAGTTTCCCCCATTTTTCATTGTTGCCAGCCAATAGGGTCACTTTATCGCCTTTTTTGGTATTCATATTTATAATTTTGTTAAACTGTTCTTCACTGAATCCATATGTGATTATGGTATCCATTCTACCCTGAGGTCAAAATTAACTCTATCAGGGTCCGAGAACTACCCAGGTGAATCTGGGAATGATAAGTAGAATTCTACTTTCCCTCAGCCCAAAGGCTGTACAGATAATGTGAAAAAATAAAAGGGAATGGCCCGACAATCCAAGGGACAGGGTACCAAAGAATCAAGTAAAATACAATATCCCTTGGGATCAAAGGTTCATTTCATACATCCATCCATGCATTCACCACTCACTTTGACAATACTGCTGTGCTTTCTAAATCTGTGCGTAGTGTTGGATTACCAACCTCCCTATCTGGGGACTTATAAAGGCACCTAAGCAAGATGTTGTTACAATCCATACATTTTATTGATATCAGCAATTTTATTAAAAACCATAAAATATCACATTGACATAAGCACATAAACAATAAAATCACAAATTGTCAGAATGAAAAAGATATTTTAAAAAACCAGAAAGAGACACCAAGTTCCGTGATTTCAATCAATAATCATCGGTGTGTCAATCCAAGGGAATCACAACATGTCCATAATCCAATCGATCAGTTCAAGGATCTGGTTCCGTGAATTTGACATATATAACAAATGCGTCGACGCGTTTCGGTGTATTGTTTCATAAAAACACCTTTTTCAAGACCACAGTTTTGTCTCTTTCTTATTCGATCAAGTTTAAAATTATCTAAACAAAACAGAACAATAAAATTATGAAAAAATACCAACGTTTTGCATCAATAGCTGTTTTAAAATCTAAAAACTGTACAACTGCTCAGGTGCCAATAACTTCAAAGGAGTTAAACTTCATTTACACATTAAATCCTATCTATGCCCTTGGTGGGACCACTCATTAGCATAATAGACGCTATGCTCAGAAACAATATTTCATTGTGGAAATTGGAAGGATACAATTTCAAGAAAGACAAAACAATTGTCATTATCATGATGGTAAAAAAAATATAATATATACACTAATGTGCGTAAGTTCGCTGTATTACCCTATGGTGACCCCCTATTCTGGGATTCTGTTCCTAATGTAGTGTCCTATCCATCATACTCATTCATACATTCACATATATTCTCATTCTTAAAGGCACATCCCTACTGTTCCAGGACTTTGTATGCGTCAGTGGATGCAGTAAATTTCAACGTGGTAGCTTTCATCCAAACCCAGGGGTGCAGCCTCGGGGGGAAGGGCGGTCTAGAGTTTGTCACCCCCTAAACCATAATGATGGGAAAAACGAGCTTATTTTAGTATTGTGATTCCGCTCATATTATTATTTCTCATATGACTAATAGTGCAAAAGAGCATGGACTGTTTACCTTGATTAAAATGCCCAATGTGCTCCGTCAAGTGCCTCTTGTAGGTTATGGATCCTTTAATCGATCCTCAGACTGCTATCTGTTATATAAGAAAAGCACCATACTTAGGTTTGCCATGTTTAACTCACTATACTAAAAAATGAGCCTCCATATCTCATGTAAATGGTTTAAAGATTTAAAGTCTCATACCTATCAAGCTTTGTCCTGAGATATACAAGAATGCGACAATTCGGAGGTTCGTAGCCCGTAATTTCTTTTCCGAGGGTGCTTCAAACTCAGAGGGTTAATATTGCAAGGCAGATGCTTAGGTGCCTTTATAAGTCCCAAGTTAGGGAGGTTGGTAATCCAACACTACGCACAGATTTAGAAAGCACAGTAGTATTGTCAAAGTGAGTGGTGAATGCATGGATGGGCATAGAATTTTTAAACAGTTCGCGGTTGGCCTGGGCTGACGTCATCTTCTTCTCGACGGCCCATTCTAGCTTCTGCTGTCCAGTACTTATCTGTTGTAGCAGGTTTTCCATACTGTCTATGGAGTTAGGCTGCCCGCATTCTCCACCATATGTGGGTCAGTCAAGAAACAGATACGAAACGATAAATGTTCTAGAGGTAATTTATTTTGGATAACAGCAAATGTCAGAAGGAACAGTCAAAACCAAATGAGGGAGTTGCCACTTCCGTCAGTGGGTCTTCGAGGAGAGGTATTCTGGCTGTGGGTCTTCACACGGCTCGAGATCGTCGTGGAGGAGAAGGGGTAAGAGATGCAACAAAGGACAAAGAAAAAAATTAACTGCCGTCAGTTTCTTAATACGTCCAAATGGAAGGAAAAATGTCCATCACCAGTGTTTTATAGCGCAGCGAGGCAAAACAGCAGGAACAATGTCTAGGCGCTAGCCCTGCATGTGCGTGCCTCCCTCCACCCTTCTAGATGGCTTCCTGCCCTGGGGTTCCTTGGAGTACACTGCCCTGATAAGAGCATGTACCTGTTGTAGCCACGTCCCTCCGGGAACGTGGCTGGTTACTTCGCTATGCCGAATCGGGTCCGGCGCCCTCTTGACCAGAGAGAGATCCACCTCTCTCTTGGTATTCTCGTCTGGTCCTCTCAGCTGGAATCCAGCGTCCGTTGTCGGGCAGGAAAGTCTGCTCAGCTGCTGCGGGTCTTCTCTTCCCCAGTCGGCTTGCACGCTGAGTTCCTCCCCTGGCCTCTTTATGACAGCGTAGGTGGGTCCGTCCTCTCCAAAGGGATCCGGAGTTCCGGGTTGGTGGGCGGGGCTTGAGTCCCGAACGTTCCGGTCCTAAAAAGGCCTGCAGTACCTTTGAAGCTGATGAGAACTAAAAAGAAAGGAGGGACGAGAGTTAAGGTAGGAACACGTCGGATTTGTCCTTCCCTGGCAAATCAACAGCTGGGACATCGTAACATCCACGGAACGCGAAATGACCAAAATTCTGCAAATTCCGCTAGCGGAACGGAATTTACCTCCCAGGCCTAGTCCAGGGCAACCCCGGTCAGTTGCAACTGTACCGTGACCGCATGCAGCTTCTCTTCGGATGTATCCCATTAGCTGTGCTACGCACCAGTTATAGGCTAAACTTCCACTATGCCTATTTTATCTGCATTCAACCTGTGTTCCTATGTCGCAGATACATCTTTCACTGGTCCTTGGATGTCTGCCTTTCCAACACATCCCTTGCTGCCCTAGACCATGAGCTGTGGGAGAGTCCTTAGTTGGAACACGACGAGGACTGCTTCAGTTATACACGTTTATGGGATGACTTTCCATGTGTCAGACAGGCTGACAGCTGTGCCTGTGCGTTTGCTCAATGGCGCCTGTGCCATGCGTACATCAAACCTCTCCCAGGTTGCCATGGGATGCTCCTTTCAACATTGTGGTGCGAGGAGCACATCTGTTCCTTCATACTGCTGGATTGGATGGGTGTACTTTTTGCTGAAGATCATTTGGATCGTCTTTTAGAACTGACTGACTTTGAAGCTGTCTGTGCCTTCTTTGATTCATAACTACTTAACAGCAACAGGAAGTGTTGGTGACTAATTCAATATTTTTTTGCCGTTTTAACGCCTACTGACAGGAATTGTCATCCAGCTCTCTGACTTTTGCCCTGTCTGTATTAGCTTTGACTCTGCTGACCTCGGGTTTTGGTTCTTTAAAGGCTACTGATTTACTAAAGTAAAGAAAGAAATACAGAATCCTCCGGTCCTGACATTAAATCTAGTATTATCAGAGGATAGTGTACCACCAAGTTTAGCAAAAAAAACAGTATACAGTGTTTACAATTTGCTATTCTGGAAGCACCATGGCTGGATGGTGAAAATTAATATTTGTAAAATGTTCAATATTCTTTTGTAACATGGCACTCATCCTGTGTTTACTTGTAAAGAAAAGCTTGCCTTCTGATACTCCTCGACCTCTCTGTAGCTTTTGATACTGTCAATCATTCAGCATTGATCCACATCCTGAAAACTCACCTGGGCTTCACTGGCAGAATTCCACAGTGGTTGATATTCCACCCTGCCTGCTGAAAGGAACTTGTTAAGATAGGAACTACATTTAACTGGAGTCTCCCTGTCACCTACGAAGGCTCCATCTTGCCAACCATAATTTTCCATTTTTATACAGACCCTTTTGGGAGCCATCCTTGCAGATAGCAACATAAGGATCCATCAGATTGCACATGATACCAATTCAATAAAAAATCTCAACTGACTACACAGACTCAAAGCTTCTTTGAACTAATCAAAACTTAGATGACAGCAAACTACTTGCTGCTAAGCACAACAAAGTTGAAATTCCTCCTGTCTTTCAACAGCACTATTAGAAATAGAATTGCACCCTCTCCAAGTAGGAACCATACATTCTAGTCAGGGTAAGGGGGATTACACTCAAATAACACATGCTCACCCACATGGTAGCTTGCCACAAGCAGTCAGGCTTATCTTAGAGGCAATGTGTAAAGTATTTGCACATAACACACAGTAATACAATGAAGACACTACAAAAGGACACCACACCAGTTAAAAAACAAGACCACAACAATACAAATCCAACATAGTTATAAAGATAAGAATTGTGCATGAATAAATGTAAAAGATAGTTCTTTCAAGTCGATAGCTCCATGCTGGGCTATCATGGTGTCATGAACAAAGAAATCAAACAGTTCAGGCCGACCACAGGTCGTGGGCCAGCTACGGTGTTGGGAAGACCAGTAGACAGTACCTTGGAAATGCGGGGCATTGTGTACCTTGTAATAAGCTCCGAAGATGCGGCATTGTCGGCACTTATTGTTTCCAGATGTCGATGCAGGAGTCATCGGGCCCTTGAAGTCACGCGTGTTGCAGATCGAACTCTGTGAGGTTTAAGTCAGAGGCACTGGCCTCTGCAGGCATCAGGGCTGCAGTGCGAAGTGGAGCCGTGTGGCGTGCGGTGCCCTCAGATTGCGGTGCAGGCAGCTGCTCAGAGACAGCATCCAGTGGTTATCAGTGAGACCAGGGCTGCTGTGCGAAGTGGGGTGGTGCTCATTGCGGTGCTGACAGGTCACGTGCAAGCAGCATCATCGTCATTGCTGAAGCGCTGTTGTTGGTAGATGATCTGGAGTCAATGGCGCTTGTGTTGGTGGACCAAGGCTCTGGTGTGGGATGGAGCGGTGCATCGTATAGCTTACAAGCGGTGCCCCAGGTCACGGTGCAGGCATCAACGTCGAGGTCAGCTTGGAGTAGTGTCACTGATTAGCCCAGGGTGGTGGTGCAAGCAGCAGCTTGGTGAAGGCAGTGAGACCAGGGATGCGGTGTAAAGTGGGGTGGTGCTCGTTGTGGTGCCTTCAGTTCACAGAGCCGGCAGCAGCATCGTTGATGGTGTCAGGTTGCTTTTTCTTCTGTTGCTGCACAAAACACACTTTTCCCAGTGTTGTTGGCAGGTGAAGATGAAGTCTTTGATGTTCCTGCGGCTTCTAACAGGAGGCAAGCTCTACTTCAAGGCCGTGGAGATTCTCAAAAAATAAGCTGCAGAAAGTTCAGTCCAGTCCTTTCACTACCCAAGACAGAAACAGCAACTGCTGGCCTACCCAACAAAGCAGCACACAGCAAAGAAGCAGTACTCCTCCTGCGGCACTTCTAGCTCTTCCTCTTGCCAGGTACCTTAGTCCAAAAGAGTTCTAAAGTTCTGGGGTCAAGGCCCCAATATTTATACTACTTTTCTCTTTGAAGTCTTAGGCAGAAAGTCCCCCTTGCTTAGTAAAAACAGTTTTGTCCTCCCTGGTCCAGCTTCACTACAGGAGGTGGAGACAGCATTGTGCAGAGCAGTCACAGCCTTTTCAGGTTTCAGTGACAACTCCTCCCACCACTCTATCCCAGGGTGGCCCATCACCATGTGCAGGGCACACCTCGACTCCCTTTGTGTGAATGTCTGGAGTGAATGCACAAGCAGCCCCTGTCACTTTAAACCAGATGGGGAATCCACATGCAGGCAGAGACACACAGGATGGTTAAGCAACAAAAAAATGCCCACTTTCTAAAAGTGATAACAAAAGGGATGATGGATTTTGAGCAAATCAAACACTCTCCCCCAGTCAACTGATCTGGGATTAACCCATCATCATTCTTTAGCTCACTCCACCACCCCAGTTCAGAAATGGCCATTTGCAAATCAGTCTGACCCTGTGCCTCATGGGAACAGTACAGCCCGAACTGCCAAGCCATGTCTTCCCTGGACCTGTAACAAGCATCCTGGCACCGGTTTCTGGCTAATCAGCCGTCATCAGCCAGGCTAGCTTGAATCCAGTGGCAAAGTGAGCAAGGGACCCACGTCTGGGTATGCCCTGCCAACCTAGGGCAAACAAAGTGATACCAAAAGGGATGATGGATGGAGCGTTTGAGCAAATCAAACACTCACTCCAGTCAACTGTTACGGGTTTAATCCATCATCATTCTTTAGCTCACTCCACCACCCCAGTTCAGAAATGGCCATTTGCAAATCAGTCTGACCCTGTGCCTCATGGGAACAGTACAGCCCGAACTGCCAAGCCATGTCTTCCCTGGACCTGTAACAAGCATCCTGGCACCGGTTTCTGGCTAATCAGCCGTCATCAGCCAGGCTAGCTTGAATCCAGTGGCAAAGTGAGCAAGGGACCCACGTCTGGGCATGCCCTGCCAACCTAGGGCGAACAAAGTGATACCAAAAGGGATGATGGATGGAGCGTTTGAGCAAATCAAACACTCACTCCAGTCAACTGTTACGGGTTTAATCCATCATCATTCTTTAGCTCACTCCACCACCCCAGTTCAGACATGGCCATTTGCAAATCAGTCTGACCCTGTGCCTCATGGGAACAGTACAGCCCGAACTGCCAAGCCATGTCTTCCCTGGACCTGTAACAAGCATCCTGGCACCGGTTTCTGGCTAATCAGCCGTCATCAGCCAGGCTAGCTTGAATCCAGTGGCAAAGTGAGCAAAGGACCCACGTCTGGGCATGCCCTGCCAACCTAGTACGAACAAAGTGATACCAAAAGGGATGATGGATGGAGCGTTTGAGCAAATCAAACACTCACTCCAGTCAACTGTTACGGGTTTAATCCATCATCATTCTTTAGCTCACTCCACCACCCCAGTTCAGACATGGCCATATGCAAATCAGTCTGACCCTGTGCCTCATGGGAACAGTCCAGCCCGAACTGCAAAGCCATGTCTTCCCTGGACCGGAAACAAGCATCCTGGGACTAGTTTCTGGCTAATCAGTCATCATCAGCCAGGCTAGCTTGAATCCAGTGCCAAAGTCAGCAAGGGACCCACTTCTGGGCATGCCCTGCCAACGTAAGGCAAGCAAAGTGATACCAAAAGGTATGATCAATCAATCAAGACATTTATAAAGTGCACTACATACCCTTGAGGGTCTCAAGGCGCTGAGGGGGGGATGTGGGGGGGGTGTGGGGGGGATGAGGGGGGGGGTGCAGCTACTGATTGAAGAGCCAGGTCTTGAGGAGTCTTCTGAAGGCCAGTAGGTCTTGGGTCTGCCGTAGTTTAGTGGGGAGGGTGTTCCAGGTCTTGGCGGCGAGATGGGAGAAGGATCGGCCGCCGGCGATCGTTCTTCGGGTGCGAGACACTGTGGTGATGGCGAGGCCTGCGGAGCGGAGCTGGCGGGTAGGGGTGTAGAAGCTGAGTCGTCTGTTGAGGTATGCTGGGCCGGAGTTGTGTAGAGCTTTGTGTGTGTGGAGGAGGAGCTTGAAGGTGACCCTCTTGTTGACGGGGAGCCAGTGCAGGTCTGTCAGGTGGGGGGTGATGTGGCTGCGGTGGGGGATGTCGAGGATCAGGCGTGCCGAGGCGTTCTGGATGCGTTGCAGCCGCCTCAGGAGCTTGACCGACGTTCCTGCGTAGAGGGCATTTCCGTAGTCCAGCCTGCTGGTGACGAGGGCCTGGGTGACTGTTTTTCTTGTTTCGGTGGGGATCCACTTGAAGATCCTGCGGAGAATTCGGAGGATGTTGAAGCAAGATGAGGAAACGGCGTTGACCTGCTTACTCATGGAGAGGGTGGCGTTGAGGATAACCCTTAGGTTGCCTGCGTGGTCGGTGGGTGTTGGTGCTGTTCCTAGTGATGTCGGCTACCAGGAGTCTTCCCAGGCTGAGAGCATTGACGCTGATCTAGGATAGCAGGCGGTTGGTGCGGCTGGTGGTCGTGGGGGTGGTGGTTGTCGGGCGGTAGTGGCGCTGAAGCTGTTGTAGATGTTGGCGATCTAGCGGTGGAAGAAGGTGGCCAGTGAGTCACAGAGGTCTTGTGAAGGTGGGATGTCGTTGGTGTTAGAGATGTGGTTGGAGAGTTCCTTCACGATGTTGAAGAGCTCTTTGCTGTTGTGTGCATTGTTATCTAGGTGATCCTTGAAGGAGGCCCTCTAGGTGGCTCTGATGAGTTGATGGTGTCTGCGGGTGGCGTTCTTGTGGGCTGTGTAGCTGTCCGGTGATCGTTCGCGGAGCCAGTACTTTTCTAATTTTCGGCATGTTCGTTTGGAGGCCTGGAGGTCCTTGGTGAACCAGGTGGCTTTCTTGCTGGTGCGGCTGTTGGAGAGTGTCTTGAGCGGGGTGAGGGTGTTGGTGCAGTCGTCAATCCATTGTCTGAGGTTGCGGGCGGCGGTGTTGGGATCGGTGGAGTCGGAGGGCTGGTTCTGGGTGAGGGTGGCGGTTAGCTGGTCTTCGGTGACTTTGCTCCAGCAGCGTTGAGGTCTCTGTTGAGTGTGGTGGTGCGTGGTGGGCTTCCTTAAGGTGAAGTGGATGCAGTGGTGGTCTGTTCAGTGGGGTTCGGTGGTGTGGTTGAAGGAGACGTGGGGGCTTGCGGTAAAGATGGGGTCGAGTGTGTGGCCGGCGGCGTGGGTGGGTGTTGTCACGAGCTGTCTTAGTCCGAGATTGGTGAGGTTGTCGATCAGGGTGGTGGAGTCGGTGTTTTTGTTCTCGAGGTGGAAGTTCAGGTCTCCTGGGAGGATGTAGTCTGTGGAGGTGAGGGCATGCGTGCTGATGAAGTTGGCGATGGAGGCGCTGAACTGCGGTCGGGGTCCGGGGACTCTGTAGACGAGGGTTCCTCTCAGTGTGGTGTTCGGATCGGTGTGGATCTGGATGTGCATATGTTCAGCGGTGCTGAGGGTGTCGTCAGTGTTGGTCGAGACTCTAAGAGTGTTCCTGTGGACCCTGGCGATTCCTCCTCCTATCCCATTGGTATAGTCCTTGCAGGTGATCTTGTAGCCTTCTGAGATGGTTATGGCGATGTCATGTGCTTAGGCGGGGTTCAACCAGGTCCCTGTCAGGAAGGCGACGTCCGGGGTGGTGGAGTCGAGTAGGTCCCATAGTTCGACGGCGTGTTTGTGGTCGGAGCGGGTGTTGAGGAGGATGCAGTTGAGGTAGTTGGGTTCCTTGGTTGGTGGTTTGGCTTGCCGGATGCTGGTGAAGCTGCAGCTCCAGCAGGTGAAGGGTCCTTGGGTGCGCTTCGGGGTGGCCCAGTAGCAGGCCTGTTCTCGGCCGGTTTTGAATGCGTGGAGGGTGCTGTCGTCGCACTTGCACTTTCTAAAAGTGGCATTTTCAAACACACAATTTAAAAAGCACCCTTACTAAAAGATGTTTTATTAAATTCTGAGCTCAGGGAGCCTAAACTCCATTTCTATATCTTTTTCCAGTTAGGCAATACACTTGTGAAATGTTACAAGGCAGCTCAAATAATCACCCAAGGGAAAGACAGAATTTCAATAGTGAAAAACGAAATGCATAGTACTTCATTATCAGGACATGTAAAACACACCAGCAAATTTACTGCCTTTCACAAACACTGCACCATGCCCATGGGCTACCTTGGGACTACCTTAGGGGTGACTTATATGTAATAAAAGGGAAGGTTAAGGCCTGGCAAGTGGGTGCACTTGCCAGGTCAGCATGGCAGTTAAAACTGCGCGCAGACTCTAAGGGGTCGATTAGGATGGCGGACGGAAACGTGTACCGTCCGCCGCGGAAGGTGGCAAGATACTCCGGACCTGTCCGCGGAAAATCCGCAACAGCAATTAGGATAAAACATGCAAAAAACGCCGACCGCGGCGTACGGAGCACACCAATCCCCGTCCGCGGCGGTCGGAGTACACCTGAGTCCGCCGCAGGCGGACGGAACAGTAAAAACACCGACCGCCGCGTACGCACATGACCGCGAATACATCCACCACCCCCGCGATACCTGCGCAATGTCCGTGTCCGCTATTAGGATAACTCCGCAAGTACCCCGGTAGTCACCGCCATCCACGTCCGCAGCGGTACAAATGCACCGAGAATCCGTGCACCACAGCGGAACGACAACACAAACAACATCCCTACTGTCAAACCAATGCCATACATTGGCACGGAAGTTAATCACCAAACACACGAAAAAAAACGCCCACCCACCGAAAACATCCAAACCAATCACAACACACAATGATCCACCGCCAAGCACCACACAATCCACACCTGGCAGCACTCCCACCTAGCACCTGACTGCCAATAACCATTCAGACACGGTCTAGACACACACCATAAAAGAACTCCCACCCACTCCACAACTCCTCTGCATCACAGCATAGCTGCTAGCAGGACACACCACTGAACTGAGACCAAAGAGAAATAGCATTCACACAACCCACACCCAAACACACCCACCACACAAACACCCACCACACCATTCTTACACACCACACACCTGCACCTCCCCATCCACGCAAACCCACACCCCGAGCACCACACACCATGGCACCAAAAAAAACCCCAAAATTCACTGACACCGAGTTGAAGGTTATGGTAGATGAGATTATCCGTGTGGAACCCCACTTATTCGGGGCCCTAGTGCAGCAGACCAGCATAGCCAGGAGAAACAGCATGTGGGACCGGATAGTCACCAGGGTGAATGCCTCCGGGAGCGTCCCGAGGACGAAGCAGGACATCCAGAGGCGGTGGCACGATCTAAAGACCCGAGTCAAAGCCATACGAGCCAAGAACTATCTCCGGGCTAATCACACCGGCGGTGGAACCCCTCCGGAGCCCTTACCCTACACCGAGTGGGAGGACAAGGTGATGACCATCATCCACCCTGAGAGCCTTGATGGACTTCCTGAGGGAGAAGAGGCTGGTAAGTACAAACCAAGCACCACGAGCACTACTACATGGTGTGCCTCACACAACTGTGAAGACACATCTCCCAGACCCCAACCCATGCATGCAGTCCACATACTCACCAACGTTGAAATCACTCCAACAGGCCCCCATGTCCATAGGGATGGCGGTGGTGGTGGGTGTGAGGGGATGGAACTACAACTCCCAACAGGCCCCCATGTCCATAGGGATGGCGGTGGTGGTGGTGGTGGTGGGTGGTGGTGGGTGTGAGGGGATGGAACTACAACTCCCAACAGGCCCCCATGTCCATAGGGATGGAGGTGGTGGTGGTGGTGGTGGGTGGTGGTGGGTGTGAGGGGATGGAACTACAACTCCCAACAGGCCCCCATGTCCATAGGGATGGCGGTGGTGGTGGGTGTGAGGGGATGTAACTACAACTCCCAACAGGCCCCCATGTCCATAGGGATGGCGGTGGTGGTGGTGGTGGTGGGTGGTGGTGGGTGTGAGGGGATGGAACTACAACTCCCAACAGGCCCCCATGTCCATAGGGATGGCGGTGGTGGTGGTGGGTGGGGTGAGTACCAGTGCAGACAGAATCGGCAAAAAAAGTGAAAACAACCTGTCAAGTCCACATTACTCATCCTCACATTTTTGTTTTGCAGGTCATCCTAATCTGACAGCTGGAAGCAACACCCGCCCTCCAGACTCGCCAATCACAGACGTCTCAGGGGACGATTGGCCAGCCACCTCCGGGGCAGAGGATGATCCCGGCACAAGCAGCCAGCCAGGGCCATCTGGCTCCCAGGTCACCCCTGCACCAACAACTACGGCCTCTGCCATTGTGACAACACCGGCCACTGTGACCTGCACAGCCACCACCAGCACCACCTCCACCACCACCACTACTACCACCACTCCTGCCCCTGCCACCCTGCCCAACCCAACGGCCAACGCCGTGCCAGCGCCATCCCAGCCACGCAGGGAGAGTGTGAGGCAAGGCAGAGATGCAAGGCCAGATCCGGCAGGCAGGAGCATACGCCAAAGAAGACGGGAGGATACCAACACACCCAATCCAGTGCAACAGTCATTGGAGGCACTGGGCAGGGTGGAGGTGAGCTACCAACGTGGTCAGGCACAGGCAGACCGGGCCCACCAGGACTTTGTAGATAACACTGCAATGTTGGGGGCCATTGAGAGGCGGCTTGGCCAACTAGTGGACATCTTCACCAGGACAATCAGGCCACAAACAACGCCACCGCCACCGCCACCGCCAACGCCACCGCCACCGCCACCGCCACCTGCGGCGGATGTGGTACCCGATGCCCCAGCGCAACCAGCTGACTCCGTACCGGCACAAAGACGGAGGGGCCGTCCGAGGCTGGAAGTGGGCGACAGCAGTGTGGAAGCAGCTGCCACACGCTCCAAGAGGAACAGAAAATGACTGTACCAGTACCTGCGCATGCCATTCACCCTGCCAACTATCCGGTCCCACCTGCCACAGGCCTGCTGTACTAGGCAGACACCACCCTATGTGGTGTCCGCACGGACATTTCATCTGCCATAACCTTCTACTCTCACTCCCCCACCCCTTCACTCATTTGTAAATATGCACCTACACCCATGCACAATTTGTAAATAAAAGCCACTTACTCACTCAATCATGTGTTGCCTCCATGTTTATTCACATGAATGCATCAGAAACAGATGTTACTAGGTACAGGTATCCAACTGGTACAGAATCATGGCGCTGCGGGAGTGACCTAGGGAAAATAGAAACCGCAAAGACACGTCAGGAAACATGATCACACTCATCAGAACACACTGCAGTGCAACATTTAACAACCCACACGCATCACAACAGTAATGGATGAGACGACACACATCATGGAGACGTGCATTGGCCACAATTTAGCACACACACACACATGCATGCATCACATAGCAGAACACAGAGATGAAGCACACCACTATGCCACAACACCAGCACACATTCACAGGGCATACCCAAGCAGCACAAGAGGAGCACACTCACAATCAAGGGAAGTAGCGATCAATGATCTGGCGCCTCTGGTCCACACCTTCCTCCTCACCACTATCCTCATCAGTTGACATGGCTGGGTCGGGAGGGAGAGAACTTGCAGTTCATCAGGGTCCAAGAGCAGTTCAATGTTATAGCGCACAGCCAGGTTGTGAAGCATGCAGCACGCTATCACGATCTTGCATACTTTGCCTGGTGAGTAAGGCAGGGCCCCTCCAGTCTTATCCAGGCACCGAAACCTAGACTTGAGCAGGCCAAATGTCCGTTCTACCACTCGACGTGTCCTACCATGGGCATCATTGTATCTCATTTCTCCAGCTGTAGTGGGATTGCGTAAGGGACTGAGCAGCCATGGCCTGTTTGGGTAAGCCGAGTCGCCTGTGTTGGTGGAAGAGAGAGAGAGAGAAACATCACAACCTGCATTGTGGGGCACACCATGCCACACAGATATCACTCCTGTCACCACAGCATACTCACCAACAAGCCACGCTTGTGCCGGACGCAGATTAGCCATCAGTTGGGGGACCATGCTGCTCCGCATGATGTGGGCGTCATGTGCAGAGCCAGGGAATCTTGCACACACATGTGAGATGATGTTGTCGGCCTGGCACACCACCTGCACGTTCAGGGAATGGAAGTGTTTCCGATTCCTATACACCTGCTCACGTGCCCGTGGTGCAATGAGAGCGATATGCGTGCCATCAATGGAACCCACAACGTGTGGTATACGACCCAGGGCATAGAAGTCAGCTTTGACCGCTGCCAACTCCGCCGCCTGAGGGAAATGTATATAGTCATGCTTGTACAGCATCATGGCTGTCAGTACATCCCGGAGTACCGTGCTGAACATGGCCTGTGACATTCCCCCGGCATCTCCAACTGTGTACTGGAATGTGCCTGTTGCAAAGAAATGGAGTGCCGCCATCACCTTTTGCGTGGGTGTCATGGAACCTGGATAGGTTCTTCGCGGCTGCAGGTGAGGAGACAATAGGGTCACAAGTTCCAACAATCGACGGCGATCCAGCCTGAATTTCCGGATCACCTCCTCGTCCACCATATCCTCCAGCACAGTGTATGGGCGATGGACATTTGGAGCCCTCCTGTGTGGGAGTAGATGGAATGGAAGTCAAATCACATACAACGAATGTGTGTGCACCTCAATCACATGTCAACGCCCTCTACCAACATGTAGTATCCAGTGTATGCTTGTCATATGTGTGACTCCTCTGATTGTCAGGACAACATGGATCGACGTAGCAACAATGTGCATCCACTAGCAACATGATGTTTAGCAACATGTGCAATGCACACTGTCTCACCTCAACATCACTGCCAACCAGACATGTGACATGACCCACATGTGTAGGCCCAACATCACATGCACACATGCAAGTACATGCACACATACTAAATTAAACACCCCCCCACCCCCCCATATCATGATGCACCAATGGCAACACCAGGAATGGTGGGCATACGGACATCACATGCATGGGGACACAATAGGCAACACACATGTACAGTACACAACAGAACCCCCACCATAGTCATCATCTGACACATACCACTCACTGACAACTGATTCACAGGTGCCCATACATACGGGATCTACTGTGTACATGTGAGGTACGACAAAATTGTGTAGGGTACTACCCGATGTGGACATGCACACGTGATGGACACTTGTGGCTCACCGATGCCCATGGTATGGACACACATGGGATGGAGCATGACATGTGTAGCCACGCAATCACGCACACAACCGTGAGCAGGCAGCTGCAGACAATGGTACAAGGTGCATCATCGGCTAAGATGCAAACATTGACCACGCCATGGCGGTGCACTGCATCCGCTGTTTACGTCTGGGCATATGCGGGCCGCCTTCGACATTCACATTGTCTGCACGTGCACAGACCGTCACGCCCACACACCGGCAAGTGCATGTGCAAGGTTCCGGGACGGATGGTCGATTTGCAACAATGTTGTATCACTGGCGCCTCCATGGCGGTGCACGTACACAGCGGGGGAGGTGCAGGCCTATACACCCTGTAGATGTACTCAATGGACATGCCAGTTCATGACCCCCCTTACAGTCACCTTGCATCATCCACCGTACACCGGCCGGAGCGGCCGGCCCATGAACAACCGCCGTGCCAGGCCCTGCCCAGGACCGCCGTGCCGGCCATGGCAACAACCGCCATTGCACGGCCCTTCCACTACCGCCGTGCCAGGCCCTGCCCAGGACCGCCGTGCCGGCCATGGCAACAACCGCCATTGCACGGCCCTTCCACTACCGCCGTGCCAGGCCCTGCCCAGGACCGCCGTGCCGGCCATGGCAACAACCGCCATTACACGGACCGCCAGGGAACGCCGGTAGTGGAAGGGCCGTGCAATGGCGGTGGTTGCCATGGCCGGCACGGCGGTCCTGGGCAGGGCCTGGCATGGCGGTTGTTCATGGGCCGGCCGCTCCGGCCGGTGTACGGTGGATGATGCAAGGTGACTGTAAGGGGGGTCATGAACTGGCATGTCCATTGAGTACATCTACAGGGTGTATAGGCCTGCACCTCCCCCGCTGTGTACGTGCACCGCCATGGAGGCGCCAGTGATAGTACATTGTTGCAGCTGAAGCATCCGTGCCTGAGGCTTGCACGTGCGGTTGCCGATGTGTGCCCGTGACGGTCCCTGCACATGCAGCCAATGGGAAGAGGGACGCTGGCCGCATACGGCCAATCGCAAGTAGCGGAAGCTGTGCACCGCAACAACAGGGCCAGTCATTGGCCCATTTCACGATCACGCTTCCAGGGCTGACCAATTGCTGGCGACGTATGCCACTGACACGTGCTGAGGGCCCTATATATGTGTGTTGGCCAAAATGAAACTTCCTACCCTGGGGACCATTGCTGCCTGTGACCATCACCTCGACCTGCTGCTGCTGCTGAGCTGACCACCGACTGCTGCCTGTGACCATCACCTCGACCTGCTGCTGCTGCTGAGCTGACCACCGACTGCTGCCTGTGACCATCACCTCGACCTGCTGCTGCTGCTGAGCTGACCACCGACTGCTGCTCTAGTGCCATACTCCGTGATCTTGCCATGTCGAGAGGCAAAGAGATCCGGTCTCGACCCTTCACCGCCGCGGAGCTTGATGTCCTCGTGGACGGTGTACTCCGCAACTATGGACGCCTCTACGGCGCACCGGGACGGGTGGTAAGTGCAGTGTGGGACATGTTGGTGTGCATGAGGGGGCCAAATGATCAGGCCTATTTCTATCTTAGCTGTGTAGTGTGGGCTAGACATATGTTCCTGATTGTGCATGGCTGCTGACAGTAACGTCTTGCCCCTATGTGTGTGACAGGCCACCTGTCCACTGACTTACACCCTTTTGTCTCCCATCATGGTAGGTCAAGCTGCACCTTCGCAAGGACCTGTGGAGGAGCATAGCACGGGAAGTACGGGCATTGGGGGTGTGCAACAGACGACATACACACTGCCACAAACGCTGGGACGACATTTCCAGGCTGAGCAAGAATGTAGCGGAAGTAACACTGGGCCTGATTCCAAGGACGCCCCGTCTGTCCCGACGCTCCATGACCCCTCTCATGCACCGTATCATTGCAGTGACGCATCCTGAACTGGCCGAACGTCTGAGTGCCGATCAACAGCAAACTAGCGGTGAGCATACTGTCTGTGTAGGAAACTTGTGAGTGCTATGCATGTATTGGTGCACAGACACACTATTGAGTTCCGTGTTGCGTATGTATGCCTGTGATGCCATTTTGGTCCCATTGGGTGGTACTCATTTGACATCCAGGTCCGCCATGTTGACACGCCACTTGCTTAGTAGTTGAGTGTAAAAGCACATCCCCTAGTGGTCCATGGCCCCATGGCAGAAAATGTGAGGATGACTGGTAGGGGTGGGCCATGTGCAGGATGAGGGCTCCTAAACCTTTGTCTGCTATGTGATTTGGCTATCCTGTTCCTTCTGTACGTGAGTGTGCCCATGACTCACACATCTTTTCTGTGCATTTCAGCTTTGACAGAGGACACTCAGCCACAGACGGTGGAGAGTAGCCGAGGAAATGAGTCCGGCTCAGACTTCGCACACACGCAGACTGACACGGAGGAGGCCAGCGCCGGAGAGGGGGACAGGACCGTCCCTGAGGACTCGAATGTGGAGACACCATCGTCCTCCTCGTCGGACACTCTTGGTGAGCCTGCACTGTTGTCACAGACTGGGAGTGGGCACTCATCACCTTCTGTCGTAAGACAGCACACAGGGCCCACACTTCCGCCAACTGCACCATGTACTGTTCGTGGCCGGAGGAGTAGGGGGAGCAGAGTGGCGTTCGGTGCAGGCACCGCTGCCCCTGCCACGGTGAGCCAAAATGCACTGTGTGCTGAGGCCGTTGATCTGCTGCGACAGCTGTGTGTGGGGCAGACCAATATGACAAATGCTTTCCAGGACCATGATAGGAAGTTGGGGCAGGTGGTGGCATTCATGGAAGGGATGCATGGCGATCTTGCAGGTCTACACAGGACAGTGCAGTCATTGGCAAGCAGTGTGTCGTCTGCAATAGTACAGTCGAACGAACAGGGTGCTACTTCTGTTTCACCATCTACACCGCTGGATGTCTCAGGGGGTAGTGATTATTCTGAGCAGGACTCAAATACAGGTTATTGCACTAGAAGCAGCGTCAGACAGCACGTCAGGGCACGCAGGGCACAGACCCCATCCCCTAGATCAGCTAAATCTGTTCACGTAGACGACGTCAGATGCACTGGAGTACACACACAGGATCCACAAGTGTTGTTGGGGGACATGCCTTCCGGAGCTACACAGGCATTCAACACGAAAGGTACTCCCAAGGCAAGGGATACTCACATGTCCATGGACTGTTCCTTGGACAAGGCCAGTCAGAAGACAAAGGCACCTACTAGGAGCAGGGAGACTCCCAAGGGCAGGCCCACAGCAGAGGTAAGGGACACTCCCAAGGACAGTGAGGAGACTAAGGCACCTACTGAGAGCAGGGAGACTCCCAAGAGCAGGCCCACAGCAGAGGTAAGGGACACTCCCAAGGACAGTGAGAAGACTAAGGCACCTACTAAGAGCAGGGAGACTCCCAAGAGCAGGCCCACAGCAGAGGTAAGGGACACTCCCAAGGACAGTGAGAAGACTAAGGCACCTACTAAGAGCAGGGAGACTCCCAAGAGCAGGCCCACAGCAGAGGTAAGGGACACTCCCAAGGACAGTGAGAAGACTAAGGCACCTACTAAGAGCAGGGAGACTCCCAAGAGCAGGCCCACAGCAGAGGTAAGGGACACTCCCAAGGACAGTGAGAAGACTAATGTGAAAAACAAGGGCCCCCTGAATAGAAATAATGATTCCTAGGACAGGGAAATAAACAGGTATGTGAAAAAATTCCTAGGCAATCATAAACAAGAAAACTAATGCAAGGAGGGACGGACGACTAAATAAATGCATATACATACAAGTACTATTTATTTATCAAAAAAACCATATATTGTACACAGAGTTGTTTAAAAAAAAAAACAGTTCATAAATCACAATAGACACAGTGAACAATTCATAAATCACAATAAACACAATAAATTATTAAAAACAGTAATAAGGCATCAATATCAAAATGGAACAACAATTAATAATAAAACCAGGGGTGGCAAATTTATTTCGACGCGCGTTTCGGCGTGCAAGACAACGCCTTCTTCAGGAGCCACACAATTTTTAAAATCAAGGATGGGGAATGATTATCTTCGTGCCCTTTCCTAATATGGCTACAATTCCTAACGTGCACCGCAGAGAGTCCACAGGGAATAGGGTATTTCTTACATCAGTGGTAAGTTTACCTTTTTAATCATATCCAAAGTTCTTTGATTAAGGACATCTGACTTGCAATATAAGGTGCAGCGCGATAAGTAGAAGAATAAAAAATGGTTTTATCAAAGAATTAGTTTTTCACGGTGCAATCTTTAAAGCCTTTCCAAATCGGCTGTAAGTTGCTTCCTTATTTGTAGTTGCTCGTGGCTCAAAACAGGGTAATGTCGAGCTAGTCTCGTAAAATTTTTTTTAAAACAGATTATAGTTCTATCCAGCGTCTGGCGTCTGTTATGTGTAAATTCACAGCTTTATGGAAGCGTCCCGTAGAAAACGATTAGCACTTCTACTTCTTTTCTCTCTGTTTACATAAACACTCGTTGCTCAAGACAGGATAATGTCGAGCTTGGAGTCAGTGGAGTTTCACGTGCGTGACGACTACTCCCATCTAGCTCCGGCGTCCGGCGTCCGGTCATCATTTTTTCACCGGACGCCGGACGCCGGAGCTAGATGGGAGTAGTCGTCACGCACGTGAAACTCCACTGACTCCAAGCTCGACATTATCCTGTCTTGAGCAACGAGTGTTTATGTAAACAGAGAGAAAAGAAGTAGAAGTGCTAATCGTTTTCTACGGGACGCTTCCATAAAGCTGTGAATTTACACATAACAGACGCCAGACGCTGGATAGAACTATAATCTGTTTTAAAAATTTTTTTACGAGACTAGCTCGACATTACCCTGTTTTGAGCCACGAGCAACTACAAATAAGGAAGCAACTTACAGCCGATTTGGAAAGGCTTTAAAGATTGCACCGTGAAAAACTAATTCTTTGATAAAACCATTTTTTATTCTTCTACTTATCGCGCTGCACCTTATATTGCAAGTCAGATGTCCTTAATCAAAGAACTTTGGATATGATTAAAAAGGTAAACTTACCACTGATGTAAGAAATACCCTATTCCCTGTGGACTCTCTGCGGTGCACGTTAGGAATTGTAGCCATATTAGGAAAGGGCACGAAGATAATCATTCCCCATCCTTGATTTTAAAAATTGTGTGGCTCCTGAAGAAGGCGTTGTCTTGCACGCCGAAACGCGCGTCGAAATAAATTTGCCACCCCTGGTTTTATTATTAATTGTTGTTCCATTTTGATATTGATGCCTTATTACTGTTTTTAATAATTTATTGTGTTTATTGTGATTTATGAATTGTTCACTGTGTCTATTGTGATTTATGAACTGTTTTTTTTTTTTAAACAACTCTGTGTACAATATATGGTTTTTTTGATAAATAAATAGTACTTGTATGTATATGCATTTATTTAGTCGTCCGTCCCTCCTTGCATTAGTTTTCTTGTTTATGATTGCCTAGGAATTTTTTCACATACCAGTGAGAAGACTAAGGCACCTACTAAGAGCAGGGAGACTCCCAAGAGCAGGCCCACAGCAGTGGATAGGACCACTCCCAAGGGCAGGGACACACACAGAGAGCAGGTGTCTGCTGGAGACAGGTGCACCACAGACGACAAGTCTGCTGGCAGGAACAGGGCGGCGAGCAGGGCACAGGCTACATCCAGAGACAACACTCCACCTAAGGATAAGGCACATCCTACGGACAAGGCATCTAGCATGGACAATGGCGCTATCAAGGACAGGCATACTTCACCCCTGGCTGCACTGAGGCTGATGTTTTCTACTAAACGCCAAACTGATGTCTCCGCGGCGGAGTCCCCCCATACCTCCACTCCCATCCAGGCCAGTCAGAAGCAGAGGAGGGTGTCCCCTGTTGTTGCATCCCCCATTACACATCATTCCGAGTCCAGGCGGCAGGCACAGAGCAAACGACAAGCAGGCTCCAGCACGTCCCCAGAAACCAGATCCCCGGCAGCAGTTGCTCCACCTATGCTGGGTGGTGATTCTTTGGAGTCCCCACCACTTGGCAGTCCAGTCCTGTCCAGGGTGCACTCACACCTCCCTAAGAAACGCAGACACACACCATTGACACCTGCCAACCCCGATTTGGCTCTAGGTGAGCTATCCCCAGCTCCCAGGCCCACCCTGCCTCCTGGCCCATACAGCCCTGTGGCTCATCATTTCAGTTGTCCCAGTGGCGCTGGTGCAGTTGACTCTCATGTATCAGATGGTGGCACAGTGTCAGTTGTGCCCTCTCCTGTTGCAGATCCTGGCAGGGTATGTGGGTCTATGGCTCACGTGTCAGTTAGGAGATCTGTGGCTGTGTTGCACACTCCTGTTTCTGGTGCTGGCAGTCTGTCTGGGTCAGTGGCTCACGTGTCAGTGACTACATCTGTGGCTGTGTCTCACACTCCTGTTGCTGGTGCTGCCAGTGTGTCCGAGGCAGGTAGTTCACGCAGTCCCCCTGATTCTGTGATGTGAGGTGCTGTACACTTCACTCAAATGTTAGTTCACATGGTGTGTCCGTTGAGAACTGCGTGGCACTCTTGTGGTCCCTGTGACGGTTTGGTAGGGACACGTAGTTGTGCTGCCTCTGATGTACCTGCTCTGTACTGCACAATGCCCTGTTGATGCTCTGATACTGCATTCTGCCCTATCGTTTACTGCCTATGATGTACCTGCTCTGTACTGCACAATGCCCTGTTGATGCTCTGATACTGCATTCTGCCCTCTCGTTTACTGCCTATGATGTACCTGCTCTGTACTGCACAATGCCCTGTTGATGCTCTGATACTGCATACTGCCCCTCTCACGTGCTGCCTCTGATGTACCTGCTCTGTACTGCACAATGCCCTGTTGCTGCTCTGATACTGCATGCTGCCCTCTCGTTACCTGCTCTGATGTACCTGTTCTGTACTGCACAATGCCCTGTTGATGCTCTGATACTGCATTCTGCCCTCTCGTTGACTGCCAATGATGTAGCTGCTGTGGTGCCCACTTTGCCCATGCTCACGCATACACTGTGATTTAACCCCTATTTTGTACAATAAAGGTAGTCTATCAGGTCTCGTGGTCTGTCGTTGTCATTCCTGCTTGCGTACTACTAATGTGTATTTGTATTTGCTTCTCATCATGGTTTCGGTAACATGACACTCCCCCTCCCTACGTCACGTCCCTTACTGGTATTACCCTGCAGACAGCCAATGGTTTGTGCCTTACCTGCGTCGTCGTCCATGGTGGGCCATGACTAGGACGTGGTGGATCGCGAAGAGCATCGGGAAAGCGTGTAGCGCTGGGTCCATGGTGTTGGTCAGCTTGCGGTGGGTATCTCTGCTATGTCACCTGTCTTCGCAGTGGGGATTCCGCCGTGTTCAGACAGGTTGTTTTTCCGCTGCGGTTTTATGTGTATTTTCCGCCATCTTGATTTGGGGGACGGTCTTCGACGTCAGTACGTACGGCGGGGCCTCCGGATGTGTTCCGTCCGCCACGGTCTTGTGTGTAGTTCGGCGGCGGAGCGTGCTTTTCCGTCGCGGACGGAAATTTGACACGTTTTCCTATCCTGATATGGCGGACGGAGTATCCGCGGCAGGCGGACACGGAAAAGGCTTTTTCCGCCTACTCCAGGGCCGCGGTGGCTCTTCCGTCCGCCATCCTAATGAGCCCCTAAGTGTCAGGACTGAAATACCTTTGAAAGGCTACTTATGTGGGTGCCACAACCAGTGCTGCAGCCCCACGGGTAACATTTGATTTACAAGCCATGGGCACACTCAGTGACTGAACTAGGGCAGCACTCTGGTAGGCAGCATACCATCAAAAACAGGAGGTCAGAAAACAAAGACAGGGTAAACATATCAAAATATGCCAGGCCTAACAAACACCAGACATTATCTTATTCAGTACTGGCTATCAAGCTTAAGCTTAGCAGGCTTCTTACTCCAACAAAGAAAACAGGTAACATCTCTTGGGTTAACCCTCAATGTGATCCTGTCAATAATAGAACACATTTCAAAGAAGATCAAAACAGCCTGATTCCAGCTCTCTCCTGAAAAAAAGTGAAACCCTATCTACCTGGGAAACACTTCAGACCACAGTTCAATATTTAGTCCTCTCTCACTTAAAAGGTGAAAATGCCCTGCTCAATGGCACAATTGCATTCCAGAGACCCCGACGCCCACCTTCATCACCATGGAAGTTGCCCTTCCACAAGTAGCACTGCATATCAAGGGGCTCGAACAAATCTAATCACATCACCTTTGTGCTAAATGATAAGCACTCCTCCCCCTTGAAGCCCAGATCATCTTCAAAATAGGCGGCATCATTTACAAGGCCCTCTACACCAATACTCCTGTCTACCTAGCAATTAAAATAACAATATCTGAAGCTGAAAGTCAGATGAGGAGCTCCAATATCACCAGATCATAGTTTAGGCTCTGGAGAAAGGAGTAAACAAGAGAGCAGGGCTTCTCACCTATGACTCCAGGCTCTTGGACAATCTCCCAACTGTCATAAGAAGAGCACCAAACCTCTTACTGTTTGGGGAGAAACTGAAAACTTACGTCTTAGAGGAAGAGCACCACATATAGGCTGACTTCTCACCCTTTTCACTAGTGCTTCCCCCTCTATGTAGCACTCAATGGCTTGAAAGATACGTTCACATGTTAGAAATATCAAAAAGTACAAAACATTAATAATTATTCAGAAATAATTTAGAACGCTCTCAAATACCTTTGTTAATATTTTCCTTCATGTGTTTATTGTTTTAGGTTTGTATTTCAAAGGGAAAAATGCCAGTTTTACTGATTTTGACATAACGATACAGGCAGTGCTGATAGAATACCAACTAGGTGGCCAACATACCGAGGGACTTATTGTCAAAGGACACCAAGTGACTTCCCCCTGGACTTTCCAGGGTCCCCATCATTCACTGTGAAAAACAGGTGTTAAACAAGCATTGACAAAGTCAATAGGTTCACCCAACGAGTACGGTTGGCTTTGGCAATATTTTGTGGTCATGTTGTATAGTAGTGCGGCTGATGTGCTGTATGGCTAAAAACGACAACAACAGAAAGCACTATGACGTGACCTGCGTAATGCATTTGTTTTTCAAAAACAGCACTTTGAAAAAAAACATTATTAGCCCTGTGGTTTCCTGGGACAACATGGAGGGCGGTGGAGAAGGACTCAGGTGGGGGGAGAAGGCCAGCAATAGAGAATGGGGGAGCTCACAGACAACAGAGGGTGGGTAAGAATTGGGGGCAAGCATTTGGAAAATGGAGGATGGGTGGGAGGTGCTGGGACAAGCACCCAGGCAATGTAGAGTGGATGGAAGGGACAGGGAGCAAGCAAACGGACATGGGAGAGTGTGCAGAAGGTGGTGGGGTAACCACACGGACAAAGGAGGATGGGTAAGAAGTGCTGGGGGCAAGCAGACAGACATTAGAGGTTGGGTGGGAGGGGTTGAGGCCAACCACATGGACAATGGAGGGCTAAGTCCAGCAAACTGATAACAGAGGGAGGGTGGGTGGCGGAGGAACACACAGGGGGAGAAATACATGATGGACACACCTGAAAAACACACTCTCATAGAGTGCTTATACAAAAAGAAAAAAAATAACCCCTGAAAAATGAGCAGTGGTACGACCTAAGTAATCCTCCCATGCTCCAGGGGAGGGACAAACACATGAAGAGGAAGAAAGCATACTGAAGCTAACGAATAACAAGGAAGCAAATGAGAGTGACGGTGAAGCCAACCAATGGTAAGCATTGGGCTGCCTCTTAGCCCCCTGTAAGGTTACATAATATCTTGCAAGAAACAGTGCATGTGCTTTATTTGATGATACTTAAAACAAAAATAAAGGCTGACTGAAGAAACTGGCAGTACACAGTTCTCAGCCTCGATGACAAGTAGCTGTAGCACCTTGTGTACCAATAGCTCAGGACTGCATACATTTTGAATTCTGGAAGCTGCAGAAACATGTCATATTTATTCACCTGAACAGTAGGATCATAATCAAACCACATGATTCCGAAGCCACAGCTGTACAGGCAATAGTCATCATCCCACAGGTGGCTCAGTGACGGCTCCTCCGCTATGGCGTAGGAGTGTCACTGCACTGCTCTGGGAGCAGTAGTTAAAAGAAAACTAAAATGATAATAACCATCGCTATTATCATTTTAATTTTGCGTTTATTGGTGTGGGCGGGGCTAGACTGGCAGAACAGAGGCCAAGAGTAGGAGTGGTGCTCCACTCTAAAGTGCGTATAACTGTTTGGCAGGCCCTCTCAGCCCGGCCAGAAGAGTCATGCGCACTTTGCATGTGCTGCACCCAGGCTGCATTACAGTCTGGGTACATAACATGTCCAGGCCCCCATTCCCCGTCTAAGCGTCGATCCACAGCGCTCAGACCAATCACAACGCTGCACTGCAGCGTTGTGTTTGGCTAGGGGAGTCAGGGGCCTGGGTGCTTCCTGCTTCAGGGGAGCAAGAGGAGGCGGGAGCAGACCGAGAGGCAGCGGCCAGCCTGGTGGCCGCCCTGAAGGTGTGTTTTAAAAAAAAAATTACAACCTCCTACCTTCCCCCCGCCCTGCCACCTTCGGTAAATAGTGGCCCCCACTGAGGTGGCTTACCACTAAGTAAAGTTTATACAGTACCAAACCATATTCACTGTAGTACTGTATAGTAACACCAATGGTCACATAGGAATGAATACTAAAAGCAGAGTACAGCAATGAACTTCCCCTAGATCTGAGATCTCTCCCTTCTTTACAGCACTTCCGCTCTGCGCTAAAAACCCTTCTTTTTCGGCAAGCATATATGTAAAGTTCCCTGGTTCTTTTCTTCCCTTTTCTGATTATTTTGCTAGGCGCCTTGATACCTGCGGGTCATTGTTCTGCGCATTATAAATTGCCTTTCATTCATTCATTCATTCAGCTATGATAACAAATGTAAAAGTGCACTGCCTGCTAGTGTGCATCTTTGCAATATATTTTACGCTATATTAGGTCCTTTCAGATTTATCATACAACACTCTCGTCTGAAAGCCTCAAACGCCCGACAACTATTAGCAAAACAACCAGTGTTAACTATATGGTAATACAACCTTTTAGACCACACTAACTGAATCAGCCTTCCAACTAAGGAGGCTATATCAGTCACAATAAGATAAGACTACACTGCATGTAAACAATACAAAGAAAAGTACTTGCCAGTGACAGATACTTCTAGCTGTAGAATAGCAAGTTTATTTGAAAGGTACACGCATGCATCCATGAAGATGGATGGACACATCGCTTATCTTCACTGAGTGCTACAAATTTTGAGCATACTTTTAAGAACCATTGCGCATCAAACATTGAATAAAAATATTAATTTGGTGAAAAAAAAGCATGCTCGCCATATTAGTAACTTAGTACAACTGCTTCCGACTGCTGTGGAATTCTGCCTTTGTGTGAAAAAGAATGGAACCGGAAAGCACTGCACCAAAAACCTGCTGAAAAGGGGCACGTGTTTACAACTTTCAGTAACTTAAATGGATGTTGTATTTAAGGATTATGGGCCTTATTTATGAGACCTTGCGTCACTTTTACGCCGCCGGTGCGTGAAGCACCAGCGGCATAAAAAATGCACCGTGTTGCATCCTATTTACAAAGTGATGCATCTAGGCAGATGTGTCATTTTGTAAACCTCTGCGCCATATTATACCTGCACCAAGTATATAATGTATGCAGTGTGGAGTTGCGTCTGTTTTGAGACACACCCCAGTAATTTGTCACTTTTGAGCTACAGATATGTCAGATATACTGATGTATCTGTAACTCCTTGCGACATGATGTGTCATACAGTAAATATGAAACATCCATCATGTTGGAAGGAGGGCGCACTGAGAAGTGATGCATCGCTGTTTTCATGCAGCAATGCGTCACTTCTTATAAATAGGCCCTATGTTTTTACCTCAGAAACTGGGACCATGATCGAAAAAAACACACATATAGTCTTTGACCAAATGTTTACATATTGAATACATTTATTACAATCGTGAAAAAGGAAGATGAATAACTAAATAAAGCAAGCTGACTACAACTCAAATGCACTGTTCAAACCAAATGTTTGTGACCTTAAATTAGTGATGGTTTGGTTTTATAATCTGTTCCATTTCTGTAGGAAAGTAGTATCTGTTTCTAATGGTTACCGCCACTTTTTGCTTGATGTTACACTGTTTTTTGACTAGTCTGACTGGAATCCTGCTAATCAGGACCCCAGTCTATCTGCTCTCTCCTTAAAATGTTATGCATGTACTTAGGTACACTCCAGAATGCTTACTGGGGTACCCTTATCAGTCCCTAGTATATGGTACACATGTACCAAGGGCATAGGTACCCTAGAGGCCTCCCATGAGCTGAAGCATGTATTATGCCACCCTTGAGAGGCCATGCAAAATGAAACTACAGGCCTGCCATTGCAGCATGTGTAAACTAGTGCTTGAACCACTTACTTTAGATGTACGTTTACTATATCTATAGGTCACTACACTTAAAACCTATAAGTAACCCCTATAGCAGGCATTGACAATCCTGAAGGCATGGTGCTGGGTTTTCCATGAGAGGGTGCCCCTGCATGAGCAGAGCCCCTCTGCAGCCTTCGGAGACCATTCTACCGGGTTGTCAGTGATGCAGCCAGACATATAGGTAGAGGTGCATTATATGCTCACGTAAAATGCTATCTCAAAACGGCTGCAACAAAACATGTTGTGTTTGGTATCAAACACCTTGGAATCATACCTCCACACAGGTAACCAGTGTGGGAGGTATGATTACAAACTTCTGAAGCAAGCTTTGTGGGGTCACTGGTCTTCCCGGTACCAGCCTTCTCGACCCGGGCAGCACAAAATGGTTGCTACCCACCAGAGACACATTTCTGCCCTCCTGCTGCTCAGCCAAGTTCGAGCAAGGGAAGGAAGGACAATAGTCATCCTGTCACAGGGAGGTGTGACCACCTCCCACACAGTATTTAGTGTACTGGGGCTGAGTGGGTACACTTCTAAAGTGCCTTAAAGTCTGCATCTGAGGCACACTTGGTGTCCCTGTGCATAGTCCAGTTCAAACCAGTCCTGGGAGCCGTTGGCTCCTGCCCTGGTGCAAAACTGGACAACAGACATGGGAGTATTCTCCTCTCTGTCCTGACCCTCCTTTGGTAGGGTCCCTGAATTTGTCCAACCCTCTCCCGTGGGTACAAAAGGGCTTACCTGGCTGTAGGACCCTAGATTTCACGTGGACAAGATTCTGATCAAGAAACCACTGAACTTCGACCTTCTGAACACTTTGGACTTCGCTGGACTTCAACTGGGCCCGACTTTGTCCCCCTCTCCGTCCAAAGCATAGTCTGTGCCCGTGCACCATACAGGCTACAGGCAGGACCTGTGGAGCATCACGGACATCTGAAGTATCTCCTCAACGTCTTCTGGTCCCCATGGCTGCAGAGTCATGGTCTCCATCTTCACACCACAAGCACTCATCTACTGAGCCCCTGGTCACTCCTGAGTGATCCAGACTCTGTCCCCTCTGCTTTCAGGTTCCTTCCATCAAGAATCCACCTCTGGGTTCAACTGGACACTTTTCTTCTTTCCAGCAGTGGCATTTCTCTGAAGACTCCCATTGAGAACGGCAGCGGTTTCCAATGCCAATTCGACCCTTTGCACCCGGCTTCCCTGGGATAGGTAACTCTGTTACTTCGGTATCCAAGGGTGGAGTGGCTCTCCAACCTTCTATGTTCTAAAGGGTTTCTAGGTAATCCACTGGGAAGGGTCCTTAAACACTAAAACTGCAACCGCGACTCTCCCATTCAATTATACGTAGCACGCGGTCGTGTTCTCACACTGCACCCATCCTCATTGGGGTTCCTCCTTACTCACCTTGGGTGCTTCCTTGTGATCCCAGCGATTCTACAACCTGTAGACACTGTCTTGACTCGATTCATGGTTCTTATACCACTATTTTAGTATATGGTTTTGTCTCCCCCTGGAGCCCACTGTGTATTAGTGCTACTTACATTTGTTTCTGTGCTAAAGTGTTGTGTGCTTTGTGTTTATCTGCGTGTAGCAGATACTGTGAGGTATTTAAGGTGTGTTATAACAATAAATGCATATTTTTATTGTCAGGAATTCCCAGCTTGCGCCTGCATTGCGGAATACATGTGTGCGCAAGCGCTAGGACAATGGACACGAAGACCGGAACGGGAGTGAAAGACTACAACTCCCAGACTCCCCGGTGAGGGGGACTACTAGAGCAGCGCAAACACGCTTCCTGTGCGTGTAATTCGTTTGGTGTCCGGCTTTCCCCCGGAGTGTTGGTTGGAGACGCATACAGCCGGTCAGTCGGCTGTCTTGAACAGAACTCAAGTTTGATTCCTTCGTGACCCGAGTCCCAGGTAGGATCGGGATTGCGGGGAGTTGGCTCGCAAATCAGGCGGGCGATTTCGGCTACGCCGTACCTGGATCTCATTTACAGAGCGGAGCGCGGTGGTTAACAGCCACGCGTTGCCGTTCTCTCTTCTATGGAGTGAGTTAAATTTGATAGGAGTATTGAGGGATTTTGCCCTTTGTTTTCTTCCTGGAGTAAAAGACTTATATTTTGACATTCAGTTTGCGGAGCGCGGTGGAGGTCGAATCTACACGCTACCGTGTACTGTCTATCTCTCATCTTCGCTTTTCTGGCTGAAAGAAAGAGCGGAGAGGCTTTCATGCTTTCTGGATCTAACCGTAGATATTTTGTTGTGACTTATTATTTCTGGGGATTATGCAGTAAATAGTTCATGCCCTTATGATGATACAGAGCGGAGTGTGGTGGTTCTTGCTTCCCACGCACTGCCGTTTCTGATACTAAGGAAGCCGTGGTTAATACTTCATTCCCAGAGAACCTTTCTTTCGTTGGCTATTTCCAGCAAGGTGCTGTGTATATAAACAGAAGCCAGTTATTCGAGTCTCTTGGCTTTTGTCATGGTATGCCAAATACAGGGGTGTGTTTTTTGTGACCTATGTGTTCATGAGGGTGTGCTTTTTCCTGACCTGTATTTGTGTCCCACTAGGCTTTATAAAGTGACAGGAGGTGATTGAGGAGAAGTATCGCCAGGGCCATTTGCTTTCATACCATAAGGTACTTGGGTGTTTTTTAGTGAGACCATATGAGAGTAGCCTGTTTTCATTGGAGCGATTCTAAGTATGTGTTTTGTCGTTTCAGGTATATCCCTTCCCTGCTGACCCTTCCCTTTCCCTTCCCTGTTCTTTTTCTCCCTCACCTAATGGCTCAAATCCTCTGTGTGTTTGTACAAGAGGGTTTGTGACGATTGGAGGTGGACCCTTATAAGCATCAATCGGATTCCGTGGAGCAAACCTGGACATTTATAACTACTGTGTGGTTCTCCTTTCAATTAACCAATACATTATGGTTGTATTCTGGTAAAACAAGCTGCTCAACATTCCTTCAAGACTAAGCCTGAAGGCTGCTCTCCACAGCTACCACTTGGATAGCTTTCTAAGGTTAACTTTGACCACTTAAATCATCATAAGGGTTGTTTGGACTGCTGCAAGGTGCCCACTTTAAATAGTGGACATCTTCTACCAGGCCATCTTCTCAAATTGCTGTGCAGCGGTTGGGATTCAAGCCTGCATTGTTTTACCAGATACATCTTTGTATTGATTAACTGAAAACCATTAAGTACTAGGTACATATAATACTAGCTTGGATAAGTAAGTTCTACTGAACTTGGGATTGGGTAAGTTAAGGGTTTAGCACACCCTTTCTCCAACCTAGGAGAGTTGAGTTTCCCAATAGGTTTAGGTAGATGAATACACCACACTTAGTATGTCAGTTTCAGTTTCAGTTTGAAAAGCTTTATTCGATCATTAAAAACAATCATAAAAGCACATAAAACACAACAAGTTTAACATGACGATAAAATAGGGGGGCATCAATCATGGGCAATGACCATTGGTTAATTAAAAGAAAAGACCATGCTTTTCCTAGCAGCCACAGATTTCAAGATATAAACAGCTGTAAAAAAACACACATCAGGTTCATCAAGTGCAAATAACAGCCTCATAGCAGAATTAACAGACGACACAGAATATTAAAAAAAAAGTGTCTTAAGATAAGCAATACGAAAGTACAGAGGGCAAATAAACAAAAAGTGCACAGTACTTTGCTTCGTGCTCCCATCACATGGGCAGAGAACAGAAGGATTTTTTTTATACAGGGGAAGGCCACCAAATCGTGTACAATACCTAATCTTAACCTAGTGAGGATGTACCGATGAGAGGGCCAAGTGACCTCCTTTAAATACTTTGGAAAGCCAGAACTAGCCAAATTGTTATCATAATAAAATTGCTGGGTTACGAGCTGGCTTGAGGCGTCACTACGCCGTTTGGCTTTTTCCCCCAGATATGTAAGTTTTAGCTCCTTCTTGGGGATATCAATAACACTGGCTGGATCTTCTAAAACGTTCAGGTCAAATATGTCTTTAAAAGATGTTACCACATAATTAAGCCAGGGGATCAAGGAGCATTTGTCCAAATGGAGACAATCATCAATGATTCTCCTAGTAAAGCCTGTTTCCTCCTTGGCCCATATCGATCGCCAGGCTAGTAGGGGTCTTAGTCCAATGAGGTCTGTTAAATACTCCAACCTTACTTCCTGGTGTGTCTGCCCAGTAGAGGCAGATGTTGGGAGGCAGAGGAGTTTTTTTAAAAATGTATTTTCCTCTACTTGCAGATCCCCATGAGGACAATGGCACCGAACTCCAGAACCATAAAGAGCTACTGAAACACATCTATGACGATATATATGCAACATGTCATGTACACGTCTACTACCCAGTTTGGAAGCAAATTTAAAAATACCAAAGGCACTTTTGCCCATCTTAGCTTTGACGTTAAAAATCTCCTGTGTCCACATGCCACTACTGCTAAAGGTAATGCCCATGTAGCAGAATTTATCTACTACCTGAATTGTTTGCTATTCGATCTGGAAAGATCTTAATTTCCTTACTTTTTTCCACATGACATAATAAATGTTTTGGAATTATTGATCTACAATTTCCTGCCCCTAATGAAATCTGAAAATCTATCCATAAGTCTCTGTAAGCCTAAAGGTGTTCTTGATAAAAGGACCGTATCGTCTGCATAGAGCATCACAGGAATTGCTTGGCCCGCAGCTTGTGGTGCGTCAAGAGTTAACCAATTTCAAATCAGTATCAATGGCATTGATAAAAAGGGAGAAAAGGAGAGGAGCAAGGACACAGCCTTGTCTAATACCAGACTTGACATCGATATTATTGGTGCATTCCCCCGCTTGACCAAAACGTATCCGAGCCGATAGCTTAGTGTACATTCTAGCCAAAAAGTGAATGATTGCGGCGGGGGCGCCCAAATCTAATAGGGTGGTGCACCGTAAAGCGTGGTCTACCAGGTCAAAAGCACTGGATAGATCAGCAAAGCAGAGGAACAATGAACCCTGCTTCGCCCGTGTATATTTCCCTATATTAAGATCAAGATTAATACACTGCTCAATGGTACAGAGGCCCTTACGAAACCCATATTGAGAATGCGCCAGGATACCATTAGCCTCTGCCCACTCCTCTAGGCGCACCAAAAGTACCCTACTCATTATTTTCAAAGATGCGTCTAAGAGGGAGATAGGTCGATAATTTTTAGCCTCACTTCTATCTCCCTTCTTAAATATTGGAATAATTATAGACTCACCCCTGGTTGAGGGGATGCTTTCCATAGTTGCCGCATTAAAAACCTTGGACAAAAAGGGGCCCCAGAGCAAAGGATCTGCTTTGTACAGATCAGTCGGAACCCCATCTGGCCCGGGGCTTTCCTTCCCTTACTACTCTGGATAGCGATATCCACCTCTTGAACTGTGATATTAAGGGGTAGAACTGGGCCACAGACATCGATCCCGGGTCCTAAGATGTCTCCACCCCCAGGGTCAAATATGCGTGAAAAGCGCAAAACCCAATTTTCCTCACTAACCTGAGCTGTTAGGACGGGGAAATCCTCTTGCTTAAGGAAGGGGCTATTCACAGTGTCCAAAAAGAGCTTACTGTTAGAGAGCTCCACCGCCTTAGCAAGGTTGTCCCAGGCTTCCTCGCGAAGCTCTTGCTTCCTACGTTTGAGGTGATCTTTATAAATTGCCCTGAGATTAATAATAGTTCCCTTGTCCCTGGGACTTTTAGATAGTGCCTCTTTCAATTCGCGGAGGGACTTGGTCCAGGCCCCATCGAACCACCCTATGTTGTCCCTCTTTCTGTTGACCTTGGTGGATGTTAAAATTTGTTTGGTTAACTCATTAATTTTTTTAAAACCAGCAAGGATACAGACAGCACCTGCATAATCATCAAGGCAGCTGTCCAGCACTTGGATACTGGCAGCCACTATTTTTATCAGGAGCTTTTCCGAATTATCCCTACACCATTTAATCCTAGTGCCATTCGGCCTGCACGGAACTATGCTATCAACAATCGTACGGGCAACAAGATTTTTTTTACCCCAGATAAAGAGAGACATTGTAATGCAGTTATGGTCACTAAGGACCAGATCTAGGACAATCGGTGTGTTACAAATAGGGATAATGCTCTCTGAAATCAACAAATGGTCGATTACAGTGGCGGAATTCCTGCCGGTAAAGGTCAGGACAGAATTACCCTCGCTATCTTTTGCGGGCTGGGATATAACCAAATCCTATTTAATCAAAAGTAGATTCAGAGACTCTCCATACGGGCAGTGAATAAAATGAGCACAGTCCTCCCCTTTGTCCCCATTGAATCCACAAACATTCGAAAATGAAAAAGTACACATAGCAATGTTAAAATCGCCCCCCCCCCCCCCCAAATAATGACAAAAGGAGCACAATTGGACCCATATAAGTTATCAAGTGCAAGATCTGATGCATTAACTACTGAAGAGCTAGAGGGATCAAACACATTATTATAATGATTGATCAAAAAGACGTTACGGCCATCACTGTGCTGCAGCCAGAGCACTTGCGAATGAAACCCAATCTTTATGTAAGTTTTACCTAACACCGGGAGGTTTACAGAGAGTAATACCAGAAGGCCACCTTTAGCTCTGCCCATAGCAGAACTCTGGGCCGGGAGGTTAAAAGAAATATACCCATCAAAATGTATCTGTTCTGTTGACCAGGTCTCCTGTAGGCATAGTATGTCATAGTTGTTAACGAGCTCCCGCCAACCAAGAGAGTCTTCTTTTCTACGCCAACCAGCAATATTCCAACTTACGAGGTTATACCCTTTATCATGGTTCCCCCCACCAGGGCTTAAAACTTCGCCCAAAGGCGTGCAAGGGACCCCAGGTAACGTTGGGGCCCCCGGGCCTACAGTATGCATGCTACCTGCAGATGGGACGAGGTTGGGCTGGTAATTTATCCCTACAGGGTCTGGAGCCTTGGGTGCACACTCCACATGTTCATTCACCAATTGGTCAGCAGGCCCCACAGGGAAGGCGTCGGTCCCCTCATCAGGTGGGCCTACAAATAACCTCGGAGTGACAGGGGGTAGTCAGTCAACTGCGTCTAGACAGCTAAAGCGATTGTTATCAAAAAAGGAGGGAGGGACGGGCATATGGCCTGATCTACCACAGAACCCCCTAATTCTTCCTCTACGATCCACCCTTACCCAATCATCAGTCCTTCTAGCATTAACCGTACAATTCGGAGGATAAAAGAAGGACAAGGGTAGTGTCTGGACGGTGGATTCAGATGACCTATTAGAACCTGCACATATATAGGAAACAGTTCTAGGATCTCTAAAATTAACTGTAATACAATCACCATTTATTGATTTGGCTGTCTTACCCAACCAAGGTAACTTTCTTAACATTATAATTTCACTAGAAAAGTGGGCGGGCAGGGGTCTGCTCCAATTTAGCCATCTAACAACCTTATTTTTCAGGGAGCTAAAGGTTTCTCTAGCCTCCTCCTCTAGAGGTGGAACGCCAGCCAGAACAACCATCAAACGATTAGCTTCAGGGGGTACATCCGGTAGTAAGAGATTGTTAACACTACACTCATTTTCTTGGGCAGGTGGGATAGGCTTACAGGTATCTTTGCTACTAATACTGGCATTTCCATTGACATTAGGCAAGGGGTCAATAGTCTGCTGGGGGGGCTGCTGGCCAGTCGGTATAGGGCCTGGTTGACTCAGGGGTCTACTATCTGCAATAAGTGGTGTCCCCCCTTCTGGCAATCAGCATTGCTAGCAACAGCCGGCTTAATAGTCACACTTAAGTTTCCTCTTAAATCAGATGTGACTTTCTCAATGTTGGCCAATCTAAGTTCGATTTGTTCCAGTTTGGCCTCTAGGAGGTATAATAAGGATTTAAAAAGGGCACCCAGACTCTCAATAGACAAATCGATGGGAGGCTGGGCCTGCAAATGAGTACCAGAATCGGGTACAGTTAAATCAAATGTCCCATTTGCAGTTTCTATGGGTACCACAGTGGGCCTGGCTGATAAATTATTACCACTCTGATGTTTGGCTATTTTAGCCTTACTTCCATCTTTTTTTATTGTACACACGTTTCCTTTTGGGAATTGCCCCTTCCTTGCGCCCTTGTCCCAGCATATTTGTAACAGTTTCCACAGTAACAGTAGGATTGGTACCATGATTGTCAAGGAGTGAATTAATCTCAGGCAAAATGTCATTGACCAAAATCTCCAAGTCCTGCGAATCGTGTTCATCCTCTCAGCTAGAAACGTCCGTTTCCCCGGTACAAGTCACAAGTAAACCTGGAACCAAGTTCCTATCAGGGGTTTTAACGTTTGCAATTGCTCCCAAAGAGGATCTCTTAATAGTAGAGATTTCCTGCGATAATCGCTTTTCCAAACCAGAAATTTCAGTTTCAATTAATGAATTGGCTCTGATTAAGAATTTCTCCATACCTCCCGCTATAGAGCCACCTGCCATGGTTGATCTGCTTCTTAACTCGCGGCCAGACATTGTCCACACAGTTGATCCTAGGTGGGTCACGAGTGGAGCAAAAAATAAAACCAAGGGAAAGGGCCCGGTCCGGTACCGACCGGTCAGGAACGGGCTGAAACGGGCCCGCCCTTGGCCCGGGCTTTACCCGCGCGCGTCCTACGTGCGCGGAAGGGGCGGGACTGAAATAGCAAAGGACGGGGGCGGGAAGAGGACCAGCTGCGGCTAATGACCCGCCGCGCTGCTGGCTGGTCCTCGCAGTCCCGCAAACCTCAAGGTCCTAGGCGTCTCCTCCCGGTCCAGAGCACTCTCCCAACGAGGCACCACAAAATACTGGCAGGCGAGCGGCACTCGCGGAGCGGGGGCCGCGAGAGGTGGTGGTAGGTAGTGGTAGGGTGAGCAAAAGAGTCCAGGTACGCCCCAACAACTCCAGCAGTAAATCAAGCAGCACCAGGTATGCAGCAGAGATGGGGAGTTTTATCGGGCGAAGGACGTGGGCAGGAAGAGGACCAGCTGCGGCTAAGGACCCACCGCGCTGCTGGCTGGTCCTCGCAGTCCCGCAAACCTCAAGGTCCTAGGCGTCTCCTCCCGGTCCCGAGCACTCTCCCAACGAGGCACCACAAAATACTGGCAGGCAAGCAGCTCCCGCGGAGCGGGGGCAGCGAGAGGTGGTGGTAGGTAGTGGTAGGGTGAGCAAAAGAGTCCAGGTACGCCCCAACAACTCCATCTGTCAATCAAGCAGCAGTATGTCTACTAAAGGAGAAGCCAGTGGCTCGCTACCTTCTAGATACAGTGAGGTTTCATTCCAAGAATTGAAAGCCCTGTGTGCCTCTAGAAAGCTGAAGACAGGGAGAAGTGCCAACACTCAACGTCTCATTGAAGGGTTACTGTTAGATGACCTTAGGAAGACCCCTGGGTCGGATGAACAGGACAGAGTGGGTGAGACAGGGAATGAAGACAGGTCAGGAGGTGACACTTTTTATGACCTACACACAAACCCTGGCCAGGAGGAACAAGATGGTTCCCACCTGGATATCTCAGATCTTCAGGGAGATGCTGAAGAAGGTCAAGATGGCCCCTTTCTTCACCCTCATGGAAGAGTGCAGAGTTTACCAAGGAGACCTAGATCTCCCTCTGCAGAATCACATCACTCAAGACAGTCTGTAGGGACCTCTGTATCTAGCAAGAGGGACCACTCTTATGTTAGCGAGTACCAATTTCTGTAACTTGAGAAAGCTAAGCTTAGGCTCAGGCAGCAGCAATTTGCCCTGGACAAAGATTCCCTAGAAGTCCAGAGAGCTAGAAAAAAGTTGGGACTAGAGTCCCATGGTAGCAGCAACAGTGTCCCTAGATTTAAGGAACATTCCTTTGATAATAGGAACCTAAGCAAGATTGTACATCCCGACCATGTTGTGGATGACATCCATAAGTGGATAAGTGCTTTAAAAAGAGCCTGTAAAGTACAAAGGGTCCCTCAAGAGCAGTGGGTAGCTATCTTGTGGCTCTCCTTTGCTGATAAAGGTAGAGATACGCTCCTCACTGTTAGAGAAGAGGATGCTCACAATTATTCAGTCCTGAAGAGTGCTCTCATTAATGGGTTTGGCTTAACCACTGAACAGTACATGATTAAGTTCAGAGACACCCAGAAGACACAGAAACAGGATTGGGTAGACTTTGTGGATAGTGCCATTAAGGCCCTGGAAGGCTGGTTGCTTGGCAGCAAAGTGAATGATTTTACTGGCCATGCAAAATGGAACTACAGGTCTGCCATTTCAGCCTGTATAAGCTGTTGCTTGCACCACTTACTTTAGATATAGGCTTACAATATCTATAGGTCACTACACTTAAAACCTATTAGTCACCCATATAGCAGGCCTTCACAATCCTGAAGGCAGGGTGCTGGGTTTTATGTGAGAGGGTGCCTCTGCATGAGCAGAGCCTCTCTCCAGCCTTCGGAGACCATTTTCCCTGGTTGTCGGTGGCGCAGCCAGACATATAGGTAGAGGTGCATTATATGCTCGTGTAAAATACTATCTCGAAAACGGCTGCAACAAAACATGTCTTGTTTGGTATCAAACACCTTGGAATCATACCTCCTTACCGGTAACCGATGTGAAAGGTATGATTGCACCCTTCTGAAGCAAGCTTTGCAGAGACACTGGTCTTCCTGGTACCAGCCTTCTCGACGCGGGCAGCACAAAATGTTTGCTGCCGACCAGAGACACATTTCCGCCCTCCTGCTGCTGAGCCAAGCTCAAGCAGGGGAAGGCAGGACAATAGGCATCCTGTCACAGGGAGGTGTGACCACCACCCAGACAGGATTTAGTGTTTTGGGGCTGGGTAGGTTTACTTCCAAAGTGCCTGAAATTCTGCATCTGGGGCCCACTTGGTGTTCCTGTGCATAGTCCAGTTCAAACCAGTCCTGGGAGCCATTGGCTCCTGCCCTGGCCCGAAACTGTACAAAGGACATAGGAGTATTCTCCCCTCTGTCTTGACCCTCCCCTTGGAAGGTACCCTGAATCTGTCGAACCCTTTCCCGTGGGTTACCTGGCTATAGGACCCTAGATTCGACATGGACAAGATTCTGATCAAGGAACCACTGAACTTCGACCGTCTGGACACTCTGGACCTTGACTGGGCCCAACTTCATCTCCCTCTCCGTCCAAAGCATCGTCTGTGTCCGTACACCATACAGGCTCCGTACAGGACCTGTGGAACATCAAGGCCATCTGAAGTATCTCCCTTGGGGTTAAGGAGTCACTCCCCTGCATTCGCAGGCACCATAACGCAACTGACTGGTCTGCTGATCAAGAGCTCCTGGAGACTTAAAAGGCTCCAGCAACACAGGAGGTGGGTTCCTATGTTACTGGAGGTCGAACTACTCCTTTACCAAGTTTGAGGCCAGTGTCCCTCGTGGGTACTGCATAACCCGAACCCCTGTGCACAGCGTACATTTGCATGTGCATATGCTTGTTAGCCCTCACCAACTAAGTGCATTGGGCTATGGATAGCCCCTACCTCTGCGCACATTTCATGCAAAGGACTTTGGCCTCCTCGCACTTTTTGCCCTGCAAGCTGTTGTTTTGTGAAAATGCTAGAGGTCCCCACGCGACTCCTGTGCCTTCGGCCTGTGGGTCCACTTGAGAGACAATTTTTATTTCCTTGGGCTCTCCTGGTTGCTCCTGGCCTGCCCTGACTCCCCTTGCTGTGGTGAGTCCACTGATCCTTGCTGGGCCAGACCTCAACCTTCTTCAAGGGTTGCCGCTGCCAAGGCTTGTTGTTGCTCCCGGCCAGACACCAACCCCTCAGCACTTGACATCCTTTGTAGGAAAGCTTGTATACGGCTCCTGGTCATCCTTGACATCTCCTGGTCCTCGTGGCTGCAGAGTCAATGTCTCCATCTTCACACCTGAAGCACCCAAAATCGGTGGACATTAATCTACCGAGCCCCTGGTCACTCTTGAATGACCCAGACCCTGTCCCCTCTGCTTTCAGGTTCCTTCCATCAAGGATCCACCTGTGGGTTCCACCGGACACTTTTCTTCTTTTCAGCAGTGGCATTTCTTTGAAGACTCCCATTGAGAACGACTGAGGTTTCCCACGCCACTTCAACCCTATGAACCCGGCTTACCTGGGATAGGTAACTCTGGGACTTCGGTATCCACGGGTGGGGTGGCTCTCCAACCTTTTATGTTCTAAAGGGGTTCTTCGGAATCCACTGGGAAGGGTCCTTAAACACTAAAACTGCAACCGTGTCTCTCCCATTAAATTGTACGTAGTCCACGGTCATGTTCTCACACTGCACCCTTCCTCCGTGGGGTCCCTCTTTACTCACCTTGGGTGGTTCCTTGAAGTCCCAGTGATTCTACGACTTTTAGACACTGTCTTGATTTGAGTTGTGGTTCTTATACCACTATTTTAGTATATGGTTTGGTCTCCCCTTGGAGCCCACTGTGTATTATTGCTACTTACGTTTGTTTGCGTGCTACAGTGTTATGTGCTTTGTGTTTATCTGCATGTAGCAGATACTGTGAGGTATTTAAGGTGTGTTATAACAATAAATGCATATTTGTATAACTACTATGTGGTTCTCCTTTCAGTTAACCAACACATTAAGGTTGCATTCTGGTAATACAAGCTGCTTAACATTCCTTCAAGACTAAGCCTGAAGGCTGCTCTCCACAGCTACTACTTGAATAGCTTTCTAATGTTATCTTTGACCTCTTAAATGACCATAAGGGTTGTTTGGACTGGTGCAAATTGCCCACTGTAATTAGTGAACATCTTCTACCAGGCCAACTTCTCACAATTTCTAATTTTAATACCAGCATAAATGCCATTTTCTTTATTTGGAATGGCAGCGTTAAAATCTCCTAAAGTGCATGGGTGAATATTTAAATGGAGAAATGCACATATACTCTGTGTCTATTGCTGAGCATTACAATGACCTAGAAAAGATACCATTCCATTCCATAACTTTATTTCGGTCCCATGGACCATAAAAGTACATAAACAGACAAAAAATAAATTTCCTCCTAAAGGAGTATACACAAGTGAGCCTTAGATAATACATAAGCATAAAATGAGTTCATATAAAAAGTATAGGCTAAAAAAGTGTCCCAGTGAATAACTGTACAGTATGACAAAGTTAACAATAATAAAGTGCATTTTAGAATTTTCCAGGAAATAAGCCTAAGCAAGTCAAAACTCAACCCTTCCAAATCAAACTGCCTGGGAATCACTTAAAACAAAAACCTGTGTAATAGAGTATGATCCGAGGTTAAAAACGTATTTCATCATAGGGAGTTATCATATTTTTTTTAAAGGAATGAATAAGTACAAAGAGTGATTAAAAAAAATACAAACAATACAAGTTTCTAATGCCGTGGTAACTTGTTTAAGAAAGTCTAATGAACACGCCACATAAGAGTTAAAAAACGCAATACAGCAAAAACAATAGGGGCATGAGTGCAGTACTTTAGGACACTAAATGCCTCTGCACAATGTACGAAACCTAAATTCCTGCAGAGTTGAATGAATCAGCACTGTCTGGGTAGTTTATAACCAGGACAGAAAGAAAAGACATGTAACTCTGTCTCTTCCTTGTAGTTACAGGCAGGGCACCCTCGAGGTTGAGTTTTGGACCATTTACTTGAGAAGGCACGAAGCGGTAGAGTCCCAAATCTAAACTGTGCATATACTTTCTTTGCCAGGGTTGGTTGAATGTCATCCAGGAAGGGTTCTATAATGTACTCATCATTCATTTTAAAACAATCAATTGTCAAATGACCGGAGGGCGAGCTTTCCTGGATGTCAGCAAGTTTGTGCCTCCTATAAGATTTTACCAGTTCTGGCTGGGAAAGTCGAGGGCATGATTCTTCAGGGTTGCTCCATAAGCCTGCTTTGCTCAACCTATGACAGACATCCTTTATGTATACAAAGCAAGGCATTTTATTGATACCTGGCAAACTCAATAGCTCTTTAAACTCAGACCCATAGACGGCCAGTTCCGGGGTCACCCACAATCTTCGCCAGAAAGATATGGGTCTAAGGCCGATCTCTTCCCCTATAGGCCTAATGCTCAGATCCAGGCACAGAGGGGTGAGGGGAATACTATGGAGGAGGCCTAACAACTGCCTCATGAAGTTGTTCTCAACCTTAATCAGGCTACTAGCGGTACAATGCCCCCATAATTCTGCCCCATATAATGTAGTACCCCTGGCTTGTACTTTATAAATTTCAGCTATTCGGCCGGCTGGTTTGTGGGTGAAAGTTGCAATTCCTCCTACAATCTGCACAAGTTTAATGCTTGCTTTCGCCATTTGCGGCCCCCACTCCAGGTTTTCAGTCAAGGTGACACCTAAATAGTCAAAAACCGACACTCTCTCAAGCATGGTGCCATTCAAACAGGGGTTAGAGCAGGACTTGTTGGCAGGATTAAAGACCATAAATTTCGTCTTCTGTGTATTAATCTCCAACTCCCTGGTTCTACAGAAGGCAACAAAGCTATCAAGAATCTGCTGTATTCCCATAGGCGACTTGGAAAGTGAAAGAACTCGCAAACCTCCTCTGTCTAATCCTCATCCTGTCCCTCTCCCTATCTCTCCCATGTCTAAACCTCCCCCCAGCCCTCTCCCCACACCTCCCCCTCCCTCTACCCTGATCCCTATCTTTCAACCCATCCTCTCGAACCATAACACGCTCGGCCCCACTACAGTTACCCACAACCCCCCCATTGACTCCATAACAAAGCGGCTCACAGCCCTTGAAAACCAGGTCGACACTATCACCCAAGGCTTAATAGAAATCCTCTTTAACCTCGGTATAGCCTGTAATTCCCACAAACCCCCTCAACGAACACCCCTCCTCGCCAACGCCAACATCTCCCAGAGGGCCCACAGAAGCCCTCAGTGCCCATCCGATCGATCCCTATCCCAAGGGCCTGGTTTCCAGTCCCAAAAAATCAGAATCTACCAGAGCCCCATGCACCAGGCCCCTGACCGCAATCTCATCTCCCACCCTAGCAGGCTCAAAACACCTGACCTCCAGACCGCTCAGATCAGAAGCTCCTATGTCAGACAGAGAAGCAGCCTTACTAGCCGATACCTACGACTCTCCCATCTCAGTTTCACCTAAATCTAAAATCCAAGAAATCACGGGCTACCGGAAATATCTACCCGCTCTCAAACGACAGAGATTACCAGTCCTCACCGCTATACCTAGAGAGGCTAAAGACAAAACCACCAGCAATCAGGAGAAAATCACCAACTGCCTCCTAATCAACTGCAGATCGGCCTCACTACATGCAACGGACTTAGCCGAAGCTATCCTCACACACGACATTGACGTTGCGTTCCTCACTGAGAGCTGGCTAAACAAGACATCTCCTCCCTGCCTAGACATGCTGGTACCAGCTGGTTTCTCCCTCATCTCCAAAGACAGGATAGAACAACGAGGACGTGGGGTCGCTATCATCCACAAGGACAGCTGGAGCATCACAGAAACATCCTCCTTCGAGTACGACTCATTTGAATGTCTATCCGCTGTCATCAAGACCAAAGACAATGACTCTCTACTGTGCCATTCTACTCTATCACCCCCCGGGCAGAAACAACGAGTTTGGAGATCAACTATCCAACCTGATTGCACAAGACGCTCTCGGCGATTCCAAAAACCTAATTCTTGGTGACCTGAATCTCCGTTGGAACGAAACTCATAACCCTCTAATCAGTTCGCTATCCAGCCTCCTCGCTGACAACAACCTTACTCAACACTGCACTGAGGAGACACATTACAAAGGAGCCATACTGGACGCCATCATTGCACAAAAGAATTCAATCACGGTCAACCACATACTTCCCGTTGACTGGTCAGATCATCATATGATCCTATTTCACATCAATCACCCCATCATCCCGCTTAAACCTCCCCAAGACCCCCCTAAATGGTCGAGAAACCTCTCCCAAGTACCCCAAGACATCCTAGAAGGTCAGCTAAGTTCACTTCTCCCAGACAACTCTCTGCACCTTTTGACCAATGATCTCATCGACCACTACAACTCCGAGCTAGTCTCCATTCTCGATAATCTAGCTCCTCTAAAGCTCAAAAGAAGCCGTGCCTCCCCATCTAGAACCTGGTTCAATGCGGACCTCAACGCAGAAAGAAGAACCTTGAGAGCCAAAGAAAGAAAGTGGAGAAACAACCCAACAGCCATCCTTCGCTTACAACTGAAAACAGCCCGCAGGAAGTATAACAACCATATCAAAAACAAGAAATCCAGCTTCTTCCGAGAGGCACTAGCCAATTCCAAAAACAGACCTAACGAGCTCTACAACATAATCAGACATCAAACATCCAAGCCTCTGCCCTCACCCCTGCAGGCGTCCAAAGAACTATGCGATAACTTCGCCAGCTTCTTCAACGATAAGGTCTTAAAAATCGAATTATCGCTAGACATCAACAACTTACACCTCCCGAAGAGCAACACGGCCATCCCACAGGCCCTCCCATCAGGCCCCTCTCCCCTCCTTTGGCTAAGCTTTCACCACGTGCAGGAAACGGAGATAATCTCGCTGATCTCGACCTCCAAACCATCAGCTCACATCTCAGACCCCATTCCTCCATCACTAATCAAAAAAATTAAGCTCACCTTAGCACCTATCTGGGGAAAAATCACAAACAGCTCCCTACAAAGCGGAGTGGTCCCCGACTGTCTAAAAATGGGACAAGTCACCCCTTTGCTGAAAAGACCCGGTCTTGACTCTACAGACTTGAACAATTTCAGACCGATATCTAACCTCCCTCTAATCGCTAAAACACTGGAACGCTGCGTACTCCTGCAATTGACTCATCATCTGGACAACATCAATCTCCTGGACCCCCTCTAATCTGGCTTCAGACAAGGCCGCAGCACAGAAACCGCGATGCTGAACATCATAGACGACATTCACGGTTCTCTTGACGCTGACAAGTGCTGCCTCCTCATACTCCTTGATCTATCCGCAGCTTTCGACACGGTGGACCATAAGCTCCTCATCAAGACTCTGCAAGTAAGAGCTGGCCTCGACGAGGTAGTTCTCGAGTGGTTTTCCTCCTTTCTACATAACCGCTCGCAAATAATAAAAATGAAGAACTTCACCTCTGAAACCCAGCAAGTCAACAAGGGTGTCCCCCAAGGATCAGTACTTTCTCCTCAGCTCTTCAACATCTATATGGAACCGCTCGCCAAACTACTCAGGAATGCCAACATCCATTTCCACCTCTACGCGGATGACACGCAGATCTACCTGGAAACCTCTTCTCTTAACGACATCCACAGACTAAATGCTGTCTTAAACGATGTTCAAGATTGGCTGACAAAGAATCACCTGAAACTCAATCCCGACAAGACCGAAACTCTTCTCATCTCAAACAAAGAAGACAACCCCCAAATCATCGAGTGGCTGAAGTCGATCGATGCTCTTAAAGGTACTCTCACGCTAGCTGATTCCGTAAAATCTCTGGGTTTCACCCTAGACCCCAAACTAACCTTGACAAACCACATTAAGAACTCGGCAAAAAGTGCATTCTTTAACCTCAGACTTCTGAACAAAATCAAACCTTTCATTCCCAACAAGGACCTTAAACTAGCCACGCAATCTCTAGTTCTATCTAGACTGGACTATGGGAACTCAATCCTAACAGGCATCCCCAAATCGCACCTGGCTCCATTAAAAACAACATTGCATGCAGCAGCAAGAATGATCACAGGATGCAAAAAATCTGACCACATCTCCCCAGCACTCAAAGAACTCGAATGGCTCCTGGTGGAAATGCGTAGTACCTTCAGAACGGCCTGCCTAACCCACAAGGCCCTCCATACCGGAAAACCAGAATACCTGGCAAACAAGCTCACAAAAGCTGGCCAAACTAGAAATTTGAGAAGCTCTAACTCCCTGCTGCTCATCCTACCAAAAACCAGAAAGAAGAAAACTGCGGACTGCTCCTTTACAGGAAATGCCACCAAAATATGGAACTCTATCCCCCCGCATATCAGAACCATACCGTCCTATGCGGAATTCAAGAGCCAACTCAAATCCTTGTTCCTTATCCGTTCCCTAGGTTTTGGGTAACTAGGATCAACAACCATCCCCAGAACTATGTGTTATCTCTGTATCCTACTACCAAGAAGCCCTACTGTACGAACGTTTCCTCCTCCCAAATTGTCTTTCGTTGATCGCCTTTATTTGTTACGTGTCTTGTTGTTCACCTTTTCATTCCTTTTACTGTAAAGTGCTCTGCTACCCTCGGGTCTTGTTAGCACTATAGAAAACTTCTAAATAAATAAATAGCTGGGACCTTACTACATGCTAACTTGGTGGCGTCATTGTCCTTCATCTTTCTGAGGTGGTCGACAAGTGCTGTATCCCTTTATTAACCGAAAAGCTGGGGGGGGTTCATTCACCACATTTTCCATACCTCACTTGCGCAAAGTTGGCTACGTGCAGTCTCATCTAAATGCTAAGGAGGTACGGGGATCCCCAGGTCTATCAGTACACCCCATAGTTTGGCCCTGGGCACAAGATCAAAAGCCAATTTCAGATCCACAAATATTAGGTGGAGGCTGCCACCCTCTACTGTCACCGTTTTCCAGAAAAGCAGTTGGAGTCTAAATATCTGGTCGATGGTGGAGGTGTTTTTTTCTGAATCCGGCTCGGTAAGGGCTCAAGATTTCCTGTTCTTCCATCCCTGGCTGGAGGCGGTCAAGGAGGACCAGTGCAAACAATTTCTGGGTAACATCGATCAGGCTGATCGGCCTATAATTAGTTAGTAGAAGAGGTGAGCCCTTTTTAGGGACAATTTTTGCCCCTAGCCAGGTGTCAGGGAAAAGATACAATTAAGCTACCTTTCTTTAACCGACAAAGCAAAAAGGAACTTATCATCCAGTCGAGAATAGTTCGAAATAGAGAATCTATTTACCCAGGTTACACTGGAAAACGTTGGTAAAATATATTATGAAAGAGACATGCTGTGTTTTGCATCCTTCAAGCTGGATGCTTTTACTAGCGAGGTTACAAAATCTTCAAATAACGTGTTCACTGCTTTCAAATTCAACGTAATGTGAAAAGGTAGGTTGACGTATTTTATGGTGGTTATCTGGAAAAAATGCAGTCTTGCATGCAGCTGGCTTATTGAAAAAGTACTATACTAACTACTAAATTACTATTGCCTTCAATGAGAGCCGGACAATGTGCATGTAAACAATCGACTCACGGTTTAACCCCTTCCATGCTGATGACGGCCCCCAGCCGTCATGCATCAGGGTGCTCGTATGCTGATGACGGCTGAGGGCCGTCATAACCCCCGCCTCTTTAGAAGTGCCGCACAGGTGCAGAATCACGGCCACGCCCAAGGGGTTAACGTAGAAGGAAGCAAGTATTTACCTTTTCATAAGGTCCAGCCTTCTGTGTGTGTGTTTTATTAATTTGCTCATAGCTTCACGTAGCTTATACTGACTACCACCTCACACCTTTACATCTAAGTATGATCTAGTAACGTTTGTAAACGGATGTACGTTGTTACAACGCATGCTTTTAGCACGCATGCTGTAACAACGAGGTTTTTATAACGCATTCTTTTACAACGCATAACAGAAAGGGGTGTTGGATAGTGAATATTTTAATTTACTATTCCAACACCAGTCTCCGTTGACACTAGGGAAGGTGTTGGATAGTAAATTAAAAGCATTCCCTATCCTTGAGCGCCCCCCAGAGTCATGCGTTGTAATAGCACTGCGTGCTAAAAGTTGCGTCGTAAACGACGTTCCCCTTTGTAAACACAAGTCATTTTTTTTAGTGACCAAGCAAAAATTAACATAGTTTGGGGAAGAGGCACTATTTTAAAAAGCACATATCGCTTCAAAAGGCACAAGAGACAGGAAGAGGTGGCCGTAAATGGACTGCAGTTGCAATGTGATGATGAAGGGTTGGAGCAGGCAGAAACTATTATTTTAAAGAGACCAGCATAGTAAATGCTATATATGCACATTACATCTTAAAAGTAACTAATTTAAAGATGTGATGTGTTGAACCTCTAGTGCAATGTGGCAGAAAAGACGATTCCAGGGACAGACTATATGCAGATAGGCACAAGGTACGTTACTGAGTGGGTGACGTTCACACCAAAGTCAGTCCACTGAGCTTCAAATGAAACATTCTTCATCGACTCCCTTTGAAAAACAAGCATTTGCAATGCAATTGGTCTAGCCTTTGGAACCTTATAAATGTTTAGCCAGAGCTATTGGCTCTGCTAATGTGTTTAAGCTATGTTAAAACAAGATGAGAATTTGGGACTACATAGTGGCACTATCTCGATGAATGGAGCTTCTCCACTGGAAATGGGGGGCACTTTTGGCTAAAATGTGTAAATGTCCACAAACTAGCAAGATCTTATAAAACAACAAAAAAATGGGTGTGAGTTAACCCACATATACAAACAGAAGTCACACACACAATTACAACAAAGTCCACCTTACCTGTAGACATTACCTCACCAAGAATCCTGGGGCCTTATCTTGAGTAATCATAAATTTAATCTGTACATAGGTGTCCTCTATCCCTTACGTATCCAGCACCCCGCCCCCTCTTTATCTTTTGTACTTTGTGATTCCATGCCTACTGTACACTTCTATGATCCCTGTAAAGCGCTCTGATACCGTAACGGGTCAAGTTCGCGCTCTATAAAACACAAAAATAAATAAATAAATAAGACATTAGCCAGCAAGTACTAATTCCTTGTAGACGGCTTAAAGCTGTATGAGGGAGGACTGAACAGGGAAGCAGATGCTTATCTATTAATTATCTGAATAAGCCAATCAGTCACATAGGCGAGAACTAATAATTTGAGAAAGAATTACTTGGTGTAGGCGGGACAGTGATGGCATCTACCAGTGCGACCAGCACTGACTGGAGCAGCACTTATTAAGTTGCAAACTGGGTTCAGAAGGGGCGCAGTCTCACTGTGTCTCCATGCGTGAGGAGGGTCACTCAATTCACCCTGCTGAGACTTTCTTTAGTGTCCATCAAAATTTGACATAAGCGGACGAGTGTGTGTCTGAGCGGAGTCCAAAAAGCGCACATAGAGGCTAGAGCCAATTATTTGTAATTGTTTGCTTTCTACACTTTCGGCAAAGCTGGGGAATGCCTCTGGAAAGGAGACAGAGAGGAGCTGCAAAACAGCATGAAGAGGAGCGATAGAAGCAAGGGCGGCGTAGAAAAGTGTATTTATTTTTTAAAGAGTTTTCCCACAACCACATCATAGGATTGCCCCATCTTTTCCAACCTCAGACCCTCAGTTTACTTGCAGCCGAGGGACTAGCTAGCGGGCAGGCAACGAGTACTTTCAGCCCACTCCACTAGCACTTATGCTCTCTGAAACAGGCACAGCTACCAGCGGGTTAAGCATTATTTAAAACAAAAATTACTATTGAAGTGTGGAACCATGTTGTTAGCAGTGATACTTAAAAAATATTAAGCAAGTGTCTTGTTTAAAAATGGGAACAGCTATATCCAAAAGGTAGATCAGCTTGGTTAAACTTCATCGAAGCACGCGCTATCTATTTTCTGCTTAGAAGTAGTAAAGACTATGGCCGATCCCGAATGAACCCCCCCCCCTCTTGCATACTCTGTACTGTTTGTATCTTCTGATTGTATATCTATATTTAAAAATTTTTTTTTTAAATAAAAAGAAGTAGTAATGGCTAAAGTGTTTTCTGTATGAGCAACAATGAAAGAGTGTTCTATTTTTTGGAGAAGTGTTCTTTGTTTGAAACCACAGAGGTATTCGAGCACATAGAAGAACAACACCTATTTGGTGTGTTTAGAAAGCCCTCACTCACCGACCTGGTCGGTGACATGCTTCATCATTGGGCCCCACTGGGAGTGACCGAATGCCACCCCAGTGTGCTTAACGCCAGATTTACTGCGGAGCGGGTAATGTGAAGATGTGAGCGCTAAGTGATAAGCTACGCGAATAAATAAGGTGTAAAGTGGTGAGTTTAAAAATGTCTTAGTTGTATCCAAAATTGTTTTAATGGCTGATCAAAAAGACATATTAAAAATGTGTTGGAGAACTAGGCTAACTAAGTTGAATGGTCAGTTTCCAATACTCTTAAGTGTCGGTCAACATGTTTCTGCCAATGTTTGGTATATTTAACCTGGCATTCGTCAGGACCTATAGTGAATTAAACCCAGGCAGTATGGGCACGCTAAGGCCCACCCTACCTTGGGACGTGAAAGTAAAGAGTCGTCTGAAAAAGTGCAAATGGAAAGGAGGGAGCCACACAAAATAAAAATTATGAATGGTGGTCACATCCCGTTTATGTCTCTAAAACCAAGAGAGGCAATAATTTAAAATGCACTTGAAGGGTGAGAGTATCACCACATAGACCTCGGGAGGGGGGTGATGGCGTGTATGGCACACCGCCCGCTACGCCAGGCACCCGTATGTAAACCTGCGCGATCCCTACGACCGGGTCTCGACGATGTAAAGTGTTTTCTGGACACTAGGTGTCGCCCTTACCGCATTTATACAACGCTGTAGAATTACTTTATTGCCTCTATCTTGCGAAACACTGTTTACCAAAGAAGAGACGGTCTAAAACATGCAGCCGGCATTGGAGTAGCCAAAATCACAAGCTTTCCTATATCATGGACTAACAAGCATTGGCATAGCCAATAGGTCTCGCCTTTGGGACCTTATAAGTATTTAGTTATGCAGCATAATATCCTTGGTACAACAACATCAACTGTTGCATGACTAAACACTTATACGGTCCCAAAGGCAAGACCTATTGGCTATGCCAATGTTTGTTATATGTGATATGGATTTATAACAATATTTTAAAAATTGTTGAAACTATAATATGACATAATATTAACAAATTAATTAAGTGTATGTTAATAAAAAAGCTACATTTTAATTTATGAATTGTAAAGTGTTTTGTACATTTAAAGTAATTTGAAATTGGAGGCTAAAAATTAAGGGCCCGATGTAGGTAGGTAATAGGGAAATACCGAATTCTAAATACCGAATTTTACCGATTCAGTATTTTGAAATCGGTATTTCAGATGTAGGTAAGAATTCGGTAAAAAATACAGAATTCTTAATATTCGTTATTACCGTAATAACGAATACCTACCCATTCATTCCTATGGGCTTGGAGGCCCATAGGAATGAATGTGAAGACATTCGGTATTACCGATTAGGTAATTCCGAATCAGTAAAACCGGGAGGTATTTCAAGGGTGCCAGGTTGTCCAAATGACTGAAATGTGCATGTGTGCACATGTGGTGCAAATACATGCCCTAAGGGCATGGATGTGGGCCACATGGCATATTTTAAAAGGCAAAAAAAGTGCTTTTTGAAAGGAAATCGCTACTTACCACCAACTTGAGGTTGGTGGTAAATATCGATTCCTTAAGGCTGAGGTGCACTGTTTTAAGTGCTACCTACATTGCATTTAAGGAATTGGTATTACCGATTTCTTAAATGCAAGGCCAATAAGGAATCGGTATTAAGGAATCGGTATTTACCGATTCCGTATTACCGATTTCTTCCCTACATCCCACATGGCTAAATACCGGTCAGTAACAGTGAAATTTACCGAATTTCACTGTTACCGACCGGTATTTGCTCACCTACATCTGGCCCTAAGTTAGCATCTTCACGTTGATTCATGGAAGCAGTGCAAGTGCCTCAAACATAATATAGTATGGATGATGAGTGACCTAAACTAAATTTAGAAATCTCCTCTAACCTTCCTATTAAAATTCAAATGTAGACTTAAAAAATATATATATTTATACTTCGTTTGTGTATTTGTTTGATGGATGCTTGTCTCTATATTTTTTTCTGTATTGTTTTGCAGTTCAAACCATTAAAAAGTCCCTAGGCTGGGCCCCCAGCTTTCAGTAATGACTCACTGGAGGTTTCCAGATTCCAATAATGATTCAGAGGGGGTCCCCAGGTTCGAGCAATAGTTAAGTGGGGGTCCACAGAATTCACAAGGTTTACAATCACTGCCCTGGAAAACGGTGTAGGAGGTCTTATGTTTCTCAGGCCTAGTTCTGAGAACACACCAATACGGTCACAGGAAAGGCACGGAGACAGTGCATGCATGACACACATCCTCAGAGGAGTAGAAACAGAAACGGCAGTGTAGTCGAAAGATAAAACCCTCTAATAACAAGCACATGCCTTTAATTGCAATTTTTTCTGTAGGTATGTGACCGCCATGTTTAGGCAGCAGCGCTGTTTAAATATTAACTTCTTTTTTTATTTGTGGCACATGTTGATAATTAAAAAAAAAAGTTCATGCTTGCCTAGGCCAGACCTAGTGTCCTTGCCAATGATTGTTCTTTAGTGTGGGTGCACTCAATGGGAACAGACAACGTGCCTTCGCCTTTAGAGCATACGATTGCTTGGTAGGTTCAAACAGTTTCGTAAAATGTGGCAGGCCTGTGAAACTGAAATCGCAATCTCAGCTACATGTACTTTGTATGCAAAACAGCAGCTTAATTCTGAAGGCCGGCAAGCGAACTATCAAAGCTGCAGCGTGTAAAGAAAAAAAAAAGCCATAAATCTTCCTCAGACATCTCCGGATCACCGGCAAAGGTTGTATTATTTCTTCAGTTGCACAGTCTTGCAAATGCAGATATATGCGGTGAACTTTGCAAGAAGCAATGCAGATATTTTAAAGCACACGCTACACGCAGACCTAGTGTCCTTGCCAATGCTTGTTCTTTAGTGTGGGTGCACTCAATGGGAACAGACGTGCCTTCGCTTTTAGAGCATACGATTGCTTCATAGATTCAAACAGTTTCGTAAAATGTGGCAGGCCTGTGAAACTGAAATCGCAATCTCAGCTACATGTATTTTATATGCAAAACAGCAGCTGAGTTCCAAAAGCCGGCAAGCGACCTATCAAAGCTGCAGCGGGTAAAGAAAAAAAAAGCCATAAAATCTTCCTCAGACTTCTCCGGATCACCGGTAAAGGTTGTGTTATTTCTTCATTTGCACAGCCTTGCAAATGCAGATATATGCTGGTGAACTTTGCAATAAGCAATGCGGATATTTTAAAGCACACGTCACACGCGTGCTTGTCACAGTAAAAGAAAAACACACTGCTGGCACTGCAATCATGTGTTTCCTGGCCCAAGAGTGGTGCGTGCGTGCGCGGTCTGTTCTTTTTCAAAGCACAAACTCATGCTTGTGGCGCGCGCCCACAAGGTGTATGCCACCACAAGCACGAGTATGTGCTTCGAAAAAGAGCTGAATGACAGCTAAAGGTCTCCTATGTAGCGCATGCGCGCTGCGTAGGCAAGACCTAAAAATGGCCCTTAAAAGTAGCTGTACAAAGTATGTCTGTGTATAAACAGTTTCACAAATCAAACAGTACAGCTCAGGCCAGGGCCGATGCCATTGAAACATAATTTGGAAGACAACAGTTTTATATACATTGTAGGGGCTGTCAGATATGATCACGAAAAAGGAGAGAAGCGCTAGAGAGGAAAACACAAGCAGAAGAGGAGGGCTGAGAGGATGGCAGAGCGGGCCGGGAGGGGGCGTGTAACCAACCCTGAGGAAGCAAAAACGGCAGCAGAATTACAATTAAAAAAAAAAAAACATGCATCCTTTAACAAAGCAGCAGTAGGAGCGAGCGTGAGATTGAAGTACGAGGCGCTGACAGTGGCAGTGGGTGCGCAAGGACAGCAAGGTCGCAGAGGCACAGAGAGGCTGTAGCGGGTTCCTCAGGCTGCGATCGCCGGCTGTTCTCCAAGCCATCCCTGTAGGGCGGGCGCTGCTCCCGGGAAGCTTCCAGGCTGCTCACACGGTGAGTGCCGCTCACACTGGCGCCACTGGGAACTGCAGCACTCCAAATGCATCAATTCAATCATGCATCCGACTGCAAGCACAAAACTATAAATGCTTTTTTAAATGACTCACATTGGGTGAATGCGCTTTGTACCGAAAGTGTGTTCAGGTGAAAACAACAAGATAAAGGCAGCAAGCAGTGCATGCTTTGCTGCTCGTTCCCACAGCAATACTCCATGGGAGTGAACTTATGAGAAAAGGTGGGACATGTACCCACCATTAGCCATTTGCAGGCTACAATTTTTAAATGACACACATAAAAGCCAATCAAAGAGTGGGAGGAGTCAGCCCCCACAAACTACCTACAACAGATCACCTGACAGCGCAGGTGCTGTCTAGGTTCGACCTAATGAATCTCTTTTTTCCATGGACAGATCATCTCAGCTCAGCTCAACTGTGAAATGATTAAATCGAATATCACCGATAAAACTATCCACTCAGTCAGTCAACTGCTGTTGCATATTTTAATAGAACAAAAACCATGTTTAAATAATTCTAAAGTGTAACAGTTGAGGTAAACTGTATTTGGAAATGTAACAGGAGACATGTTCAAAGTGTTTATCATTCAATGTACTACCATTATAACAGGCAAGAAAGCAACACTGGGATGAGGAGTGGAGAAGCACATGCCTGCGAGAGGAACTGCGAGCATGGCGAAGGAAGGTTAGGGAAGTACACAAGGGAGACAACTGAAAAACTCATACACACATTTTTTTTATTAACATTTTTATTATATGCACAAAAAAGTATGCAAACAACAGAACAGCACAGGTACAGTTAAAGTAGACATAGTAGTACAATCAAGTTGGGTAGTTATTTGACACAAATGATAAACCATGTCCTCCCCATCTATATATCGTTATATATACATTGTTACACAATATTAGATTATAGCATTTCTGGATGAAATCTCAAATATTCTGTTAACATTGACCAATCGTCTTTTGCTGTCGAGGCTGTTGGTAGTTCCACCGCATATGTTTTTAATGAGTCTCTACAGTACAACAAATCTATCAACCATTGTTTCCTATTCGGAAATCTTTTACTGTCCCAATATATAGAAATCTGCCTTTCAGCCATTAACGCCATAACACACAGTTTACGTTTTACTGGCCTCAGATTCACAACCAGACCCAACAGGCAAACCTCTACTGTACAGTCAACTTTACTTTCCAAGATGTGAGTTAACGTGCCTATCACGTCCACCCAGTATTGCCTAATTTTTTCACACCTCCATGCTAAATGTACGAAGTCAGCATCGTCCTCCCCACAGCGTCGGCATCTAGTATCTTCACCCAAACCCCACCTATGTAACTTTATCGGAGTGTGGTATGTTTGATGTAGATATTTATAGTGAATTATATGTAAATTGCTATTTGGGGTGAGCATTGCAATCAGAGCACATCATGTTTTCCAGTCTTCCTCGCCTAGGGGTGTTTCCAGTTGGGCATTCCAGCGTGCACATGCCTTGTTGGTGTTGCCTGCTATATCCTCCTGCAGGAGTCTATAGAGTTTTGAAACCATATGTGTGTTGTTCGGGTTCGTGAGAATCATTTGTGGTGCTGCCAGGGTTGGCGGTTCATTAGGAAATGTAGGCTATAGATCTTCAATCGCCCCCTAAGTCTATGGTATGTGAATTTAAACAACAATGTTTGGTTTCGAATAAATGCAAGGTCTACCTCCACTACGAATCTGCCATCAATGTATAGATGCCCCATGGTGGTGATTCCCACTTGTTGCAGCAGTGACATACCATTGCCTGTGTGTCACCGATATTGCCGGGTGATGTTGCAACGGTAGTGCAGGTGCGTATAATGGTAGTTTCCCTGTTAATTTCCCTATACGTTGCCAAGCTAGGTTTGTAGTTTAAAAAAAAAATGTTTTTATTAAACCAAACGTCTCGTCGACAGTCATGACATCAATTAGACAGTGATTTTACATTTATACAATTTTGCACCGTTGGATACACAATTCTTACCATCATATTAGTACCACATTGTTCCCGTAACAGTTATACTATTTCACACAGTTGCCTCACTAACTTCATTCCCCCTCCATCTCTTCATCTGAGCTTTCTATTTCAGATTCCGGCAACAGGTCACACAGGTCTCCCCGGAAGCTATTCAAGGCCGCCCAGATTTTATTCCATTTACGCGGGCTTCCCCTATTCGCATATACTTTGCGTTCTGCAATCATTGTAAGGTCCATGTTCCTACACCACGTTGCCAACGCGGGCTGATCCACCGCCCCCCATTTCTGCGCTATGTCTCTTTTGGCAATCATGAATCCCAGTGTGGCCCAAATCTGTCCATGGCGAGTAAGATCGTTAGGATCCCATATGTTTAAAGACAATTTCGTGGTTCTGGCAGAAGGGATAACTCCAATGTATGTGACACTGTACGTAGCACCTGTCTCCAGTATTCTACTATTGCTGGACATTCCCATATAGTGTGGAGAAATGTACCCTCCTCCCCGCACACTCGAAGGCAGTATGGATGTTGCACTCTTTGTAGCTTATGCAAGGTGGTTCTGGTATAATATATGGTATGCACCTGTTACAACGCATTCGTTACTCCGCACTACCATTACAACGCGAATTTTATAACGCATACCATTACAACGCATTGCGCTGGGGGGCGCTATAGGATAGGGAATGGTATAATTTACTATCCAACACCTTCCCTAGGGTCCACGGGGACTGGAGTTAGAATAGTAAATTATACTTACCACTATCCAGCACCCCAAAGCGCTATGCGTTGTAATGGTATGCGTTGTAATGGTCGCGTTGTAATGGTAGGTAGTTGTAACGGTATGCGGAGTAACGTCATACATCCATAATATATGCAATGTATGATTTTGAGCTGCACCAGTCTCAGCCTGGCTGAGATTCCCACCTCTCTAGGGGACGCCAATGCCTCCGACCATTCCGTGTCGTCCATGTCTCCTATTTCTGTCGTCCACTTCTCCCATAGTGTAATTGTAGTGTCAGGTAGGTTGTTGAGTAACTTTCGGTATGTGAGTGATGTTGCTCATTTTTGCATAAAGTCAGTGAGCAGACGGTCCTCCAACGGGGAGGACTCCAGTACTTCTGTGTCTGGCGGAAGTGCTGTTAATAACGCATGCCTAATTTGTACATATCTATAAGTTTCATTCGGGCCCAGTTCATATTGTCGTTGAAGTTGGGTAAAGGGAATTACCGTTCCTTTATCCCATAAGTCACCCACTGTGGAGATGCCAATATTATCCCACTGCGTAAAACCTTTACTGCGTCTTAGTTGTCCCAGAGCCTTGGTGTCCCAGAGTGGGGTAAGCTTAGTTATAACCCCTTTCCATCCCAGCTTTGCCTGTGCCATGTACCATATGGCAACCATTTGTTTTGTGGGCCCCTCCAGTTTCGAGGCTAGTCCTCTGTTGTGGAGCCCTGCTAGTATATTATTCGAGCCCAATTGCGCCGTATCTGCCCTATATGCTGGATCATCTTGAGGTGCGTGGATCCATTGATTAAGGGTTTTGAGTTGCGCTGCCCAGTAATACAGTTGTAGGTTTGGTAGTGATCCAGCGGCCTATAGAAAATATATCATAAACAACGCTACCCAACTTCATAACCTATAAACAAAATTCTATACTAAACTATGGACCCATTTATAAACCTGACATATTTTGGGCCTACTGAATCAGGTGGTCAGATTAAATCTATATACACATTATCTACAAACTATATACAATTTTATACATCTGCGGAAAGAATATTGTCATTAGAATAAATCCTAACCATTTAAACGACCACCATTGGCGACGTGATCTAGCTAATAGTAACCTACACTTCTGAATAACCAAGACCAGCTTGTTTGTCAAAAGTAAGATTTTATTTACTAAATTATGGTATTTTAATTGATAGTTTTATAAAAGTTATTTATTAGCATTGAAGCAAGCATGATTGTAAAGAAACGTGAGAAAAATACAATTTAAGCAAGTGAATCAAAATTAAAGTAAGTATTTAAAGTTTAGCATTTCTAAAACCTAAGTCCCTAACTGAGCTAAATAGATAGAAATTATAGTAAAGTTCTTTGAGGATTCTTACGTGCTCCACGCAATGTCCGACAGCACTTCACCCTCATCGGAAAGTCAGAAAGCAGCAGCCAGCCCATCCCTAGGGGCATGACTTTTTATACCTTTCTACGCTAACTAAACTACGCAAAGGAAAGTTTTCAGAAATCTTCGACGTCCCATTGGCTGAGAATGACAAGTGACATGTCACCCACATTTCAAAAGTTCCATTAGGTCACTTTTCTTAAGGACCATTGTCTTTTCTGAATGCAACCAGGAGCTTCCTAGGTTTGCAACAAAAGTATATTAATGTTCTCATTGCTTCCAATTGACTTCCGCGGATGCCAAGTTAAGGGCTGACAAAATGTTCTTTTTCGACCTTGGCCATGTCCGACAGAATGATGATAGCACGTCAGTTTTTGCTTTGTGAACGCAGCTTTTGACGAACATTTTATTTCAGAAGGGGCGTCTCGTGACTTTTGCAGAAGTAAAATTCAGCTTTTTGTAGCTCGAGCAAACTAGGCCCAAAAGCAGGCAACTTATGCTTTCTAGTATAAAACAAACACAAGAAAAGTATTAATGTAAGAAATAATGTAGATTCTGTATCCACCCCAGGATTTACTAATTAATTAACCCACCCGATTAATCAAATGTTACCTAGCAAATGCAAACAAATAAAGCAGCGTTTATATCTACCAGTCTGCATTAATCCATGAGACTTATGTGCACCTAGAATAGTAGAAATGACATCACACAGACAAGGAAAAGCAAAACAAGCACATGCTTCTTTTAAGTTTGCAGCAGTTAGTGGTGACAAAAACGAAAACAATAAATTATTTTATTATTTTGCACGAACAAAAAGATGCAACAATTATGCACGTTTATGAGCACACATGTTAGTCCCCCCACGTGTAAAGTTTAATCTAAGTTGTATTAACAAGACATATCACAAATCATTAATATTATTATTCATGTTATGGAAATGTGACTTCACGAGTTTAAACAAAATTTTGTTTTCTATCTCGCTCCATCAACTCCCTCATCTGGTGATTAACAAATCACCACACCAGCACCCAAAATTTTGGTAATTTAAACTTCCGAGAGATCGATTCAAATTCATTTGTATCAGTAATCCTAAAAGTCTGTTTCTGCATAATCTTTGGAATTAGTATAACGCTCTCTATGTAACTCCTGTAATTCGATCTCCCTTTCTTCTTCTTTTCTAAGTTTATAGATTCTTTTCTTTTCTTTCAACTGTTTCTTTCTTTTATGTAACAAACAACCTATTTTTGTCAAAATAAAAATGAATACTATTATAATCAAAGGTGCCAAAATCTTGCCAAGAATTGAACTTCCAATATCGTGAAACCAGTTTTTAATTGCTTGAAACCTTTTTGAAAGTTTCCCTGTAAAATCTTCTTCTTCTAAAGGAATTATCTCTGAATGCATTTGTGTAATATTCTTGATATACATTTCAATATTCTTACTTTCGTCAGGTATATATGTGCAACAATGTTGTACATGTAAAATGCCACAGACTCCTCCCTCTTTTGCTAGGATTATGTCTAAAGCAAGGCGATCTTGAATTACCATGGATCTAATTGCAATAACTTCAACATTTACTAATTGAAACCCATCAGCTGTGTCAGTTGATAATCTATCAACTATAGTGGACAATTTTCTAATTCTCCCTGCATTTAAGGTTATACCAACAAAAGGTATTACTGCTTGAAAAATATCTCCCAGAACTTCAGTAAAAGTTTCTCTTTTAACTCTATTTACATAATTATGAATTTTAAACAATCCTTCTGAATCTCTGTCAACATGAAACACTTTAGGAAAAACAATTCCCACATAACAAGTTCCATACCAGTGGTCTGGAAGGTTGTAGTAGGCTTTGTCACCACAAACAAAATAAATCCCAGGAAAGATTGGATCCTTTCCACCTTTGAATCCCCAACCTCCCAAAATCTGATAAGTATCTTCACAGTTACTTGCACCTACAAAGTAATTATCAAAAAGTGTGTTATCTCTTCTAATGCAAAGCTTTCCACTAACTGGTTTGTCTATGTGAATTGCAATATTTTCAAGCATTTTGCCATTTAACTTCTCATCCTCTTTCTGCCAGAAATTAGACTTAGTCTGCTTGACTAATTCATTCCTCTTATAAATTGCTCTTCTCTCTTCAACCATATTCAAACATTTCTTTCCTTCAGCACTTAATTTGCAAGTTAGATTATTTTTATAAGCATACTCATAAGTAAGTTCGTTAGTAACAAGGAAAAATTCTCTCATTTGCTTTGCTTTCTTGTGCTTATTTAAAGCATTTTCAATCTTAATATTTGCAAAAATTTCATCATAATTTGAATAGTAATATTCTAAACGTCCAGTTTGATAAAATAAACTAGTTAACACGCTACATGTTACAGCATAAGTGAGAGGAAGCATATTATATGTTACTCCCTCAGAAACAGAAGCAGGTAACTTAACGCAGACATAGCAGTCTTTTGCATCCATTACCTTAACATATTCACTCAATAGCTTTGTGAATGTATTACTTGAAAAATCACTAATTGATTTATCTTGATGAATGTTAGGCTGATGATCAATAACTTTTGCAGACGTACTATGTTTAGTTTGGCTAACCAGAGCTTTGCTTGTTATGTTAACTTTGTGTAATTCTCTATTCATCTCCAAAGGGATAATCACAGCTAAAACCAACCAGAGCAGAATTAAAATGAGCAGACACACCAGAGTCATCTTACAGCATCTCTTAAAAACAGAACACTTTGAAGTGCTCTCCTTAACGTAAGGCATTTTTGGTTAGTTTAGCCTCAAAATAAAATAAAATAAAATAAAATTTTTAAAATCTAAATTTATATTTACACCCCCCTTTTAAAATATTTTTTTTTTTTTTTTTTTTTAAAACCCTAAACAAGATTTCTTCGACCTTATGTCATACATAAGTTTTCTTCAACTAAACAGTTTTTCTTCGACCTTGTGTCAACTAACAAATTTTCTTCAGCCTTTTGCCAATTTAATATATCTGTACTTCAATCATTGTCACTAATTTCTTGGATTTCGTCTTCTTCTTCACTACTATCATATATGTCTATAACAGGTGGAATTACTAAGTAAGTCCACTCAGGAGACTTGTATTTTTGGTTTGGTCTTACTATTCTTTTTCCTTTTCTCGATATCACTTCAATTTTCCTTCCAACTCCAACTTCTTTTCCAGGACTCTTTTGACTACTGATTTCTTCGACTTGTTCTTTTGGTTTCTTGATCAATCTCACTCTCAATCTTCCACCAGGCCAGTAGTCTGCTTTTCTCACGTATTTCTTTTTTGGTTCAGAATTATTTGATTCTGACTTCCAAGTCCTTTTCTTTCTGTTTTCACTTTCACCATCCACGTCACTTTCTTCAGTTTCGTAGTCTGAAATTTCAATTGACTCAGGAACTTCTCTATTCGGCAATTTCACTCCTTCAGGAACTTCACTTTGTTTTCCTTCACTGGTACTCGGTAATTCGTCTTCCTCCTCTTCTTCAATTACCCCCAACTTCCCAGATTTCGGATTTCTGTTCCTTACTTCAGAGTTTGTTCTCTGCCTTTCGATACTCTCCTGGTCTGAAACTTCTTTTTGTTCTGCTTCTTTGTCTTCGATAGAGACAACCGAATCCTCAGTTATCTTTCCCTTTAACAGATTCTCTTCACCTTCAGAATCTATTTCAATGATTTCCAAGTCTTTTCTTGTCAAATTTCCATTCACTGGTACAGTTTCCAGATGTCGACTTTCTTGTCGATCTTCAGAATCTGGATTTATTTCACCTTCTGTTTCGCCTTCTGCTTCAGAATCAGAATCATCTGTGGTATCACTTTCAACATCAGAACTCTCAGGAGTTGGTACTGGAATAGTATGACTAGGATGAATCCAGCGTTTCAATCCTCTGCACTTTACAGCATTAGTAGTGATCAAAATTATCTGCCTAGGCTTCTGCCATCTAGGAGCTAGACAATTCCTTCTCCGATGTACTTTCGTTCTGACCCAATCGCCAGGTCTCAGATCATGTGTCAAAACCTTTTCATTTGATTGTGCTTCAGTTCCCACCTGATTAGACACAGAAGTTACCATATCAGATAACCTTTTACAGTAATCCAAAATAGCACTGTCATTTATGCTCAACAGTTTACCTACAGGTACAAAAGCTTGCCTCATAACTCTTCCCATTAAAATTTCATGAGGACTCAAACCTGTCTTTTTATCTGGTGTACTTCTTAATGACATCAAAACAAGTGGAAGAGCATCAGTCCACTTTACACCTGTTTCAAGACACATTTTTCCAATTCTGTTTTTAATTGTTCCATTAATTTGTTCAACCACTCCTGATGCCTCTGGTCTGTATGCACAGTGTATTTTCTGCTCAATGCTCAAAGCTTCGCAAATTAACTTCATCAGTTTGTTATCAAAATGGCTTCCTCCATCACTCTCAATAGTGACTGGAAAACCGTACCTTGGGATGATTTCTCTGAGCATTAGTTTTGCTACTGTAATTGAATCACAATGTCGTGTAGGGAAAGCCTCTACCCATCTTGAAAATAAGCAAACAATTACAAGCACATATTTCAAACAATTATGTAAGGGCATTTCAATGAAATCCATTTGTAACCTGGTAAAGGGACCACCCTCTCGACCAATTATTCCTGTCCCCACCACTGATTTTCTGTTTGGATTCATTTGTTGGCATGACAAACACCTTTGACAAAAAGATTCTGCAATAGTTCTAAACTTAGTATTGACCCATGTTTCTCTGAAAAGTCTAACCATAGAATCTCTTCCTAGATGTGCTGGACCATGATATAATCTGGCCATGTCAGCAATCAAGCAATTTGGTAAGACTATTCTGCCATCTTTGTAAACCCACACTCCATCTTCTTCACGTGGTCTACAATCTGATCTTAACCACAAGTCTTTTTCTTCATCATCTGCTTCATTTTGTAAATCTCTAATCTCATGCCATGTTTCTACAACTGTTGTTAGCATTAATGAATTTGAATCAGTTTCTTTACTCCTCTCCCGATTGTAAGAATAATTTTTCCTTGCGCAGTATTTAGCTGTTTCATCTGCGAAGGCATTGCCCTTGGAAATATAATCAATTCCTCTAGTGTGCGCTGCACACTTAACAATGGCGATTTCTTTTGGCAATTGTATTGCTTCAATTAATCTCCTAATGAAAACTGCATTTTTAATTGGTGATCCTGCTGATGTCATGTATCCTCTCTGTGACCAGAGTTGTCCATAATCATGCACAACTCCATACCCATACTGACTATCAGTAATGATGGTAACTCTTATATCCTTTGATATTTCACATGCACGAATCAAAGCAATTAATTCAGCCACTTGTGCTGAACGAACTCCTTCAAGACATGATGCTTCTTCGACATCTTTGACTGTACAAACTGAATATGAAGCTTTTAAGACACCTCCTTCGGATCTTAAGCATGAGCCATCTACAAAGTAGACAAAATCCGATTCAGACAAAGGTCTGTCTTTGATGTCTTTTCTTGGTTTAGTGCAGAATTCCATGACATCTAAACATTCATGTTCTGTTTCAATGTCATCAACAATTTCAGAATCAGGCAGTAATGTAGAAGGATTCAGATTTAAACATCTTGAAATCGAAACATTATCTGCTCCTAGTATGATTTTCTCATACTTTGTCAATCTGCTACTTGTTAAATGCTGAGTCTTACCTCTTGTCAATAATATTTCTACTGAATGAGGTACAAAAACTTTCACAGGAAATCCCATAATGATCCCCTCACTTTGTTCGAGACTAATACTTGTAGCTGCAACTGCTTTTAAGCAACCTGGTAATGCTTTTGCAATTGGATCAAGAACTGCAGAGAAGTATGCAATAGGTTTCTTTAAATTTCCGTGTCTCTGAATCAACACAGATAATGCACATCCTTCTCTCTCACTGCAATACAGTTCAAAATCTTTCTCATAATTTGGCATACCTAAAGCAGGAGCTTGGCATAAGCTCTTTTTCAGGTTCTCAAAAGAATCCATCTCAGCATCATTGAGAATAATTGGATCTTTTACATCTGACTTTGTCAGTCTTTGTAGTGGTTTTGCAATTACTGAAAATCCACTTATCCATTGTCGACAGTATCCAACCATTCCCAAGAACATTCTGACCTGTCTTTGTGTTCTTGGTGGTAACATTGCTTGAATCATTTTTATTCTCTCTATTGTTACTTGTCTTTTTCCCTTTGCAATTCTGTGACCAAGATATTTTACTTCTTGTTTGCAAAACTGTAGTTTTGCTGGGGACACTTTATGTCCTTCTTCTGCAAGGCGATTTAACAGAATTATTGTGTCTGTCACACAATTTTCTCTTGTCTTTGCAGCTATTAACAGATCATCAATATACTGCACTAACGTAGACCTACCAGGTAAGTCTAGGTCTTCTAATGATTTTTTTAACAGTTCATTAAAGATTGAAGGACTTTCTGTATAGCCCTGAGGGATTCTTGACCATCCGAGGGTTTTACCTTGGAATCTGAAAGCAAAGATTTCATAACTGTCTGGATGTAAGGGAACAGTAAAGAATGCATTGCAAAGGTCAATGACTGTATACCATTCAGCATCATGTGGAATCTGGAATAGAATTACTGCTGGATTTGGAACCACAGGACAACATGGAATGACAATTTGATTCACTTTTCTCAAATCTTGTACGATTCTAAATGTTCCATTTGACTTTTTAACTCCCATAATTGGTGAATTACAAGGACTACTCTCCATTTCTTTTAATACACCTTGCTTGATTAATTTTTCAATTATTGGTGTAATACCTTCAATTGTTTCTGTTTTCATTTTATACTGTGGAATGTTTGGAAATTCTATTCCCTGTTTCAATGTAATTTTTACTGGATCTACATTTTTCATTAGACCCATCTCGTTTCCAGTAAAATCCCATATATCAGATTTCACTGTTTCCTTGAGCTCTTCAGGTAAATCCTTTTCTTCAAATGCAGGAAACAATTTTGTTTCTTCTGCTTCCATCATCATCATTGTCATTCTGTATAAACCATCTTCCTCCATTGTTTGTAACTCAACTCCATCAGGAGAACAATATATTCTACAATTCATTTTACATAGGATGTCTCTGCCCAATAGATTCACTGGACTACTATTACAAACCACAAATCTGTGTTTGTCTCTGTAATTTCCAATTTCAACTGGTACTGGATCAGTTAAGTCAGTTTTAATTTGCTGATTACTTACTCCGACAACTTGGATGGTATCCCCAGAGAGAGGTAGGTTTTCAATTTCCACTGATCTAACAGTAGAACGGGTAGCACCAGTGTCCACTAGAAAAGTGATGTCTACATCATTAACTTTCCCGTTTACAAAAGGACCAGACTGGTCAACCTCAAGAGTGGCTCCAACAACACACTCTTCCTCCTCTCTCGGGCACCGTCAGCAATAATCATCAGAATCGCTGTCTTGACTTTCTGTTAATAAAAATTGTTGTGAAGCATTTTGCATTTGAACTCTTTGCTGCTTTTGCTGTTTTTGTGGTTTTATTACCTGTTCACTTCCCTGAAATCCCACGTTTGGATTATATTTTTGAACTCCCCCACAATTCGGAAAAGGTGGTTGTGGCAATTGGTCTTGACGATTATTCACCTGTTGCTGTTGCTGTTGCTGCAACTGTCGTTGAATATTTAATTCGTTTAACCCCTGTTGTATCTGTAGCTGTCGCTGCAGGTCAACACCATTCTGCATCTGTGGATTCAATAAGGGATTCTTTAAGTTTTTAGGAGGATGAGGACACTCGTCTCTCCAATGTCCAATTTCGCCACAATTAAAACAAGGTAATCTTTGTTTCAACTCCTCAATCTTTGGGCTAAATTTCTTTGGGAAATTATTACTTTTAAACTTTCCTTGTATCTGATTTGTATTTCCAGTTTGAACAAAATTAGTGTTCTTATTACCCATGCTGGCAATCTGTTGCTCAGCCACTTTTACCTGAGCCCACATGGCTTTCTCCTTGAGCTTCTTCTGTTTTACTTCTATTTCATCACTGCAATACTTAGCCTTTCTTAGAATATCATCTACAGATAGTGATTGCCATCCTACAATGCTATTTCTGATCATTTCTCCAATTTCAGGTTTTAGTCCATAAACAAATCTATAGACAAAATGGCTCATATCCTTTTCGTCTAGTTTTTCATAACCACTGTATTGTTTAAAGATTAACAGTAGTCTTTCATAAAAAGAATGAACTGATTCTTTTGTTTCCTGTTCTGTCCTTTCTATTTTAACCCAATCGACTTCTTTGGGTGGAATTTTGTTTTTCATCCAAACAATTACCTTTTCATAAAAATCCATTACGAGTGGATTTGGAGCACCTGTTTCTTTGATTCGTTCAGGTTCTGTTTTTGGCCAACTAATCGATATCTTGCATTCTGTCCAAAGATCTGATGGAACGACAATGTCAAAAAATCCATCTAAATCAATCCACAGAACTTTTGACACTTTGATAAATCTATCTACTTGTCTGTACCACTCAACTGGTTTTTCCCTCAATTTTGGAAAGTCATTTGTAAACAACAGAATGTCCTGTCTCGACCAAGGGACATGAACATATCCTCCACCTGCAATTTCTCTCATTGGAAATTGTTTTGACAATTTTTCCAATCTTTCATCTTCCTTCTTTTTCGTCCATTTCACTCTCCACTTATTCAGTTCTCCTAGCTTTTTGATATAAACAATCAAATCTTTTATATGTACTATTCTTCCCATTGAGTTCAAACTCTCAATGTCACTTTCTGAAAAGTCTAATCTGTAATGTTTCGCAAAATTCTTTTGTTTGCTCACATCGATTTCAAGTTCTGCTGCTAGATCCTCTAGTTGATCATATTTATTTTTTGTTTTCCATTGAATGCTTTTGCAAATGAACAGTAGTTCATCATCTCGATAGTAATTTAAACTATCTGGACCGATTGTTCCGATTATTAATTCTTCGATATTCGCTTTTAATTTGGCCACATCAAGTTTTGGTGTGGTTACCCTGACTTCAGGACTCCCTATATCTGATATAGCACCCATTGGTGTTTTTGGAGATAAATCCTCATTAAAGGTTAAATCAGGCATTTTCGATCTAGAAGAGTTTATTTCAGATAAGTCTGAATAAAATTTTTCAGTAACCTTTTGAATTTCTGCATTTAAAGGAATAGTTAATCCTGTCTTGTTTGTTTCCTTTTGGTCAAATACAGGCTGAACAGGACCAATTGTTACTGGAACTGTCACAGCTTCCATGCCTTTTGTCATTCTTTTTATTAATTCTTCTTTAGATCTTAAATATTCATTATAATCGACATCTTCAACATTTCTTGCCTCTCTTGTATAATCTTTTGGAGCTTCTCTTGCCCTTGGAGCCATTGTAAAATGTCTACCTTCATTTCGAGCATTATCAAATTCTGGTCTTCTAGGAGTTTCAATGATTTCACAATTATTTGGATAAAGTTTAGGAGCTTCATTAATTGGAGGTGCACTCGGTGAAGTTTCAGTAGAAACCACCGGAGTAGACCATGATCTAGGAGGTCTCAAAGGCTGATTCTTTCTAGCAGTTGTATATATTTCCTCCATAACTGCATCCTCAGATTCACTTTCCATAGATTTCCCTGTAGGAGTACCCATTACCATTTCCTGAATTAAATACAATCCTTCACTCATGTTTCCCTGTCTCCACATTCGCAATCTATCTTCATGAGTTTCTCTTCTCCAAGGTGGATTTTTAGAAGGTCTTTTAATTCCACTAGCTTCTCTTTGTAACTGATACATCTCGTCTTCCCACTCAACTAAAGCTTCAAATTGAGTTGGTCTCGGTTTCGGAACAAGAGCATTCATTTTCTCTCGTAAATTTCTCAAGACTTTTACATTAAATGAACCATCATCAGGCCAAGTTAAAACACCGTCGTTCTTAGTATAGCGTTTCCAACTATCAAACCATAAGACAGTATGATATCCATATTCACCTTCCATGTACGCTGCAGGTGTTTTATACTTATGAAGTAGTTTACCACCTCGCGTTTCGATTTTCTTGTCAGGCGAAAATAAATTCTTAAACTTCTGAAATAATGTTGGCTTTTTCTCAACATGTTTAAAATGATAACTCATTTTTAAGAGTTAATTCTAATTCACAAAATCGTTCGTAAAATATTTCCGGGATGTTCCGCAAAACAACCAATCCGTGCGCGAAACACACCAACAAGCCAATAACAGTTGAGCTACGTCACTTTTCTGCTCAACCAATAAAAATGGAGTTTTCCTAAAGAACCAATTAGCTTACAGATCGTCAGAGACTCAAGAGCCAATCAGAGTATAGTTTGTGACGTAGGTCACCCAATCCCAGCGCGGCTCTGTGACGTACACAGCAGCTGCGGTTTCTCGTTTCTCACTCCTGGCGCTTACCCCTCCTTCACAAAATCTTTTCACAGCGCCATTTTAAGAGCACTTTTCAGTGTAAATTAATTCTTAACAATGACTATAAGGACATCATCTGTTCGTTTCACTATTTAGGATAGTTTACATACATTCAAGTATCCACACTTCGGAATAGACGGCGCTATTCACACTAAGGATAATATCCAATTGTCAGTAGAGTAACCTTTACCCCACCCTTCTATCACGTATAATTATGAACTCGCTTTGCTCTGAACGCACCGCGAAGTGACAGTTCTAAGAGTTCCACTTGAACATAAAATACAAATCAAACTCGCACTTTCACACTGAAAATTCCCTAATTTCAAACACACATGAAATCCGTACAGGACTCTCACCTGTTTATAGAGATCATGCACCGTTAGCAAAATAACGACGTTATCCGTACAGGGCTCTCATCTGTTTATAGATATGAAACATGTACCCGTACAGGACTCTAACCTGTTTATAGATAATCATGCACCGACGCTAATTTACCCTTCACTCAAGCTCGGATATAACTAATACTCTTATCACAGTGAGTTTTATGGAAGGCGCTTTGTCCCTATTCTCATGCTGCTTTAATTTCTTAGAAAACCCTCACTATTCGAGATTCACACCTAGCCCTAAAACTGTGCTGCTCGGCGACAACACTATGGTACACGGCGATACCTCTTGTGATACTCGGCGATATCACTACAAACAGAACAGATGGCTTGCGTGACTAATTTCTCGCCACACAATCTATACCGGTATAGCTTACAGATAGCACGAAAAACGAACTTAACATGTGTTAAAACATCGATCCTATTTCCATACCATAACACTTTAGTAACCCTTAGCAACCAACATATTACCTTGGTTACTCTTAGCAACCATCAATTTCTGCTACCAGAGAATTGATCCAGCGGCCTATAGAAAATATATCATAAACAACGCTACCCAACTTCATAACCTATAAACAAAATTCTATACTAAACTATGGACCCATTTATAAACCTGACATATTTTGGGCCTACTGAATCAGGTGGTCAGATTAAATCTATATACACATTATCTACAAACTATATACAATTTTATACATCTGCGGAAAGAATATTGTCATTAGAATAAATCCTAACCATTTAAACGACCACCATTGGCGACGTGATCTAGCTAATAGTAACCTACACTTCTGAATAACCAAGACCAGCTTGTTTGTCAAAAGTAAGATTTTATTTACTAAATTATGGTATTTTAATTGATAGTTTTATAAAAGTTATTTATTAGCATTGAAGCAAGCATGATTGTAAAGAAACGTGAGAAAAATACAATTTAAGCAAGTGAATCAAAATTAAAGTAAGTATTTAAAGTTTAGCATTTCTAAAACCTAAGTCCCTAACTGAGCTAAATAGATAGAAATTATAGTAAAGTTCTTTGAGGATTCTTACGTGCTCCACGCAATGTCCGACAGCACTTCACCCTCATCGGAAAGTCAGAAAGCAGCAGCCAGCCCATCCCTAGGGGCATGACTTTTTATACCTTTCTACGCTAACTAAACTACGCAAAGGAAAGTTTTCAGAAATCTTCGACGTCCCATTGGCTGAGAATGACAAGTGACATGTCACCCACATTTCAAAAGTTCCATTAGGTCACTTTTCTTAAGGACCATTGTCTTTTCTGAATGCAACCAGGAGCTTCCTAGGTTTGCAACAAAAGTATATTAATGTTCTCATTGCTTCCAATTGACTTCCGCGGATGCCAAGTTAAGGGCTGACAAAATGTTCTTTTTCGACCTTGGCCATGTCCGACAGAATGATGATAGCACGTCAGTTTTTGCTTTGTGAACGCAGCTTTTGACGAACATTTTATTTCAGAAGGGGCGTCTCGTGACTTTTGCAGAAGTAAAATTCAGCTTTTTGTAGCTCGAGCAAACTAGGCCCAAAAGCAGGCAACTTATGCTTTCTAGTATAAAACAAACACAAGAAAAGTATTAATGTAAGAAATAATGTAGATTCTGTATCCACCCCAGGATTTACTAATTAATTAACCCACCCGATTAATCAAATGTTACCTAGCAAATGCAAACAAATAAAGCAGCGTTTATATCTACCAGTCTTCATTAATCCATGAGACTTATGTTATTATTATTATTATTATTGGAAATTTATTAAGCGCCTGATTACGCCACTGGCGTGTCTCCGCGCTATGGCAAGTGGTGTGGCTGTCCCCCCCTCCTCCCAACCAAGCTATCTACTGAAACAGGTGCGTTTTAAGTTTTTTTCTAAACTGGACTTCGCAGGGTTCCAACCGAAGTTCCAGTGGCAGATTGTTCCAGCGTTTGGGAGCAAGGTATCTGAAAGATCTGCCTCCCATGCGAGCTTTAAATATTCTTGGGACTTTTAACAGCCCGGTCTGCGAAGACCGGAGACTGCGTGCAGGCTCATAATGGGCTATAAGGCTCTGGAGCGGGAGAGGTGCTTTGCCACTCAGGATACGATGGCAAGTGGCAAGAGCCTTAAACTCCACTCTCCTCTCTATGGGGAGCCAATGAAGCGCCCGCAAGGCCAGTTTGGTGGATGACCTCCTGGGGAGTCTGAGGACCAGCCGCGCCGCTGCGTTTTGTAGAACCTGCAGGCGGCCGAGGACCCTGCCTGAGGCCCCCAGGTAGAGCAGATTCCCATAATCGAGTCGGGAGGTAACCAGGGCATGCACCAGTGTCTGACGAGCAGGAGTGGGAAGCAGATCTAATACTTTCCTGAGAGCTCTCAGAACACCGAAACAGATCCCTGCCACTCGACCGACATGTGGGCCAAAGGTGAGGTCCTTATCCAACCATACGCCAAGGTTTCTGGCCTCGCGGCAGGGAGCAGGAACCTCCCCCAGACACGGTGGCCACCACGCCGACGACCACGCAGACGGCACTCCCCCCACCACGAGCACCTCGGTCTTGCTCCCGTTTAACTTTAAACAGTTGGCAGACATCCAGGCAGCAAGGTCGTTCATGCAGTTCCTGAAGATGTCTGCCGCAAGTCCGGGCGCGCGCGATAGGGAGATAACCAGCTGCGTGTCGTCGGCGTAGGACACCAGGCGGAGACCATACCCCTCCACGATGGCTGCCAGGGGGGAGACATAGATGTTAAATAGAGTTGGGCTCAGGGACGAACCCTGCGGTACGCCCTGGCCCAACTCAATCTCCCTGGAGTAGTAATCACCCAATCTGACCTGGAAACACCTCTCCGTGAGGAAGGACTTAATCCAGCCAAGCGCAGCCATGTGCACCTAGAATAGTAGAAATGACATCACACAGACAAGGAAAAGCAAAACAAGCACATGCTTCTTTTAAGTTTGCAGCAGTTAGTGGTGACAAAAATGAAAACAATAAATTATTTTATTATTTTGCACGAACAAAAAGATGCAACAATTATGCACGTTTATGAGCACACATGTTAGTCCCCCCACGTGTAAAGTTTAATCTAAGTTGTATTAACAAGACATATCACAAATCATTAATATTATTATTCATGTTATGGAAATGTGACTTCACGAGTTTAAACAAAATTTTGTTTTCTATCTCGCTCCATCAGTAGCACTATCCCGCCGTCATACCACCCTCTATGCAACTTAACCTGTGCTATACGTGCTGGGCGGGTACCCCACAACAGGGTCGATACTTGTGCCGCTATTTGCTTAAAGTATCTGGGTGGGATCGGGTATGGCGCAATGTCAAGTGCATAAAGAAATCTCGGCAATGCCATCATTTTGTATAACGCTGCTCTCCCTAGAAGCGTCAGGGGCAAAGTCGCCCAGTGTGCGACATCACGTTTCAAACATTCTAGCGGTGGAGCCAGATTTTTCGTAAAGAAGTCCGCCGTGTCTTTAGTAATGTAAATACCTAAGTATTTAAAGGCGTTCCCTGCCATCACCAATGGCACTCCATGGGGAGTGAGGGCTCTGGTCCCTGCAGAGTATAAAGTACCGATTTGGACCAATTTATTGTATATCCGGTGCTTTCCCGTGTGTGTCACAAATTTTAAGGAGCTCTGGTATACTGTGTTCCGGGTCCGTCAGATAGACTAACATGTCGTCAGCATAGAGCGAGAGACGGTCTTCCCATCCCTCCTCCCAGCTAATACCCTTCAACAACGGGGTCGTCCTAATTAACGTCGCCAGTGGCTCTAGTACCAATGCAAACAGTAACGGTGACAGGGGGCATCCCTGGCGCGTTCCTCTCGCCAGTCTTATCGTGTGGGATATGTGGCCGTTTGCCGTAATCTGAGCCAGTGGTGCCGAGTACAATAGCCAGATCCAGGCTCTAAATTTTGGGCCAAAGCCCATATGGGCCAGGACAGCAAGGAGATTTTGCCAGTCTACCATGTCAAATGCCATTTTCGCATTTAACGATAGTATCACCGCCGGTTCCGACAACTTCGAAGCTCGTGCGAGCCCTCCATGTACGCGTCTGATATTTAGGGCCATGTTCCTATTTGGCATGAAACCCGACTGGTCTGGGTGGATCAACTGAGGTAGGTGGGACATAAACCTGTTTGCCAATAGTTTAGCTAAAATTTTGGCTTCTGCATTTAACAACGATATCGGGCGGTAGGAATGCATTCTGTCGGGGGTTTACCTGGTTTTGGAATTGCCACTATTGTCGCGATTCGTTGATCCAGTGGGAGCTCCGCATTCTTCAAACTTTCATTATACATTGCTAACACAGGTGTGCTTATAGTCTCGGTCATAAGCTTGTACCATTCTATTGGGATTCCGTTAGGGCTCAGTGCTTTTCCCGATTGAACCGAACGGATTGCCGTTTGAATTTCGTCCAGTGTCAGGTCTGCCTCTAATTCTGTGGCTGCTTCAGGTGTAAGTGTCTTTGTTTCCATGTGTCTGAGTGTTTCCATTGCTTCAGCTTCCGACAAATTCTGACTTGGTGTGTAAACCTCTCTAAAATGTTCCCTCAGTATGTTTACTATCTCTGTAGGGTGTTTCTGGAGCATTCCCCCCTGTGTCTGTAATTGCTGTATGCTCCTGGAGCCTTCCCTTCTTTTTTCCAGCCAAGCCAGCATTCTGCCTGTTTTGTCTCCCACATCGTATAATTTATGTTTTGTTGCAGTGATGTTACCGACAGTTATATTTTTTAAATGGTCCTTGTATTGCTGCTGACGTATGATCAGGGAGTGTGTCTTGTCTTGAGAGGGGTCTGCCATGTGTGCCGTATTCGCTTCCTGCAGCTTTAGTTCCAATTCAGCTAACTCTCTCTGCTGTGTCCGTTTATACCCCGTGATAGAGGCTATTGCTTGACCCCTGAGGACTGTCTTGTATGCTTCCCATATTATGGACGGTGAGTCTACTGATGCTATGTTTTCCTCAAAATAGTGTTTAGTAGTATTTCTAAGATCCTTCCTAATGCTGGGAATCTTAAGATAGTTAGGGTAGATAGGGTACAGTCTCGTACGAGATTTCTCTTGGCAAGAGAGCGTCAGTATTACCGGGGAATGATCCGAGATTCCCCTGGGTTTTATTTCTATCTCTGACGCATTGCATTCTAGCGCCCAACATCAAGAAATAATCTATTTGTGATAAACTATTGTGTACTGCAGAATGGTATGTGTATTGGCGAGCTGCAGGGTACCTGAGTCTCCACACATCTACCAATCCCATTGCCTCTAAAATCCCTGGATCCGAGAAGATCCGGATGTCTGGGGTCAAGCAGGGAGCCTTTCTATCATCGTGTCAATTGCTGTATTGAAATCCCCTCCTATAATAAGATCACCGTCTGGTAAAGTTAGTAGGAATTCTCCCAGCGCAGGCAGTGCCACTGACTGAAGTGCCGGCGGTATATAAACCGATACTATATTCAGAAGTCTGCCCTCCCACTGGCCCTGTATCGCCGCAAAACGTCCTTGGTCGTCTATCTTACTCTGTAATGTTATGAATGGTGAGGTTTTCTTTACCAGGATAACCGTCCCTCTTGAGCCCGTAGAAAATTCGGAGTGTGCCGCCATTCTATATCCCCATATAGCCAAAGCCTTACAAGCTGTCCCGTGAGGTGTGTCTCTTGTAAAAGCACTAGTGCTGGGCCATGTCGTTTTAGGACCTGTAACACTAGTCCTCTTTTTATTTTATCGCCTAGTCCTCTTACATTCCATGTTACTATTTCTAGGGGGGGCACCGGATTTTCCTGCGTCAGAGCCCTGGTATGGTTACGTTGCGAATCAAGTGCCATGAGTGACCTGCTGAAGGAAGAGGAGTCTCTTCCATTCTAAGACATTAGTGCATCCGCCAAGTGTCCAATTATGTGATGTGTCTATCCTGTCGAGAGTTGCTCTAAACCAACAAAACAAAACACCCTTAACTTCACCCTTCATCCCTTCCCCCCTCCCTGCCTCCCTGCTTAACAGACTTGCAACCGCCCGCCTCCCCAACTTAGCAGACTGCTTCTCCCATCCCCAGCCCATAGTACTTGCTTGTCGGGGTAAAAGTCCCGTGAGAGCTGCGGCCCTTCTTGCTCTCCAAGGCCCGCCTCAGTCCAGTGTCCATGTTCGGCTCGACCATGTTTTTCACAGCAACAGATAATTCCTCGGGAGCCGGATATTCAAAGGCCCAACTCATGTTCATTTTCTTCACTTCTCACGCTCGGCGAGCGATCTAGAGCTTCTTGCATTGATGTTTGAGATCCGGGGTGGTCGTCTTCCTTCCGATGTGGACGATTTTTGTTTCCACGACGGGGGCCCTCTACTTTTTTTCATCCCTCTAGCCAATCATAAGCAGCTTCTGGCGTCTCAAAAAACCACGTTTTCCCCTCAGCTACTACTCTGAGCCGTGCTGGAAACAACATTGAGTAGGGTAGTTCTTGCGCTCTTAGTGCCTTTTTGACCTCCATAAAACTTCTTCTGAGACGGGAGACCTCGGCCGTGTAGTCGGGAAAAAAGGCAATCGTAGAGTTATGTATTCAAATTGGTGGGGAGATTCTTGCCGTCTGTAAGATCACGTCCCTGTCCTGAAAGTTAAATAGTCTGGCCAACACTGGCCTCGGGGCGGCTCCGGGTTTTGGTCTGCCACCGGGGACCCTATGCGCTCTCTCTACGGAGAAAAAACTTGACAGTCCCTTGGGCTGCAGTCTTGTCTTGATCAGCTCCTCAACGTAAAGGTCCATTGCTTTGGTGCCTTCGGTCTCGGGAACCCCAAGAATGCGTACATTATTCCTTCTTGAGCGCCCTTCTTGGTCGTCCAACTTTTCTTTCAGTTGCTTGTTTTCCATCTGAATGCGGGCCAATGCCGTCTGTAATTCCGACGTGTCCTCCACTAGTGACTTGGTAATCACCTCCACCTCCTTAACCCCTTCGCTGCTAGGCCTTTTCCCCTCCTGTGCTAAGCCTTTTTTTGGCAATTTGGGGTAGTGCGCGTTTAGGCCCCTGTAACTTTTTGACCACATAAGGTATCCACGCCAAATTTGCGTCCTTTTCTTCCAGCATCATGTGGATTCTAAAGGTGCACAGGGTTTGTGGATTCCCTTGGAGGGGTCCCAGAAATTAACCAAAATACAGTGAAATTTTAGTTTTTTTCAGAAAAATGCGAAAAACGGGCTGCAAATGAAAGCCTCTGGGGTTTTTCCCTGCAAATGTTATCAAAAAAGGGTTTGTGGGGCTTAAATCTCCATTTTCTCAGCTTTTAGGGAATGACAGTCTTTTGTCAGAGAACCAACATTTTTCACACAGTTTTGGCATTTTTTTGGGACATAGCCTATTTTTGCTATTTTTAGAGCTTTCAACCTCCTTCCAGTTAATGGTAGAAATGAGTCTGAAAGCAATAATGGATCCTGGAAAGCTATATATTTTCGAAAAGTAGACAAAATTCTGGATTCATAAAGGGGTCATTTGTCTAAATCCATGAAGGTTTCTTTATAGAAACTAACAGTTAAATATTGGAATAATTGAAAATTTGTTGAAAAAATAGCCTTTTGTCTCATCGTTTTAGCCTATAACTTCTTGTAATTTTGACAACTCTTGGAAAGCAATATACCGTTACATCTGTTAGACCGTCCTGGTTGTGGGGATATATAGGACTTGTAGTTTCACCAAGAACATGACGAACCCAGATCTAAAAACTGAGCAGCAACTTGCAATGGTATTATTTTATTTACTGGGTATAGAGCCCTTATTCTTGGAAATTGTGTACATGGAAAAATCTGTATGAAAGACACCTATCTATTTCTGAATTGGGTACAAATTATAGAGTTTAGAAACAGTATATATTTGCACATTTTCAAAATTGGGACTACTCATACTAGCATGAGAATTATTGGCCATTTTTCAAAAAGATTTTTTTTTTACACAATGTCTTTCATTGGGAAGGGAGAAATGCATGAAAACTCAATAGGTAATATCAGTTGATTTACAAATCTGAATTACCCTAAGTCTCCCAATAAAAACGGTACCTCACTTGTGTGGGTCGGCCTTGTGCCTGCGACAGGAAACGGCACAAAATGCAACGTGGTCACACCTCAATTTTGCAGTTAAAAATTGACCCTTTTATGGCAAAGTGCCTAGCTGTAGTTTTTGCACCCTAGCTCTGCCGGCACCTAGGGAAACCTAGCAAACCTATACATTTTTGAAAACTACACACCCAGGGGAATTCAGGATGGAGTGACTCGACTGCCTCCCACCAGGTTATGTTACCCAGAATCCCTTGCAAAGCTAAATAATTGACAAAATAAACGCATTTTCCTCACATTTCTGTGGTGGAAAGTTCTGGAATCTGCGTGGATCAACAAATTTCCACACACCCAGTGTTCCTCCGGGTCTCCCAAAACAAATGGTACCTCACTTGCCTGGGTCTGCCGAGTGCCTGCGACAGGAAGCAGAGCAAAATGCAACGTGGTCGCACCTCAATTTTGCAGTGAAATCGTGCCCTTTTTGGGCAAAGAGACTACCTTTAGTTTTTGAACCCTAGCTCTGCCGGCACCTAGGGAAACCTAGCAAACCTATACATTTTTGAAAACTAGACACCCAGGGGTATTCAGGATGGGGTGACTCGACTGACATTGTCAAAACCACCAGCTTTTGCAAGAGGGGTTACCTGGGTTTTTGGCCCCGTGCTAGACGGCCATCTAGGGAAACCTACCAAACCCACACATTTCTGAAAAGTAGACACCTGGGGGCTTCCAAGAAGGTATGGCTTGCGTGGATCCTCCAATGTTCCTTTACCCAGAATCCCTTGCAAATCTCGATTGTAGCTGAAAAAAATCAGAGGCCAAAAACTCAGGTGCCCCCCCCAAAAAAGAAGGTAGTTTTGCTATAGGTTATTTTAAATTCTCCACCGTACGATTTGGGCCTTTTCCTGTTGCAGCCACTATGCCTACCCACGCAAGTGAGGTACCATTTTTTCCGGGAGACCTGGGGAAACGCGGGGTGGGTGGAAATTTGTTGATCCACGCAGATTCCAGAACTTTCCACCACAGAAATGTGAGGAAAATGCGTTTTTTTGTCAATTTTTAAGGTTTGCAAGGGATTCTGGGTAACAGAACCTGGTGGGAGGCAGTCGTGTCACCCCATCCTGAATTCCCCTGGGTGTCTAGTTTTCAAAAATGTACAGGTTTGCTAGGTTTCCCTATGTGGCAGCTGCGCTAGGGCCCAAAATCCACTGGTAGGCATATTGCTAAAAACAAATCCGTGCCTAGTCGGCTTTCTGCTGCCCTGTGGGGAAGATTTCGGGGTTGTGGTTGCCCCGATATGCCCCCAAGGGGGGCAGAAACATTGTGGCTATATGGCTATATTTTGTGGGGGGAGGGGGCATTGGTATGCCCATTCTGGGCAGCCCCCACCCCACACATAAAAAAGCCAGCGTAATCGTTGGCGTCAAGTGGGCTTTTTGCCCCCCCGGGGGGGAAGATTGGGGGCTACTGCCCCCATCCTCCCTTCAGGGGGGTAGAAAGGCTGTCATTGTTGCGGGTGGGGGCATTGGCATGCCCATTTTGGGCAGCCTCCAACCTAAGACAAATGTGCCCAAAAATCCTGTGTGTCTGGTGGTTTTTTTGCCCCCCTCCCCCAAGTGGGGTGGGGGGGGGGCAGATTGGGGCTACTGCCTCATCTGTCCCCGGGAGGGGCAGGAAGGCTGTTATTTTTGTGGGGGAGGGGTGGGGGCATAGGCATGCCCGTTTTGGGCAGCTCATCCAAATTCAAATTTGCCCGCAAAAAAATCCCTGGCGTCTAGTGGGCTTTTTGCCCCCCCGCCGGGGCAGATTGGGGGGTAATGCCCCCATATCCCCCCAGGGGGTCAGAAAGACCACTAGATGCCAGGGAGTTTTTTGGGTAAATTTTAATTAGGGAGGGGTCTGCCCAAGACGGGCATGCCAATGCCCCCACCCTAATAAACATTTGCTTTAAAAAATCCCTGGTGTCTAGTGGACTTTTTGCCCCCCCAGGGGGGCAGATTGGAGGCTACTGCCCTATCAGCCCCCAGGGGGGGGCAGGAAGGCTGTTATTTTTGTGGGGGAGGGGGTGGGGGCATAGGCATGCCCGTTTTGGGCAGCTCATCCAAATTCAAATTTGCCCGCAAAAAATCCTTGGTGTCTAGTGGGCTTTTTGCCCCCCCCCGGCGGGGCAGATTGGGGGGTAATGCCCCCATATGCCCCCAGGGGGGTCAGAAAGACCACTAGACACAAGGGAGTTTTTTGGGTAAATTTTAATTAGGGAGGGGTCTGCCCAAGACGGGCATGCCAATGCCCCCACCCTAATAAAAATTTGCCTAAAAAAATCCCTGGTGTCTAGTGGACTTTTTGCCCCCCCAGGGGGCAGATTGGAGGCTACTGCCCCATCAGCCCCCAGGCTGGGCAGGAAGGCTGTTATTTTTGTGGGGGAGGGGGTGGGGGCATAGGCATGCCCGTTTTGGGCAGCCCATCCAAATTCAAATTTGCCCGCAAAATAATCCTTGGCGTCTAGTGGGCTTTTTGCCCCCCCCCGGCGGGGCAGATTGGGGGGTAATGCCCCCATCTACCCCCAGGGGGGTCAAAAAGTCCACTAGACGCCAGGGAGTTTTTGGGGCAAATTTTGATTAGGGTGGGGTCTGCCCAAGATGGGCATGCCAATGCCCCCACCCTAATAAAAATTTGCCTAAAAAAATCCCTGGTGTCTAGTGGACTTTTTGCCCCCCTGGGGGGGCAGATTGGGGGCTACTGCCCCATCAGCTCCCAGGGGGGGCAGAAAGGCGGTTATTTTTGTGGGGGAGGGGGTGGGGGCATAGGCATGCCCGTTTTGGGCAGCTCATCCAAATTCAAATTTGCCCGCAAAAAAATCCCTGGCGTCTAGTGGGCTTTTTGCCCCCCCCCCGGCGGGGCAGATTGGGGGGTAATGCCCCCATATGCCCCCAGGGGGGTCAGAAAGACCACTAGACACCAGGGAGTTTTTTGGGTAAATTTTTATTAGGGAGGGGTCTGCCCAAGACGGGCATGCCAATGCCCCCACCCTAATAAAAATTTGCCTAAAAAATCCCTGGTGTCTAGTGGACTTTTTGCCCCTCCAGGGGGGCAGATTGGAGGCTACTGCCCCATCAGCCCCCAGGGGGGGCAGGAAGGCTGTTATTTTTGTGGGGGAGGGGGTGGGGGCATAGGCATGCCCGTCTTGGGCAGCCCATCCAAATTCAAATTTGCCCGCAAAATAATCCCTGGCGTCTAGTGGGCTTTCCCCCCCCCCCCCGGCGGGGCAGATTTGGGGGTAATGCCCCCATCTACCCCCAGGGGGGTCAGAAAGACCACTAGACGCCAGGGAGTTTTTTGGGTAAATTTTAATTAGGGAGGGGTCAGCCCAAGACGGGCATGCCAATGCCCCCACCCTAATAAAAATTTGCCTAAAAAAATCCCTGGTGTCTAGTGGACTTTTTGCCCCCCTGGGGGGCAGATTGGGGGCTACCGGGGTTTGCTAGCTGGTAGCTGTGATTTCTTCCGCTATATATAGCACCGTAGTGAGTCTGATTGACGGACCATGCACTGCTATAGCTTCTGTAAGTTGACTGCCACCGATTTTAGCCTTGACATATGCCGGTCCACCTTGGTGTAGTGCTGACCTTAATCCCCGATATCACCTTCCTGGTTGTGCCATTGTTGCTTAATGCTGTGTATCCGATCATTAATCAGTGCCCATCTGGACACCTCAGTCTCTGGTGATCCCCTCACCAGCGGGGGCGTGAGGGGGGGAGGGGGGGCCTGCCTGATTTCCACCTAAGTCTACGGCTACCGGGACAGCCACGGCCGGTCGTCCAATGCATGCGGTATTGGTCAGCCTCTCTTTGTCCCTTGTGCAATTCCTACGCTCAGGCTTCTCGCTTGTAGTTTCAGCGCCGGGCTTTCCTCCCGCTCCGGTCTTGCTTACACCCGCCGCCGCGGGCTATCACGCTGCTGGGGCGCTCACTGTTCTCGTCGCTGCCTCTGCTGCCTCCGCAACCGCGCCCCTCCTCCTCCGGCCTCCGTTTACTGTTTGTCCCGGCGCTGCATACGAGGTAGGCCACCACCAGGTCCCCACTGTGCAAACCGCAATCTGCTCACTTTCGGGGTGGGGGGGGGGGTGGGGGGGTGATGCGGCGGGGGTCCTGCGTTCAATCTTCATGTGTTTTTAGGGATGCCGCACTCCTCAGGATATGCCGTTAGTGCGCGCCGCAGCGCTTAGCAGACCCGGTGAGTCTCCGGCGACCGCCCCTCCTGCTGTGCTATCCGGGGGGGTTCCTGCTCCCCCCTCGCCCCTTGAGATCGTTGTATCGACTCCTCTGTTGGTTGCCGTGAACTCTCGGCTGTTCGGCCATTTTTGAATCGCCGCAATCTATTGTCTCGCCGGAGCCCGATACACCTCTTCTTCCGCCGCGGCTTTCGAGGTACTTTAGGACGCAGTTTCTGGCAGCGGGTTAGGCCGCATATCATTGCTTTCTTTTTACTACATTTCATAGCCCCGGTATCGGTGTCGGATTCTGCCCGGTCTCCGCCGCCTGGTCCTGGACCTCAGTCACAGCCCCCAGAGCTATGTTTTGTACCGGATCAGCATGCGGATTAATGCGAAGGGCCGCGTTGTCTCCGGAGCTCTTCTACTATGCAGCCATCATGATCGGCTGCTAGCCACGCCCCCCTAGGTTTGCAGTTTTAATTGTGTTTATTTCGTCTTTGGCTATATGGGGGCGTTGGTGTGGTAATATACATCCCTATGGTATCGGATGGGCGTCCCCAGCTTCTACCGCCGTATGTCGCAGATAACACACAGGGAAAAACCAACAATGCGCATATTTCGCTTGGGCACCTGAGTAATATAATAAGAAGTTGGCCACTGTAAAACCTCCCTTGTCATATGGCAGTGTCAGTGTGCGCAATTCATTACGGGCTAGTTTACCAGCCCATATTAACCTGGTGATGCACGAGGTGATTCTGTTGAATACAGCGGTGGGTGGTGGTATAGGGATAATATTGAATAGGTAGAGTATTTTGGGAAGTATAACCATTTTCATGACGGACATTCTATCTGCCAATGACAATGGGAGATTAATCCAGTGTTTTATTTTTTCTTCGATTTTGGTACTGACAGTTCCATCATTTTCTCGAATGACCACTTCTGGGTCCCTGTGGGACCAGATGCCCATGTATTTAACAGGGTCCGTTTGCCATTCCAATGGGAACTCCACCTGTCCTGGTTTTGTGATGACTGTGAGTGGGAATATTGTGGACTTATTCCAATTTATTTGGAGGCCAGAGTGTCTGCCAAGTTTTTATATATTCTTGCAATAGCGATGATAAGTGAACATGAGGCTCTCTACATACAGTACCATGTCATCTGCATACATTGATATGCCAATTGGGAGCTGAAGAAGTTGTAGAGCAGTGGCTGCATGTTTTTGGCGGAGTGTGCATGCTAAGGGTTCTAGCACTACATGGAATAGTAAGGGCGATAGTGGGCATCCTTGCATTTACACATTTTTAAAAGGTATTTTGTTGCAAATCGTTTTGCGACCCCAAAAGACCTCTGAACACCCAGCCCTGCGTAAACTGCCTCATACTTCATTTTCTTTAACATTCAGAAGAACATTTCCTCAGTTACCTTTACAGGACTTATAGTTGTGTGAGCAAAGTGTTGGGCAAATTGGCTGAAATGTTCCAACATCTTGACAATGTACTCAATTTCTCTACTGTTCACGATGGCATTGTTGGGTGGTGCTTACATTAACACCGGGAAAGCGAATAACGGGGATTGAAGTTGCATACATTTTTAATCTACCTCATAAGCAAATTTTAAGAAAACCTTCGGGCCGGGGTGTGCAGAAACAGGCCACGTGGGCACGCGCTGAAAAATAGTGACCGGATGATACGTCTGTGAAGTCAACGCTCTGTCGAACTAGTGAGTACGTGTAAATATGTACATTACCTTCCGTCGGGAAGAGAAATGACCTCGTGAGTAAACAAATTTAGCTGAGTCTGGCTAAAAAAAAAATATTACACAATCTCAGTTGAAAAAATATAAAAAGAGCGACGTGGGCTCATTTTGTTTTAGAATCTACTTGTGCGCAGAACATGGGTTCCAGGATATTATTTGCATTTGTGTGCTTTGTTGTGCTTGGAGATGTGACGGCCTACAACTGTACCGAGTGCGACAAAAGCAAATGTCTTCCTGAGTCAACTCCTTGCCCGGGCAATTGGGCGATAGATCCCTGCGGTTGCTGCAGACACTGTGCCAAGCAGGAATGGGAGGTTTGTGGCGGCAACAACTGGGAACTCGGCTACTGTGACCACAGGACGAGATGTGCGGCAGTGATTGGAACTGACCTTGCGCACATCCCCGACGTTGGAGTCTGCAAATGTAAGTACTGAAGATTTCATTTAATGGCCCTGATTAGGAGGTGGGAAATGCAGGGAGGGCCAAAATAAACTGGAATTACTTTTTCTGACTGGTTATAATGCCCTTGCACGTTGCACCCCCCGATTACAACTTAAAACAGCCTGTCGGTATACAGACATGATTTTTTCCTGGTTTACCTTCATATAGGTCCCCCAGTTCTGCATTTAGTGCTCTCGTCAGGGGCACAACGGATGCCTCCAAGGGCCATCATCATCTTTCATGTCAGAGGTGCACCCCACGGCTCCTGCTGGCATGCTGCAAAGGAATTAAATCAAGCAGCAATAAAATGCATGGACAGAGTGGACAGGCCGGCTAAGGCCTATATGCTCTAGATTAGTGCTTTACAATGTGCCAAGATGCAGCTATGCTCAACCCGCTTTCACGCTGAGTGGTTGATAGTACTGTGACTGGACAGGTGATGCACGCAGGCCGAGCACCCCCAATCACAGAGACAATGTGAATACATTCTGCCCACACCGGAAGTCAGAGGTGCTTTGAAGGAACAGAGCAATGTGAGGCACAACAAGCTATGTGTTGCAGGATTGAAGAGGCACGTTTAAAAAACAATTAGAATGCAGCACGCATATAAAGAGGATAGAACGAGGAGAACTACAAATCTTTCTCCTTGTTGCGCAACACCCATGGATTCTGACACATTCCCAGCTTTACGATATGTGGTACATCTGGAAATGCGGCAGAATCCATGGGTGTTGCGTGGGAACACCCACAGCAACACCCATGTCACTCCCCTTTCACGCAAAGTGATGTGTGAAAAGGGATTGTATTTACAAGGCCATAAAAAGCCATGCAGGGGGCTTTGCCTGGCCTTGTAAATATGGGCCAGCAGTGCCAGCACACTGCGCCGCTGGTGTGTCAAAAAAGTGACTAACTGGTGGTGCAAGTGAATTGTAAATAGGCTCCTTAGTATAAAGCATTTATCAGCACCAAACAACAGAATAGGACAATCACATATCAATAAAAAGACACAACAACAGTTTATAAACATAGAGCATATGTTAATGAATTTTTAGAGATCTTGATCAACAAAATCAACCAGAGGTTTCTGGAGATACAGGTTTTAAAACTTTTATCACTTTAAAATGCACCCGCAAGCAAGCATTGGCCAACAAAAAGTTTGTGAACTTTTCAAAAGTTTGAAAGAGTTTATGCAAGTACTCCAGCCCAGGTTGAATGACCAAATTCGGCAGGGAAAAGGTCTAGGTGGCCAGAAAGAATACTTTGGATCGTTACCTGACCACCATAGCATTTTTAAAGCAAGTTCCAAACTTTAGAGGATGACCGCCATAGATTTCAATCGAGTGGTCCTAATGCTGAGGGAAGCAGGGAAAGATTCTCAAAGGGATGCTCCCGTTGTGGTGCAGTCAATGGGGTGTCTCTCTGGTTGGTACTCAGTCCACAAGTGATGTGTCACAACTTTGTCCACGGAGTTCAGGGTCCCTCGATGTCCTCTATGTTGTAGTAGTTGAACAGCTGATGCTGCGCTATTGGTCTCGCTGCACCACGGTTAGAGGCAAAACCTTTGGTGGGGCTGGTGTCTCTTACATCTGACAAATCTCAGATTTGTCTCTTGTAATGCCCGGTAGTTGCAAAAGTTCTGTGGTGGCTAACAGCTTGTCCATTTGGTTTCTCTTCCTTGGCTCTTTCTTCTAATTGTCTGCAGGAACAAACGGCATCCTACTCATGGGTGTTGTCACAAGTAGCCATTCCATGGCGGCTTCTCCTTTGAAGCTCACCTTTGGGCTAACATCCTGAGTGGCCGTCTCGGGAGAGGAGGTAACACCACGCTCTGTGGCAACTGGCTTTGTTTAGTGGTCTGGGAGTCATTCACATATCTCCCCAGGCAGTCAGAAATCTTTATATATGTCAGTGCCTTTGTGAGGCCAGTGGACTAACTGGAGTGCAGAGTGGCAACTTTTTAGAAGTTGCCTAACTTTACCCCCTTCCACACTCATGACGAGCTGGGCTCGTCATGAAGTAGCCTCCTCGCACGCTCATGACGAGCCCAGCTCGTCATGAATAATGGGATTTACAAATTCTCAGCACAGATGGGGAATATGCTGAGCATCCATGGGGTTAATAGTGAATTTAAATCTGGCCTGGGCATCAGGTTATTTTTAATACCATAATTAATTTTATAACTTAATTTACATTGTTAGGTAGTCCTATTCAGAAGTTAGCCAGGCTGGTATGCCAGCCGGTAATCCTGTGTTAGCCAATAGGGCCACTGACCTTTCCATAGCGAAACAACAGTTTGTAAGTGATGCTTTGAAAATTATATGCCTTACTTAATACTATATAGCTTCGTGCCTTTGCGATCCATAGCCCTTCCTTAAGGAAGACTTAACATATATCCTTCTCGCGGCTAGCGATAAGGGTGCTACCCTAAAAAAAGTTAAACTTGCCCGCCGCGCCAATGCCCAGAGATGGTTCTCTCCGGAACTCAAATCCCCAAAACTGGCTTTGGCCATCTAGAAAGGCAGTGGCGAAAAAAATATTCCTCTGACAAAAAACTCCTGTACACTTTAGCTCGAAAGAATACATGAAGGCTATTCTCTCTGCCAAAGCTGCTCACTTCTCCACACGTATCCTCACTTCCAACAAAAACTCCACAGAAATGTTCTCAATCCTGAACGAGTTGTCCAACCCGGATAGAATCCTACCCAAGGCCACCCCTCCCCAAGCTCTGTGCGACTCACTGAATCACTATTTTATTGATAAAATCACTGCTATCAAAGCTAGTATCCCTAAACAACCCCCACCATGACCCCCTTTGTCACAGAGAGCAACAACCGCACGCTCAGCTGCTTCCCAACCATCAGCACCGAGACCTTACAGGACCTCCTGGCTAGAGTCAAGTCGGAAGCCCCCATGGACTGATGTCCTCCTCACATACTAAAAGACTCCCTCTCAATATTCCCGGGTCCTGCACTGACCCTGCTGAATGACTTACTTTCGACTGGTCACGTTCCTAATCCATTTAATCAAGCCATAGTTGTTCCTCTCTTAAAAAAAACCGGCGCTGACCCCACTTTTTTGTCTAACATCCGCCCCTTCTCCTTGCTCCCTTTTCTGGCGAAAGTACTGGAGGCCTATGTAGCAAAACGCCTGTCCCACTTCATGGAAGACTCAAAATACCTTGACCCTACATCAGGCGGGCTTCCGCCCTGCACACTCCACAGAAAACGTGATACTAGCTGTATTGGACACTCTGCTCGATAACACGCACAGAAGCTCCCCTCAGGCTCTAGTGCTGCTTGACCTTTCCGCCGCCTTTGACACGGTCGACCATACCATACTGGCAGATCGTGTCAGGCAAGCAGGCATTCAGGGCGTTGCTGCTTGCTGGCTTAGCTCATTCCTGGAGGACCGGTTCCAGGCCGTTTGCTCAGGCCACTTCACAGCCCCCAAATAAAAGAACTACGTGTGGTGTTCCACAAGGCTCCTCACTCTCCCCTCACCTGTTCAACCTCTACATCCTTCCCCTGATTCAGTCCCTCCAAGACAGAAAGATCATCGTCTTCAACTACGCGGATGACCTGCAGCCGGTTTTCACGGTTGACAACTCCCACAGCTCTGTCACCGAATTTCAGGCTAGCATGCTGCACATCCAACAGTGGATGGATCGCAACCACCTTAAGCTAAACCGGCAAGACGGAGCTAGTCCTCACTGGGGACAGCCATAAGTTCTGGGGACCACACTACTGTCCGACAGAGCTAGGGCCCTCGCCCATTCCCTCCTCCTCGGCTAAAACACTCGGACTCACCCTTAACAGCGATCTCTCACTTAAAACTCAGGTTGGGTCAGTTATATCTAAATGCTGCTTTCAACTGCGAAAAATCATGAAGATCCGCCGCTTATTCACACAGGATGCCCTGACCCAGGTGGTAATAGCCACGGTCCTGTCACACCTGGACAACGCAAACTCTGTCTACCTGGGCATGCCACTGTACCTATTTAAACGACTACAGATGGTCCAGAATCAGGCCACTAGACTGATCCTCCAATAACCCAGGTGGCAACCAGCGACTCCTCTCCTGAGGAAACTGCACCGGCTTCCCATCCTCCAACGCTGCACCTTTAAAACTGGTTGCTTGATTTTCAAATCCTTGCACGGTCAAAATCCCTTATTCATAAACAACCTGATACTTAAGCACACTCCATCCTCCAACCTCTGATCAGCTCACCTCTGGCTCCTTTCCACCCCCAAGTTCAAATGGAAATGGCTGGGAGGCTGCAGATTTGCGGCTCTTGCCCCAGACTGTGGAATTCCTTTCCCCTGGAGATCCGCTCTTGCACTGACCTTCTGCAATTCAGATGGTCACTCAAAAGTGTCTTTTTGCACAAGCCTACAACTGACTCCTCCGCAGGTAATGGAGGTACCCTATCTCAGCGCCATGAAACCTCCCGGTGTAAGTGAGCTCTATAAACTATTCTTAACATTAACATTAACATCCTTAAAGGAAGGGGTGGCTTTGACATTTGGTGTAATGGGAAAGTCAAACTAGCAGTGTGACACACTGCCCTGTCAGTCTACAGTGGCAGGCTGTAGTCCATTATATCTCTGTCACATGCGGGGCGGCAAACACAGTGCTGCAGTCCAGGGTGAAAACTCTGCCATACATTCCCTGGGTACCTGGGGTACCATAGACTATGGACTTACAAGTAAGTCAGTACTTGCCAATTGGGTGTTTCCAATTTAACACAATTTTTATAGGGTTAGAACACTAGCACTGAGGTCTAAATAGCAGGCCTCAATGCACTCACAGAGTCAAAAAACCAGCAGCATCAGTCCAAAAATGTGGGGGTGGACATGGAAAACAAGGCCTTTCCTAACAGACCCTTTTCAGGTTGCCCAAACAAAGGTTCAAATGGACTGAAGATCACTCCTGTTTGTGGTACCTCCCTGTAGATAAATAGCAGGCATTTTAGTAGGACATTCCACCTTCTTTTGATTTTGTCAGCAAATCGATAGTCGTGTGTCTCACAGTTTTGTTGAATTTTAAAAAGAAACCATTTCAGGGGGATAAGGGGTGGTAAACGTATAAGTTACCCCACACTCATCCCACATTGCCTTCAAGTACGCAGGCATGACGTTTGTGCCCTTGCCAGATACCACTTCCTTATGAAGCTCCACTCTGGTGAAGATACCAAACAAGGCTCTGGCCACTGTGGGGGCAATCATTGACCTCATGGGTATTACCCCTGGGTATCTTGTGGCATGTCTACCACCACTTGGATGCACCTTTTGCAAGAAGCATTTGGAGGGTCTAAGAGGCCCACAGTATTAATCCTGAACTTCCCAAAGGGTGTCCCAACCACAGGTAGTGGATCCTCTGGTTTTCTGCTTGTCTTGCCACTGGCTTGATAGGTGGGGCAGGAGCGACAGAACTCCTTTATTTCCTCTGATATCTGGGGCTAGTAAAATTGGCTGACCAACATGTCTCAGGTCTTGATCTGCCCCAGATGCCCAGTCAAGGAGACAAACATGGGCCAGATTTTGTAGGAATGCTCTGTAGTGTTGGGGGGGCAACAAGCTCATAGTTGTTTCAGGTTTGGGCTCCCTTGTCTCGCTGTATAAGACCATTAAATATAATGTAGGGACCCTGTGTCACCAAGAGCCTGGGTCTACACAGTATGAGCTACAATGTGTTCCATTGGGTAAAACAATTGCTTAGTGTAAGCAAGAATTGATCTAATGAAGCCACAGAAAAATCCTTGAGATGAAGCACACAGTAATCAATACTTGGCACTCCTATTCACCCATAAATGTAAGTCAACACATCTCACAAAAATGTTATTCAATTTACATATTCAAATTCCTATTTTTTTAGGATGATTTCTTTTGTATATGGCTGTCATACATCCAAAAAACATAAAAACGTGACTTAGTGAAGCAAGTGACATATGGTGCAACAGTGTATTGACCTAGATTTATTGTTGAAAAGGAATGCCAAGTATTGATTACTGAACGCTTCAGCTCAAAGATTGCTCTGTGGCTTTGTTAGTTCAATTCTTGTTTACTATAAGCAATTGTATTACCTGACAGAACACGTTGTAGCTCACTGTATAAGACAGCAATGCCCCAGTAGACCATGTGGGTATGACTGATATTCTCCTTTTCCTGTACTTCAGCCTGCTGCTAAAGGCTCTCGGAGTAGGACAAGTCCTCTGTACATGGCAAAACTCTTCCCTGGATTGTTCTCTTGCCCATAGGAACTCTAAAAGCTGGCAAATCTTCTCAGGAGGGGGTGCTTTTCCTTTAGGTCCTGATGGTAATTCTCCTTCTGAGACCTGGGAACTTGGGAATCTGGTTTCCCAGACTTCTAGCCCTTCTTATTGTTTGTAGGGGCCTGGACCATTATTCTATGGCCCAGCCTCCTTTGACTCCCACAATGTGCTGTTTGGGCACGAGTGGCTACACATATCCACTCAGGGCGACCCAATGTCTCTGCATGAGTTTTCCTCTCCACATTTGACCAAGCAGAGGTTTCATGATCATTCCATCAGACACTCTACTGGGATGGCAGGGGTCACATCTACCTTCTTCAGGCAGGTAAATCCCTCCCCACTCAAAGGTCACCACTGTCATGCAGTGACATTTTACTTCATTGTCAGCCATGACTACTCTGTGTAGAAGATCTGTGATTACCTCCTCTGGGGAAACCAACCTGTACCGCAGTGGTCATGCTGACTTCTGTATTGTAGTATGGCCTGAGGCCTGCTTTGCGCGCATGTTATGTTAGCATGGCTTATTAGAAGTTTAAACGCCATTTTACCTTTTCCTGCTTTTTCACATGACACTGCATAGCTGTTTTTGTACGTTAGCCTTCACGAAGGTCTATACATGAGAAAAGGTTTGTTTTCGGCATCTCTAGACTTACATCGTGCCCCTAGTCTGAACAGTGAGTGCTGAGCCGTCAAAGTTATCAAAACATGTTACCTGTTTTTCGACATGTACGTGTAACACTCTCTAGACACAACAATTTGGCAGCTGTGAGCCACCGCAGCTGAAGAGTGTAAGAAAAATCGTTGCGCCGCTGCCGCCGAGCGCTCGCAACCTGAAGATCATCGCATTGCACGCTTGCGAGCCACAAAGTGCTTGCTAACCCCAGAGATCATAGCATCGCACATTTGCGGGCTTGTCGAAGGCTCACTAACCCCAGATAATCGCATCAAGATCAGCGCAGTCTGCAGAGCGGGTGCCGTGCGTCTGCCATTTTCCTCGCATCACACCCGGATCGTCGCTCCCTCGCGGGGTGCCATTTTCTTTCGTTGCAACAAGATCGCACAAGCAACAAGATCAGCGCATCATACTCCCTCGCGGCAAGGATTCAACGCATCACTGGCCTAGCGTGAATAAGTCTGTCGCTTTGTCCCGCACGAACCCGTAGCCCGGCGCATCATCCTCCCTTGCGACAAGGATTCAACGCATCGCCGGCCTAGCGTGGGGAAAATCATCGCTACAGCTCGTTTGCGACCTTTTGCTTGTTTTGCTACGAAATCCAGGTACTTTGTAAGTAAAAGGGTCGCAGAGACCCCTGCTTTGAACTGAACCCCTATTTGAACACCTTGAACTCTTTTTCCAGCTTTTCAAGAGTAGCCCCCTTTTTCAGTATTGTGGCTTTTTACCGTTATTGGTCTTGTGTTAAGTCTATATATAAAGATACTTATTTGTTATAACTACTTGTGTGGTGTCCCTTTGTAGTGTCCTTCATTGTGTTACTGTGTATGATCATAAACGCTTTATACACTGCCTCTGAGATAAGCCTAGCTGCCTTACCACAGGGTTGAGCAGGGGTTATTAAAGGGTGTAGCCCCCTTACTCTGACTTAGGAAGAAGGGTCCCTACTTGGACTGTGGCCTGCCACTGCCAACTAGAGACTCCCATTTCTAACAGTTATCAAAACATGTTAGCTGTTTTTCAACATGTCCGTGTAACGCTCTCTAGACACAACAGTTTGGCAGCTGTGAGCCAAGTAAGATTCTGGTGTCCTTATTATCACACACTCGCCATGATTTCACACACTTGGAAGATTCTTGTTTCCAGGGATGCAGAGAGACTATGCTGATCCAGATGTAATTTACACTTACTGAGCGGAAAGGTAATGGGGTCCCCCAAAACAAGCCCAAGAGACCTACTTTAGTTTATAATACATAGTTCCTATATAGGGAGGGTGTTAAAACTAGGCGCTATAGGACCTGTTTTCACCATCATTGTAATATGATTCCTCCTTTTGTATTTTATGGAATTGTAACCATGCTGACCATATTATTCATAATCATATGTCTGCTTATGTTGGCTAAAATGCTGCACATGAGATCACGTCGTTAAAATAAATATTTTAACCATACCGTGTCTCTTCTTTTCTCCTGTTGTGGACTGGTATGAGAATATAACAAAAGAGTGTTCTCACTTCCCACCATTCCTGAGATGGTCCTAAGTTGCATGTTCTAGGTTGTCTAATCATTGGTTACTTTGCTATAGGATGAAGAGCTAATGTGACTGATGCTAGCTGGTTGGGGTTTTTCTAGGTACTGAGCTGAGTTTCTGGTACACCACAATTCACTAATGTCCTAGGTCTCTGTGCACAGTTCTGTGTAAGCGCAGGATCCTTGCAACAGTATCCCTCTTCTTTAGTACCATTGATAGTTGGTCATAATACAAGGTAAGGTTGCCAGGGTGTCAACATCCACCCTCCGCACGGATACTAAGGTGACTTCACTATACCCGCTGGTTTCCCCGGGCAAATCCCCATCCCAGTCCTTACACTAGCAAACCATGAGGACTGCCCACCGGTGGGGGGCTTTTTGGAACAGGCATGGTCTCCTTTTTATGCCCAGACTGATGACAGTGAATGACGCGGATCCTTTTCATATGCTCTGGGGCTGCACCGTGCCCGATGAGTCCTGGTGTAGCATCACATCACACTTAGCTGGCTGCACTGGGCAGATGGTGGCATATATGTGGGATGTATGTCTCATGGGGCTCTTCCGTAGATTGGCTAGGCATAGGGTGGAGTCCAGGTTTATAGATCTGTGACTACTTGCAGCAAAGTGCTAATCACCAAGAGATGGAAACATTCGGAGCCTCACCTTGCGCTGGCATGTTCCAGTACACTATCTATCTAGGTGCAAGCTGAAAGTATCGCATTGCGCTGCGAAGACACATTGGGGATGGGATGCGCAAAGTTCCGATGAAGCTGACTAGGATGTTATATTGTAGGTGATTCAACGCAGCTGGCAGTCAGAGGGCGAGTTCCAGGCTCCAGTAATATGTACGGACGTAGTGGCGGTAGCAGCGACACAGTAGCAAGTAAGGCAGGGCTGCTTCATTGACCCACAGTAGCCCTGTCTTTCCCCCCTTCCCCCTATCCCCATAATACATTTCCCACTTTCCTCATCATCTTCCAAGGATGCATATAGATATGTACACATTGATCCTACAGTTGTGTGGATCGCGTAGACAGTGTGGGAGAAAATAGTAGTAGCGGAGACCTAAGTTGGGCATCAGGTAATACTGTTATTCCCTAAACCCTGGTCTCTCTCCCCTCCAGTCAAAGTGCCATACTCATCAGCTCCTATTAGTGGCATAAGATGAAGGTCCAATCCCCGTATGCCCTGTAAAGCATATTGGCGAGTGGCACAGTGTTAGTCGCAGCAGCCTACGCTCCAGGCCCTGCACTGAACTATTGTCTGAATTATTATTATCTGTTATGTATGCTCCTCCGCGCCTGATCTGAAATGATGCTTTTAACTGTACAGCAACTATGTTTTGCGAAAATTACCAATAAAGAATTTTAAACAAACACAAAAAAAGCCTGCAGCATGCTGCAGCACACATGGATTAGGCAATCCTGCTTTCTCGATTCCTTTTTACTGAAAGGTTGCACAAAACCAATCAGCCCCGCAACATGGTGCAATGGTGCCTGCATTGGCGCATGGCAGCCATTGTGCACCAACATTGGGGAAAAAGACAGGAATGCGCCCTTTCTTATTGATAGGGTGCATTACTGCCCTTTTGTTTTGTCACAGGACAGCACAGCAAGATTCCTTGCGGCAATGTCCTGCACCAAAACCTCTTAAATGAGGCCCCAAGTGTATTTGCACCATTTTTAAGACCAGGTAATTTCTGATGTTTAAAAACTGCTGCTAATGGGACTTAGCAGCAGTTTTTCTTTTACAGCGACGGACATCCTTGTAAATATCACGTTGTGTGTTTTGTGGGTGTTTTTACGCCGGAACGCCTACCTTGCATCTCATTTTCAGTAAGTCACGCTAATACAAGTGGTGGTGTGGAAATTCACGTCAACTCTGGAAAAATGCTGCAAACTGGACTTTATGGCAACGTGTTAATATTGCAGTTAAAAAAAGCCACCGTAACATCAACAAATTGTCGATACCATGGCGTTAAATCCTTGTAAATATGCCCACCAGTGATATATGCCGACCTCCCTCAGCCTCATAGCTCTTTCAAAGGAGGCAAACCATTTATCCATGTTGTTCCTAACCCCAAAACTAAGCCCAATCCCTTTGGGAAGTCATAGGTCATGTGACCCCTGTGGATAGCTCTTGTTCACTGCCACTATCTCTCTGGAAATTCAGGCCAAACTTGACCCTCCTTCTTCTTGGGCCAGCATATTTTCTTCAAGGGTCTGCCAAAGCCGTATTGCCATTTGCTCTTCTAGCTCATGCCAGCCTAGTCAGAATGACTGGTACTGGCTGAGCTTCCTTCACTGCCAGAGTAAGAGCATCGTCTTGAAGTATTGCACTGGGGTAAATTGTCCTCATTGTCCACCTCCTCCAATAGAGGGACATGGTCTTCTTTCCTCTCTGTGGCTTCTTTTGTTTCAGAGGGACAGATTGTGTAGGTTAGCCAGGTCTAGCTTCAAGGCCCCTTAAAATGTTTAAAAATAGCAAAAAGTGGAATAAAATAATAACATGGAAAAATCAAAAATGACCAATTAAGGACTTAGACCCAAATAAAAATCAAAAGCTATTTTTGCTTGATGACAATTTTGGGATTTTTAATTTATTAGCTTATTTGCTGTGTGGTACTGATAAACCCAAGTTCCAGATTCAACCACTGAAACACCAGTGTGAGAAACTGCGTTATTAGTTGGAGTGGTTGTGAGATCTCCACATGTAATAATGTCACAATTCTGGATCAGGCTCAGTTAGGTTACTTTAATTTAAAACATCGATCCGTCTTGGGTTGCTGTGACACAAACTCAAAGGAAAAAAGTGCATTGCATTTATCAATGACAAAACAGTTAATAAGTAAAAAATACAACAAAATAAAAATCACAATAACATTTATAAAAATAGCATATATTTCTATCTTAAATAGTCACCAAAATAACAAACATCCGAGGAATGGAACCAGAGTTATGATTTTTTTAAAGGTTTTGATAAATCACTGCAATTCACTAAAAAAGTTTCATAAATTGCTTCTTTTCACTTGTAGCAAAAAGTTTAGAAAAGTTTCTGAGCACTAAAGTAAAAGTATGAACAGGACTAGCACGGCCCAGCATCTTACCGGTGCTTTATCGCGGTTGGCTTGAAACTTTACCTTTGGCACAGACCATCACGTGTTTGAGACTCATAGACTTCCTAAAGTCACCTTTATATTAAAAATGACTTTAAATCTGACATTAGCATTATGTCAATTTTAATGTAGCAATTATTTTGAACCCTTGAAGTACCATATTTTGTGTTCTCAAATGTAAGGTAGTACTTAACAGTTGAGCTAGTGTAACTGCATGTTAGTTAATTGGACTATCAGCCTTGCTAGAGTGAAAAGGAAAACTGTGAGTTTTCACAATCTAGACATGTAAAACATAAACAACATATGTCCGTCTTTTTAATTGTTTGCACACTGCTATTTGGGTTTCTAAGGTCTGTCTAAGAGTGACTTATAAATATTAAAAAGGAAGGATTAGACTTGGCAAAAGGATTATTTTGCCATGTCGGTAGTTTTAAAACTGCCTGACTGGCCTGCAGTGGCAGACTTTGAGGCTGGTTTTCACTTTGTCACTGCAGTGGTGGCACAATACGTGCTGCTATTTACTAGTGACATTCAACTTATAGGACCTGGGGACAGTGAGTACTATTTACTAGGAACAAATAGGTAAGTTAATATGTCACTCAGGTTAGCCAATTTCAGATATAATTGGAGGGGTCAGAACACTTGCTCTGGGGACTGGTCAGCCCGGCCCGTGCACTTCAGAGTCAAACAACAAGCAGAATCATTTACATTTGAGGGGTGATCATACAAAAAGAGGCATTTCCTTACATAATGGGAATAAGTGATGTAGAAGGCAAAGTTTCCTTTGATACCCTAAATATCGTTGAGTCTTTTACATCACCCTGCACATAATTGTACTCTTCAAACTAATCAGTGGTTATAGAATTGATATTTCAGGTCTGAACTTTGATATTTAACTGATGCAACTAACGCATAGATAGATGACATTTGCAGGTAAGTGTTTCTAGAGTCCTCAACATCAAAAGAAATCTTGAGAGCTATTGGAAGCATCTGTAGCGGGAAAGCTCCTGGATCAGATGGCCTTACTGCTGAATTCTTTTCAGCAACACTGACTCTCTATTTAAAGACCTTGTTTTAGGAGGCCAGTAATGATGGAATTCACCATCCCACTACAAGGGAGGGGGTACACATAGTGATAATTAAATCTGGTAAATACAGCAACCAATGCATCCTACAGTTTGTTCTGTTTTAAGACAGAAGGGGGTTTGCTGGAATAATTGCCAGTCTTTTGGCCGCCTTCCATCCAGCAATGATCCTGCTGGACCAAGCTAGTATTGTGCTGGGCGAAGCCACATTAAACCATATGCATACTCTTTGCTCTCCTGCATCAGGTGGACCCACAACTGCAAGCTAGTACTATGTTTTTTGTGGCTGTGAAAGAGTTTAATTCCATTGAATGGAACTTAAAGATGGAGGTTTTGCAACACATTGTTGTGGATGTATAGCTGATGAAATGAATCTCGCATCTCTGCACTTGGCCAGAGGCAAAGGCTGAGACTTAGGGCCAGATGTACGACCATTGGAAATTGCAACTTGCAAATTGCGCCAAATTGCGAGTCGCAATTTCCAATGTACAACAGTGTCTGAGACACGGTTTGCGATTCCCAATGAGGTCGCAAAGTGCATGCCTCATGCATATTAATGAGGCTGTCGCAATTTGTGACCCCATTGGGAATGGCTGGCATTCCCAGGGATGGCTGCCTGCTGGGGTCAACAGGCCTTCATGTTTGGGACTGCTTTTAAATAAAACAGTTTTTTTTAAATGCAGCCCGCTTTCCTTAAAGGAAAATGTGATGCATTTTTTTTTTTTTTTAAAACGTTTTTGTTTAATTTTTTAAGGGCAGGTAGTGGTCCCTGGGACCACTGCCTGTTCTGAAAAAATGTTTGCACACCCATTCACAAAGGGGAAGGAGTCCCTTGTGGACCCCTTCCCATTTGCAATTGGTTTACCACCCTCTTAGAGGGTACTGTGAGGGGGCCACCACAAACAATTACGCCACTGCCTACCGTTTTCAAGCACCTCACCCTTGCACACTATCCCCAATATATCAGCGGGATCATCTGCAACACATTTGGCTTTCAATAAGATCCACATCTTCTGCAGTCAGGGAGACATCTGGGCTTATCCAAACTGTGCTTGGTGTAATTGATTTACAAAATGTGGGTACGGGTGCTCCACATGTATAAATTCATGGCGATATGTATGGAACTCAGGGCATAGACATAAGAATAAGATCATATCAGAGGTGGCATTGCTGCCTTAGGTCTCCTGAAAGGTCAGTTCGCAATACATCTATGAATGTTGTTGATTGCCTTTTACATCTCTCACATTTCTCAATTCTATCTTTCTAACTTTACCTCTCTAAATTTTTCACCACCTTTACTACTTCAAACGTATCACCCAATCTTCATTCATCTACCATTTAACTCCTTGCCATAATATGAAGCTTTTCTCTCTCTTACACTCCTGTCGCCTACTCAGTGCTTAATTTGTAAAAGAATAAATGCTAAGATCCAACGTTTTGCCCAGGAGCCGCAGCTGGTGCTACGGAAGGTTGGGATGCAGAATACCAAGATTACGTAGTTTTGTTTCCAACTCATGATTTTTAATCCAGCACCAGGCACTCCCTGCTTCTTTATCTCACGCTTGCACACTTCTTTTTGTCTCCCTTTGTCACAGTTTTTCTGTCTTTCTTTTCCTCCTTCTTTCCCCTTTTTGTGTTTTTCTCCCTCTTGCTTTGCATCAAAGTCTGCTCAGGAAAAAAAGGTGCCAGTCCCTAAAAATGGGTGTTGGTGATCCCCTCATGCAATCACTGGCTTAAAGTATTTACTACCTCTGCTGCAGTCATTCTTATTTCAGTTTTTTTCAGTTTTCCTCCCTCCCCTATCCTGTCCCTCTCCCAGTTCTCGTTTTGACTCCACCTCTGTCCTCCTATTTCACCCGTTTCTTTCACTTTCTAGATCAGATTCCCTTCAAATGTGAACGTCTGATTCTCACGACTTTACCATGTTCTCTTACACACCCACTTCTTGTTCTCACATCTGTGAAAGACAGTATTGTACTCTTCTCTATTCCTTCTGTGTTCCTCCATCTCTCATTTGTTGACTCTAGCTCTTCAATTTGTAAGCCTACCTCCAACTATATGACTCTCATTCTCTAAATCATATCTCTACCTATCCATAGACATTTCTATCCCTTCCTGCTTCTCTTTCACCTGCCTCTCATTCTCCACCTCCATCCTATTTGCCTTTAACCTGCACACATCTTGTTTTCTAATACCCATAACATCCACTCTCTCTATCTTTGAACACTAAATATCTGTCTTCAGTTAATCTCTAACTTCTAGACATATTACTCTCATTCTCTTGCTAACATCACTCAATGCTACTTTCACCTGCCTCTCTATCTCTGTAATCTTCTCTTTTCTGCAACCCTACTTGTCCAACTAGCTCCACCTGTACCCCTCTCATTTTCATACTCTTAGCACATTGGTTTCCTTTAATTCTACGTCTCTTATCCCTCACATGAATCTTCTAACTTTCCGATTTCCTCTTAGTTTTTTTTATTTGAAAACAGATTTTATTTGCCAATATATCACATATGATGCCGATCTCTGAGCCCCAGAGACAATTGCCGCATGCAAGATACAAAAATTGAATTTGACAATTTTTCATAAAGATTAGGAGAAAATGATAGGCAATGCAAATAAAACCAAACCCTTAGAACAACAACCCCCCACCCCCACACTGCCATCTATTCCAGAGCAACATAACTCTTACACAAACTGCTATTGTACAATATAAGACGTCATCAGCCATGAACAATTGTCCTGCCCAAGGGCCATAAATGAATCACAAGTCAAAACGATATAATAAAAAAAAAAGAAAAAAAGAAAAACGAGCAGCAGGAAATATAGAGGTCGCCCTGGGTCTCAACTCCGATCCCCCTTGGGCGGCTCAAGTTCCAGGCCCCGATAATCAGTCCAGCCCCTCCAAATCTTGTAATGCTTCCGGGGATATCCCCTGGCCTCAAACACCGGGATCTCCAGGCCCATACAAAAGTATAGACCATTTTTCCATGCGGATATCAAGGGAGCGACTGCTGCCTTCCAGGCCCTAGCTATGTCCCTCTTCGCCAGGGTAAAGCCCAGGAGCATAAGATGGCGCTTGTAGATATTGCCCCCTATCCCTGCCATCACATGTAGGAGGACTAGCTTTGGGAATTGGGGAGCTCCCACCCTAGACTTCAGAGAGACAGGCCAGCACCCCCCTCCAGAACCTTGTCAGTGCTGTGCAGTGCCAGATAGTTTGCAACAGGGTCCCATCCTCATGATTACATCGGAGACACACCAGCGAGGTCACCAAGCCCGCCCTCCAGAGCCTAACCCTAGTATAATAAACTCTATGGAGGTACTTAAATTGAATGAGCCGTAGACTCATTGCGATGGCTGCCCCGCGCAGAGATGCCAGAGCCTCTGTCCAGTCTTCCTCTTCCATCTGACCCACATCGCCCTCCCAGGCCTCCCTTAAGCGTTGCAGTGAAGAGGAACAATGTGTAACCATGGTCTGGTACATTTTGGAGATCTTATGGTCAAGGACGTCCCCCATAAATACTTTGTCTTAGACTGGGCTGAACTCCGGCAGGGACTCCTAACCCTCCAGGCTGGGAGAGATAGTGTGCCTGAACTGTAGGTACTTGAAAAAGTGGGGTTTCGGCCTTTGAAAGTCTTTCTGGATATCCCGAAAAGATTTTAAGATTGGACCCCGCATAACGTCACCCAAGGTGGAAATCCCAATATCATCCCAATCACGGAACCCATATAGGGATGCCAGTTGTGGAAAGCGACTATTATGCCAAAGTGGGGTTGTTCCACCAACCCATCTTTCGTAGCACCTGCCTCCAGATTTGAAAGACAATCCGCGTGGCCGACGGTAACGAGCGTCTCAGTAGGGCGGAGTAAAGAATCATATGTAGAGTATGATCCCCCATGCACCGTTGCTCGACAGCATATGTCGGGTCCGTCCTGTCCCCATATCACCACTCATTTAAGATGAGCAGGTGCGATGCCATATAATAAGACCAAATATCCGAGGTTGCCAGGCCCCCGCAATATGTAAATTGGAAACAGGTCATTAACGCTACCCTAGCCACCCCACCATCCCAGAGGAACTGGCCCAAGGCTGCATTCACCTGATGAAACTACCGCAGGGGCATCGAATAGGGATGGTTCTGCATTTGAAACAAAAGGTGCTGGAGCGAGACCATTTTAAAAATGGCTGACCAGCCATGAATAGATAAGGGCATGTGAGACCAAATCTCAATGTCTTCACGCATGCGGTCCCATACGGGTGCAAGATTACGATCCAACGCCGTGGCGGGAGAGTCAGACAGGTAAACCCCCAAATATTTCAGTCCCCCATGGAACACCTGCATTGATGAAGCCCAAGAACCCAGTGCGCCCCCGTCTCCCAGGACCCACAGGGTGGATTTCCAAGGGTTCATATATAATCCTGAGGTTTCCCCGAAAATCTGCATTATGCGAAACAGCAGAGGACCCGTGCTATCTAAGTTGGTGAGAAAGAATAACACATCATCGGCATACAGAGCTATGGGATCAGAAAATCCGTGCGCCCATTCATAGCCGGACACCTGACCGTCCATCCTCACACAAGCGACCAGGGGCTCCATTGCTAAGGCAAATAAATAGACACCCCTGCCTGATACCCCGCCCAATGGGAAATGTAGAGGAAACAAAGCCTGCAACTCGCACCAACGCCGTTAAGTCTGTGTACTCAAAGTTCAATCATCGCAGAAGAGCGAATAGATAAACCCAGCTCAACTAATCAAAGGCCCTATCCATGTCCGCCAACAAAAGCGCTGCCCGCACCTCCAGTCCCTGGATCTTTGCCACTGCGACATGCGCCCGTCGAATATTGTGGGGGGTCGTCCATTGGGGCTTGAACCTAGCCTGATCCCGATGTACGAGCGAGGTTATATGGGGCCGGAGACGATTTGCCAAAGCCTTGGCCAATATCTTTGCCTCGACGTTCAGAAGAGAGATGGGACGATATGAGGCGTGGTGCTTGGGTAGTCTGCCGGGCTTGTGAAAGACTACTACCTCCGTATGTCTCCAGTCCTCGGGCAGTCTACCCTGGTCCCTGGCCTCCTCCACTACCCTTTGATAGTGGGGCCCCAATTGCAGAAAATATTATTTGAAGAATTAGCTCAGGAAGCCATTCGGGCCAGGGCCGCCCACAATTCCTCCTCTGTGAGTGGGCATTCCAACTCCTCTCGTACTCTATCTGAGAGCGCTTTAGGCGGGCGGCCGTCCAAGAAACAACCGATTACTTCGGGTGATAGGCATTCCTTAGGGGCATACAGGGCAGCGTAATACTCAGCAAAACTTCCAGCAATATCCGACGCATCAGGAAAGGGTAGCCCCTCAGACCCCACAATACCCGGTAGAGCCTGGGGGCGAAGTGACCCCTGACATAACATATGCAACAGCTTCCTAGATTTATCGCCCCACTGATAGATCCTGCACTGGGTAGCCAGCCACGCCTGACAAGCCTCTTCTAGGAGAATATGAAAGTATTCCTGCTGTGCTAGCAGCAGTTGGCGTTGAGCCTGTCTCCCTCCCTCTTCCCCACTACGCGCCTCCAGCTCAAGGATAGCTGCCTCTGCCGTACCAGGCCTCTCTTTGCAATTTACGGGATGCTACACAGTAAGAAATGTGGGCTTCATTGCTTCCCACAGGGTAGCTGCCCCCCGAACCAAGTCTACGTTAATCAGTACTGATTTATAACATCCTCCAACTGCTTCCTGTAATCCTCCTTGTGGAGATTTCAGGTCGAGAGACGCCACCGGAAGGGCCCACGGGCCCCACCGGCCCGTACAGTGAGGGCCACTGGTGAATGGTCTGAAAGCCCCGGCGGAGAGACCGACCTTCGTATGCGCCTCTCCGGTCAATGCAAACAGTTAAAGTTGAGGAAGTTACACAGTCCTCCTGCGATCAGTCTGCTGAAACATGTTGTCTAGAGGTCGATCCCTCTCGTCCCGAAGCACCAACCGACTGGGACCGACGCCTGGACTTTGAACGCCTGCCACCTCTCCCCCTTGGCCTGAGTTGATTCTGGGCGGGTCCACTTGAGGAGGAGTCGGACTCCCAACCTGGTGGCGTATGGGGATGCAGCCGCACCATCTCGCCAGTCCATAGGAACACTTCCTCCAGTGTATCAAGGAAGTGGGTGCTGGACTGGTACACCACATGCAGCTGCGCTGGATTAAGCAAGGCATAAGGGAGTTTGAGCTCCTGGAGGTGGGCCTTGGCTGCCAGGAAAGACTGCCGCCGTTGCTGCACCTGTCTTGTGTAATCCGGGAAATTCAGTATGTGCGAGTTGTCAAATAGCAACAGCTCCTTGGCTCTGGCCTGATTCAGGATAACGTCCCGATCATGATAATTGAGGAGCCTAGCAATGAAAGGCCTCGGGTGGGCTCCCGGTGGGGACTTCTGCATCAGGGCCCTCTGTGCACTTTCCACCACAAAGCATCTCAACAGCTCCCAGTAGGGAGCCAGCCCTCAAGCCATTCTGTGAGAAACCGCTCCACATTACCACTCTTGCAGCCCTCCGGAAAGCCCAGGTTGTTGCACTGTGCTCTTCCTTCAGCATCTTCCACCTTTGACGCTAGGCCCCGTTGTGCGGTCTCAAGAGATGATACCTTTTGCTGCAGCGTGGTGACCACATCCTCCACTCCCGAGATCCTCGCCTCCGTCTCTGTAATACGGGAAACAGCGTTCCCCAAGTCCTGGAGCAGCAGCATTACATCGGAGCCAACTGCCCCGATCTTGGCCTCCAGGGTATCCCTGGACTGCATGATGGCGGCCATGAGGGCAGCATTGTCCGGCACCGTGCCCGGGGACCCCCCAGTCACCACTGCCTGGGACTCCTGACCCTTGAATCTATCGATCGTGCTTTGCTTGGTCGGGCCGCCGCCCAGCTTGTCCCTCGTCATGATGGTCCGCTGACCCCTGCCGATTTCGAAGCAGAGATCATCAATGATCACAGCACCATGTTGCAGGCGAGCAAACAGATCGCAGTCAAACAGAGGGGGGCAATAGGTAATCCCTCTGCCCCAACCGCCTCACGCCCGGTAGCACCATGGACCCGGCAATCCACCCCACGGCAGAGCAGGCGGAGTCCAGAATACTGCAAACCAGTCCATGCGGCCTAATGATCCACCAAGAGGGGCCCTCAGAGGGACCCCCTTAAGGCGTCCCTAGCGCACAGTCCTCCCCTGCGGCCCGGCAAGACCACCGAACCCACAGCAGAGAGACATAAGAAGAAATGGGTGGGAAGGAGGTTGGAGCCCAGAAGTGTAGAAGGGGGCGCGGGCCCCAGCCACCCGCCGGGACGGGGAAGGCCCAAAATGCTGTAGTGGGCTTCCCTCACAGCCCAGACCTGGCCAGACCACCGCCACTCAACGATGCAACCCTGGGACAGCGGCCAGCTGACCGCGCCGTGCACACCCCACAGCTCCTCAACACCGCGGCCCGGTATGGCCTCCGAGCCACGTAGTGCCACACACAGAAGTCTTCAACACCAGAGGGCCACCCACCCCCTGCGGTGCCCCAACACAGTACGGCCAGCCGCCGGTCGACGTTGTCCGATATATGATGGGGGAGGGAGGAGACGACAAAGCAATGGGCACTCACCCCACAATACGCTGGCGGGCTGCCTCGCGGCATCTCCCCACGCCCTTAAGCCCCTAGGGTCCCCCTCGATAAGGATTGTATGTGCACGTCCCCCCTGCGGCCCGACAAGACCACCGAGCCACCAGCCAACTTGTGTAGAGAGAAGGGGAGGGAGAGAAGAGGTGCTGGGGCCCAGGGATGGAGGGGGTGCGAGCTACTGCCAGTCTTCCCATCCAGAAGGCACGCAGGTACTCACATGTCCCAGCCGTCTGCTAGGACAAAAGGGCCCAGACTTTGCACAGAGCCCCATCACCTGGAATATCTTGCCGGGATTCTGTAGCGTAGATACACGGGACCAAGATGGCGGCCAGCCGACTGCACCACGTCCTCTACTTAATGCCTTGTCACTGCGGCCTGAAATGGCTGTCGAGCCGCATCGCACCTCTGCAGGAGACCTCAGGGCCGGGGGGCAGCCCACTCCGAGAACGGAGCTCCGACCCACCGATGCCGGCTGAGGCTCCAGCGACCTCCAATGCGCAGCCCTCCAACACTGCCACTGTCGCAGCGTCATACCGCCTCAGCCAAGAAGCCAGGCGACTCCCCAGCAGCACTCAAAGCTACGTCACCAGCATGCCGCGTCCCCCTCTGGGTGCCGCACAGCTGTCACGGGGCACCCCGCGATGCTGAAACCAGCCCAGGCGCCGGTCAGCGGCGTCCGATCGACACAGGGCTGCTCAGGGATCAAATCAGTGACTGGAGAGGCAGGATATCTTCAGGATAAAGGTGAGGCTGGACGGAGCGCTCTCAGCTCACGTCCGCCATGATGGCCCGCCAAGCCACGCCCCCTCATTTCCTCTTAGTTTTATCATTTCCAATTTACTTTTCATCTCACTCCACCTTGTGCTTCCTCCCTCACTCCTCTCCCTTTTAAAGTCTACATATTTTACACCAGTGTCATCTCTTTCCCATTCTATCACACCACTCATCGGTTACGTCTTTGACATTCAATCTGAGCTATTATTCCACTTTGCAATGGATATCTTTCTCTACCTATATTTTTGTTCCTCACTTTTGAACAGGCTTTCACTCATGGCTCTCACCAATTAAAAAAAACGCATTGGCTAATAGCGAACATACTTTTTGGTCTCAAAAACCACATGGACATAGTAGTCATTAGCAATGAAGGGAACTTCTTCCTTTCAGCAATAGATCTCTCCTGCCCCTGCTTATGTTCTCCTTGTGAAAGAGGAAGATGCAGTCACTCAGTGAATTTAGACTATGGTTGAAGTGGCTGGCCAGATATCCTATACTCTTTGGGGCACATGCATCAAGGTACTTTGCGATCGCAAACAGAGCGATTCGCAAAAATCGTCCGTTTCCGATCACAAAATGGCCTTTTGCAATAAAAGAAAGTTATTGGGTGTCAGGACTCACAGGAGGTTTCCTCCATGTAACGCAGTTCTGGCCACCATCTCCTCTTCACAAGATTCCAAAAAGCCTGTTAATTCCTTAAGTTGGAGTGCAAGTTGGCATCGTAGGAATTCCAAGATGGCTGCCAACATGCACATACTGCGACAGCATTCTGCTGTCAGCGGTCTAGTCTTTTAAGCCACTGAATAGCTGGTGAAGTGTGATCCAACATTCTACTGCGCACTTCACTGAAGAGATTAGAAGAGGAGCATCAGAAATTCCGGCGTCGAGTTAGCTAGCAAGGGTAGGTTGCAGAAAATATGGGTTTAGCTTCATTGGTACCCTTATATTACCTTCTGTTTAAAGGTTAGTGCATTTAAACAATTTATTGTAGAAGAAATTCTCTGAGAACTAATATACAAGTCACAGTATAAAGTTTTTATCTTGTCTCCTGTTAAACAAATCGGCAGTTCCATTTCCAAGGAAAAAACTCAAGGAAAGAAGTGAGGTTCTATTTCTTTTGACTTCAGTCGAGAGTTACAGTTCAGTCAGATGTGGACACTTTAATCCAAACATTGGTCTGACAGGAAACAATTAAAATAACTCTTCAAGTTGAGGAAAGCTGAAAGGCCTGAAAAATAACAGAGATATTCTATTTCCTCTGTTTTCAAAAGCCAACAGTTAATTAGTTTGACAAGCTGTGAAATGTATTAGACACAGATGTGACCTCTTTTCACAGGTGTGTCTGGTGAATTCATTTAAGCTAAAAAATGAAGAATGATTTCAGGTGTGATTAGGCTTTGTGTCCTCTGCATTTAAACTAAATAAAGACCCTGAATTTAGAAGCAAATATTCACTTCTAAACTTCCCCAATTAATAAATAGCTGGAAGATAAAATAATTAGGGCATAGTAATATTTCTCAAGAACAACTATTACCAAGGGTCAAAAAGAAGGAGCATTAAAAAGGCAATAATTGCAGTGAATTATATATGAGCTAAAGAACTCCATAATTTGAAACATTTCTTTTCTGCAAGTAAGAAGATTAAAGAAACAACAAGGCAGAATAGAACCCCCGGTACAATTCCTCACTTATCTCTCTTCATAGTAAGTGACATGGAATAAGGGAAGGCTGAGAAATCTGTTGAATAATAATAAATGCACACATTAACATTTACCTTATTTCCTCACTGGTAGAAGGGGCTCAGAAAGAATCAGTGTGTTGAGCAATACTAGAACTACAAGAAGAGAGTAAAGTGAAGACTTCTCATTTATGCAAAGTTAATTAAAAAGTGAGAAGTAGAAGAGGAGCGAGCTTCCCAAGATATTCTCGTAAGATAAGAATTTATATATTAAAAGTAAAGAAAGAACAACAGTTATAAATTGCAGTGAGTATAAAAGTAATTGTGAAATGTTGACAGACCTGTAAGAAGCAGAAGAAGCTGAAGAAGAGAACAACACAGAGCAGGCAGATCCTGGGAGCAGTCTCTTCTCTGTCCATTCCCCTTTCCCCCCTTAGAACTTACCTGTGACGGAACTAGAAAACCTAGCAGGGATGCGTGCTGAGAGGAGAGCTTAATCTGAGCTCAGAGCGCATCAATGATTGTTCTGTTCTAGAGGAATATATGATGATACAACAAATTCCGTTGCAACGCATGCCTTTACCACGCATGCGTTACAACGGAATTCGTTTACCACGGATAAACTTTTCCTCGAATAATTGCGTGGTGACGTCATACGTCGTTAAGAGAAACCGGCATTTTTTTCCGATTTCTCTTAAACGACGCTGACGCCGACGTGACTTATGGTGAGTTGTTTTATTTGGGGGGGAGACCCCCCAAGCCCCCTTTTTTGTCTTTTAACCTTTACCACATATGCCTTTACTACAAACATCGTAGTAAAGGTATGCGTGGTAAAGGCATTAGTGGTAACCACGCATGCGTTGTACTGCATGCGTGGTTAAAGATTTCGGGGAAACGGCTTCGTTGTAAAGGCCGTTTCCCGTTCTAGAGCTGTCTTACTTTGTGATGTAGACGGCTGCTTGTGACTGTATTAAAATATGAATGCGTAATGTAGCCTCCGGTCTTGCAATGAAATCACATGACAATATTATAGAACTTCTATTACACTACAAAAATAATAAAAACACTTTCCTTTTGTTTTGTTTTTTACATTATTACTTCTTTGGGTTTGTTGATACTCTGGTACTGTTTTAAAAAACCTGAGTATGAATTTAATTAGTGTCTTAAATTTGTATCAATAAATATATAGGGAAGAGATACATGGTGTAAACAATTTGCACACGAAAATAAACAAAATGTCCAGTAGGTGTCAGTATTATTCTGCATGTGAAACTCTGGTACTAATGGAGGACAGTGGCTTCATAGTAGTAGGTGGGGTATAACTACTTAAAAAAATAATATGTATTTGTAATGTTATTATTTCACCATTAAAAATGTAACAACCTTGAAATTATGTTAAATAAAAACATTTCAGTTACTGGTGTGACTTTCTCTGTGTGCATGCCTGTCGTTTGCATGGCAAGTGTATTTATATTGAAAGCAAATGTAAAGGCGAACTACTGGTATGCGTGGTGTTTACTACAAAGTAAAAACCCATGTAGTAAAACCTCGCGTGGTAATGTCATACATCTGCCTTGAGGCCCATAGGAAAGAATGGAGTGGCAATAGCAACAAGTGATTCCTTAATTGCGCTTGCGATTCTTAAGGAATCGCAATTAGACAATCGCTATTTGCTGTTTCGTATGGTGCATTGCATTTTGCCATTACCAAATAGCGATTTCTTAAAGTATGTGAAGTTCTCGCTCCGGAAAGTACAGCATCTGGTAGAGGCCAGCTCCCTGATTGAAATCAGGATTTCTAAATGGTGTCCCCCAAAATTGACACAAGCTCGGTGAGGGGCCCACTCTGGGGCAATGAAGGGGGCAGTTCCCTGAGAGGATGCCATATTTGTCAAAGGAATCCAAACAATGATTCAAGTAAACTATTTAAATAAAAGTAGGTTTTGAAAATGGACAAAAGTAAAAAAATAAAACATAAGCAAATTACAAAAGGTACACTATCGAAAAAGAAAACGGAAAGAGGGTGTCAACAGGCCAATAAGGCACAACGTACCCATGTACAAACAATTTCTTTAGTTAAAAAATTTAAAGTTCAAAGTAAACAATCATAAGTATAAATACATAGCAATAATGGCACTCATGGGGTTATATAAACAGTGAAGAAAACTTTACAAAGGCAAAGTTCTGGACAAAACAGAAACAACACACAGCAAAAAACAAAGTGCACCCCTTCAATTAGAGCCAATTCTCAAAGTCAACGGCATTTCGACCAATTAGAATTTGTCAGGTCATCATCAGGACAATACATGGAACATGAGAGTGTCCACAGAGTTCCAATAAAATATCTAAAATAAAATATGTACATGGGTTTCAGAAAATGAAAGAGAACTAAATTAGAGAGGTAAAAAGGACTAGACATAAGGTGATCCAGAGAAGATTAAAAAAACAAATAGCATGTGTGGTCAAAAGAATTAGAGGAAAGTAAACAAAGATCAAATCAGCCCACAACCAAGATGCAGAAATCCAGTGCTAGAAATCAGAAAGTGGAAAAATTAGAAAAAGTTTGTCAACATCATGACCACGTAAAAGAAAAGAGTACATCAATACAAAACCAGAAGGAAATTCCTCCATGATGGAAAAAAACTTATAATCACCTGTATCACAGGGTAGACTTCCTCTACAATAAATAATAACATGCAGAGGGTACAGGACTTCACTGCATGAGGGAAAAGTTGCATTCTATTATTATGTAGAAAAAAGGAACACAATTAGACCACTGTGGTTCATAGGATTAAAAAACGAAGAAATTAGTATGAACCAACATACCAGATGGCATATTAAGGAGCAATAACTGGCTGTGGTGATTTGCAAAGAGGCTACCGTAAGGGTAGATAATTAAGATGAGCTGTATCATAAGTAAACAAAAGAGCAAAAAACTATAATATGACGACAATCTCATAAAGAACCAAAAATAATGGGTATGAAAAAGTGAAATTGGACTACACAGGAGGAAGTACTTACAACTGAAAGATCGTGAAAAAAGTAGGATATCAATTACCACAGTTTAGATAGGACTGAAAAGAGTTTTACAATCCAGACAGAGCTGCAAATAGAAACCAAAAAAAGTATCAATAAAGAGTAAGGGGCAAAAAAATACCCCTGAATAGCCCAGATACTACATACTATACCTGGTCGTGAAACCAGTAATTTAGTATCTGGCGGTCATGCTGTTGCAAGGAATCCAATTGGGTTGCTCATTTAGACTGCAAGCATATAAAACGACTAGTCAAAGGAGTATACATATACCATATACGAGTTCAAAGAATGATATCTCTAAAAAGGCAACCTATGTAATACGCAAAAAGGGACTTGTAAAGAGGGCTAAAGAAAACATTTCCTTAACATGCAAAAATTAAGGGAGACGCCTGCATGAAATAACCCAAAGTGCTTTCGAAGAGAAACAGGATATATAACCTGTTCTGCTACGTATGGGCTCAAAAAGAAGCTCCTGCGGACAGAGCATAACCGCTTAAGGCTGTGGTCTTCTTTGAAACCAACAGATTGGACTTTGCTTCTTGAAAGTAAGGAGTAAGGAAGCCACACCGTGTAAAAATGGCGCTAGAGAATTCACAGACAGGAAATGTTCCCTCGCTAAAAACCATCAATCAATGGCTCGTGAACAATTAGCAGTATACTAATACTTCCAGCGCATTTCAAACGGCCAGTTCCGCCAGCATGCTGCTTGAAGTCACGTCCTAGATCCCAAACGGAAGAATAGAATCAGGAAAGATGCTGAGCAATTATAGCGTATGCCTCATGAAAGTAGAAAGCGGACTAATGTGCCGCAAGTTGTATCAAGGCCGAAAAAGTATCGGGCATCTTACAAAAATAATAAAATAAATCGATGGCACATACACTCAATATCGGTAAAACGAGGGCTATGCAAAGCGCTGTGGACCACATGGATATGCATCATGCGAGCAAATAGAACCATAAGTTAAACCCAATGAAGCCACCAGCTTGAAGACAACCGCCATATTATAGTATGGAAGTCAGGTGTATTAGAATAGACCACACAGGAATAATGCCCAATTACAGCTATGTATATAAGAAGGGACCCTACCAAACACTACAAGACTGAACAAATTCGCAAGGTTAGGGGCACACAGGGCAGTAAGTTATAAAGCATGTTAATGCTCAGGAGTTTCAAAAGAAAAAAACAATTAATATAAACACAAAAAAGAAAAGATATATGTGCAATGTTGTAGGTAGATAACCATGATTTGCACTTGTTGAAACTACTGGTGTAAGAAAGCCAGGAGGCAGCAGCCATTTTGTAGTGCTGAAAGATAAACAAAAAAGAAAACACAAGTAAGTAAGGCCAATCTCAGGGTTGTCCGTTGTAAACTGAAACCGTATCAGACTCTACCTTACCAGAATTTCATATTCTTGGGAGCTAGCAAAACACGAGAATAAACAGCGAGCTAACATCTGAGATTTATACTCGATTGTGAAGGTGTAGTAATTGCGATGTCACACGATGGTTTTTTGTTGAAGTTTATTTGTAATACAAACAGGTGCTGCGCAGCAGCAGGCTCGCACAGGAAAACACAGGAGCCAACTGACCAAACATTTGAATGAACACTCTAAATGGAATGTTATTACACAATGCCATGGCCCAAGCATTCCAAAGCTAGCAAGGAGAATACTACATTATCCTCCTCCTTTCAACATATTAAAGGAAAAGAAAACAAAATAGAAAAGTAAGAAAAATTAAAAACAACATAGTGATAAACTACTAAACAAACAGCAATATGGCAATCAAACAGAATGCTAGAAAGATAACATTAGGAAAATGCAAATATCTAGCTACAGAGAAAACAGGAATGATACCATCCAGAAAGTTAACGATACCTAGCTGGAATGGTACGTTGACGAGAGCTTCTTCGCAAACCCACAGCAGCAGGAGAAGCAGAAACATCATTATTTAGAGGACTTAACATGTTATCAGAACTATTGGGACTAGATGAGGAAATCTGCCCGAACCATCAGTGACTTTTACAATTCTAGATAAGTTCCACCAGTTTTTCAGATTGACTCTTACCGCATTACCACACACCTTGTCAACCGTAAAAGGTTCAGAGAATTTTGAACAGCCTTTCTTCACGTGAGTAGGGATCTTAATCCGTACAATATCACCAACTTTAATATTCTGGGAGACAGATCTTTTCCTTGAATCAAAATATGTCTTTGGTTGACATTGAGCTTGTAGAACATTAGACCTAACAATGTTGTCAATGTTATTTACAGTGTTCATTTTTACCCATCTTGCCATCCATCCAGGACATACCTTCGAACAAGGTTTCCTTCCTCGAAGAAGTTCAAAAGGGAAAGCCTTTGTGGAGGAATGGGGTGTTGTACGATAGAACCACAACATGGATCTTATTGCATTTTGAACATTACATTTTCCAGCTAAAGCCCATTGTACACAATTATTTACAACTCTGTTCATTCGCTCCACCAAACCATTGGATGATAGAGCACACTTCTTAAATGTATGATCCCGCTTTGGTGCAAAAATGTTTCAAAATCCTGGCTGACAAATTGTACGCCATTGTCACTTATAATTGTAGCTGGAAAACTTTCCCGTAAAAAAATATCTTTCAGAAAATCAATGACATTGTTGGAATTAAGTTCATTGATAAAACGAACCTCTGGCCACTTCGAGTAATAATCAATTGCCACAATTGCAAACCTTGCATTGGTCGGAAGGGTATTAAAATGTCCCACCAAATCAATCACAATTGTATCCCATGGCTTATTTGGTAACTCAATAGGTTGGAGAAGTGGTGTACGTATTTTCATACTTTTCTCCGAATTTGAGCATATGACACACTCCCCTACAAACATATCAACATTGTTATCCATCTGTGGCCACCACAGATGTTCACGCAATCTTTTTTTTGTAAATGTTTTACCTAGATGGCCTTCATGCGCACCCTAAATTAACCTGGATCTTAATGACTCCGGAGGAATCAATCTGTCACCACGCATAAGTAATCCATCCTCAATAGAAAACTCATCAGCTACTTTAACAAAAGTCTGCAAGGACAAATGAGCATTCTTCTCTTTCGGCCAACCACTTTTCACACACTTGATGACCTCTCCAAGTAATATGTCTTCAGACATTTTTTCTCTCAATTCCGCTTCACTGATCGCACACATATCATTCAAAAGAACAGCAGCCACAAAACTATTTTCCTCATCATAATCGTCATATTGATCTTCACACTCCACAGGATGTCTCAAAAAATAATCTGCCCTTATGTTCTTGCTTCCCGGGATATAAGAAACTTCAAAGTCATACTGTAAAAGTTTAGTTGACAACTGTGCAATTCTAGGTGTATGTTCCTTCATTTTGTCACCAGGCAGAATGGAAACAAGTGGGTTGTGATCAGTGCATAATTTAAAGTGTTTTCCCCAAACATAAGGAGGACATTTTCTTATGGCCCACCAACATGCCAACAATTCTCTTCCAATTACTGAAAAATTCAATTCAGAACTGTGCAAAACTCTTGAAGCATATCCCAAAGTGTGCTCATGCCAATTTGAGTGAGAACAGCACCCAAACCCACTCCACTAGCGTCAACAGTGATAGGACACATTACATTAGGATCAAAAGGTTTGAGTATTATGGGACTGACCAAACATTCTTTGATCCATTCAAAAACATCGCTGCATTCTTTGTCCCAAATGAAAGGAACACTTTTCTTGCGCATATTAGAAAGAGGTTGGTGTTTTGAGGCATAATCAGGTAAAACTTGCGAGTAAAACTCACACAAACCAATGAACGATTTGAGGCCTACCTTGTCACAAGGAGCTGGAGAATCCACAATAGCTTTAACCAGACCTGGTCTAGGTTCCACACCATGTTCAGAAAGGACATGACCCAGATATTCTACTTTCTTCACCTTAAAAACACATTTCTCATTCTTTAAGACTACAACTGCATCACGCAAGGTCTCCAATACACAACAAACTGCCTCATCATGTGACTCAGACGTTTCACTGTGGACCGAAACGTCGTCTTGAAAAACGACCAATCCATTTATGTTCCTAAGTAAATTGGACATGATTCTTTGAAAAACCGCTGCCGCAGAGGCTAACCCGAATGGCATGCATCAGTATTGAAAAGTACCAATGGGTGAAACAAAAGCAGTCAAGTGTCTTGATGATGGGTCCAGCACCACCTGGTGATAGGCTGAAGCTAAATCTAACTTTGTGAACCACTTTGAACCATTGATTAAAAACAACATATCCGAAATTTTTGGACGGGGATGGGAATCAATCCATATAGTTTTTATTTAGACTGCGTAAGTCTATGCAGACGTGAAGTTCACCATTTTTCTTTTTGACTACGACCAACGGACTAAGCCAAAGAGATGACTCAATAGGTTTGATTATCCCTTTTTTTACAAAGATCCTTGAGTTCCTGTTCTAGTTGTTCTCTCACGCTAAAAGGTACATTCCTGAGTTTATGCTTAACTGGTATAGCACCTTCCTTAACCTTAATGCAATGAGTGAAACCTCCAATCTGTCCAAGACTGTTGCTAAAAACTGAAGGATATCTTTCACACAAAATATCTACAAAATCTTCTGATCTAAGAATGGAAACCTGATCCTTCGTGCCAGGTCTAAGTACCATTTTGAAAAGTCCTTGATGAAACCATCCAAGGATATTTAATCCCTTGATGGCCACATATACTTTACCAAAGATTCTCCTACCCCTTAATTTCAAAGTGTCTTCAAAATAACCTGCTAGTTCAATTGTTCTTCCCTCATATGAAACAGGAGATCTATCAGGAGGTAGTAATGGACGAGAACCCCAAACTTCATGGAATTTTTCCTGAGTTATCATAGTGATTCTCGCACCAGAATCAACAAGTAAACATAAAATCTTTGTCCCAACTCCAATTTCCACATAAGGGTCAACGCACTCAGAAGGTTGATTGTTAACCACACTTACATCACAAACGACAACTACCATGTCTCTCAAATCATCTTGAATGCTATCAAAATCATCACACTTTGATTCTGACACAGAAACATTTGCAACTGAGGACAATAATCTGGTAACCTGTTTTGGATCTTGATAAAATTCAAGATTCCTTTCCCATTTTGACAGACTTTGGAAAAATGTCCAAACTTACCACACGTCCTGCAGGTGACATTTCTAGCAGGACATGGGCGTCTTGACCTAAAATGGGGAACATTGCCACATTTAAAACAAATATTTGTCTGTTTTAAAAACGTATTATCATTGTGAATGAAATTAGAAGTTTTAGAATCTTTTGACCTTATAACATTGACAGACTCCTCTTATGGAGAAGTTGATGATCCTTTTTCATCTAATTCTCTCACCGAAACATTTGAAAGTTCGATGCTCTTTGCTATCCTAATTGTTTCTTCAAGAGTTGGGTTACCTAAAGAAAGTAGTTTTTGCTGGATACTCTTGTCAGTAATAATAATAATAATAATAAGGGAAGTTTATAAAGCGCTTGGTTACGCTGAAAAGCGTGTCCCCGCGTTGAACTGAAAAAAACTCAGGGGCAGAAGTGAGTAGTGGGCCCGGTTATTTTGAAAATAGGTATGTTTTTAGTTTCCTCCGGAAGCTAGATTCGGATGGATCCAGGCGAAGATTAAGAGGAAGAGCATTCCTGCTCTTCGCCACCAGGTAGCGAAAGGATCTTCCTCCCATGCGGGCCCTTCTCACCCTAGGGACCTTTAATAGGCCTCCATGTGAGGAGCGCAGGGCGCGTGATGGTACATACCTGGTGACTAGTTCTGGAGTGGTGCTGGCGCCTTCCCAGCAAGGATACGGTAACAGGTACAGAGGGATTTGAATTCAACTCTGCTCCTTACTGGCAGTACACTTACAAATGTATTGATCCCTTATAAGCTGATCTCTAAAACCTTCAAATTGACATTCAGCACTTAGTACTCGTAATGCTGAAATAAAATCTTCTACTTTTTTACCAACTTTTTGTTCCCTCTTAAAAAACTTGTGCCTTACTACTACTAAACTAGGTTGGACGTCAAAACGCAATTCCAATTTTTTGCGTCTCAGTAAACTCATTAATCTCCTATTCGTCAACTGCACGTACTAATGCAGGTAAATGTTTAAAAAGCTCTCTCCCTTCAAACCCCAATACATTCAATAAAATATATTTTTTCCTTTCAGCCCGATAACGTTAACGTGAACCCCCTATAGCACCAATGTAGGTGATGAAGGCATCGTACCATTTTTTCCACTGTATTGGTGGTTCTCCTGGCGTTTCCCTAAAAAAGGTGGAGGTGGGGACACAGACTGTATTTTGAAAACAAATTTCAATTTTTTTTTAAACTAACTTTTCACTACAATTTATCAATTGTTCAAGAAGCTATTACCAAAAATAAAAAAAATGAAAAAAGAATGGATAAAGCATGTATTTCTTACTTGAAAGTAAAAAAATAAAAATAAACTCTAGTTAGCACTTTAACGTGATTAAATTACTAATTCAGTCTTGATGGACATAATGATGTGTGTGTCATCGAAAATGAACATACTAAGAAGTCAATATGCTGCAGTTCCATCAAATGCAGATCAAAGAATGCTGGTAACTCTCACCGTCCTGTATGTTAAATATGAAGCTGTCACTTCACCGACTCTTCCAGATACCGGCCGCATTTTGTTAATTTGCCGGTAGATCAAAGAATGCTGGTAACACTCACCATCCTGTATATTAAATATGAAACTGTCACTTCACCGACTCTTCCAGAAACCAGTCGCGTTTTGTTTATTTGCCGATCCGATAGACAATTTCCTTTTTACAATACCTTCAAAATGCTTCTTCGTGAAAAGCATTACATGAGATGGCTCAGACTACTTTTCACCCTGTTCCAAAATTGCTACTGCTTGTGACGTAAATCACTCTTGCCAATGAAGTACTGTAAAACAAAATGTCTCCGAAACACTCTTCAGTGTCATGCAAAATGGCCTCTACGTCGTTCATGAGACCGCGTCACTTGACGTGAGTGACTAATGAGCCAATGAACGTTGACCAAATTGTATATCCAAGATGGTGTTTAAACAGAAGCTGAAACGCCAACTCCAGTTAGTCTTGTGACGTAGACTAACATAACGTACTTCGCTGCTGCTAAATAATGAATGGAGTACACAGTACCTCACAACGTTGCTCCGGTGGGAGGCTGCAGAAGATTTACGCGGAGAATAACTCGGACGCTACTTCCACCCTGTGCCTGCACTTGACGAGGTAGGATTCACCACAGCTTGAAATGTTCCTTTCTTCTTTCACACGCGATAGGTTCAGCAGACACCTGCGATCGTCGTCACGGAAAAATGTAGTAATTGCGATGTCACACAATTGTCTTTTGTTGAAGTTTATTTGTAATACAGACAGGTGCTGCGCAGCAGCAGGCTCGCACAGGGAAACACAGGAGCCAACTGACCAACCATTTGAACGAACACTCTAAATGGAATGCTATTACACAATGCCATGGCCCAAGCATTCCAAAGCTAGCAAGGAGAATACTACATTAAAGGCCAAGAGGCATCAACCAATTAGAATGGAAAAGTAGAAAGCATGAAATAACACCCAAAATAAAACACAGTAGAATGAAAGGAGATCCAACGTCTGGAAGGATATAGAGAGTGAAATAAAACCTCAATGTATTGAAAATCAATGGCCACAAGGTTATCAGTGATTCAATCATCCGGTGCGTACAACACAAGGGCAAATAACGTCATAATCATTATCAGTTGTATAAATCATGAAATTATACATAATCAAACTGAATTTGCGAAAGATTATATAAATAGCAAAACCAACATCACCATTCTGTGCTTGAGTTTGACTCTGTGAATCAGTGGTTGTTTTCACCAATTTTTCAGCAGCTTGTCTCACTCTCTTGGTGTGGGAGGCATGGATCCAGCTTGGGAGGCCCCCGCTCTTCACTGAAGTATTTGCCACTGTAGTGTAGTTCCTATATTCCCAATAGGCTCTGCGCATTGGAATAATATACACTATAGATTTGACATAGGACTGAGGTCAGTATGTCTCTATTGAGTACATTAAACTTAATTGTATATGTGCCAGCTAACTCAGAGGTCACTAGAAACTTTCTCAAATAAACAAGAAGGGATTCGTTTCTGACAACTGCATAAACATGACAACTTTGTTTCTCCTAGAATCGAAACAATATCTTCAGAGTCCTGGAAACAATAGATAACTAGTTCACTCAGTCAATCATGCATGCTTAATTTCTACAGAGTTTGCACAGAAATAGAGAGACGGGTGATGCAATAAAAAAGGTTTATTAAACAGTCTTCTTTCTCATGCAAGAGAGGTGAACTGCTACAATCATTAGACAGCATGCGAAGTATAATGCGTACAGCATAAACAGTAATATAAAATAATACTGTAATAGCATTGTCTGTTGCTATGACATATAAAAATACATACATAAATAACACAGGCTAAAATACTCAACTGGTGCTTCTAAAATACGCCTACCCCAGTGTACCTAACCTAGGTCTAGTACGCGGGAAGAAGTAGGTGCTGACTTAGCATAGATTTAGTTCTGCCAGGAATTTGCCAAAGGGTTCTCTAGGTTCTAATCAGCTCCATACCTTAGAATGAGAGAGGTTGGTATCTCTGTCTCGGGACTGAATTTCCCAACACCCAGCAAGGGGAGTCAGAAACACTGGAGCTGGATTTCTCGGCAGGAGTATAACAGCTTCTGATCAGTGCATCAGCTGGAGAGTTGGCTTCCTTCGGCACTTGCTGTACAGAGCTGCGTGGTGCAAGTAGGTAGTCGAACTGCACCGAACCACACTGTGCTTTGCCATAGCAAGTGAAGGTATATGTATACCTTGAAGGTGTTTAGGAATGCCAGTATTGATGTAAAGTTGGGCATGTGAACGTCATGAATGAACTCCTAAGGAATAGATGTTCACGTATAATAACTGAGTTCATGGAGAAATCAATATTAAAAAAAACAAGGGGAAGTCCCTAACAGCTTAAGAGTCTGGTTGTCCTAGTACTCGTTGTGACGTAGATGAACGGATGGAAGTAGCCATGCCTGTATTTGGGTAGCGTGGACTATGCCTAAATAAGGACTGTATATCTATGCCTATATAAGGGCAATGTGAAATGTACCTATATAAGGGCATGTATCAGTAAATGCATACGGAATCTAAAATCGAACACAACACACACTCCACTTTCTTATGTACGACATTACTAAGTTCTAAACAGGTTAAACATATTTAAACATGAAGTGTTAAAAACCCACCCAAAAAAACATAAATAAAGCATTAGAATTGGTTGTACACATAAAGATGCATTGGTGCTGTACGCATTTAAAGCAATGTTCCATTTGAAGCATATTTGTTTGACATTTGAATGTTAAATGAATGAATTGTGAAGATATTCATTTATGAAATGGCTCGTTAAATACAGAAGAAAAAAAGCCGAAACCATTTCATGTCAGATTACATAAAACTGTTTGTATGTGGACAAGGTCAAATTTTGTCTCTGGAAGTATTCAAAGAATTCTTGTTCTCTATGAATAGGTCTACTGTAAGCAGATTACATTGTGCCAAAGAAAGAAAAAAACAAATTTGGGAAAAGAAAAATTAATCATAGGAAAAAGAGTTCCCAAGTTAGTACATTGTTTTGAAAAATGAAGGTTAATTTCAAAGTCTCTCAGAACACTGTGTGCCAACATCAAAAGTCAGAGTTAGGGCTTGGAGAAAACATGACATTTTTTATGTCTGTTGACAAAAAGTCGTCTACCATTGTAGGTGAAAGTTGGATTACCTCGTTTAGAACATTAACTGCACAAAGATGTGAAGCATCGCCGTCAGCATTGGCTGCATTAGCAATGTTCGTAATGGATAGTACCTGCGCGTCTGTTTCCTCTCGTACCTCAGCAGTTGCAATTTGCGTCTGTGACATCTCAATGAATGCCGTCATCTGAATTGGTAGCCGCTGGGGAGAACACAGAGCATGGGCCATTACTGATTCGAGCAAGGTATCAACATCCGTCAGCATGTCTGATGGGAGTGTGAGACATGTGTCTAACATGCATTCTTCTCCGCATTGCAGGCAGCGTAGAACAGGTAAGATGCAATGTTGCCAAATTGGTCTGAATGACAGAAACCATGTGGTATTTAATTCTTGTAGACGAGGTAGTCCCAAAATTTGGACGATGTGCTCACGACACTTCATCGCCAGTAGAATTGTCTCCATGGAGAACTGGATGTCGCTGGTGATTTGGCTTGCCATATCGTAGCAGTAGGAGCATAAATACTATCCCTGCAACGAGTCCCAAAAGGAGGGGCAATCTGCCAAACACAGAGTGCACAAGTTTGGAAATATTCTTGGGACTGCTTGAAAGGGTGCTAACAGTCCAGAAAATACTGTCTTAAATACACTTACAATACCGCTCGTATCATACATGTTTAAGATATGACTTAACATTTCTGAGAAATGTATAGGGCAGTTGTAGTTAAAAAGGCGTGCATCTCGGCAGAAGTCCTTGCGACTTGTAGATCATAGGTCTCTTTGGCCGAGGTCAGTGGCACAGTTTTTTGCAAAAGAATGGCTTTCATTCTGCTTAGAGTGTCAATTCGTATAGAAGAGATGTTCAGTGAAGGCCAAAGTGGCGACTCCCTGACTAACTTGGTTTTTGGAAACAATACTTGCATACAGCAAGTGACCCTGGATGACACAGTTACTAGATATGGTATTCCTGGTAACATTTGTCAAACAACAAAAGAGTGTCAGAAAAAATTAGAAAACATTATATACTAAATGTGTAAGCACAAATACAGAGACAAGATGAGCCTTAATAATCCACTTTCAGAATTATTTGGAATTCTTAAGGAAGCCCTCACTCACCACCCTGGTTGGTGACATGCTTCATCATCGGGCTCACCAGAAGAAGCCGAATGCTTCCCTGGTGTGCTACAACGCCAGAATACTTCGGAGCTGTTTTTTTTGTGAAAGTGGTGTGAAAAAATTGTGAATTAAAAATGTCAAGGTAGTGTACCACACAAAAAGTATTATTCAGTGGTCAACCTGACATGGTTAAAACTTTGTGTTGGGACATTTACCAAATAATGTTTTGTGTATTTCCGCTCAAAGTGGGGTCGACATGTTTCTGCCCGTTATGTGTCATTTACTGGGCTTTCTTCAGGACCATGAGCAGTGTACCCCGGCGGTATGGGCGCGCTAAGGCCCACCCTGACCAGAGGACGTGAAAGTTAAAATATTTTGTGTAAAAATTTAAAGGTGCAGAAAAACAAACCAACAAGTCGTGGGACTTCCCTCAAATTGCGAGGAACCTGTATAGTTTGTTAATAAAAAGATCCACACTCCATAGGTCTCGGGAGGGGGTGGAGGCGACAATGGCACACCGCCCGCAACACCTGGCACCCGTTCAGCACCTGGGACTTCCTGCAACCGGACCTCGTGGAAAGCACAAAATATTTTAACTTTCACGTCCTCTGGTCAGGGTGGGCCTTAGCGCGCCCATACCGCCGGGGTACACTCCTCATGGTCCTGAAGAAAGCCCATTAAATGACACATAACGGGCAGAAACATGTCAACCCCACTTTGAGTGGAAATACCCAAAACATTATTTGGTAAATTTCCCAACACATAGTTTTAACCATGTCAGGTTGACCCCTGAATAAAACTTTTTGTGTGGTACACTACCTTGACATTTTTAATTCACAATTTTTTCACACTACTTTCACAAAAAAACCAGCTCCGCAGTATTCTGGCGTTGTAGCACACCAGGGAAGCATTTGGCTTCTTCTGGTGGGCCCGATGATGAAGCATGTCACCCACCAACCAGGGTGGTGAGTGAGGGCTTCCTTAAAAATTCCTAATAATTCTGAAAGTGGATTATTAAGGCTCATCTTGTCTCTGTATTTGTGCTTACACATTTAGTATATCATTTTTTCAAATTTTTTCTGACACTCTTTTGTTGTTTGACAAAGATTGACCTGGTGGACTGAGAGTGTTCCATACCTTCCCTCTCTCTCCTATTGTTGTAACATTCCTAGCAACATGCCACAGCAGCTGTGATCTTTCAACATGAGGTACTTTTCATTTGAAAGTTGTCCAAAAAGTGGATCAATCACCGCAGCTGGTGAACCTTGCAGGTGACAGGATAAATTGTTAGAGGAACCATCGCAGGCCCTGTGTAAGTTTATACCCTGACAAAGGAGAGAGCCGCTTTGTGCGTTTTCACAGTTTGAACCGCTAAGAAACACTTCACGTCCCCCACTCCAACATCTGTGTATGTATGGTAAATCCCATGATGTCTTGATGTACTCTTTACCCAACCTTTCATATGTGCCTGCTGGTATGTGTTTTAGGTAATACTGAAAATGGAATCTGATTGTTCCATGTATAATCCATTCAGTAGCTGGTTTCTCTGTTACCATAAATGGCAATCTTTCCAATTTTTCAATGGTCAGCACTGTATAGTCTGCTACCCTTTGTGCCAATTTGATCTGTTTATCAGTGAGATTGAATTCTGAAAACAGTGACGTAGTTTTGATTAAATGCCAAGGCACATAGCTTGAACGAAGGTTTTGCAACGTCCAGCCTAGTAGCATGATAGAACGTAGGTGCAACTGACCATGTTGCAGCATGGCCAAGTCCTGTTCCATGATATCTATGGCAGAAGACACTATTCTGTCCAATGAATATATCCTGGACGACAGTGTCGTTAACCCATTGTCAACCACAGAGAGAAGTTTCTCTAAATTAATACAATCAATTTCTCGTTTTCTTTCAGCAGTCTCTGCTTGCATAATCTTCCATGCTTCATTATAAGCAGCATAGATACCGGCATATATAAAATGTTTTTGACACGGTTTTCTTGGTCCTAGCAAGAATTCCCTAAGAGCAGCGCCATCTTTAAGTAAAGATAAGTGTTGCTTTACATCCTTAAGTGTAGATCTTTGTAGTCAATCAAGGCAGAGCTTCCCTACACTGTATGTTGTTACTATTCCGGGATGCTGTCTTTAAACGTATCTTGGGTCTGGCCTATTGAATGTGAAACCCTGTGTTCTGTTCAGGAATCTTATCTTGACAGTTGCTTGTGTCTGTGGGCCAGATCAACCATTTATTCCAATCTGGATCTGTTCTGTTGTGATGCAAAATAGTATGTACGTTGACCTCCCCCTCTGAAGTGTTATCATTATCATGTGTAGGTGTAGGTATGGATGGGTTGTTCATGTCTTTGATCTTGGCTAACCCAAGGCAAGACTTCTGTTGGACAGAGTCATTCAAAAACATAATTTACTAAGGGATGATGCAGACTCCAAGCATAGCTTCTACACCCTGTACTTGCGAATCTTTTGTACCCCAGACAGTTTTTGTCTCAATGTTGTCTTTCCAAAAGTCGAAACCTAGTTTCGACAGTTGGGCATAAAAGGCTGCAGAGTAAATCTGTTTGGTATTCGTTAACATATTTTTCAGTCCCGTTTTGTTTACATTTCTAAAATAAAATGATTCTGGATTGGATACATTGAACCCTGAAAATTATGGAAACTTATTAGCAAAAGTTTTTGAGCTACCCTTTGGTGGCGTAGGACAATGTTCCCATTGTTTATGGGTTAATACATTTCTAGGATTTGCAGATTTGTGCAAGAAATGATGACCATAAAGATTATAACAATACATTTGTTCATATTCTGATGAACCTTCTAACTATTCATGATTTGTGAACACTGCAGACATTTCTAGGTCTGACATCATGTTATTAATGGTCTCAAAGTCCCAATCATCAGAAAAGGTACTAGATGAAACAAAGACACTGTGAGGAGGAGCCTATATTTACCCCAGTAATAAGCCGCCGCCGGAGTTTGCCAGAAGAACTGCCGTCCCACGGCCCAGACAATAGAGGGTTAACTAACCCGGAATCCTCTTTGCTGCAGGAATGCCCAGGGGAGAACAACAACCAATGGGACATGACTCGGGCCATTAGGGGGGCGGACCTGACACACGAGAGGGAGAACCCGGAAGACACCAACAATCCGGAGGACAATGCGCGAAACACGAAGAGGACCAGCTGTAACAAAGACCAACCCGAGGACAACGACCCCACCGAAGCAGACGCAGACGACGCTGCCGACGGCGAGGCCGAGACCTGGTCTGAGGATTGGTGGACACCCCCAGAGGACGCCCAACTGCCGCCGTAACTCTGGAGAGTTACGGCTTTCACAGTGTGTGAATCGGGTGAAGGGGTTGGAGGGAGGGAGGTAACGTTACGGAGAAAGACTGGGGCACAGGGATTTGTGTTGGTTTGTTGCGTTGTGGTTTCTCTCCTTTTTCTTTTCTCCGTTTTGGGGAGGGGAGCGGGCGCACCTGGTCTCCACAGTTCTGACCCTTTGTATGTGTACCGTGGGCTGCCATTTCCTTTAATTAAATCCTCATAAAGCGTTACTTGCTCCATAAGCCTAATTTTTCGCCTTGCTTTGCTTGTCGGGTAAAGAAAAAAGAAGCCCGTAATTAAGGTTTTTGGGAACCGCCTGTAGGCTTATGTCCTGAAGTAAGGGCATGCTTAAAACCTTCTATGCCTATTTTCTTTGAGCCCTCTTTTTGCTCCTATCTTTGCACACATCCAATCCTAGTGCACCTGGGGATTTCCTTTAAAACATCTTGGTGATGGTACTCCTTTAATAGAGGCCCTTAACAGCCATACTTACCGCCTCTGTTTCTTCTCTATTCATCACGCTACCCGGGGGAACGTCACCAACAACCACCTGGAGAAGAAGACGACATCGCCAGAGGAAATCCCTCACCATTCTGGAGACCTACCCCTAGAAGACGTCAATATGCTTTACTAACTCTCTTTGTGCACAGACTTTAAATAAAAACGCCAAAATAGATCCACGCATAAGACCTCCTAGCTTCTTCTTCCGCCCGTCCCTCTCACAGACACTTAATGAAATCTTAAATAAGTGTGGATTCATCAGCAGCTCCGACGGGCCAAAAAATTTCAAATTCTGTTTTGTCCCAAGCTATACCCCCAGGTATAGGAAAGGCTGTGATGTCACTGATGACAAGTCCCTTTGTTCACGATGGGATGATTTGTGTGGCTTGAGGTGTAAGTTGACGTTCTTACTTGCTGTGTCCATTTTGACATATTTTCAATGTATCAGCATACCCAGAGTTATTACCAGAGTCAACCAAAGTAGAAGAAAAAATATTCCCAACACAATCCAAAGTTCAATCCATGGTGAAACCAGATAAGTCTTTTCCAGGTGGTGAAAAAGGTCATTTGCTTGTTCTTTGAAAGTTCTTTTTGCTGGCGTTGTTTCAGGTTCGCTGGGATCCTCAGAAATGGTATCAAAGTTAATGAAATAGTTAGAGGCACTTCTGTCAATTGTTGGGATCGCATCAGGATTTGTTGAAATCGCTGGAACCACTTGATCACTTGTTACTTCATTGTAGACAGGTGCTATTTCGTTGTATTAGACAGATGTTTCTTGACAAACTGTTATTTGGGTCTCAAGAGGTAAACGTTCCATAGCTTTGTTGCATTGTCCTTCTTTTGGCACTGCAGATTCCTCAAAGGGGATGAGTCTCTCAGTTTGAACCTCTTGGATTGTAGCTGGAGCAGGGCATCTGCTACTTGGTCGGAGTCCACTTGGCCTACTGCTTAGTATCGGCCACACAGTGGGGTTTGATCAAGTCGATAGACACAAACCTGTTCTCCTTTTTACCAGCAATGGGTGGCAGTAAAACTGCTCTTGATCCGTGGATTGCTAGGACATGTACTGGTTGTCTGTAACAAGGCCCAAATTCCTTCTTGTCCACGATCTTTTCTCTGACTAGATCACCAAGCTTTGGGATCCAGACAGGCCTTGCTGGGACAGTCGGTTTTTCCTCAGTGGTGGTTGGCTTCAGGAACACGTTGCTTTGTTTCGATCTTAGTTCATTCAAGTCCTGTAAAACTGCCAAACAATATTTGATATCAAATTTCATAGGTTTCCACCATTGATGTGTGACAATCAAGGTCCGTGACCAACATTTTTGTCCCAGAAAGGACCTCATATGGAGTGATACCCCCTAGAGAACTTCTTGGCAAGTTATTAAGACTACGTTGGACACTTATTAGATGTTTGACCCACCCGTCACCCGAACCTAATACCCTAGCTGTTATAGATTGCTTAAAGTCCCGGTTTTTTCTCTTCACAACCGAATTTCCCTCAGGATGGAATGGACTAGAATACCGCAATGCAATGCCCATATTGGCCATCGCCTCCTTGTAAGCTCGAGAGCTAAATGCAGGACCCTGTTCAGAATGTAGCGTGCCGATTGCATATGTGCCGATAAAGATTCGCAAATCTTTTATAATAATTTGAGCGTCAGCCAAGCGCTGAGGCCAAATCCAAAGGAACCTTGAACACGAATCCACTGTGACCATGATATATTTATAGTTACCATCCCTTTGTAAGGGACCGCAGTGATCCAGGTAAACGCAAGCTAATAGTTTATCTGAAATTAAAAGGGGCGTCTGCGCAGGACGTTTCACAGTAGAGACTTTCATCTTCTGGCATATTTCACATTCCAAAACATAGTTTCTTGTTTGTTTCCTCATGCATGGCCACCAGTATCTCTGTGTTAATAATGATACTGTGGCGGAAACACCTGCGTGATCACAGGCGAGCCCTTCATGTGCTGCTAGGATTAGTCCTAATCTATGTTCCATGTTTGGAATTACCCTATCCCCCACTCCAGGGATTCGAGCAAACTGAACATTGTTCGCATCAGTTATATATGAGTATTTCAGTGGAAACCCTTTAGGTAACACTGCCCCGCTGCCCTTGCTTGTGTCATTTACAGCAAGCATTATTTCACTGTCTGTTTTAGTTTTTGAATGAGTGATTGCAGCTACGGAAGCCATTTGCACAGCTACCTTCGCGACTTCATAAGCCAATGAATTCCCTTCAACGTGAGCCCCATCACGTTGATGAATCAGCGTATGTATCACGTGAGTATTTTGTAGTCCTTCTCTTAACTGAACTACTTCTTCCCAAAGCGTTTTATGCTTGATTGTGCCACCTTTTGCATCTTTGAAACCGTTTTGAAGCCAATTCTGTAAATATTCATTGTAGAATTGGACACAATAAAAAAACTATCAGCCCATCTTTCTCCTTCCCTTTGCAGCCAAAGTCACCGAGAGATTCATCAATGCCCAGCTGACCACCTTCATTGAAGAGAACACCATCCTCATCTCCTCGGCTCCTCCCAGTCCAGATTTAACAGCAACCACAGCACTGAGACCTCACCGCCACCGATGACATCCACATGCTACTCGACCAGGGCAACACTGCGACCCTCATCCTTCTGGACCTCTCCAACACCGTCTCACACAGCACTCTCGCCGCCAGACTCCACAATGCCGGTATTCGAGGGCCCTTGCTCAACTGGATCCACTAATTTTTCTCTGGCAGGACCCAAAGGATCAGACTCCACCCTTCCTCTCCGAACCTACAGAGATCAACTCTGGAGTACCCCAAGGATCCGCGCTCAGCCCCATGCTCTTCAACATCTACATGGCCACCCTGGCAGCCATTGTCAAACAGCATGGGCTCAGCATAGTATCTTATTCCGACGACACCCAGATCATCCTCTCTATCATGAAGAACCCCGAAGACACCAGACTTAGCTTCCAAGAAGGAATGAAAGACGTCGCAGCCTGGATGAGCGACAGCTGCCTTAAACTGAACTTGGAGAAGAAAGAGGTCCTCGTTCTCGGGTCCTTGCCCACTGTTTGGGATAGCTCCTAGTGGCCCCATGCCCTCGGACATCCACACACCCAGACTAACCACGCCCAGGACCTCGGCATCATTTTAGACTCCTCTCCAACCTTGACCTGCCAGATCAAAGCCGTTGCCTCCACCTGTTTCAACTCCCTCTGGATCCTCCGTAAGACCTTCAAGTGGATCCCCCTGAATGCAGAAAGACCATCACCTATGCACTCATAACCAGCAGACTGGACTACGGCAACACCCTGTACGCCAGAATCAACAAAACCCTGCTGCACAAGCTCCAAACCATCCAGAACACCTCAGCCAGACTCGTCTTCGGAACCCCACGACATGAGCACATGACCTAGCACCTATGAGACCTCCACTGACTCCCCATCGAGAAGAGAGTAACCTTTAAACTACTCACCCATGTCTACAAATTCCTCCACAACATCGGACTCAAATACCTCAACAAAAGAGTCTCGTTCCACGTACCCAAAAGGAACCTCCGATCCGCCGACCTCACCCTGGTAGAGACTCCACGCATCCGCAGAACCAGAGCAGGCAGAAGAGCACTATCCTACGTCGCAGCTAAGACCTGGAACAAGCTCCCAGTCAACATCAGATGCTCCCCACTATTCACACCTTCAGAAAGAGCCTCAATACCTGACTCTTTGACTGATCCGGATCTACACCCCTCCCCAGTGCCTTGAGAACCTCACGGGTGAGTAGTGCGCTTTATAAACCCCTGATTGATTGATTGATTGAATATAAAATAAAAGATACATCATTTAACATTGCTGGTTAGGTTTCTTGTGAAATAAAGAAAGATACACAACATGGAACAAGATGGCAAACGACGTTAGCAATTTTTAAATGTGGCCTACATTAGGAATGGTCATTCTCAAAGTGAAAAAATACACAACTAATACATTTGCATGTGACATGTTAATGTCGGCATTAGCCTGAAACATTTTTTTACTGAAAAATCGCCATCAGTCCTGATCGACAGAAATGAATGCATTGAGAATTAACATCCTTTGAGACAAAAACAGATATAAAATATGTTTCGTTATACATAGTTGACAAAGACAAGAGTTGTGCTTTCTTTCTGATAAGATATGGTGGTGGTACTTTTCTCTCTTTCCTTCTTACTTTTCTTTCTATAACTAGTTTCTAGAGTTTATTAGGATCTTTCTTATTTTGCACATCATCTTGTTTTTGCTTGTGCTTATTGTTGATTGTGTTACTTCAATTGCCAAATAAACGTTATCTTTTAAACTTAAAAAGACAAGCTTTAACAATTGCTATTTTCACAGTGGAATCAATTTTAATACCCAGATTTTTCACACATTTAACAATGGTGCAGTTAGGTCACAAAGAAGGAAGCCGTTAGGGAAGGTGCCAGAGAAGGTAGGGAAGAGGCAATGAACTTCTATGTGCCCTGTTTAATTTTAGATAGTTAAAGCTCATTCAACTTTACACTTTGCACAGACATTCAAATTAAAAGAAGTGCAAAAACATTCCCACCACCAGCATTTTTTTAAACGATCTGAGCATCGTCAGCATAGAGAAAAAAGCCAAAGATGAAAGATTGAATCAAGTGAGCCAACTGAGTCATATATTTGTTGAAGGGAAGATGAGATAAATAGAAACTTGGGAAACCTCACAGCTTACATTTTTAGTGGGGGCAAAAGGCGCAAGTGATATATGGAAGTTTCTATCTACAAGAAGATAGTGCCACAACAAAGCTGTACCCGTATATGCCATACACCCAATTATTCTATTCTATTAAAAAGAATATGGTGGATCCAGTGGCGTAGCTAGCCCTATGGGTGCCCATGGCAGGGTCTGCGTTTGCCGCCCCACGGCGGCTGCAGTAAAGAGCGGGGGATCTTGTGCTGGTGAGTATTTTCTTCATTTGCCGCCCCTCGAGGAGCAGGGAGGGGCTGTTGCCGCCCCGAGAAGGCCGCCGCCACCAATACTGATGCCACCTAGGGCAGCCACCCCACCATCTACGATGGCAATGACAATATAAAGTTTCAACAATATCAGCTGAGCCTGGAGGTATATTTGTATTCTTTTTTTTTACTCAACTATCTAGCAAAGTAACTCTTTAAACATTACTTATGGTATATTATGGGTTTAGTGGAATTCCTGCTGCAAAAATATCACATCCAGAAGTAGTAGTTATTTTGGATATGTTATAACAGCACAAATACAAGATTTTTCTTAAAAATAGGAAAATACCTCTGGAAACTGTGCTTTAATCCTGATTCCTGCAGGATTTCCCCTCACTCTTTATTACCCCACACACTTTTTACCAGATTTTTCATGGTGAAATATACATAGGTAAAACATGTGTGCAAGTGTGACGTTTCTGCTATCCCGATTTATAATGTGGACCATCATGTATTTGATAGAGCTTTTGAAAAATAAACGTGATGAACAGTGGCGTAACAAAACTTGAGGGGGGCCCTGCATAGTACATGGAGCCACCACGCCCTCGACCCAGTCAGGAGCTCCCAGGCACTGCACAGTGCCGACCCAGTCAGTGTACTGTGCTCAGTGGGCACTTCGGGGGCTATGGGGCCTAATTTTAAGACACTGGTCTTGAACAACATTGTATCATAAGTGTAGGCACCAGCTTCGAGCCAATCGTATAGGTTATTATCTCCTGATTTTATTTACTAACCACTCTCACACGTTTTTTTACCTTAATCTGTAGGCAATAATATGATGTCTCCGACAGTTTAAGACCTAATTCAAAATAAAATAGCTTTTTAATGATAAAAGTTGGTTCATGAATCAATAACCTAAGGGATGTATTTTTCTTCGCCTGGTCAGGATTTTGATTCCCCCAATTGAAACCTTTTGATACCCACTCTCATTGCATTTGCTACAAAGGCCAGACAGGTGTTGTCAACAACTCTCACTGTCTGCCTTTTAAAAGATAGCAAGTCCTGGCATTCTTCTAGACAGATGCGACAACTTTGTTTTGTTTTGCTTGAATAATTTTAACAGGTGAGTGAAACCTTTCTCCTCATTAGCATTTAAGGACTTTTTCTGGCAACAAGGACATCCAATTGGCAAACACTTACTGTTTTATACATTTGGTCCTTATCATCTGTAATTGGTATTAAAGTCTTAGTTAATTTTTTTGGGGGGGTTGGCCGGAATAACTGCATCATCAGAAGACGTGAGTTAGTGCAAGATTCTAAAGTGGGAAAACTGACAAACGTTAGAGAGACTGTGGGAAGAGATACTGATTGTACCAAATTGTAGTACTGCCTTAAAATGTGCAGCTTCTTGAACATTCTGAATCATGGGCTTTAGGGATACGCCCTTGGCACTAAAGGCCTGATTACAAGTTTGGTGGTGTGGTGTCTGGGCATACCCTGTCAACTTAGGGCAAACAAAGCAAACACAAAGAGATGATGGACGGAGTGCTGAAACTTTTCAGACACTCACCCCCAGTCACAGATCTGGATTGAATCCATCATGCCCAGACGTGGGTCCCTTGCTCACTTTGCCACTGGATTCAAGCTAGCCTGGCTGATGAGGGTTTTTACCAGGAAACCAGTCCCAGGATGCTTGTTTCTGGTCCAGGGAAGACCTGGCTTGACAGTTCAGGCTGGACTGTTCCCATGAGGCACAGGGTCAAGACTGATTTGCGTAAAGCTGAGTCTGGACTGGGGTGGCGAAGTGAGCTAAAAAACGATGATGGATTCACCCCATATCTGTGACTGTGGGTGAGTGTCTGAAAAGTTTCAGGGCTCCTTCCATCATCTCCTTGTGTTTGCTTAGTTCGCCCTAAGTTGGCAGGGTATGCTGAGACATGGATCCCTTGCTCACTTTGCCACTGATTCAAGCTAGCCTGGCTAATGAGGGGTGTTCCCCCAAAACCAGCAAGACTGATTTGCACAAAGCTGAGTCTGAACTTTGGTGGCGAAGTGAGCTAAAGAACGATGATGGATTCAACCCAGATCTGTGACAGAGGGTGAGTGTCTGAAAAGTTACAGCGCTCTGTTCATCATCTCCTTGTGTGTGCAATATATTCATAATCAAATATGAGAAGACATATTTTGATGATACCAAAGTATATTAAGATGTTGCTCAGCTACACTGATTACAGGCTTTACATATGGGCAGATTGTGAATTACACATTACTTCGATGCAATTTGCTTCTTTTGAGCTGCCTGAATCATGATGAACACAATTCGAATTTTCTATGTTATTGTTATCAAATATGACCAAAAATGGATATTCAATTTTGTTTAGGTCTGGCAATAGCCAACAACATTTTCTTTGAATAGCACTCTATGTATAATACACTTACTTATGAAAGCTGCCTGCCAGCTCTTATGCATTGGTCTGTTGTGGTGTCATTCACATTTCTTCAACAACACTACAGCATACAACATGGGACAATAGTTCATGTCACTTCAGATATTGTCTAACTTTAATAGGCCTGACAGCATTCTGCTCTTAAACCATGATGCACATCCACATACAAAATAGTTCCCCTCAGCACCAGGAATTACTATAACTATCGTACTTCTCACAGTTTAGGGGGCCACACATGTAGCTCTCCTTATCCACAAAAAGAGGCTATATTTATGGTACATTTTATAGAGAAAAATTGAATGGGCATGTGATGCTCACTCTTCTCTCCAATGAGTTATACTCTATTATACTGTGTCAGGAGTCAGACCAAACATGTCAGAGGATCTCTCAATGTTTGTTGTTTGCAATTGTCTTTCTAAAAATATATGTATCAAAATAATGATAATTATTATGCTGAAGCTCAGCAGTCATAACAAATGCTAGAGTGAATCTAAAAAATGCTACTATTGTATTCCTCTGCGCATCCCTATTCCATTAGTTTAATTCATACCTAAGTTGCTTCCACATTGTCAGCCATATAATTACTGGGCTCTATCTTCTAAGTTATAGCATACCAAGCCATGTTCGTTTCCCCACATGCCTTAGGTTGGTGCTGGGCCTGCTCTGTGAATTCAATCATTTAGTATGTTTCCTCAGCACTCAAACCAAGTGTGCCACACACACCTGCTTCTGACATCCTCTTATACCAAAGGTTCCAGGAATTTCCGAGGTAGAGAGGAGGGGGCTCCCTGCTCATATCATATATTACTGCTTTTGTATGCTAACAATGCCTGTTAGACCTGACATCCTTGGTGTGTTCTTCAAACATTTTGCATTCAACCTTTCTGTTTTTTTAAATTCGTTTTTGTAGGCATAAGGGCTCTGTGCACTTTACTTCTACTAACCAGTGTTAAAGTGCTTTGTGCTTTCTCTGGTAAACATGGTAAAATTGGCCTACACTTGTTTGGCATATTTAATTTACTAGTGAGACTAGCAAAAGGTGCTACCCAATGCCTGTAAGTTAAATGCTAATAGTGGCCTGCAGCACTCACTGTACCACCCACTCAGGCTTGCCATTGCAGCTTGTAGTGCAGTTTTAATCTGCCAGTACAACCTGGCCAAATACACTTTTTTTAAGGCCAACATTTTCCTTTTTATACAAATAAGTTACCCTATGGGGGGACCTACACTTCCCAAAGGACAGGGTGCATTGTATTTTAAAAGCAGGGCAGGTGCTCTTACGTTTTACATGTCCTGATAGTGAATAATTCCTAAATTTGTTTTTCACTACTGTAAGGCCGACCTCTCCCGTAGGATAATGTTTGGTTACTTCGTGACATTTAATAGGTGCTGACTTTTGATTGGGAACTGGTAGGACTTTCGAGTTTAGACTCAAATAAATTAGATAATGAGCCATTCCTTGGTCTGAACCTGGGGACCACACTTTAGATGTGATCTTCATTATCAGAAGAATTTTGCCATTGTCCTCTTACTCACCACTGTCAGTAGTGACTTATCCTGCCAACTGGGCCTGGGCTTTACTTGCCTCTTCCCATTCCCTGAGGGCTTGCTCCAATTCCTCCCTTTTAGCAGTCATGCTTAATCCAATGTCCCTTCCCCTGCAAATTCCTTTCAAATAATTGATTTTTAGTGTGGGCAGGGTTGCCAGGTCAACTGTCTTGTTATCCATTTTTAAGCCTTTACAATACATTTTTGCCATTATATGAAAACTGTTTGTTAACTCCTTTGGCTGTTGAAAAGAACAATGTCTAGTACATACACAACTTTGGCAAACTTCTTAAACTGTTACTTCAACTCTAATTCTGTATGTTCTTTCTGTGGTTGTGACCTTTCTAATTGTCTGGTACAGCTTAACAGAAGTTCTGGATCCCGTCACTAGGCACCGATGTGAGTATCTGGCTGTGTTATATGATATGGCTGTGGGGCCTTATCATGGAGTACACTCGTACAACCTGTCTTCAGTCCAGTCAGGCTCATATGTAAACCTTAAGCTCAACCCTCGGTACCTGTGGCTTCAAGTAGCAAGGTTAAACAAAGGAACAGTGAGTAAAGCATTTAACAGCACCAAACAATGACATGAGAAAGTCATGCAACAAGAAAGAGACACAACAACAATTTATAAAAATGGAGCATATTTTATGAAGTTTTAGTGCCCTTAATCCTGAAAATCCACCAGAAGGTTCCAGAGATACAGATTTTGAGGACATATACACTTTTAAATGAAACCACAAACAAGCATTGATCAAGCTTTGCAAACTTTTGAATAGTTTGGATCAGTTAGTTCAGAGACTCTGGCCAAACTTGGGTGACCAAGCCCGACAGGACGAAGGTCTTGGAGTACAGTAGGGTTACTTTGGACAGTTACCTGGCTACCAGAGCGTTTTCCAGCCTAGATCCAGCATTTATGGGCTATCCTGCCAGGAGGGCTGGAGGTGGAGCTGTTCCCTGCCCCCACATACACTACAAAGGGTTGCCATAGACACTAACAAGGAAGCTGTCACTAGTCTTTTGTCACCCCATGATTCTTGGAGCCTTGGCAGGGAAATGAAGGAACTTTCCAGAACCAGAATTGGGGGTAGCTTAGAAAATTCCCCCACTTCAAAGGCTGTCACCAGGTTTAAATATTGGACCCTCAGAACAACTCTTCAGTACACTTCTGGACCTATGGAACACTTCAGAAGGACTGTCTGGACCCCATAGGACTGGCCTGCTGCTACCAGAGGACTGCCCTAAAGCTTGAGACCTGTCTTGCTCCTCAGAGGACTGACCTGCTGCTTGAGGCCTGCCTATTGCTTGAACACAGGACTACCAGAGTGACTCCAAGGGCAAGTTGGCTGGCTTCCTGTGTGAGCTACAGGCACATCACAAGCTCCAGGGACCTTGAACCTTGCACTTGGCCTCTGCTGGAGTGAGTCCTAAGACCCCAGGTGGCACCTCCCAAGTCCTGGACCCTTGATGAGGAGTAAGAGGTGCTGCTCCTTCATAACTATAAACGTGGGCAGCAAAAGAGCTGTCAGAAGACCAGGATCTACCTGCCTGCCGATCTGCCCAAGGTGCCTCTATGGTCGGCTTGACTTTGCAGTAGATCCCATTATGTTCTTCTCTGCATCAGCAAACCCTGTTCAGTGGGACCTTCGCTCGACAGTATTTGCCATCATGGAGCCCTTTTGTAGCTTCATCCCTATTGAGCTTTTCAAATTCCCAAAAGTTGTTTGAGTCCGAGGTAAAAATATTCGCCAGGCTTAATGGTGACAGACTTTCATTGATGATGATGACTTCCTCTGCCTGGAAACCTAGCTTCCTCCGCTCCGAGCTCTTCTCCCTAACAACAGCTTCACTGAGACTTCATCTAGCGCTCCCCAGCGATGACTTTTCCTCGGACACTGCCTACTGCCCTGCCCCACTGAACTCTAACTTCTCCTGGACTTTTCTTCAAGAAATATTCTAAGTTGGAAGTTAAGCTGACATCAGGCTCAATCCACCTCGTGTATCCGACTCGCACTCCATCACATTCAGCCTTATCTTTTGTCTTTGACCCAGGCTTGTGCGACCAGAAATGTATCGAGGGCAAGCAAATGTAACAGCTTCTGCTTCCTTTCTAAAAGAAGGTGAGATGGACACGTAGCTGTAATACAGCATGCATAGCAGGGAAATGGAGACTTCCCCCCCTGTGCCTTTTTACATGATCAATGCCAAACACGTGCTTACAAAAATAAAAATATTGCAATTGAGCACACATTAGTTAGCATAACCATTCAAAGAGATAATGTTCTCAGTTCTAAACCTAACTAAACACACACATCCTATGTATTAATGCACTTATATCTGCAATTTTATCTTTGCTGGAAAAAAGCACAGTAAATACAGATCATATATTGGATGTCCTCACGCCCATACTAACAGGGGTTCAAGAATTTAATCAAACCAAGCAAGCCATAAAGAATTTGGAAAAGGGTTCTGAAGTACCCAGTCATGCATGTCAAATGTGTAACAGGATGCCAAAGAGCGGTACTAAATTGATGGATGGGGAAAAGGAAGAAGTGAGGGAGAGGTGTGGCGCCGCGGCCAGGGCGACTGACGCTGGAATCTGGGGACCACGGTTCGATCCCCGGCTCCGGCGGCAGGTTAGCCCAGCACCATGTGACTCTGGACAATAACTCGCTTAATCTTCCCGACGGCCCCCAGCGCCTAGAGACCCTTACGGGTGATTGTGCGCTTTACAAATGTGGACTTTAATGTGGGATCTAAAAGCGTCTCCTTTGGAAGTAGCCCAACTGTTAGTTTACCCTCAGTTAAATCTCAGGAGAGCACACAGTTTATTAGTCAAGGGGAAAAATCTAATTTTAGAGGATCCCCAGTAACTCCCCCATTACGACTTTACTCTATTTTTAAAAAAAGTAACACAATCAACCGAAGCGTAAAACCAACTGAAGAATTAGTAAATACCCTAGACAGTGTACCTTTAGGGGAGGTCCCAGTATTGAATGAAGGCCACGTCAGAATTGGTCGAAGGGGTAAGAAGAAGACCAGGAACCGACGCATCCCTAAACGAAAACAAAAAGAACTGCGGTTCCTTCCAGTAAGTGAGGAAATAAATAGTATAAATCTTCCTCCAAGTAGAATGGAAACAGGGACTTTGGGGCAATACATATCCATATTGAATACGGGTCAAAAGACTGTGCATTTAAATAATAATCAGTTGTTTTGTGTGAACGAGGAGTCGATAGCCGCACAGTGTCAAGAGGGCCAGGAAAAAAGTGGGATAAACCATGAGAAAAGTAGTGACCCCATATTAGGAAAGGTAATGGAAATTGTTTGTGTGCCAGTCATAGACCATCCGGTGGACTTAAGTGGTGATGTATTCCACCGAACTGGGCAGAATACTCTTCTTGCAAGGTTTGACCCTGGCCAGGGGACAACTGGGGTGGGGGGCCGGTTAGAGACACAGCCATAGGGAAGCCCGGGAAGCCTGGTATTAGAACAATAATGAAAACGGAACCTGGAGTCGGGCAAGTGAGCAGGACTTTGATTTTTGTCTGCCTGTTTGAAACAGAACCAATGTTACGGAATAGAAGTGCCCTCCTACAGATAAAGGATTTGGGGTTAATAACCAGTAAAGATATTGAGACGGTCTAGTTAGACTGGAGGAGCACTCCCACAAGCACGAGAGCTATATTTACTTCAGGGATAGTGTCAGCACTGGTTATGGCTAATGCGGACTGCTTTAGGAAAAGTGGTATAGATGTGATCCCTACTGTATCCCCTAGCCGAGTTCCAGTAGAAAGCTTAGGAACGATTTATCAGTCCCAAGAGTACGGATGCTCTAATAATAGGGGTGTAAATATCCCTATAAATCTAAAAGATATTGAAATAACAGTAGGGAGAAACTCAGGAGATAGAGAAATTAACATTTTAGAACCAGATGAACGATGGCCCACTAACCCTAACAGAGAGGATGAGGTAGCAAAGTGGAGTTGGGTTGCAGGTACCCTGAATAGCTCAAAAACATCTACCATAAAACCCATAGTGCGGGGGTAGCAAATTAGGAAATATTCTATCCTGGAATGTGGCGGGGGTAGGAAAATCAAGTTATAAACTTAAATCATTTTTAGAATTAGACCCAAAAATCATTTGCCTCCAGGAAACGTGGATGGAGGAGGAGTTTCAGTTTGAGAACTTTTATGTGTACTGTAGTACAGCAAAAAAATCTGTAAAAGGGCACGGAAGCGGAGGTTTAGCTATCTTGCCTACTTGTGATATAGTATGGAATCCTGTGATTTATAAGAATCCATAAAATTTTTATATTGTAGCAAAACTGTGGATGGGTGTAAATAACCGAGGGGCAAGCAATTTTTCTTTTTCTAGTAAATGTGTATATTCCCCCAGGGAGAGTGTCAAATAGATTGGTCGATTCTGTCTGTACTTTTGTACAAGGATTAAGTAACAAAGAAGTATGTTCACGTATATTGATGGTGGGTGATTTTTACGCCAAATTATCCAATAGTGTAGTTATGTCCTTTTCTAACCCAGAACTGGAGGGGGTTTGGGCTATTCCAGATTCTGTATTGCAGGTCCACATAAGGTCAGATAAACGAGGCTTGTTACTCCTGAAAAATGTTAGAAGCTTAGATCTGGTAACGTTAAACGGGAGATTTCCGGAGGATTCCCCCGCAGCCTATACATTTTAAGGGCCGCATGGTCACTCTTTAATTGACTACATGGCAGTTTCTTTTCAACTATTTAATGTATGTACACAATTTAAGGTATCTGCCACAAACATGAGTGATCATAATATTTTAGTTGTAAAAGTGGACACGGAAACTGAGAAGCCTGAACTTTGGAATCAGAGGGAGGAAAAGGTCTCCTATAATCGAAACAATGGGCGCACTTGCTGGTCAAATAACTTGCTTCCAAATTTTAGGACGGTTTTTGAAAATATCGCCTTCATTCCCTCTCAAGGAACACTGGTCCAGAGGTTTGAGAGAGTCTTTGCCGTAATTAGATCCTTTGGAAAAAAGAAGCACATTTTTAGTTCTACTCCATTAGTAATAATACCATGGGAAATTAAAAAAATGAAGTGAGAAATTAATGGTTTAATTAGAGACCAATTTAGGTTGCCCACGATACAAAGGCAGAGAGAAATAAATAGGCTGAAACAGGTACGGAAAAGGAAAATAACTGCTGACCAGGGTGGAAGACCAAACATGGGTTAGACTCCGAGAGGTGGCTCTTTCTGGAGACTTTAGGAAGTTTTGGGCACTGATAGCAAAATTTTGTGATGGGAGAGAGAAGTCAAAACCTATTTTAATCCCAGAAGCAGAATGGTCTATGTATATTTCCCAACTCTATGCTTTAAATACCATAGTTGGACAGAACCAAGAGGTTAATACCACCCTAACTATTGGGGGCCACTATGGGTTGCCATCATGCACAGAGATTGAGGGTTACATTAAAGGGGCAAGATATTCTAGCAATAGGCCCAGATGACCTACCAGTAGCTATAATAAAACACGATAGTGAAGAATGGGCGAAATTATTGCACCCGTTGTTTGCCCATTGTTATAACTACGGTGATATTCCACAATCCTGGAAGGGAAGTATTCTGATCCCGCTATATAAAAAGGGTCCAAAAATTTGCTGGCCAGTTTTAAACAGATTTTGCTCGTGGATGCAATGGTTAAACTGTTTGCAAAGAGTATACTTACTTATCGCCAAGAGTGGGCATTTGGAAATAATTATATCACACTGGAACAAACAGGATTCCGTAAGAATAGTGGCACACTGGATAATATCTCCATTCTGCAAACACTAACTGAAAAATATCCAGTAAGTCGGGGCATGCCATTATATTCGTCTTTTACAAATTTCTCCACAGCATTCGATAGGTGAGATCGGGGGAAGCTATAGAGGAAATTGGTCACCATGGGGATACCATGGAATCTTTTAAGGGTAATTATTGCTCTCCATTCTTCTACTTGGACTCAAGTATTATTAGAGGGAACACAAACCCTCTCGAATAAAATAGTAACCAATAATGGATTGAAGCAGGGGTGCCTTCTGTCCCCTTTACTCTTTTCTATCTATATTAATGATATGCCAAGAAGAGTGGGGCTTAGTAAAGGGGATCCCCCTAAATTAGGAAACTTAGAGTTGAGCTGTCTGCTATATGCAGATGATGCCATAATAATGGATTTAACCCCAATTGGACTACAAAGACGACTTGGTGAGCTAATTAGGTATACAGAGGATTATTATCTAAAAATAAATATTATGAAAAGCAAAATCATGATCTTTAGTGCTAAAGGATGTAAGGTCAGAAAAAATTTGAATTGGTTCCTGGGAAAAGAGAAATTTGAAGTAGTAAAATTGTATACGTATTTAGGAAAAATATTTACAAATAGGTGTTCAACGAATAAACATATGGACCATTGTAAAGGCAAGGCTATTTCACAAGCCTTAGCGATTAATCGTCTGTACACACACTGTGGGAAAAGACATTTCTCACATATTATTTCGGTTTATAAAATAAATATTCCGCCAACTCTGAGCTATGCCAGCGAAACAATAGATGCACAACAGTGGGCCAAATTCGAGAGAGTGGAAGGATAAATCTGGCGCCAAATATGTAATCTGAATTATGCGGCACTGATTGCAGTGCTTAGGCTCCAATTTGGTCTCCTTTCTACATATGTGCTTTCAATGGCCACTTGCTTATGATGGAGTAATGCACTGTTAAATTGCTCAGAAAATTTGCTCCGGGAAGCATTGTACAGAGAAATATTTGTAAATATGAAAGAAAAAAGGGCTATTTTTAGGAATAATTTAAAAGCACTATCAAAGTTTGGTTTAGATATGGAAGGGGTAGCGGTTCTCTCTAAGAGGGCATTGAAAATTATAATAAAGAAAACAATCTATGGGGTCTCTCGTGAAAGAGATATTAAACTGTGTTCAAAGAATAGAAATATAGATTGTATAGTGGGGAGTAGTATTGTCAAAAATCCTTAACCTTATGTTTTATGGAATCTTAAACATGGAGTGCGTAGGGTGATTTTGCTACTAAGATTGAATTTACTCCCCCTATGAATCGTAACAGGAATCTGGGAGGGTATCCCTAGATATGAAAGGTTTTGTCATTTATGCAACTCCTGTATACAAGACTTGAATCATGTTTTATTCGTTTGTCCCGCATTACAGTCAATACGTCGCAGATATTTAAGGAATTGTTTTCTAAAGTTTAATATTTTTACTGCAGAAGAGGCCCGAAACTGTTTGTTTCCACCCCCATCCGAAATGATGTGTTTTAACATTTTTAGCTTTTTTAAACAATTTTTAAATATTTATTAAGGGCGTAAAGATTTTCTCAGTATGTTTGTACATAGCACTTGCACTATTTTTCATGTTTACAATTAAGCATATGCACTTTGTAAACCGTTTTTTGCTGCTAGTTACTAATTATTGGATTTCAAGCATTTTACCAAAATCGTTCTGCTGCTAGACTATTATATATTAGACGTTTATGGTCCGATAGATTAGTTTTTGGAATTAAGTATGGGCACTATTATAAACTTCTAGTTTCTTATCCATTAGGATTCCAAGTACCTCCCTAAATCCCTGTTTGCTGCTAATCTATTGTAGATTTTTACACTAAAAGAAGCGTGTTTATGGTATTGAACTTCTTTGTACTGTAATGCTGTTGGTTAACAGTACAGTTTAGTGAATAGATCAAATATTTTTTTTACATGGTTCTTGTGTTCACGATCTAGTACTGTATAGCGAATTCTACATTTGTTTTACATTTGTTTATTGATAAATGTAATTTCGAATGTCTTAGGATAGCGAGTGATTATAAATCTGTATGAATTCAAGTATGTCAACATGAATAAGCAACATTCAGGCCCTCTTGCTTCTGTTAGGATTACACGGGTTCTTAAATGTAATGACAATATGAATTTATGTTGATATCTTTTGTGGAATGTAACGTGTTTTTAAGATGTATTTTTATGTGCAATTCTGTGGAATTCCAAATCATAATAAAATCAATCAATCAATCAATAATGTACTTGTGTTATCACAGAACCATGCCCTTGTTAAGGAAACGCCCTACCACAGACAACATGGCAATGTGTGCTTTTAGACATTTTATTATATTGGCATTGGACCGACAGCTATACCAACACTACCATTATTACAAATATGGCAAAATAAGAATTGACAAAGCCACAAGGCTTGCAGCCAATGCCAGGCAAAAAACATGTTTCAAAAAGCTTCTTAACACAATGCATTATTTGAACTGTAGCCTTTATACTTCCATTTTGAACCACAGACATGCTGTCCCCCAATTCATAACAGTAATTGGAATAATTACCTTAGGGCTTTTGCAACCGAACATTAAATGTAATCCTGATAACTTATACATTCATTTCCTTATTACTCCTGGGATCAACAAGTGCTATTCGTAGGTTACACTGGCTCCCTGTGGCCAACTGCCTGGAATTCAAGGCCCTCTGTATCACGTTCAAAATTCTGAACTTTTCCTCTCCTGGCATTCTGTCGAACTTGCTTTCACCCTATTCTCCCTCTCGTCATTCGATGGGACAACATCTGGTGGCTGTGCCCCGGACAAGGAGGGTTCAGGCGGGCGAGCTCTCCTTCCGTTTATTGGTGGACAAACTCTGGAATGCTTCGCCAATATTCTTCCGCTGGCTTTCCGCAAGGCTATCAAAACATACCTATTTCCTCCGCTTTAGTCTCTTTTTTCTGTCAGCAGCCTTCTATGTTTCTGCTTTTAGAGCTGGGACGCCTCTTTGCTGGGGCAGTTGTGTGCTCTATAAAACAGGATAACATAACATAACATTACATATTGTGTCTCCCTGCATAGTAATTTGTTGTAATACGTAAAAATTGAATGAAATAAGTAAAGTAGAATCTGCCACGTTTGTTACTGCACAGGGTTGCCAGATTATTCCTACTTTGTGGAAGAAGATGAAATATGTCCTAAGCAATATGGCTGCTACAAGCGAACAGGCGTCTGTGACTGCTACACCAAAAACACCTGCATTGATGACTTTAGGTTCCACAATTACGACATCTGCTACAAACATACAGATGAAGGTAGGTGTCTGTACGTTTTTCTGTTTTTACTTTTTTACGTTTTACCGTTAATATCTGAAGTGTAAATATTATCAAACCAAAGGTTGCATGCAAATTGTACATACAAATACACAGCAGGAAATGAGGATGAGGAAGGTGAGTGGGACAGTACAGAATTATACAAAAGTTCCAGAATGGCTCATTGTGTCTTCGGGTCAATGGATCCTAACCAGGCATGATATGGACTGTAGTAAATACCAGAATTAGTTTTACTGAAAGGGACACGAGTGGCTTTATTCCTCCATTGAGAGCACAGAAGTTTGATTAAGAGTTGAGTTCTAACCAACTGTTTTCCCATGTGCCAGACGAAAATCCTCCATTAGAAGGACTTGTGCTATAATATCCCAGTGAAAAAAGGTGATTCTGCTGCAGGATTTTCCACTCCACAAATTTACAAAATTCTCCAATGCATGCTGAAATCTCAGTTTACATCCAGAATCCCTACATATTAGTATTTTTCAGCAGGCAGCAGCAACCAACTATATAGCTGGGTTACATTCTTTTATGTTAGTGAGTAAAATTCAGGCGGAGGTGCATGAAAGATGCAAGAACTGTTATGATGCATATACTGGACAGAGTGGATTTAGATGTTTTTTCTTAGTCATCTCACTGCATCACATCAACAATACCGGCATAAGGTAAAGGCAAACGGTGTCAACATTGATCCTCAACTCTCTTTTGCCCCAACAACAGAAATCAATGTCAAATAAGATACAATGCATGATTTACACTAGGAGATTTTGTTGAGTATTTTAAGAAAAGTTTGTTTTAGGGTCTTACATTAGAACACCTGAACCACATCAACAATAAAGGTTTGCACTTGAGCCTAATATGGCAAATATCGATCACGAGGCCAAAAACTCTTTTCGTTTTACGATTTACAGAAAAAGAATACATAAGAATAATTAAAAAAAAAAAAAAGTGTACATCTTTTGATCAAAATTGTATTTGGGTGGAATCCTGAGCTCATTGACATTGACTTATTTAAAATATTTGGTGCTCATATTGGGAACTTTCACACTGCTATCAGTATAAACATTAGGGCTGATTCACAAACTGCAATTTGAAGTACGTTTTGTAGTATTACAAAATGTAGCACAAAAGGTATGTTTACCCCATATTTATGTCTGCAGGATTCTCAGCCCTGACCAGTGGCGTAGCAAGGGGGCGCGCAGGGGGCCTGAGTTTTTAGGGTGGCAGCCTCCGTCCCTCACTCTTACCTGTGGCATCGCCAGCACCCTCCCCCTGCTCTTACACACGGCCACAGGGCAGCTGACGCAGGAATCACCAGCACCCCCACCACCAGGTCCTACATACGGCCGCGTGGCGGCTGCCGCAGGGATTGACACTGGTGGCAACCAGTCTAGCTACACCACTGGTCCTGACTGAAGAGTTTCGTCATACATAAGTATAGCTTTTAGTAGTAATGGTGTGAAGGTCATAGGGGAGTGGACAGAAAGAGAGAATGGGATTAAGGAGGAGAAAGATGTGTTTAGGGAGGGTCAGAGTGGAGTTTAGCAAGGTACGTCACCCACTCAAAGAAGAGTAAGCCATCTGCTTTACTTTAGGGGTGGAGACATGTTACTTGAGACAGCCATCTTATATTTATCGGCTGGCTCATTCACTCTATGACGCTTGCCTCACACAATAGAAGCTGTCATCTCTTACCCTAATCATAGTAACTGAAAGAGGACTATGCCATACTTTCACAACAATAGAAAGAGGACTGGGCCAGAAGCTACCTCCAATAACAGAAAGAAGACCCTTACAGCGACCATCTTCATATTAGCTTTGTCTTCCGCCCTCTCAACCTACTATAAAGAATGTGACCTGGTAAACCCCATCCGGGCATGGGCACATCTCTAACAGCCTTTACACGTGTTTAGAGTTGTTCTTTCAAATGGGCCATCTGGGCTCTGCTGCACCGTCCTTAAGCAAACCGTGATAGTAGGGCAGACCTGGGTATATCTTGCACAACGCAAACGATCGCTGGGGCGTCAATTCCATCACTCTCCCCAACATGGCAGAGCCCTGCTTGACCTACACGGGGGACAATTACTATTCCGTTAACTATCGTCCTAAGCTCTCCAAATCCGCCTCTAAATCCCTTGAACACTCCACCCTGAAAAGACATCCCGAGACCCTGATATCTGACCATCATCTCTGCATGAACCTGGGCACTGTCATCAACAACCTCATCTTCTATTCTAGGAAAATGTCCCTCTGGCGCAGTGCCTTTTTGAGCCTCCTCAAAGTACAGGAAACCAGGAACATCCCGCACGGTAAAAAACTCTCCATCACTCCATCCGATTTCACCTGGACTGTGATCTTTCCTTTCAGGGGAAGCGGTTTCTGGCTTCCGTACATTAGAATCCTGATTTTGGACGGTGTCAGTTGTGGTCTCAGGTTCAGCTGTTTGTAGTGTTGTGACCCCATCACATTGACAGTAGCTCCTGTGTCGATCAGGCCAGTTACTGGAGATCAATCAATCTCAATGTTGCACTTGGGCTACGGTCGTCGCCTCTTTTTGAGGTCGCCTGCAAACGACACAAAATAGGATTCTTCGTCTTCTTCCGTGGAGGAGTCATCCAGGCACTGGTTGTGGCGAGCAGGTGTCCTTTTTGGCCGTGAAGTTGTGGGTTATTCCAGCGATAGATGTCTTACAGCTCCCATCAGTGTTCTTCTCCCAGGGTTGCCTCTCCCTCGCGAGCCTCCTCGGCATACGCTTGCGAAGTGGTTGGGGATACCACACTTGGAGCATGTCTTTCCCCTTGCTGGGCAGCTGTCTGGAGGGTGCTCTTCTCTCCCGCAGTACCCACATTGTGACCGTCGCATTGTCCTGGTTGGCCGCCTTCCTCGCCTGCCACGAGATGGTGTGCGAATGGCGTCAACTCGCTCTGTTTTGACGTTAACGGTTTGCTCAGTTAGTGGGTGGAGCGCAGTTTCCATTGCTGTTGCTCAGATATCTGATAATTTGTGTGAGCGAGAAAGGATCAGAATTTCTTCTAAGGAGATACGGGGTTGTCGAAGTATGAGTGTCCGCAGTGTTTTGTTGCGGCAGCCTTGGATGAGTTGCACCGTCACCTCCTTGGTCTGATCGTCCTCAGTGCACGTGCTTGCCAACTCTCTGAGGCGTGCATGATAAGTGTCCATTGATTCTCCTTCTCTTTGCCTGGCTTGCCTGAGTTTGAATAGCTCGTAGTGAGGGTTGAGCTGGGGGTCAAAATGGGGGCCCAAAGCTTTGACCGCAGCATCATAGTCAGTGGGTGCCCCAGTGTTCGGAAGATGCTCAAACAGTTTGTATATTTCGTCACCAGGGAAATGTAGGAGCAGCGATCTCTTGACGGTTAAGTCGGTTTCTCTCGTTGCCACAAAGTAATTGTCAAGGCGGCCACCCACACCTTCCATCTTGGTGATGCAGTGGCTGGGTCAATTAGTTCGCTGAATGGCAGAAGTGCAGCAATTTGGGAATGTATGGGGTGTTGTGGCTTAGGTGGGGCCGCCACCTGTGAAGCTGCTTGTCCCACTGGGTTCAACATGCTGTCCCTCTATTTGGTAGTAGCACCAGCGTGTCACCACGCTCTTGTGATGTTCCTAATCACGAATATTTGTGTTTGGTTTTGATTTCTTTTTTTTTTCTTTGTGCGAGGCTATGTTGTGCTTGCCAATGCTTGTTGGTCTTCTTTTCCTGTTGTGCGTGCTGAACCTGCGGGTTGACGTCATGCCACAATTGTGCTTGTCATGCTGGTACCTGACGTTCTCTTCCTTTTTTTTTTCTTTTCTCTGGTCTCTGTGCCTAACTGGTGTTGCCTTTGCCAGTGCTTGTTGGTTTGAACAGTTATCTTCAGGTTAAGACACTGCCGCCGTGTCCTACACCACTCGTGCGGCGTCTGGTGCTTCCCAACAGCTGCTCAGGCTCTTAGCAGCCGCTCGCTCCCCCTCACGTGTCCTCTTCTCCGCTCGCCTGATCTTCGGTCGGGCCCCTGTCTGCTCCTGCGCATGGGCGCACTCACGGGGGAAGACCGGGACTCCCAGGCAGCGTTGCAACGCTCCCGGCGATGCACACAGAACTGGTGCGCCTCAGAGCAGAGCAATGTTGAGCGCTGAGCGGGCCGCCTGTGATCACTGTGGGCGCTGCCATCGGCTCACCGCAAGCTTCCGACGTCGTCTCTCTGCTTCCTCAGCCGCTGGGCTCCGCACTTTGCTAGCGCCGGACTTGTCTGCACGATAGGTGACGTTTCTTCATGGTGGTTGTGATTTGAACATCCCACCATTGTCGCCAGTGTAGGGCTCTCACTATTCATGTACCGCCATGCGCCATAAGTAGGCCTAATGCTGCTTTCTGTAATGATGAGACAGGCACTCAGTATAGTTCGTCCGAGCCGGAAGTCCCGAGCGACCCCGGCCCATTTATTTATACCCTCTGGCCACGCCTGGCCAAAGAGTGAAACATTGTGTGTGGGTACTTCCGGGTCTTCACCTAGCCCCGGGTGGATAACTAGACCATTACAGCAAGCATCACTAGAGACATTTTCACGGACTGTCTTAGTTGTGACAAGGGTCTTGAGATTCCGTGGCTAGCCAAAGTGGAATCTTGCTTTCAGAAGATTGGTTTTCCGCATGTTTTGACGGATGCTGAGAGTAACATCAGTACTAGTAAAACAACAGTTACAGCATGTCCTGCTTAAACTCACTCACACTGAAAGAATGACCATAGATAGGGGGAAGACGAGTGTGGCAGTGTATTTGAACATCACAGTAGACCGCCTAACTGCTGGATACCTTACTAGACAAATTCGTCATTGGGAGCATAGCATATTGTTTGTTACAGGGCAAGCACCATTAACTATTTGCTGTGGTTTCCACTGGGCTACCAAGTAAACCTTTATGCAGTGCCTTGTCTGTGCGATGGAAGGTCAGGTTAATCTTTGTTGCATTTTACATTCTTCAGTGTTTTTTATTCCAAGTTCATGAGGCACTTTTTGCTTCCTCTTATAATGATTTTAGTGCAGCATATTGTATTGTATTGCAATTGGATTTATATAGCACTTACTACCCCTAACGAGGCATCAAAGCGCTTTTTCGGCGAGTAGCATGCTACTCCGGAACCCATAAAGGATTAGTGTTGAATTAGTATAGTGAAATATGAAAGTAATTTGAGTGGTGGATAGGTTAGTAAGTTATTTGGATTCAGAAGGATAGCAGAGGGATAGAAGAGGGAAAAAGGTTTGCATTTATATAGCACTTGTTACCCTTGATGGGGTGTTGAAGCGCTTTTTTGGCCAGTAGCGCGCTACTCCGGAAACCATAAAAGGATTAATGGTGAATTAGTATAGTGAAAAATGAAAGTAATTTGAGTGGTGGATACTTTAGTTAGTTATTTGGATTGAGAAGGGTAGCGAATGGATAGAAGAGGGAAAAAGGTTTGCATATATTTAGGAGCGCCTGTTACCCCTGATGGGGTGTTGAAGCGCTTTTTTGTCTAGTAGCACGCTACCTTGGAACCCATAAAGGGTTAGTGGTGAATTAGTATAGTGAAATATGAAAAGTAATTTGAGTGGTGGATATGTTATTCAGTTATTTGGATAGAGAAGGGTAGCGGAGCGATAGAAGAGGGAAAAAAGCTTTGCATTTATATAGTGCTTGCTACCCCTGATGAGGTGTTGAAGCTCTTTTTTTGGCAAGTAGCATGCTACTCTGCAACCCATAAAGGATTAGTGGTGAATTAGTATAGTAAAATATGAAATTTGATTTATGTTTGAGGTCATAGCAGTAGTAGGAGGCTTGGGATGAGGAAAAAGGAATGTGAAGGGGAAGAGTCAGAGGGAAGAGTTTAGAAAGGCTTGTTTTGGGTGATGAGTATAGTAAAAGAGGTGTCAGAAGGTGCGAGGCGGGGTAGAGTAGGGGAGAGTCTAGAAAGGGGCTATTTTGGGGATCATAGTAGTGGTACGGGGTTTGGGATGAATGAGAGAGTGGATGTGGAGGATATATTGATAGAGGTATAGGGTGAGAAATAGGGTAGTGCATTGGAAAGAGTAGTAGAAAGAGGTTTAAGATGATTCAGAAAGTTGAAGTAGAAGATATATTGAGAGGTGTATAGGGTGAGAAATAGGGTAATGCATTAGATATGCTGAATTAGAAGAAATTAATAAATATATAGATCCATAAGTACATGAAAAGTATATGGATGCATATTTGAAGTATAAGTAGATTAAAGATATTGATAGAGGTATAAGGTGAGAAATAGGTAGTGCATTGAATGTCCTTTTTTGGGGGAGAAAAGTAATAAATATATAGATCCAAGTACATGGAAGGTGTATAGATGCATAAAGGAAGTAAGTATATTTAGATTAAAGATGCATTAGATAAACTCTGGTTTCAAGTGCTGTTTTAAAAAATGTATTTAATCTTTTTTTTAAAAGCATAATTATTCTACAGGTATATACAAAGCAATACACATATATAGGTACATATCTGTAGTACAAATAAATACTTATATACAGAGGGATATGCTTTATATTTCTGTTTGTGTATGGTGCTTATGTGGGGAAGATCCAATTCTTGAGTAGTTTTCTGAAGATAAGGTGGTTGTCCATGGATCTTATGTTGGCGGGGATAAAAACTTCCATATTTTAGCTGCTTGAACAGAGAAGAATGTGCCACTCATGTTTTTTTTCTTGTATCTTGGGATTTTGAGGCGAGGTACCACTCTAGAGCGGAGGTTCCTATGTTGAATTTTGAGTGAGACTGCGCAGTAAGGTGTGAGACTAGCACCAAACGAGTGAGGCTGTGCTCCAGCGTGCGAGATGTACTAACCCCTGCATGCCTGCCGAAAGGATGGGCCCCTGTGGGGAGTGTTCGCCGCTCTTCATAAACCTCCTTACTTTACTCCCTGCCAGGGTGAGGCACACACACATTTACAGCCCCGCATCCCAGACGAGAGCTCGGCGGGGAGGACGTGAGGGTAGGGGGGTGTGAAGGACTCGCTCCATAAATATCGCTGTGATAAGCGCCTGTTAATGTAGATAGCTCTGTGCTGTCTGCCCCTCCATCAATCTACCGGGGCCGGCCCACAGATAGTATTCTCTTCCAACTTTTAAATGAAGAGGTAATTATCCATGTGGGTGCTTTTCTAAAAACAGATGAGCAAGTATGTAGCACTATGAATATCAAATAAGCATGAACAAACAATTTTGTTGCGCTGAATTGCTCATTTCTGCATAGATGTTGGATTTTAACTGCTCGTTTTTCTGAATTATTTTTACTAAGTATTTATTTGTATGTTTTTATCATGCAAGGTTGCACTTTTATGGATTCCTTTTTGTGCCCGAATAAAGATTGAATTGAATTGAACTGATTGAATTGACTGGATCTAGATATATTTTTAAGCTTAGTCAGTAGAACACATCAATAAATCTCTTAGGTGTAGACCTTGTGGGCATCAGCATGGCTGGGAAAGTGGGACACCACCAACTTGTGCTACATTCACTTTGTCTTTGGAAACTAAACCAAAAGAAATACTGTCAGGGACTGTCTGGGACACAGTTAGGGACTTGGGCAATGACTTGTGACTCAGTAGAAAACATAAGCAGAAAGGGGAGCACAGCACTGTTCAGAATCACACAGGAAGTCGGAGAGGAGAAAAGGGATCCAAAGGGGAAGCCGGCACAAAGGAACAATGTAACTAAAACTCAGAAAGGCTAGGCACTGAAGAGGTGATTTAGTATGCAGAACAAATACAGCCAGAACAGACAGGCATATATAAACATACACATAACAACATTAACAATAGAGGGAATGAGGGGTAAATCACTCGGTAGCTGCACACGGTAACACTGAAGTTCATTAGCTTCCTCATTCACAATTGCTGTTACAGATTCTGACAACCAATACCCACATATAGCATATACATGCAAAGGCAGGACCTGTGAAGCTGATACCTATGATGATGTTATAAATGTAGCACTGAAGGAGTATGCAGTTCCTATAGGGTGGGGAAAGAAGAGAAGGAGGCTAGGTTAGTCAACACCCTTACTTTGTAGTGGAGTATGGGTGTCTCCACTTCGACAGGTTGCTCATCCTTAGGCAGCCTTCCATGGCTTATACCTATCGTGTTTTATCTTCCCCCTTTCTCCCTCAAAACCAGCATGACGTTAACTTTTGTAACTTGTTTCTCTGCCTAACTGTTGATGAGTTTTCAGCAACAATATCTCAATCGAATTCAATGAGAAAGGCAAATATACGTGCGTGTACAAGACATTACTAGGTCGTGTAAGAAGGAGCGACTCTCAGTATCAATTTTGGAAAGAGCATATAGCATCATAAATTTAAATCACATTTTATACAGGACAGTTGTAGCAGCATTGTTGGCATAAAATGCGATGGCAACCCAAGGGGGATTTGTGCACTTAGTGCTCTTGAAACAAAGAGTGACGGCGCGAGTGACAGGTGGGAAAACACACCGACGCAAGGTGACAAAGTGAAAAACAAAATGTACAGAAGCAATGGTTTGTCATCAATGAATAGATAACAAGTATTTGTTTGGGAACCAAGGTTGAGGGCGTGCCGGGAGTCACGCTGTGCATAGGGTCGACGGCATTTCGATCCTATCTAGTCAGGATCTTCATCAGGACCGGGTTGCCAGTTTGGATGTGTTGTGAGCAATGTGCAGTACTGTACTGTCCAGGTACTGTACGGGGGTGCTCCAAAGGCTAAGAAACGGGTTCCTAGCGAGTGAAGTAATCTTACTCGAGGCACTCGAGGGTGTCCTGGTTGAGTTCAAGAAGGCTCAAAAAATCCGATGTGGTATTAGTTTGGAAGGCACTAAGTAGGGAACGAAAGTAGACGGAGACGCAGTGTCGGAGCCCCGATTTGCAAAGTTTCTCAAGCCTAATCAAAGCAGAGTCGGGGGGGCAGGGTCGGACCAACCAATCCACTGCCGGGGTCCTGTAGTCAGTACCTAATGACAGACGTCTGAATCCAGTGGCCTCCGGCGGCTGCGGGGTCTCGTGAGTAGACTGAAGTCAACGCCCGGAATCCAAATGAAGTGGCGAGGTGAAGGTTCCAGTGCAGTATCCGGGGGTGGGCGTGACTTGAGCCCGAATTGGGTGAGTTCCATCGCGCCATTTCCTACGGTGGTTGGTTACCATCAATGGCACCAGTATGTTTTGTAAATGTCACATGTGCCACAAGTCTGCTTATTATGTTTGTCTGGCCATGCACCTCTTGAGTTATACTAACCACTTGTGCATGTGTTTGTGGCATGTTTTTAATTTCTTTCTGGAGGCATTATTACTGTCTGTGCATATCTTATGCATGTACTGCTGTTTATCTCTCTCTGTTTTGATTCTCATTAGGGTGGTCACATGATTTGTATTATTAAGGTACCTCATTGAAAGGTCATCAGAGGGATTGGTACATTTTCAATAACCAACCACCTGTGTAGATAGTGCATCAAGATAGGTCCTGAAGAATTGCCGAGTGATTTACACACATAGGGCAAGAAACATGTTGACCATGACTACACACATATAGACACCTCTGACCATTATAATCAGCGGTATCCCTATTCTGGTTTTAATTGAGACAAGTGGGCTTGCAGATTAAAATTCATTTTGGAGCACCACGTCGCCTCATTTTATTTCTCCTCACGTCATCTCACATCTACACCACTAGGCCCCTCACACGCACCTCACCTATACGGCTTGGGAAAAAGATCTCAGACAAAGAGGCCCTCTTAGGGTGCCCGTCAGGCATTGCAGCTTTGGCCTGACGAGGAGCAAGCCCTAAGATGAAGCATGACACCCAAATGGGTGTGTTAGGGCCCCACTTCCCAAATTGGGAGACACCCACACTCCACTACTGAGAAAGGGTGTTGACCAGCCTAGCCTCCTTCTATTATTGTCCCACCCTACAGGAACTGCACACTCCTTTGGGGCTACATTGTATTTATTGGGGCCTGTATGCTGGACCTATATGTGCCCCTTCTCCATTTGTATTGATGTTATAAATGTAACTCAAAGGCTATTGTCCCAGTAAATAGGAAACACCACCTAGGTAGTCAGCTGTGCCCACTGATCGTGGAGATCAAACAGGAATATGCAAGGCAGTAACAGCAAGGGGTAAAACTAAACACAAGCACAATAGACAAAGAGCTCGCAAGAAGGGGTGCTTAACAGGAAAAGAAGGAAATCACAGGGCACATTTGGAAGAAAGCAAGTAACAAACATACAAGGTAACAGAAGCAAGACAGCAGGAATAGAAAGACAGCAAACTAGGAACTAGAGCAAAGGTAGTGGGAAGAACGACAGAGACTGGGAAAAGGCAAATACAGAAGGAGAGAGAATCAAGGGAGCACTAGAGTAGTACTGGATCAGGAATCAAGGAAAAAAGGTAGCACTGAAGAAAGTGCTCGTTCAGGAACAAGGTATAGCACTAGCTCTGGAATCAAGTAGTCTAGGAAGTACTGCAAGCTGTGCTATTTCAGGAATAATGAATAGCTATAGCTCTGGAATCTAAGTAGCACTGGGAAGCAGTGCTACTTCTGTAAACAGGAAATAGCTACAGCTCAGGAAACACAGAGTCAAGAGAGCACTGAAAGCAGTGCAAATCAGGAACAAGAAGTAGATGCAGCTCAGAAACAGGAACAAAGAATAACTAAAGCTCAGTAACTCAGGAAACAAGGTAGCACTGCAGGCTGTGCTGGAGCAGGAACAAGAAATTAGCAAAAACTCAAGAGCTAAGGTAGCACTGCAGGCAGTACTATTTTTGGAACGGGGAATTACTAAAGCTCATGAGTCAAGGTAGCACTGCAGGCAGTGCTAGTTCAGGAACTAGGAAAACAGCAGCAGCTCAGGAACTAGGAATAACTAAAGCTCAGGAAACACTGGAAACAAAGATATCAAAACCTCAGGAAAAAAGGGTCGGTCTCACCGGTACACAGCTACAATTACCAAAGCTGGACTGAAGGGAGCTAGGGATTAAAAGAGCTCCCAGTAATCACATGCATCAGGTGTGAGCAGACAAGCAGCAGCCAGCTACAGGTGAGCTGAATTCCTCCACTCATCCTTCGCTTGCAGGAGTGGAGACAAAACAGTGAGCAGGGAATTCTAGGCAATGGAGTTTTAGGCATGAGCAGGCTGGCTTCCACAAAACCCGACATGGATTGGGAATGGATGTCAATTCCCAAATAAGGTCCAATTGGCTGGAAGTCAGCATATGCATGAAGGGGAGGGTCCAGAAGCTTATTCGAACACTGGACGGTCACACAATGAGGCCCCCTGATGGTGGGCACTGAAGCATAGGGAGCGAATCGTGACACATACCACACGTATCACTCAACCAATGGCATCCAGCACATATTGAGTAGGGACAGAATGAATGTTCATAGAAAAGTAAAATACACAGTCCCCCTTAACTGTCAGCCACTGCCACCAACAGTGGGTCTCTCCACAGACTGATGAGGGGTAGTCTGAAAAGCTGAGGGTGAGGTACATATTGGGAGTAACGAAGAAATAACAGAAGAGGGACCCTGAGAACAAAACAGGTTCTGGGGGTAAAACAAGTACAGGGAAAAGCACAGCCCAAAACATGAAAAGAGTTCCCCACTCAGTATTCAAATAGACAGGCGATACATCCAAATATATATATCTCACCCACAGAGTTTATTATTTTTCAGTAATTTATTCTCAATATACAAATATTCTTTTTTATATTTATATTTATATTTATGTTTGTTTTTGCATTAGTTTTAACAAACAGTGAATTTGTAAAAGGCACATTTCTACATATAATAAATAATCACATAATGGGATATACAGTGCTAGACAGACAACAGCTGAATATATATCAGAATGACGAACTTACAAATTATGTAAAGTGAAACAATACAATAAAATAAAAAAATAAAACACATCTACAATAAACATATACATCAGGGCGCAAAGTTCATCATATGTAGGTAGTGGTCACACCGGGCTATCTATATCCATGGTACATAATCAGTAATGAAGAAACAGCAGGGCTCTAAAAAATTAAATGTCTGTGGGGTCAAGCAAACAATACGTCAAATGTACTATAAACATGTAGTTAAAAATGCCAATCAATTGGAGCAAAACTCACAAGAAGATACTTACTATCAAAAAGTCATGTCAAGAAAGTTACAAATACAAACACCATGAGATATAAGAAATAAACCCGAAAAAAAGTGTATGCAGCATAGACACATATTGAGAAGAATGGGGAATCAGTAAAGAATCCAAAGAACCAATAGATAGAGGAAATAAAATAATAGAAAATACAATATTTACATCATATATCGACTGGAGCTGTGCCAAGACAAGGCTATGAAACTATAAATGAACCAAAGACGTAAATTGGAACAGGAACATGAGTAAATATGAAGTTCCTGCACAATAGTGAAAAATGAACTCAATTCCTGAAGCGGATACAAGAAAACAAAAATCATCTGTAACAGCAAAATTCTGTTCCAAGAGTCTGTCTAAATAAAGGTAATGATATTAGATATACATACGTCTAAAACAAGTACACAAGTGGCCAAGTAGAATGGAGCGCCAAAGGCCTAAATCCAGAGCCCCAGATAAAATGGGAAGAATTAGGGTCCAACGTGACTGAAAAGAAATAACAGGAAAACTGAAGCGAAAATTCTAAATAGGTCCTAGTACATGAGAGATAAACCAAAACAACTCACTTAAATCAATAGAGGAAAGAAAACTCTATAGTGTCCTATCCAGCCGTCTAATATATCTGTGACTGGGTTAAACTTAATGCCCTCTATTTTGTTGATGAGATGGCCTGTGTCTCTAATATAGGCAGGTAGATCAAGAACCAACAGTAAAAGAAAAACATCCACATATTTGGACAGAAGCTCCGTAAGTGAGCCTATGATAGTACAATGGGCCTAAATAAGTGGTTAAGGGTGTGTTTGTATGTTTTAGGAACCCCATAAAGGACCGGGATATTGTAAAAAGGTCTGTTCAGGTATTCAAACTCCTGCATACATATGGAGCCTCTCTCTAGGGCTCTCTGAGTGGAAACATCCTAAACAACGAAGTCTAAATTATGACTTACCTGTACAACGAAGTCAGAACAACGAGGAATCCCGAACAACGAAGTCCTTAACCACGACTCTTCATATCAACGAATTCCTGAACCACAACATTCCTAAACCAAGACTCAGACTTCTCCGCCTCTAGGGAGCTAAAACTATTAGATAAGAGGCTGCTGCAGATTCATTACAAAAAAAGACAATACAGATGGTGGTGTATATTTATATATCGAGATAAGGAAGAATCACATATACTATTCCCGAGATTTAAAACTGGTGTCATATCTATTAAAAAGCCCCTTTTACAGAACTGAGACTTGTGCATGATTGAACATTTCATCTTACTCAAAAATATGTCTTCAGAAACGAGCGTGCCATTACTTCTCCAGCAAATGAGATTTATTCTTTAAAACAATGTATTCCTTTTTCATAAAAAATAGTATACTTCTAATTAAATGTGTATTTCACTCCAAATGAGCACTTCAATATATATGTCCATACTTTTGCCTCAATATATGTTTGCTCATAAAATGATTTACGCAGTTGTGAAGATCCTAAAATGGCTGAAATACTTTAAATTAATACTTTGGGGAAAGCATGCATACCATTTCTGTCGAATCTGCTGATGTATGCGCAGAATCGTTTCACTCTGTTTTCCGGACCGGACCGTGGTGCATTCCGGAGAAGAAGAGAAGAGGCAGCAATGGAAGACAGGAAAGATTAGAAAACAATTCAAGAAGTTTTAATATCATGGTGGGTACCTCAAAAGTAAAGTAAGATCAGTGGGAAATGTTATAAAAAAAGAGGATTGCAAAGAAAATACTATTGTAAATGTGTAAAGAGAAAAAAGGTAAATTTTGTGGTTAAGGAACTTGTAAAAAATGTAGTTGTTTGGGTTGAATCGTTGTTTAGCCTTCGTGGTTAGGGAATTCGTGGTTTAGGTAGTAGTGGTTCAGTCATACATCCCTCTCTGAGTGATGTCTAGTATCTCTGTCTTGATTCATTGTGCAGGATAAGTGGCATTACGAAAGTAGTGTTCAGAGACACTCAACATGAGTTGTATTTGTTCTTTGTATTCCACCACAATACCTCCACCCTTATCACTGGGTTTGATGGTGGGGAAGACAGCCCAGTGAGGTTCGCTATAACCGTTGCCACATTGAGCCGGAAGACAACCCTCAATACCACACAGGGCTCATGAGGCCATCCTGCCTTAACATATAAGTCTTGTTCTATTATCGCCAATTGGGCGCAACAGACCATTGTATTATAAACACAATTAGGAACATTACACCTAATTCTTTTGTAGATAGAATTTTTGTAAAAACCACTTTGACATCTACACTACATGTGAGTAAGGTGAGGAGGTTTGTGCACTCCCTCGTCCTGAAGAAGGAGTTTTGGCACTCCGAAACATGTCATGTCGACACACTTTTTGTGGTTGATGTATCTTAAAACACAGTAACAACCTCATCCTGCACCCGCTTTTAACGATACCAGCCGAGGGCCTAATAAAATGTATTTTTACCCTACGAGCCAGGCATTTTTTAAACCATCACTATTTCACTACCTCACCACTCACACATAACTCCCTACACACACCAACACATAGTACACTTCAAGTGCTCCTACGTAGTCGTGAGTCGTAGCACGCCGCATCCCGCAGAGGGGTGCGAAGACCCCAATGATGAAGCATGACACCAAGGGGCCTGTTGGTGTGTGAGGGGTATTTTACACAACACTGTGTGCTCCCTACCACTGCAGGGACCACTTTTACCACTGTAGTGGATTCTACTTTGTTTATGTAATTTGCCAGGGGAGACCGAATCCAATTTCCCTCTCCCTCCCTCCTTTGTTAAAAATTTACCGTGAAGTTATGGCTGCTTTTCCCGAAGTTAGTAGCTCTTCTTTAGGCCTCTGGACAGCTTTGTGCCAATAGTGCTCAGGTGCCTGGTGTGTCCTCCGTTTTGTTTGTGGGTCCTGGTCTGGTGCTCACCTTCCGTGTTCTACTCCTTTACACTCTTGGCAGCGCATCAGAGTATGTACTCTACCGGCTTCACACCAGCACAGTCACTCCAGTTGCTTCAATTTATATCAGCTGCCAATGTGTCTCATTCAGGGCCTCTCTCATGACTAGCAATCCTGCTCAATATGTGTTTCTCTCTATCATGGCAGTCCACCATGTATGCCTCAGGCTGCACTGTGTCTCACTGTTCCCTCTTCTTTTACTCCCCAATACAGCAGTGGTCACTCTTTTGTTTATAACTGGTGCGGATCCCGGCTGTTCATTTCGCTGTGTTTGGCCTCTTGAAACTTATGTGCTTCAGGCGGTGGTTTGCGAAGCCCCCAATGTGCACCGTAGGGATCACCAGGCTGTCAGTGCAAGCCAGGCTGCGCAGGGGTTGTGTCCATACCTCTTAGCCTCATATTCCCGCGTGGATCAATCCATGTGACGCTGATTCACTAATGGAGTGGAGGGGGCAGAGATCCGCCGGTAGGCCTTCCGGGGATCAGTGCCCATCTCGCTGCCGGCCTCAGTCTACGGCTAGGCCTTCACCAGAGCCCCAGACGTATTCGCTCCCTCTGCTCCAGCCCTGTGGGTGGGAGGTGAACAGGAGGGGCAAGGAGAGGCAGACAGCCTCCCGCCGCAGTTTTCCCTCGTTTGTGGCACTTGATCGTTGAGGCCTTGTCTGCCTCGCTGCAGCAGGGTACTAAGAGGAAAGGGTCCCAGCCTGAACAGACAATTGATATGAAAATTAAATTGATACAATCACACAGAAAATGAATCCGTCCACATTGTTTTAATCACAATGGGAGAAAGTAATGCATATATCACTTTTGAACAATAAACAAGTGGTTGAACAGTGCCCCAGGGAGGGAGGGGAGAGGGTGAGTGATATCAAGTGAGGGCAATGTGTTAGGGAAGGAATTGAGTGACAGAACAATCAATCAATTGGAAGTAAGAAGTAAAAGGAGTTACATATTATGTACAGGAAAACGGACAAAAAAGTTCAAATTGTGTATTTACAAAGGTCATACTCCACAAAGTTCAATTAATGGGCAGTTAGGACATGGAGTTGACATCGAAAGAACAAGTGGTTGTCGACGTTTCGACCCTCTGAAATGCGCAGGTATTCATATTATCCTTGCAGTGGGGTCTTCATCAGGACGTGTAACAGGGCAGGCAACCTGTATCATAAATGGATAAGGTTTGTTGCAAGGGAACTCGTCGCTGTGTCCAGTAAATGCGTTCTAGCCGCGTTCCTCAAAGGGGAAATATTACTTGGGAAGACTCGTGGCCCAGCGATGTCCGGTGCCGATTGAATCTGGCGTTGTACCGATAAAAATCTGCAGCAGGGAGCCTCTATGGCACTCCTGATTCCGCTCGCAGCTCTTCCCTCCTCAACAGAGATCGTGCCACATGGAAGGCGCAGTCCCCGGCGCAGTTTCTCTCTGGCCATCTAGTATTTACATTTTAAGGATCGCCGCAGGCACGGATGAGTCACCCACTCTCTCGAGCAGTCAGGTGGGAGAGGGTACCGGCTGGGGGTCTTCAGCGCTCTTTTTCCGTATGCCTCTGTTCTCTTTTAGGCCCATACCAGAGCTCCCGGCCGCAGTCGTGCCCACCGCTCCAGCCCATGGGCAACAGGCGAGCGGGCGGGGTATTAGGAAGCAGTCGGCACTCTCCGCAGCCCTCGGCGCGTCCATCGCACTTCGCCGGAGAGGCTTCCTCCTCCTCCTCGCAGCATTGGGCCGCCGCCGCACTTCAAGGATTGCCTACTGCGCAGGACTCACCTCAGACTTCGAGCTTCCCGGTGCTGATACTCACCCCTTTGTCAGCCAGCTGATGTGTCCTGGCTTCACTTCTCTGGTAAGTTGTTATTTTGGCCTTGATGAGCTCCGGCTAGCGGTAATTAGTCAGGATTATTCAGACCAGGCTCAGAGATCCACTAATCTGCGGCCGCCATGTTTGGTGGTTAGCCACGCCCCCTCTATCGTTTTGTTTTCATAACTTCAAAGCTGCAAAGCAGTGGGGCAATGCTCCTCTGTCTTAGGGGAGGAGCCACTACTCCATCAATCAATCAATCAATCAGGGAATTGTAAACTCGCTAATCACCCGTGAGGGTCTCAAGGAGCTGATGGGAGGGGGGTCCGCAGGTCTGTTCAGATGAAGAGCCATGTGTTGAGGTTCTTCCTGAAGATGTTCAGGGAGGGCGCGCGTCTGATGTCTGCCGGTAGCTTGTTCCAGGTCTTAGCTGCAAAGTAAGAGAAGGATCTTCCGCCTGCTCTTGCTTTGTGGTTGCGCAGGGTTTTGGCCAGTGTGAGGTTTGCAGATCGGATTCTTTTGGGTTCGTGGAAGCTGATTCTGTCGTTGAAGTATTTGCGTCCGTTGTTGTGTAAGCATTTGTAGGCGTGGGTGAGGATTTTGAAGGTGACTCTTTTCTCCATGGGTAGCCACTGCTTTCTCGGCCTTCCCTCTGAGTCTATCGTTTTTTCGTTGTGAATACAGAATGCCACCAGTGTATGGCTTTGTAGATTCTACCACACAGAACTCTTGTGACCTACATATTTTTTCCATTTGTGAAAGAATTAAAAGCAAGGCACTTGTATTGCACATAGAATCTTTTCTCCGTCTAGGACTTTTTTCTATATTTAATAGCTCAGTGAGTTATCAACCAAGGCACCCCATGCCTTCCTTTACTGATTTAATATATTCAGTCCTTTATTTTAGGTAGGCCAGAGGTGTATTGAGGTATTTTACCGCCAAAGTGGCACACCTTTGGAATTCTCTCCTGAGTTTTTTCAGAAATGTAAGCAGCCATCTACAATACAAGCAAGACTTACTTTTTCTGCAGTAGTGACCCTCGAGCAATTTACACTTTGTTTATTTCAGCCATTTCTGTTTTACTCCACACTGCCAATACACCCTTTAGGTGTGATAGTTTGTCCGTACAAATTAACATAACATAACATATATTCTAATGTCTGTAACATTGCACCATTAAATCCTTTGTATGTATAAACGCTATATAAAAAACACACCAAGTAGCGGCGGCTCCTCCGCTAAGGTGGAGGAGCGTCGACGCACTGCTTTTCTAAAGTGAAAAATAAAATGAAAATAACAGAGTTTATTATTAACTTATTTTTCCTCGTTCGCTTCCTGGAGCCGAGCCAGGGTGGGGCTGGGCCGTCCATTCTGACACAACACAGCTGCAGGAAGGAGGAGTGGTGGCACTGCTTCAAGTGTGCAGGACAGTTTTGCCACCCGTCTAAGCAGGAGCGGCCTGTGTAAGTAAGAGTGGGGGGGGGCAGAGAGGCCGGGTTGAGGGGGATTTGGCAGATGACCACGAGCAACAATTAAATTAATAATAAATTTTCCCTCGTCGTCGTCTGTTGAAATGCCCCCCACCCGGCCCACGGCTCTTACCTGCACGGGCCGTTGCTGCATCTAAGGCCGGCCAAATCGTTATGCGCACTTCAATCTCTCCACCCGAGCTGTGCTTTACATCTGGGTGGAGAGCAAGCACAGGGTCATAGTCTCTTAGTGAGCGCCTAACTGGAGTGCTCACACCAGTCACGGCACTGCTTTCATACTGGGTAACACCAGTATGAGACCAGCACCTGGATTGGCGTAGGGGAGCCTGTGGCATTCTGGGAGTTTAGGTGCAGAGGCCAAAATTACACCGACGCTGCAAATGGCAGGTAAGCATTTTTTAAATTATTTTCCCCACGCTGCCCCGCGCTGCCCCCCTGCGCTGCCCCACCACTTTAATGCCCCAGCATCTGCAACAGACACCAAGACTAAATAAACTAAACTAAACAAAACAAGTCCAACCTGATTTGCACTGACCTGACCTAAACTAGCCTAAAGTGTACGTGAAGAATGGCTGACTGGCTTTCTGCAGGCCTGGTGTCTGCATGTTACCTCTTGTACTTCTCAATCTATCTTCCCAAAATTCACCCCAACCTGCTGACCTTCATAAACTCGCTTCACACGTGCTCTCCTGTTATTTATTTCATAGTATCATTTCTCAAGACCTGCGGCAATTGTATTATAATATGTTTTTTTACCGAAGATCTTGAAGTAAGAAAAAATAAATGTCATCATTTGATTTATCTAGGATATGACCCAGATTACTTTGCTGGAATTGAAACCTGTTGGAACCAAGGATGTGAAATTAGAGACAAACGATGTCTTTGCGAGTTTGGTAAATGCAGAACTCAGTACACCTTCAAGGACAAGCAACAATGTAAAGAAGCACTTGGTAAGATTAATTAAATGACATATTTTATGAAGGGAGATTTCTTTCCCAAATTACACATACTTTGATGGGAGGAGGTGGTTAAAAAGACATTTTGTAGTGAAAAGAACGTGGGTATTTTTGGTCAATGCACCAAGCACATGTAAGGTAACTAAACACCTAAATCTAATAGCGAGATACAAGTAAGGTGCAAACTACACTGTGTGAGAACTTCTCACTGATTAAGGAGACAGCTGGATAGCTAAGTAAACTGTTTAAAAGATGAATAATAGTTACATGTGTTTTAGAGCCACAGAAGGGTGAAATGTAGGGCTGGGTGTAGATTGCGTAGTAGCGCTTCGCGAAGCTACGCGAAGTGCACTTCGCACTACGCGAGCTACGCGAGCTACGCGTAGCACTACGCGTAGCACTACGCGAACTGCGTAGTAGCCTGTTCGCACTGTGCAAGATGCCTTTTCAATGATTGCACAGTGCAGATATGCATCCGGCACTGTGCAATCATTGAAAACGGCATCTTGCACAGTGAGAGCTGTCGTTTTCTGCCACTCGAGTGGATTTTTACTCGAGCGGCAGCTTTCTCAACGCAGACTAGTAGTTTCTCAACGCGAGCGGTCACGAGCATACGTGACCACTTGCAATGAGAAACCTGACCTCCCAGCATTGAGAATCTCACAGGGAGGTTTATTTTCCACGCTCGCGTTCAGCAACTTGATGTTCATGATCGCGAACGAGGAAAAAGTCTCACCGGCATGTCATTTTGCTTGCTCGCGGTCGCCAACTTCACGTTGAGGACTGCGAGCAAGCAAAAAATTACCGCTGCACTACGCTCCGCTATGCTACACGTGTTCGCCCTGTGCTACGTGCAGTTCGCGTAGTGCGAAGTAGCGCAAACTACGCGAGCGTAGCGTAGTGCTTCTCCCAGGCCTATTTAAATGACCTTTACCTTTGCTAAAGAACCTAGCATTGTTTTTGCCATTTCTTAAGACATGAAAAACTTGGTTGAACATATATTCGGAAGCCCACAAGAAACACAAGCTTTCCTTCTCCACGTCTTTTATGTCTGTTGTGAAAGATGCACCCTGTGAAAGCACACACACACACACACACACACACACGCACACACGCACACACACATACACGCACACACACACACATGCATGCACACGTACACACACACACACACCATAACATACCTAATATTATGAGAACCGGCCATTAAACATAATGAAGTGTCTAATTTCTATTCTAACTCTAAATGCGCTTTGAAAGTAGGATTCAAACTAGTTCACAGACTGAGGTTGAGATTGTGTCTACCCCACCATTGAATGACGAGCAGAATAGCTTAACCACTTTACAATTAAATAACACTCAAGAATTAGAGGAGGGGTTCTCTGGCCCCTCAAATGCTCCTGCCACCTCTTTGTTTGCAGCTAGCACGGAAGACCTGAGCGCTATTAATGTTAATAATCTTACGGCTATCCCTACGGTTATTGGGATTTCTAATTCCAGACGAACTGATGCATTAATAGTGGGAGCAGGGAAAGGCGAGAAACAAACTGAGGAGGGCCGCACAATGTCATTCTCGGGCCCCGGTGGCAATATTGTAGGTGTACAAAATGATCAAGCTAATCTGACGGCAGAAGCAACACTAATCACTAACCGGAATGCGTCTATAACATCAGCACTAACTCCATGCTTAATAGCCACAGAAGAGTTATCATGTGCATCTCCACTACCAACCTCGGAACAGATTATAACAAGCGAAGGTATTAATGATTTATTACCGAGTACAGCTCTGCTACAAACTGGGCGAACTGGACAACAACCGGAGGGGGAAAAAGACCTCAGTGAGTTCTACTCCTTTTCCGATGAAACCGGGGAGGCCGAAGTAGATGCACTAGGAGAGTGGTCAGAGAGCTTTGAATCTACGGAGGGCGAGGATGATGAAGATGAGGAATCAGAACCACATATATATTCCTCAGAAGACAGTTACGTAGAGAGAAGACAGAATCTCAATACTGTAAAGACTAAGCCTAAAACTAACGCTAGAACTACACAGAATAAATTAGCCAAGGGTCATCTTGAGTCTAATCAAGGCGCCAGTTTAGACACTCCCGAGATAACTCCCATGGCAGTGGAGACCATTCTACAAGCAATAGCGGCCCACAGGGAAGAGACTGCTCTAGATAGTAGGAGATCGCGCGCAGCATTGCGTAAAATGCAGGGGATTGTCAAAAAACTTTCTAAAACGTGTACTCATATTGGCGAAAGAGTAACTGAAATGGAACTAAGGGTGATGTCGGCGGAGAAAGATTCCTCAGAAAATCATGAGAAGATCAAGCTTCAGGAGGCAGAATTGATGGATATTAAATGGAAACTTGAGGATTTCGAAAATAGACAATGTCGCAATAATCTCCGCGTTCTAGGGGTACCGGAGAAAATAGAAGGGGAGAATGTGCGAGCTTTCATTGTCAAACTCTTTAGCGAGTCTATGCCTGAGATACAGAATTGGAACTGGGAGCTGGAAATCCAACGGGCTCATCGAGTCCCTTTTAATCCACCATCAAAGCCAGGGGTATACCCACGTGCTATCTTAGTATATTTTGGCAATTTTCTACTTCGGCAGGCAGTGGCAGAGAAAGCGAGACCAGATCGCAAATTAACTTTTAGAGAATTTTCCTTTTTTTCAAGACCTGACTTTTGCCACGCAACCGTCGAAAGACGATGGAGGTTGCGAATGCTGATCAAACCATTTCAGGAAAAGGGTGCTCTGGCTTTTTTGAACAACCCTGCTAGACTTAAGATTATTCATGGTGGCCAGACAAAGTTTTTTCAGTCTGAGATAAAAGCAAAAGAATTTCTGGATGAAATATCTTAGACAATTTTTGTTATAAATCACCGATAACTGCAGCAATAATATACATACTACATAATTTATAAATGTATACATTTATAAATGTGCAGGGAGGGAAAGAATGAGATTTCAGTATTTCCCCTTTTTTTTTTTTTTCTTCTCTCTTCTCTTCTCTTTCTGCTTCTTTTCTGATAGCTTGTCTGATAGCTTGTCTGATACTTTAAAAAACTGGTTGGTTTAAATTAGGCAAAAGCCTGATTAGCCTGATTAGGTATAGATTAGATGTGGATGACAGGATGATCACAGCTATGACATATGATATATGATATATAATGTCATTTTTTTTTTCTTATGTTAGGCATTAATCTTATTCACTTAAAAAGTTTTCTTTGTTATTTATGGCAAGGAGCGGTAGCTCAGTAGAAGTGCAGCAACTTCATCACACAGACTCTGGGAGAGTCTGAATGCCTGTGTAAGGGGGGGAAAGAGCAATGGTGAGGGGCAGTGGGTGGGTCAGGGGGAGGGACAGTGGGAAGGGAGGGGGGGTGGTGGAGAAAGGGGGGGAGGTAGAAAATAAGAAAAACAAACCAGGTTTAATAGCAGGAATAAAATTAACTTTTGAGAAGAAACAGCAGGACATGGATATGGAGTACTATCTGAGCAATGCTATTAGTCAAATTTACCATATCAACAATGGGTAAGCTTAGTATAAAATCCTGGAATGTAGGAGGGTTACTGTCTAGAGATAAACGCCTAAGGTTAGAGGAATTAGTGAAATTACATCCTGTGGATATTTTGTGTATACAGGAGACCCATATTCCTTGGAGTAAGAGAGCGTTATTAAGACTTAAGGGATATAATTTAATAGTAGCTTCATCTCAATCGACCAACATTAGGGGTGTGGCAATTCTTGTTAAAAACTGTTATGGGCAAGGAACACGCTTTTTATCTGATGCACATGGAAGGTGGGCGATTGCTAAATTAGCAAATGGAATCACTATATGCACTGTCTATGGATCAAACCAGGATGATCCTACAATCTTTGAAACTTTGGAAACAGAACTAGCTATGTGGCAAGGTCCGCTAATTCTCTGCGGTGATTTTAATATCTCCTTGATACCACCCTTATCGCTGTATTCATTTAAACTGAAATATACGGGTCGGAAACCGAAGGTTTATCACGCTGTTAGTAGTTTAATATGCAGCCTTGGACTAACTGACATATGGCTGCAAAATAATTCAACTGATCCTGGCTATACTTACTATTCTCATCCCCACCAAAAACATGTACGAATAGATTATATTTTCACTTCTAGAGACTTAGCACCTTCTTCACACATAAATTCCCAAAGATAATTTTGGATCATAATCCCTTAACATTACTAATTGTTGATGGAACTAATTTTACTCAAAAAATATCATGGTCTTTTGATAGGAAACTGCTATGTAACAAAGAATATATTGATTATATTAAAATTTGGACTGAGGAATGCTTTAATATGAATCGCTTTAGTGCTTCAAGAAACACCGTATGGGATACTTATAAAGCTGCATTGAGGGGGGAAACTATCAGCTACCAAATTAAAATCAGAAAAAAGGAAAAAAAAGAATATGAAATAAGAATAGCAGCTCTAGCTAAAGCCGAGGAAGAACATACTCTCAAAATTATACAAAAACAAGATATTAGTCATGTGATGATGCAGGTGGCAGTACTGAAATCAGAATTAAATTCTAAATTTAGCCAGAAAGCTGCCCAAACATATCAATCACACAGGAAACAAGTATACGAAAGTGGAGAGAAAGTGGGCAGACAACTGGCACTTAGTACACAACAAAAAATTACAAGAAAAGATATTACTGCTATAATAGAAAACGGGCAGACCTTTACTCATGCAGTCGAAATTAACTCTCAATTCCAGAGGTATTATCAGAAATTGTATACTGAGGAAGCTTTAATCTCTGAGGAGGATATAAAAGATTATTTAGATAGTTTTCTTGTTAACCCTGAGGCCACGAAATTATTAGATGATGTTACAAAGGAGGATCTTGAAAGAGAAATTACATTCACAGAGGTGGGTGCCGCATTATCATTATTGGTATCCGGCAAAGCAGCAGGGCCCGATAAAATACCGATTGAGTTATTTAAGCTTCTTAGTCATCAACTAGTTCCTATTTTGCATGATCTATTCCTTGGGATACAGTGTAATGGTGTACCTCCAATCTCCTGGGAAGAGGCTAATATAATCGTTTTTCCTAAAAAGGGAAAATCCCCTGAACAGCTCACCTCGTATCGCCCCATATCTCTAATTAATTCGGACTCTAAATTGTATGCAAAGGTACTAGCGCTCAGGCTCAGCGGGGTCGTCGAACATCTCGTGTCCCCTTGGCAACATGGCTTCATTCCTGGGAAAGGAACTACAGAACATATCCGCAGGGCAATTGCTTTATTTGACGCCATGGTTGCCAGGGGGGGCGAATGTCGATGATCCTGCTTGATGCTGAGAAAGCTTTTGATCGTGTCACTTGGAACTTTCTCTGGGAAGTTATGACACGCAATAATTTTGGCCCTAAATTTATTAACTCTATTAAATCAATGTATCATCGCCCCAAAGCAAAAGTTTTGGCAGCAGGACTATTTTCTGGATATATTAACATAACGAGAGGAACTAGACAAGGGTGCCCATGCTCGCCCCTACTATTTGCATTATATATTAATCCTCTTATTTTGAAATTACTAGAAAGTAGTAATATTAAACCTGTTATTAGTCATCATTTCGAAACAAAAGTACTGGCCTACGCCGATGACATCGCGATTATTACATCTGAACCGATAGAGGCTATTCGTGAAATAGAGGAAGTTACATCTGAATTCGGGCCCTACTCAGGATACTCTCTTAATAAAGGAAAAACGATTATTATAAGCACAGATAATACAACCTGCATGGACCAACGAAGAACTGAAAAAGCTACATATCTGGGAATTGAACTTTGTGCAAATACTAAGTTAATCACGAAAATTAATTTTGATCTATTACTGAATAAGATCAAGAACGACTTTGAAAGGGTTAACAGTCTTCATCTTTCCATTATAGGAAGAGCTAATTATGTCAAAATGAATACGCTACCTAGATGCCTTTACCTGTTTCGGGCAATTCCATTAGCTATCAAACATGAAACATTAATATTGATTAATTCACTTATATCCAAGTTTGTGTGGCAGAATGGGAAGATTAGGAGATCCCTTGCGTTATTATCACTTCCCCTTGATAAAGGCGGCCTTACTATACCCAATATGATACTATATTATTGGGCAGCGCAGATAAAACAACTTACACCTATGATTAGAGGCTATAATTCAGAGAACTCAGAAGGCCCTGCTGAAATACCTTCCATATATGAGCTTCTGGTAGGCCAGGAGGCTAAGGGATTACTATTACGAAAGACCGAGACAAGAAAATATAAAGATTTTAAAGGAGAAATTATGGTTAATGCATGGAAAACTTGGAATAAAATTGCTAAATATATGCAAATTGAGAAAATTAATCGATATACACCGATTTTGCACTCTAACGCCATGCAAGGTCAGGACCTCACTGGTATTCTAAAGCAATGGGATAAACGGGGAATTAGAACTATTGGTGAGTTTTTAATCAATGATTTTGACACAACCTTTCCTGTTCTAAAAGTAAAATATAAGCTACCCAATGGAGATTTTCTAAAATTTGCACAGATATTTGCTAAATTAAAGGCCAAAGAGTCCCTAATTTGTCTATCTAAAATTGAAATCATGGATGTAATACCAAGATCAAATACTAGAATTGGAACCTTATATAGTATTCTCTTAAGCATGAAGAATGATGATCTTGATAAAACGGAAAGAAAGTGGGCCTTAAAATTAAATAATCCTAATGTAGACATCAATAAAGTATTAAATATGAGTAAAAAATTACTGATGGCAAGTAATCTTAAAGCACAACTCTATAAAACTGTTTTTGATCTCTACTTCACCCCTGCTAAACTGTTTATCTGGGGTAAACGTGAGAATGATTCATGCCCTAGATGTATTCAAGGGCCGGCAACTCTTACTCATATGTTCTATACTTGTCCCAATTTGATTCAAATCAAAAATATGATAATTTCCTTTTGGGAAGAAATATTTAGGCACAAAATACCATATTCAGAAACCTTATTTTTACTCGGCCATGATTATTCTCTAAATCTAATGAAATCTGAAGAAAGACTAATCTTTATTGGTATGGCAGTATTTAGGATAATTTTATCTGCAAGATGGAAAGAGGTAGATCCTCCAAGCTTCCAGATGTGGTTAGCACGCTTTTTGGCAGTTTATAGATATGAAATTGCTATATTTGAAACAAGAGGTATACACTCTAAGCTACGCGGGGAAATACTTTGGCGTCCAATAACTGAATGGAAAAATTGTATTGTCCCCAGCGGTATTGGCTGACTTAAAAAATGTGTGTAAATGATCTTAGGGTGTAATTGTCTGGTGCTGTATCTAATTTTTGATCTCTCATTTCACCTTCCTTGTTTCATCATGATCTTTGAATTACTCTTTGAATCTCAATATCCGCTGTTTGTTTGTATTGTTTGTATTACCTGTATTATGTACTTGTATTCTATGTTACATTACTGTTAAATGATTCCTGCTTTTTGCCTGGTATAAAATAAAAAATAAAAAAATAATAAAAAAAGAAAGTAGGGTTGGTTATAAAGCAGACCGAGGCAAATCTAACTGCACTTTCAGTTGTTTGATACACTCACTCGAAGTAACCAAAACACACTACCTGGAGTGGTCCTCATAATGCACTGGTCCTTACTGCAGATAGTGTATCTCTGGTACTGTCAGGGTTTCACAATAAGATGATGGATGGAGGACTGAAACATTTCAGACACTCACCCCGAGCCACTATTACATCTCGGTTGAATCCATCATTGTTCTTTTGCCCACTTCACCACCCCAGTTCAGACTCAGCCGTATGCAAATCAGTCTTGACTCAGTTCTTTTGTGTTTACTTTGTTTGCCCTAAGTTGGCAGTGTATGCCCAGGTGTGGGTCCCTTGATCACTTTGCCACTGGATTCAAGCTAGCCTGGCTGATGAGGGGTGTTACCCCGAAAACGGTCCCAGGATGCTTGTTCCTGGTCCAGGGAAGACCTGGCTTGGCAGTACGGGCTGGACAGTTCCCATGAGGAACAGGGCAAGACTGATTTGCATATGGCTGGGTCTGAACTGGGGTGGCGAAGTGACCTAAAGAATGATGATGGATTCAAACCAGATCTGAAAGTGACTGGGGGTGAGTGTCTTAAACGTTTCAGCGCTCCATCCATCATCTCCTAGTGTTTACCCATGCTATGAGGACAATCTGGTCCTCATAGTGTGGGTTAAACACAAACAAACATGCACACGCACACACACACACACGTGTTTTGGAAATCACCAGCATATCACCACATATCACCTAGGAGCTAGTGTTTTTTGTGTAAAACATTTTTTTAAATCTAAATGTCGAAATCCGATATGTTCCAATAATTATACTCTAGACAATCTTATGTTATAAGATGAAATACAAATATATTTTTATAAAGAAAACCTAACAGGTAATGTGGTTGTTGAATGGTATAACTTATTATGTACCATTATGAAAATGTAAACACATAACATATCAGAAAAATAAATGTTTGTAAGTTTTCAGAAGAAAGGGCAAAAAGGAAGATGTAAGTATAAAAACAAGTGGTAACCACATTTAGAATCAAAAGCATGTGAAAATAAGAAAGAGGTTATGAAATTTGCAACTAATACAACTCATCCAAACACCCGGTATATATGCCTGCCGGTGTGGAAACAGCAAGAGTAGCCTAGTCCTTAATCTCGACACCCCACGTCCGGAAGTGTACACTGTATATAAAATGACGAACGATTGGGACTAACGCCTCCACGTCGTGCGGACAGCTAGCTGTCCGCACGACGTGGAGGCGTTAGTCCCGATAGTTCGTCGTTTTATATACAGTGTACACTTCCCGGCAGGCATATATACCGGGTGTTTGGTTTATCAAGCTAGTCGCTGACATCCTCTTATAGAGGGCGCTTGAACATTGTATGACATCGAGATTCTGAGACTTACTTTAAGCTCACCATCGTTGTTAGAAGTACTTCAATGCAACGGTAGTAATTTCGGAGGTGACGCTGTCAACTGCCCACGGTTGCCCCATAATTATTTTGTCCGGAGTACGAGTAATACAACTCCATGATACTCTTGCCGGCTTTAATTGGTCTAATGGGATGGTACTATATATTATCCTGAGGAAGGTGTCGGCTACAAATTTATTGCCCACCGAAATGCGTTGATACAAGAAAGGGAGAACTACCTTGAGTCAAGTTGGGGGACTACGAACAAGACATAAGTTGTACATCTAATAATCAGGATTGATCTCCATTACACCTTTGTAGCTCTCCCATAGTGTTCAGGAATCATTATTCCTTTCTGTCCCTTGATTGTTTGTAATAATTATTATGTTTTTTCTATTATGTATATTGTTGATTTATTTATGACTTCACATGTATTATTGTACTGATTGATGTTTACGAGCTTGAGCTGGTCTTAACTTGTTTTGATAAACTGTATGGTTTTATCACACATATATATATATATATATTATTTTTTTTCTCACATTTTGAATAATTCTGCATTTTCCGTTGCTTGCTTCTGTGCTGTAAGGGTTTGACAATTGTCATTTGGTACCCTGCTCCTTTGGATCATTGGGTCCCTCTCTTTTAATAGAGACATACTAATGATCCATACATCATTTCTATTGAGCCAGTTCGCATATAACTTAGTCCATTGTACCATCATCTTCCACCAGTTTCTATTACCACAGCCCTTCCACATCTGTAGTTGGTGGTGGTGGGGTTTCCAAAAACTAGGCCTCTATAGTCTGCCCACCGTTTCCAAATCTTTGGGTGCTTTTGTGGGCAACCCTGCGCCTTAAATATAGGTTGTAAATATAGGTTGTTCTTGGCACATACACCGGTCAAGGCTCCCAACCTGGGTGGAGCCTGGGCCTATCATGCTTTAGCTATATCCCTTTTAGCCAAGGTGAGACCCAAGAAAAATGAGTGTCTTTTATAACGGTTGCTGCCTATTTCTTCTATAATATGGAGTAGGGTAAGTTTTAGCAATAGGGGTATGTCTCACCCCAATACTTCAGACAGGCAAGTCGTGACTCCCTGCCAAAATGTATTGGGTGCATTGCATCGCCAAACTGTATGTATTAATGTGCCCAACTTCACAGCAACACAGACATGTAGGGGAAGGTATCAGTCCCGCCTTCCACAGTCTGTGTCTGGTAAAATAAGCGCGGTATAAACACTTGATTTGAATAAGTCTTAAGCAAGAGGCTATTGCTGCGCCCTGCTGGGATTCTAGTGCCTCTGTTCAATCGTCGTTGTCAAGGGGGCCAAGCTCTGGCTGCCATTTAACCTGGAGTGAGTCTAATGTGGTGGAGAGATTCGTCACCAGGGACTGGTAAATATTTGTAATCGTGTGGTCTCCCAAATCGCCCCTAAATACCTTGGCTTCTTTTGGATTAAAGTCCGGCAGAGAGTCCAAGTGCATAATATATGGGAATCTCTGACAGAATATCGAGGCTGAAAATATCGACAGACAAAATATCGATGCTGGAATATCGAAGGCAAGTATATCGACACCCTATCTACAACATGGTAAGTACAAACATATTGAAACTAAAATATCGATGTTAAAAATATCGTAATTAAATATATCGTTGAAAATAAAAAAGGTAAAATTAAGTAAATAGTACTTATATATATTTTAAACTTTTGTTAAAATGTGTTATAATGTTTAAAATGAATAAATAATACATATTTACTATTAAACATTTAATTTAAAATAATAATAAAATATATAATATATACTTAATTAATTATAATATATACATAATTTTTTTAATAAATGTAAAATATTAACAAATACTACGATTTAAAAATACATAAACACATAATAATAAATAATTATATTTAATAAATAACAACAATTAAATATACTTTCTTTATTTAAACAATTAATTAAATACAACATTATGTAACATCTTAAATACATAAATAAATATAAATAATATTGAATAGCATAAGGGTAAAAATTACTAATCAAACTCCAGAGGGTGCAACAGTAGATGAAGCGTTGGATAGCGTAAGGGTAAAAATTACTATTCCAACTCCAGTGAGTTCAACAGTAGGGAAAGCGTTGGATCGCGGGTATGTAAAAATGACTATTCCCACTCCAATGAGTACAACATTAGGGAAAGCGTTGGATAGCGTAAGAGTAAAAATTACTATTCCCACTCCAGAGAGTGCAACTGTAGGAAAAGCGTTGGATAGCGGGTGGGTAAAAATTATTATTCCAACTCCAGTGAGTGTAACAGTAGGGAAAGCATTGGATAGCGGGTATGTAAAAATGACTATTCCCACTCCAATGAGTGCAACATTAGGGAAAACGTTGGATAGCGTAAGAATAAAAATTACTATTCCCACTCCAGAGAGTGCAACAGTAGGGAAAACGCTGGATAGCGTAGAGAGAAAAATTACTATTCCAACTCCAAAGGGTGCAACAGTAGGGAAACCGTTGGATAGCGTAGGGGTAAAAATTACTATTCCCACTCCAGTGGGTGCAACAGTAGAGAAAGCGTTGGATAGCGTAGGGGTAAAGATTACTATTCCCACTCCAGTGGGTGCAACAGTAGGGAAAGCATTGGATAGCGTAGGGGTAAAATTTACTATTCCCACTCCAGTGGGTGCAACAGTAGGGAAAGCGTTGGATAGCGTAGGGGTAAAAATTACCATTCCAACTCCAAAGAGTGCAACAGTAGGGAAAGCGTTGGATAGCGTAGGGGTAAAAATTACTATTCCCACTCCAGTGGGTGCAACAGTAGAGAAAGCTTTGGATAGCGTAGGGGTAAAATTGACTATTCCCACTCCAGTGGGTGCAACAGTAGGGAAAGCGTTGGATAGCGTAGGGGTAAAAATTACTATTCCAACTCCAAAGAGTGCAACAGTAGGGAAAGCGTTGGATAGCGTAGGGGAAAAAATTACTATTCCCACTCCTGTGGGTGCAACAGTAGGGAAAACGTTGGATAGCATAGGGTTAAAATTACTATTCCAACTCCAAAGAGTGCAACAGTAGGGAAAGCGTTGGATAGCGTAGGGGTTAAAATTACTATTCCCACTTCAGTGAGTGCAACTGTAGGGAAAGCGTTGGATAGCGTAGGGGTAAGAATTACTATTCCCACTCCAGTGGGTGCAACAGTAGAGAAAGCGTTGGATAGCGTAGGGGTAAAGATTACTATTCCCACTCCAGTGGGTGCAACAGTAGGGAAAGCGTTGGATAGCGTAGGGGTAAAATTTACTATTCCCACTCCAGTGGGTGCAACAGTAGGAAAAGCGGTGGATAGCGTAGGGGTCAAAATTACTATTCCAACTCCAAAGAGTGCAACAGTAGGGAAAGCGTTGGATAGCGTAGGGGTAAAAATTACTATTCCCACTCCAGTGGATGCAACAGTAGGGAAAGCGTTGGATAGCGTAGGGGTAAAAATTACTATTCCAACTCCAAAGAGTGCAACAGTAGGGAAAGCGTTGGATAGCGTAGGGGTTAAAATTACTATTCCCACTCCAGTGAGTGCAACAGTAGGGAAAGCGTTGGATAGCATAGGGGTAAAAATTACTATTCCCACTCCAGTGAGTGCAACAGTAGGGAAAGCGTTGGATAGCGTAGGGGTAAAAATTACTATTCCCACTCCAAAGGGTGCAACAGTAGGGAATGGCAATTAATAAATATTTACAAAATATATTACACATAAAAATATGTAATTATTTACAATAAAAAAGAATTAACATTAATTACCAATTAAATAATTATTTTTTCAATTAAAATAATTAATTGCCAATTATTATTTAAATGAAAAATTCAATATTTACGATTAAATTACTTCCCACCCTATTCCCCTATAAACCCACAACCCGCTCTGGTACTAAAACATAACATTTAATAAACATTAACATTAATTACCAATTAAATATTTAATTTATCAATTAAATTAATTAATTGCCAATTAATAATTTAATTTAAAATTAATTAATTACAATTAAATTACTTACCCACCCTATTCCCCTATAAACCCACAACCCGCTCTGGTACCAAAACATAACATTTAATAAAAAGTAACATTAATTACCAATAAAATAATTAATTGATCAATTAAAATAATTAATTGCCAATTAATCATTAAATAAAAAATTAATTAATTACAATTAAATTACTTCCCACCCTATTCCCCTATAAACCCACAACCCGCTCTGGTAGTAAAACATAACATTTAATAACAATTATCATTAATTACCAATTAAATAATTAATTTATCAATTAAAATAATTAATTGCCAATTAATAATTACAATTAAATTACTTCCCACCCGATTCCCCTATAAACCCACAACCCGCTCCGGTATTAAAACATATAATTTACTTAAAAATAAATGTATTAATATATAAAAATAATACACATATAATATAAATTAATTTAAATACTTAACAAAAACATATAACACATACATAATAAAAATCAAAAAAATAATACAAATATCGATATTAGTAACATCGAAATTAGTTACATCGATATATATGCTATCGATATTACTAACTTCGATATTACTTACATCGATATAAATGATTTCGATATTACTTACCTCAGGGTCGATATTCTGTCCTACGATATTCTTGACATCGATATTCTGTACCTGCGAAATTTTAAACACAATATTTTTGTAGGTCGAAATTTTCAACTCGATATTTTGACTGTGCACCAATATATGGATATAGAGCATGCCGAAACTGTAAGTACTTATAGAATTGCGTGTGTGGCATATCAAATTCTTCCCTGAGCTTCTAGAAGAATATTAGGGTGGTGCCCCACATAACAATTCCTAAAGTAGAGTTGCTATGGCATCCCATTCTCGAAACCCCGACAAGGTTGACATTTGAGGCAGAAGGCCACTCCGCCATAAGGGCGTCTCTCCTGTCAAATGTCCCCACCATCCCATTCTGCGCAGTGAATCCTTCCATACCCCGATAACTACTCGTGTGACAGACTGGAGGCATCGAAGCTCCCTTAGTCTATGTAGGAGTGCGTGAGGTAGTGTGTCGCCCATCAGTCACTGTTCCACGTGATACACCAGGTCGCTTCTATTCACGTACCACCAATCATTCAAAACCAAAAGGTGTGATGCTGCATAATACGATTGGATGTCTGGGGTTACTATCCCCCCAGAGTACGTGGACTGAAAGCAGATTTTCAGTGCGACTCTAGCATTTGATCAGCCCAAAGGAAACAACTCAGCCCTGAATCGATTTGACGGAACCAGACGGGTGGGATCTGAAAGGGGTGATTCTGCAATTGGTAAAGGAGTCGAGGGAACAACACCATCTTAAAGATTGCTGATCTCTTGAGAATAGAAAGTGACGCGCCCATAAGTTCATCTCAGCCTGAATCCGCGTCCATATGGGGGTAATATTTTCTCCCAGGATATAGATGGGGATTACAACAGATAGACCCCAAGATATTTAAACCCAGTTGTGGCTGGTGTTACCTCTCCTGCCCAGGTCCCCATTTCAGACTCTCCCCGTAGAGGCCACAGTATAGATTTGCGGGTGTTCATATATAGTCCAGAGGTCTCCCCAAATAGTTGTATTATGCGGAGCAGCCGGGGTCCTGTCCGATATGGCTCCAAAAGAAAGAAGAGAACGTGGTATATTTTTTATTATAATCTTTTCATTATACCAAATTGTTGAATAGAAAAAATACTTGATCACAGGCAGGTTTCTCATTGAAATAAAAGCAAACAGAGAAGAAATATGTCTTACAGTAGGGGAAGTCAGAAAATTTAGTTTTGTAACATATACAACATTTCTTTAAATGAGAAAGGAGATAAAATGTTCAATATTACCCCAGAACGGATTAGGCTAATTTTATTGGGAACATCAATAAACATAGTTATTAACAGGGATTAACATAAATAACACCAAACAAATGCCATCCAATTTGCTCCACAAAGAAAGTAAGAGGGGGAGGCCTGTTAGGTTTCTGGTGTGTAGACCCATTGTAGCCCCTTGCTGACCCCTTACCCACTTTACTAATGAGTAAAAGAACAGATCACTTGTGGTAACAAAAGAGAAAAACTGGACTAGCCTTCTCGTTTGGACTGGAGTACGCTCTAGTCATGAGTGGTACAGGAGACTTCATTGGCAGGGGTAGCGTACATTCCTGCACCAGCCTCAAGGGATTAGAAGGCCACAGGTAAGTATTGGATCCTGATAAAGGACATGATATCATAGTATAGTTAAGACATTGGCTTACAGGTTTGCATCGCAGTTTGCCATGATGAAACTCCTCTATGCCAGGATCACCAGAAAACACACCCAGGAGACCAACGCAAATGAAACCAGACAGGAGCTGAGATAGCAAGTCAAAGAGAGCGAGAAAGGCATAATACCCAAAGTTACAAAGAACAGAATCCAACCACAAGGAGAGGGGTTAGATGGACTAGGGCTGCCAGGTAACTGATATGTTAGGAAAACAAGAAAGGTAAGGGGCACAAGAATGTGTGTAAAAGTAGTATAAAAGGACAGAGCTACAACATCTAATAACATATTGCCAGGCATCATCTACATGTGAGCTATATGCTTAAATACTGGCTTAATTCCGTCTATCCTATAAGTGTCTGACGACCAAAGAGTTGATATAGTCTACAGGTAAACATCATGTTATCAGTCTAGTGTTTGAGTTATTTTCAATTTCCATATCCCCTTTCTCCAAAATCTCTTGGTCCTCCAGTCCTATGCCAAATCCTGTATCTCTGCTAAGACCAACTCCTGGTAAAAACAACTTTCTAGGAACCAATTGACTTTAAATACAGTATCATTAATGTTAACATTTATTGTTAGATGCACAGACTTTGAAAACCTGATAGTCAATTATTTTAATTTTGTATATTCCTTGCCAACATGTAAGAGTCAAAGGCCATTTCTGGTAAAAAAAAAACATTTTACTGAAATGCCACAGTTTTAACTATATTACTTATTACCTTGCAGCATAAAACCACAGGAAATGGTTCTGTTTCTTTAAACAGACTTAATATTCACATTCTGATACATATATCAAAATATCTTTAGTGTATGCTGAAGATTTAGTAATCTTTTCTTTAAGCTTAAAACCTATTCTGGATGTATAATAGCACATTTTTACAAAGAAGGTTTCAAGTGACAAAATGAAGGGAAATAGAGAGAGTGCACATTTGTCTCATACCATGATTGAGAGAAAAGGGGAATTGATATTTTGTATAGATGCACTGCGAGAACAATGAAGAAGAGAAACCATTTTCATTTATTTTAGACTAATACCTTGCCATTAAAGTTCCCTTAACATACCATCCTTACCTACTCAATCAAAAGCCTGTTCAGCATCCAAACAAATAGCAGCATAAACAGATTCAGCAATGTGGGATTTAGCTATGATTCTCATAAATAGTTATGGAACTACCACATATCGCACATCCCTTAACAAACTTGGAATCATCTCACTTGATAGGCTTTGGCATATACTTTCCGAGTTGTATAGTTAGTATCTTAGCAAAAAGATTACAATCCAGAATAGTTAATGAAATGAGAAAATAAATATTTTAGTCATAATCAGGCAAACATGGCTACAAGAAATGTCCCCTCCAACTATAATTATCTAAGAAATGATTACATAGCTCAAGTAATTTTGGTATTAAGATTCTGGAAAATGTATATACAATACCACAAGTTATCCCTCTGGTCTTCTCCATTTGCAATTGCACTATAACATCATGGATTTCAAAGCTAGGTGGATCCTTTTTCAGCGAGGACATATCCATGTTAGTGGCACACTCAATTTATGAAAAATATGAGCCCTTCTCAGTAGCAGACAGAGTATATCATGGTATTGTATAAAGTTTTATAAAATGCTACTAATAAGTCTAAAATCTTTGAATTTGAGAATACTTGCTCACCATTATCAACACCGATGGAACTAACATTTTCTTTTTTTTTATATTTATAGATGATTAGTAAGTATTTTCCTGACATATAGGGACACTCATAACAACTTGTAATCATCTTAAGAAAAACTCCACCAGCCCATTCACTAAATCTTTTGTTAGCTTCAACAAGTTTATCAAGCAGTCATTGTCATTTGACGTATCATACTTATTATTAGGTTGATGTGTTCATGTAGGCAATGAAAGGTACTCAGAGGGTTCACTGTTGGGTTCAAAGATTCCTTCATTCAAGATTGGACTGGGTCCAGGTCATCCCTCATACTATATGATTGGATAGCTTTGTGCTCAGTAAGTGAATGAAGACTGTTATGGGTGGTTGTGTTGTGTCCTGGATAAGGTGCACACCTTTTGGTGTTCAATATTTCCCCCGGTGCTCATGTTTTGTTGTGCTTACTTGGTATGAATCATGTCCTTTCATAAGAAGGGAGTCTGTGCTCATTTTCTGTTTTACTTGTTAAATTAGCAATATTGTTACACCCTACAATGTTTCAAGGAGAAAAAGGTCTCCTGGGAGCAACACAGGCCTTGCTGCTGCGCTGACCGCTTGCCTTTATCTTGCATGACTTCTGAATTCAGAATGTCCCCTAGTGTTCAATGTTCATGCAAAATTCTGAAAATTGTGTTTTGGAAAATGAATATCACAATTAGATTTTTTTCAGATTGGATATTTGACGTTCCACTGTTGGATGCTGCTAGAAATTAAGGTACATGATCCCAGTTTTGCACATCACTGGGGCACATGTCTTTTTCCAGGAACCTTAAAGACTAAAGATCATAAATAACTCACATACCTATAATTGTAACACAGACACAAAGGTCCAATATATTTTGCTTTAAAGAATACAATTGCAATTGGTAAAGGAGTCGAGGGAACGACACCATCTTAAAGATTGCTGATCTCTTGAGAATAGAAAGTGACGGGCCCATAAGTTCATCTCAGCCTGAATCCGCGTCCATATGGGGGTAATATTTTCTCCCAGGATATAGATGGGGATTACAACAGATAGACCCCAAGATATTTAAACCCAGTTGTGGCTGGTGTTACCTCTCCTGCCCAGGTCCCCATTTCAGACTCTCCCCGTAGAGGCCACAGTATAGATTTGCGGGTGTTCATATATAGTCCAGAGGTCTCCCCAAATAGTTGTATTATGCGGAGCAGCCGGGGTCCTGTCCGATATGGCTCCAAAAGAAAGAAGAGAACGTGGTATATTTTTTATTATAATCTTTTCTGTAGTAAATAGGTCCACGCTTGAAGGTAGTTTTCATGTAGTTTTATTGAGTAGATAAGTTGAGTCAGGTATAAGCTCAATAGGAGACTAAAGGGACCTAGGGAAGACTTAGTAGAGACTTAGGAAGGTATTGTGGAGACCCCACCAGGAGCACCTATCCAGGTGCTCAGCCCATCCAAACTGTCACTCTCCAGTCAGAGTACTAACATTCTGACTGCTGCATTCATGAACATTCTAAAGATGGTAGAAATGCATCACATTGGGAATGATAGGATATTACATATCTCCCTTTCTTATATAAAATTTAAAAGTTAAAAACATCATTTTAGAAACAGAGAAATGAAGTCAAGAAAAGTGAGCACAGGAAAGAAAGAATTAGCGAAATAGGAATAGAAGAATGGAATTAAAATTAGAAACCAAAGAATGGAATGGAAATAAAGTTAGAAACTAAAGAATGGAATTAAATATACAAACCATCCTCTATCCCAAGCATAACTCCTTGTAAGTAAACGAAATTGGTACCTACAAATTTCAATGTGGTGCTGATAGAAACTAAAAGGACAATGATCCTTAACAAAACACAGATAAACAAAATTATGAAGGAATCTGCGTATAGACACAAGATGTACTCAGATAAACTAAAGGGAAAATAACCCTATATAAACTACAGACAAACTAAATCCAGTGGGATCTGTGTATGGACTACTGATGTGCACAACAAAAAAACTAAAGGGACTAAAACCCTACGTACCACAGAGAGTGTCTGTTTAACCAAAACTGTCAATCAATACTGAAAACCAAGTCACTAGTGCAACAAGATCCAAATCATTGTAAAACAAAAAAAACTGCCCAAGGGAATAAAAGTCACGTTGTGAAAAGTACAGACTACTTATATGAGGAATACAAAAGGTGTGACTAGTGAAAGAGTGTGCGCATCACTCAACACTAAAGATGAACTAGGGTAAGGAGACCAGCTCCAAAACACTTTTAAACTGTCCCCAAACGACATTAAAATGTGACATTTCATCTAAACACCACACAAAAAGGCAGTTAATGGTAAAGAACATTGCTAATGGTAAAGAACATTGCTAAAGAGACACTACCATTTTAAATGATATTGGATTATAAATATAATGCTGTGAAAATGTATATTTCTAATTATAGGTACTTACTTTATACTATATAACAATTTAATGTATTATAAATACTTAAGTTTTGCACTGAGTTTATTGTACACTATAAATATTTATTTTAAGAGCACGCCGGTGAGCGAACTGTCTCACCCGAAATTTTGTGTATACTGTTCTTCGTCGACGCAGATGAGCACACAGATGTCGACATGGTCCCTGGTCAGCTGAGTGTAAAGTAATAGTTACCATGAGTGAAGATTCCTCCACTCTACCGTTCTTTGAATCACCCAAGTGAATTTCCACATCTAGTATTTTTGAAGTAAATTCAGACATCCAAATATACACTGGTGTGTACATCACCGTAAGAAAAGCAAATGTTCCCTGATTCACGCGTTGATTGCAAACATCACGAGCATGCCGTTGCTATGACAATCCAAACATACATAAAATGGCTGTCACGTTGTTAGTAGTGGCGTGAGAAGCGTGAAGAACGTCTTCAAGGGTCGGCGTCACAAGCGTCAGGACTTGAAAAGAATCTGGTATCGCTAATTCCCTGAAGCATTCTACATACGTCATTAAATGGACGGCAGGAGGGAAGGAGGGAAGATCGCTTGTGATCAACCGACGTTTAACGGACATTCATGAAGGTGAGTAAACAAGCCACGAGTGATGTTGGAAATTGAGACCATTCAGAGTCTTAACTCAGCTGTAATAGTACAGCGCCTTCCCGAATGCTCTAGCAGGTACTTCAAAACTCACTGTTAATTTTTTTCCACAGTGCTTTCCCGAATGCGTTAGCAGGTACCCCAAAACTCACTGTCAATTTATTTCTAAATCAGTACCATACGTGTTAGGGCCGAAAACAAAACAAAATATTTGCGTGTAAGTTTCCACAATTTATTTTGCTGCTATTAAAAAAAACTTCCAGTAGATGGCAGTGACGCTGTGCTCATGGTAATGAAACTGCCTGTGATAATAGAAGCATGAATAACGAGGCAGAGAAACAGCACACAAAGGCCGAATGACAAGCTATGTCTAAATCCTTGTATTTTTAAAACAGTCTGACAAATTGCGATCAGCCCAATTGTTGCTAGAGGTCGTGTAGAGGCTTGACGCAGTACAAGTTGAGACAAGGCTTGTAAATATAAGGTAATTTAGTGGTTGTAGCTTGTAGAGAAATGTACTATAGTCAGAGAAGTGACTCATCAGACATTTGTACAACTGGCAGGCTGCTGTGGGCGACCGATGTCGGGTCACTGGTGAGGTCTCGGTGCCAGTTGGGGTGTCTTGAGTGAAATTCAGGATAACTTGTTCTTGTAACTTGCTTGTAACTTGCTTGTGGAAACTTGCTTGTAGGTCTTGTAGAGGTGAGTTGACAAAAAGGTAGGCAGGTTCGTAATTAGGATCGTCGCCAAATTAATGTAGTAAATAGGTCCACGCTTGAAGGTAGTTTTCATGTAGTTTTATTGAGTAGATAAGTTGAGTCAGGTATAAGCTCAATAGGAGACTAAAGGGACCTAGGGAAGACTTAGTAGAGACTTAGGAAGGTATTGTGGAGACCCCACCAGGAGCTCCTATCCAGGTGCTCAGCCCATCCAAACTGTCACTCTCCAGTCAGAGTACTAACATTCTGACTGCTGCATTCATGAACATTCTAAAGATGGTAGAAATGCATCACATTGGGAATGATAGGATATTACATTTTCATTATACCAAATTGTTGAATAGAAAAAATACTTGATCACAGGCAGGTTTCTCATTGAAATAAAAGCAAACAGAGAAGAAATATGTCTTACAGTAGGGGAAGTCAGAAAATTTAGTTTTGTAATATATACAACATTTCTTTAAATGAGAAAGGAGATAAAATGTTCAATATTACCCCAGAACGGATTAGGCTAATTTTATTGGGAACATCAATAAACATAGTTATTAACAGGGATTAACATAAATAACACCAAACAAATGCCATCCAATTTGCTCCACAAAGAAAGTAAGAGGGGGAGGCCTGTTAGGTTTCTGGTGTGTAGACCCATTGTAGCCCCTTGCTGACCCCTTACCCACTTTACTAATGAGTAAAAGAACAGATCACTTGTGGTAACAAAAGAGAAAAACTGGACTAGCCTTCTCGTTTGGACTGGAGTACGCTCTAGTCATGAGTGGTACAGGAGACTTCATTGGCAGGGTTAGCGTACATTCCTGCACCAGCCTCAAGGGATTAGAAGGCCACAGGTAAGTATTGGATCCTGATAAAGGACATGATATCATAGTATAGTTAAGACATTGGCTTACAGGTTGGCATCGCAGAGTTTGCCATGATGAAACTCCTCTATGCCAGGATCACCAGAAAACACACCCAGGAGACCAACGCAAATGAAACCAGACAGGAGCTGAGATAGCAAGTCAAAGAGAGCGAGAAAGGCATAATACCCAAAGTTACAAAGAACAGAATCCAACCACAAGGAGAGGGGTTAGATGGACTAGGGCTGCCAGGTAACTGATATGTTAGGAAAACAAGAAAGGTAAGGGGCACAAGAATGTGTGTAAAAGTAGTATAAAAGGACAGAGCTACAACATCTAATAACATATTGCCAGGCATCATCTACATGTGAGCTATATGCTTAAATACTGGCTTAATTCCGTCTATCCCATAAGTGTCTGACGACCAAAGAGTTGATATAGTCTACAGGTAAACATCATGTTATCAGTCTAGTGTTTGAGTTATTTTCAATTTCCATATTCCCTTTCTCCAAAATCTCTTGGTCCTCCAGTCCTATGCCAAATCCTGTATCTCTGCTAAGACCAAATCCTGGTAAAAACAACTTTCTAGGAACCAATTGACTTTAAATACAGTATCATTAATGTTAACATTTATTGTTTGATGCACAGACTTTGAAAACCTGATAGTCAATTATTTTAATTTTGTATATTCCTTGCCAACATGTAAGAGTCAAAGGCCATTTCTGGTAAAAAAAAACATTTTACTGAAATACCACAGTTTTAACTATATTACTTATTACCTTGCAGCATAAAACCACAGGAAATGGTTCTGTTTCTTTAAACAGACTTAATATTCACATTCTGATACATATATCAAAATATCTTTAGTGTATGCTGAAGATTTAGTAATCTTTTCTTTAAGCTTAAAACCTATTCTGGGTGTATTATAGCACATTTTTACAAAGAAGGCTTCAAGTGACAAAATGAAGGGAAATAGAGAGAGTGCACATTTGTCTCATACCATGATTGAGAGAAAAGGGGAATTGATATTTTGTATAGATGCACTGCGAGAACAATGAAGAAGAGAAACCATTTTCATTTATTTTAGACTAATACCTTGCCATTAAAGTTCCCTTAACATACCATCCTTACCTACTCAATCAAAAGCCTGTTCAGCATCCAAACAAATAGCAGCATAAACAGATTCAGCAATGTGGGATTTAGCTATGATTCTCATAAATAGTTATGGAACTACCACATATCGCACATCCCTTAACAAACTTGGAATCATCTCACTTGATATGCTTTGGCATATAGTTTCCGAGTTGTATAGTTAGTATCTTAGCAAAAAGATTACAATCCAGAATAGTTAATGAAATGGGAAAATAAATATTTTAGTCGTAATCAGGCAAACATGGCTACAAGAAATGTCCCCTCCAACTATAATTATCTAAGAAATGATTACATAGCTCAAGTAATTTTGGTATTAAGATTCTGGAAAATGTATATACAATACCACAAGTTATCCCTCTGGTCTTCTCCATTTGCAATCGCACTATAACATCATGGATTTCAAAGCTAGGTGGATCCTTTTTCAGCGAGGACATATCCATGTTAGTGGCAAACTCAATTTATGAAAAATATGAGCCCTTCTCAGTAGCAGACAGAGTATATCATGTTATTGTATAAAGTTTTATAAAATGCTACTAATAAGTCTAAAATCTTTGAATTTGAGAATACTTGCTCACCATTATCAACACCGATGGAACTAACATTTTCTTTTTTTTTATATTTATAGATGTTTAGTAAGTATTTTCCTGACATATAGGGACACTCATAACAACTTGTAATCATCTTAAGAAAAACTCCACCAGCCCATTCACTAAATCTTTTGTTAGCTTCAACAAGTTTATCAAGCAGTCATTGTCATTTGACGTATCATACTTATTATTAGGTTGATGTGTTCATGTAGGCAATGAAAGGTACTCAGAGGGTTCACTGTTGGGTTCAAAGATTCCTTCATTCAAGATTGAACTGGGTCCAGGTCATCCCTCATACTATATGATTGGATAGCTTTGTGCTCAGTAAGTGAATGAATAGACTGTTATGGGTGGTTGTGTTGTGTCCTGGATAAGGTGCACACCTTTTGGTGTTCAATATTTCCCCCGGTGCTCATGTTTTGTTGTGCTTACTTGGTATGAATCATGTCCTTTCATAAGAAGGGAGTCTGTGCTCATTTTCTGTTTTACTTGTTAAATTAGCAATATTGTTACACCCTACAATGTTTCAAGGAGAAAAAGGTCTCCTGGGAGCAACACAGGCCCTGCTGCTGCGCTGACCGCTTGCCTTTATCTTGCATGACTTCTGAATTCAGAATGTCCCCTAGTGTTCAATGTTCATGCAAAATTCTGAAAAATTGTATTTTGGAAAATGAATATCACAATTAGATTTTTTTCAGATTGGATATTTGACGTTCCACTGTTGGATGCTGCTAGAAATTAAGGTACATGATCCCAGTTTTGCACATCACTGGGGCACATGTCTTTTTCCAGGAGCCTTAAAGACTAAAGATCATAAATAACTCACATACCTATAATTGTAACACAGACACAAAGGTCCAATATATTTTGCTTTAAAGAATACATGGGGCTCATCAGATGATGGCTGATTTCTATGGAGATCTTGAAGGCAATTGATGTTGATGCTTGACTTTTTGCATTATTTTCTCGTGGGTGACATTGACCCTTCTGATAGAAGCCCCCATAGTCATTGGTAAGGAATGGGGGGATCCTGAGAGGGGGTGAATGATGGGGATGAGAGATGGTTTGAATTAGGAAAAATTAAAAGATGATGTAGAGCAGCAAAACCTTGAGGACACATTGCTTATGTTCAATGCCCAACCAACAATATGATAGTATGTAACTCAGTTGCTTAGGAATTCTGCCCCGAGATTTCTTTTAACCAGGAAACACATCTGACAAAATTTGATTGAGACAAACTGTGTCAACTAGGATTCACAACACTTGGTGCTACTAAGTGCCTAGACATGGGTTACTTTACTGGTTAAAGGTCGCACTTGGAAATGCCACAATTTTAAATCTGATATTCAGGATAGATGGATAATCGCTAACATTTTATACTCCTTTACAATATGTAATTTATGTGTCTCTGACAATGATGATCCTACAGAGCTTGACAATTACTGCTTAAAATCTCTACATGGTAAGGTCCCTAGTTCCTTTTTGGTGAAGTTAACCAAATGTATGAACCTTGGAGGTTCTCCTTGTAAGAGATATTCGTGATCAACTTCATATTATGACCTCTTTTTGTCTCAAAGGATGCTGGCACCAGTTCAACTTGTATAAATTTGGCTTTATATTTTATTCAGAACCTCAAAAACATATTTCAGAATCAATGTTTTGCTCATTGCACAGAATTGATGCTTCCAATCTTTGATCAAGTTATATCCTAGAATAGCATTAGGTCACAACTGGTGGAAATGTACCCTTTCTGCAGTGTCACTATAGATTATTTAGCTTTTTTGCTAAACCTTATGTTTGCTGGTTTTAGAACTGTGTGTACTTTACCCCTATTAACCCGAGGTAAAGTGCTTGTGCTCCTCCTTTCAACATGATTAAACACCTGATTTGTTTATTTAATTTTCCTATAGGTCCCTAGTGTATCGTACCAGATGTACCCAGGGCTGGCAAATTAAATGCTACTACTGGACTGTGGCACTCATGCCATCTTCTACAGTGGCACAGTAAAGCATGTCCCAAGACCTATCATTAGAGCCTAGCTCTGCAGTTTTAATGGAAAATTTAACCTGTTGAAATATCTCATTTTTAATAGGCCTAAAACGTCCTTTAAATATTTATAAGTCACCCCTAAGTATGTCTTATTACTCATAGGGCAGGGTGCATGGTATTGCTCCTAGGACAGATACAAAAGTCCTTGACCTTGGGTGTTGTGAGGTCTTGTTATGCTCTTGAAAGGAGGGCCTGTGGACTGATCACATAAACTTCAATGAGGCCTGCCCTGTCAAATACAGAGGTAGCTAACACCCAGGACTGCATGCAGTCTTTTGTCCCTAGAGCCAGACCAGCCTCCATCACAGTGGGCCTCTAGTTGACAACACAGTTTCAGATTCTGCTGGAGTATTAGGACCTACTTGACTTGTCATATAGATACGCTTTCCCTATATGATGTGTTAAGTTAGGATGAGCTTAATAGAAGTTTAAACGCCATTTTACCTTTCTGCTGCTTCTGCACACGACACATAACTGTTGTTTCAACTTTGAGCTTAGTAGAGCGTTTTGATTCACACGACAATAATATGTTATTACTCTGATATCAGCTTTGCTTAGTGAACTGTGTCTGTACAGTGAGTGCTGAAACCTTCAAGGATAACTCGACACAGTGGTTGTCATGAGGTCTGATCTTCGCACCTTCCTAGACATAACATACATGCAGCAGCAGCCAAATTCTGGCTTTAGGCACGTTTTATATTGCTTCACGCGGAGCACCCACACACACTTGATGGTGCTTCGCATGCAGAGAGCTGGTGGAAGATGATGTGATCCCTTACCACTAGGATCAGAGGTATGGGGCCGCCCTGCTACAACCCAAAGATACCTTCTTAGATATAATATAATATACTAGCTAGGGAGGGTGAGAATTAGGTGTTGACCCTATTCATTTTAGCATTTTAACATGCTTTCACTTTTTGCATTCTATGGACTAGTAACTATGCAGATTACTTTGATTCTTATCAGAGAAGTGGGGAAGTGTGGCTCAATGGTTAGAGTGGCAGACCCTGATGCAGAGGTCTAGCCCGGGACCTGCGTTCAATTCCCCGCCTCGGCGGGTCTTGGGCTCAAAATTCCACGGACCTGATAATTCTCGCCTCGGTGCCTATTCCAATCATGGAGTCCCACTCTGCAACTCTGGGCAATAGCTTGCTTAATCTCCACAACGGCCCCCACAACGCTAAGGATGCCTGGCCTCCACCTTGGGGGTGCCCAGGAGTGGACACCTCACAGGGAAAGCCAGGATGGGTTCCACAGCGGTATTCGTACAAGCGCCTTGAGACCCTTGTGGGTGAGTAGTGCGCTATACAAGTATCAATTTACATTACAATTTACATTTACATCATATGTTTGCTTGTACTAGCTAAGATACTGCGTTTGAGAACACTGCATTAGTAAATAAATATTTCAAATATGCACGCGTCCTCATTTACTCCTTGTTCTGGATTGAAATGATTGTATAACGAAAGAGTGTTCATGTGTTCCACGTTACCTGAGGTATTCTAAGTCCATGTTCTTGTTTGTCGAAGTATTGGGAGCTTGTAATGACCAATGAGACACTGCAGTTAGTCAGGTAGGGGATTTTGGGTACTAAGGTGAGTTTTGGCACACCCTAACTTACTGAGGTTCCAAGTCTCTCTGCACAGTTCTGTAGGAGCACAGGATCCCTGCGACATGGCGCCCAACGTTTTGGTGGTCTTATTACATGACACTTGAGTAGTACATCATTCAGTCCTTGACCCCTTCACTATTGTTCTGGTTAACAGTGGTGTCGGACAAACCTACCTATTTTTTTGAATAGGTCTTTTCAAGCTTGAATCTTTCTAAACGGTTTCCTTGAATTACTACCCAGTTGTGCTACAAAGTTACCTTTGTCCTTTTTAACTTTCTGTGTCGGTATGGCCGCGGTGGACATTCCACAGCATAGTCGCATTGCGGTGCGCAACCGTTTGCTGCAGTATAATGTTCCCATGGATGGCATGGCCGTGATAATGGTGGTGAGTGCAGAGGTGGCTTACCCTTACGAAATTTTTTACTCGTGGGTTACCTTTCCAGCTGTGAACGGAACTTCAGGCGTGTTGCACATGTACACACCCACTGCTTTGCCGAATGAATATACTCCGTATAGGGCACATGAAGTACCTATAGATACTTGGCAGCATCGCGTGTGGAGTGGTGGCGCCCTCCCCCACTCTTTGACAGCTCCGAGGTTAGGTCCTTTGTCCATTCCGGGCGCAAATTGGCCTGTTTTGGCTGGATTTACACCTCATCCTCAGCACGGGGCATGTACCGTGGTCACAATTAACGTGATTAGATCGTTAGTGCATTACATAACCCGTAATCTCCCGGGCGGGGTCCCGGGTGGTGCGGCGCCTCCTGCCGGACAGGGCGGCATGAAGCGCAGTCCTGTAATGGTCAACGCGGTGATGGGCAAGCGCCCCCAAGATAAGGATGATTTTCCTTTCTGGCTTGCCGAGAAGTTTGACCAGCTTGAGGCAGTATTTCCAAACACGACTCCTGGTGAGAAACACAGTATTCTGACAATCAGCTTACCTAAAGACTTGGCCCCTGAAATCGGTGACTGTGAGACCTGGGGTAGAACATTTGCGGCGGTCTATGCAAGGTGTTACGGCACTCCGTCTATGGCTGTCCTGCCAACGGTCCTTAAGCGTGTTCAGGATGAGCACGGACCTGAGGCTGTGGTTGAATTGGGTATGCGCCTATGTGGCACCTTTGATGTGGTTTGCGATCTCATTCTTGCTAATGTCAAGGGGGATGCAGTGAACTTTCAGGTGGCCAATGCTTTGCATGCGCTTCCCGATGCCGAGAAACCCCGTCAGTTAGCGAGGATTATTGTGGCAGCTTATAAAACCGTGGGCCGCAATAGTAGGGGTCTCAAGCCTTTTTCTACTAAAGAGAAAAACCAACCCCAAGGGCAGAAGTCAGAGACTGACATTCAGCCCAAGACCAAAAAAACAAAATTGGCCTAAAAAACAAAAACAGGGAAAGCAACAGCAACAGAAACAGGAGTCTCGTCCTGCGTCTCCATTGCCTGCCCCAACAGAACGTGTTTATGACTTGCGCGATCGCGCGAAGATAAAATCACCTGATCGATTTCAGGTTTCTGATCAACGCTCTCCTCGTTCTTTTCAGGATGCATCGGCCTCGGCGACAGGTGGTGGAGGAGGCGGCAGGGGTCGGGGTGGCCAGCAGGGACGCGACCACCGCCGCCCGAAAGACAGTGCAGGCAAGCAGGAAGGCTCACCACCGAAAAGACCCCAGTTTCAAAAGAAGAAAGTAGTCGCTTTAACAGCGAGATATGCCACAGATAGTGAGAACTCAGCTTCGGAATCTGACATGGGCTCTGACCTTGCTGGACAGCGCGGCGGAGATTACCATAATAAGAGAGGCCCTGCGTCCACTACTGAAGGTGACAGCGACTGACCGTTATGTTGTGGTAGAAACAGCTGACACTAGAGTTGCTCCCCCTGACAGACTTTATGAAATTGTCCTGTTGATCGAAGGTGACATACAGCATACCATAAAAGGGATATTTTGGGAAAATCTTACAACTACCTATGACATTTTGTTAGCGGAGGCTGACTGGCCCCCACCTTTTGTTCTTGCGGCTCCGATAGGGGAGAGGTAATCCTCCCTAGTTTCGCGCACACAGTCTCTAAGGAGCATGCCCTGAATTTTGCAGAAGAGTGGGCTAAGGCTCTCGCGCTGGCTCTGTACCTTACACAAAGTGGGTGGGATACATTTTCCCCACACCACGAGATTCTTTGCGGTCTCAGCCACAGCCTCAACCTCAATATCCCATAAGACTTGAAGCTAAGGCAATTGGAATATCAAGGAGTGATTGAAACATGTGTGTCACCAATGAATAACCCACTTTTTACTGTGACCAAGTCTGACGGATCTTATCGTTTGGTATTGGATTACCGGCATTTAAACTCGCATTGCCATACCTGTGCAGTACAGAATACTTACGGCTCGGCCTTGGTGGATAGTCTTGTGCGTAAGCGGTTTAAGACCACCCTTGACATTTCCATCGGTTTTTTTGCCCACCATTTGGATGGTCTGAGTTGCCTATGGACCTTCTTTACTTGCGGCGGTGTGCAAAAACAATTTCGACATTTACCTATGGGCTATAAAAATAGTCCTGGGGTATTTGCTGCCCGCATTGTCTCTCTCTTGGAGAGAGTCGACCCAGATGCATGCTCGTCGGTGGATGACATTTATCTCACAGACGACGAACTTTGGGAGCATCGGTGTCGAGTTGACCGCTTGATTTGTAGCTTTGCGGACATGGGTTACAAATTCAACTTTGCAAAATCGCACAATGCAGAGTATACAGTGTTGTTCCTGGGCTACGAGCTCAACAATGAAGGCAGAGGTTTGGCACCTCACTTCTTGGAGAAATGCGCACAACTGCGCGCTCCGACAACGCTGAAAAAAATACAGTCTTTGCTGTTTTTTTTAAATTTTGGTAGAACATATATCCCGGAATATGCCCAGCGTATCAAGCCTTTGTATGCTTTGATACAACCTACTTTTACCAAATCTTGCTGGCTGCCTGAGCACTCAGCTATCCTGCAATCTTTGCAAGCTGATCTGCTCGCTTCTAAATTCTTACTGACTCATGACAACCACACCAACCTGGTGATAAGAATCATCCCTGGGACGGTGGGTTTCACTTACCTGATTTTTAACGAAGGAGACACAGTACCTATTGCTTACAAGTCACACTTGTACACTTCGGTTGAAATGCGGTTTTCCACTGTGGAGAAAGTTTTGACAGCTGTACAGATGGCGACTCTTAAAGAACATGCTCTGTCAGGAAAACGCATGTTGGTTGTTACCCCGTGTCCTGCTTTGGAGGCAGTTACGAAAGCCAGTGCACCTAATTCAAAAGCTTTGCACTCTCGGTGGATACAATGGGCTGCTTCATTGACGTCTCCAGATGTCACGTTTATTTTTTATGCCTCCTTACGGTCGCAGGAGTATTTACAATATGAATTCGTTCATCCAGTTCCTTTAGCTATGCGGCCTTTGGAGGATTTCAATTGCATCATTTACACTGATGGCTCGGCGCAGGTTGCGCATGGCTCTAAACACGTCTACGTTTCCGCATGCGCCATTGTGGTTGGTGCCATGGTGAACGATGAGTTCAAGTCCAGGGTCGTGCACACGCAGACTCTTGGGGACTGCACCGCACAATTGGCAGAGCTTCGTGCTTTGATGCTTGCATTGGAGTACGCTGATCCTGGTGTGACGACTCTTATTGTGAGTGATTCTTACTACTGTGTCCAGTCTTACAATGAGAACTTGTTCTTTTGGATTCAGAATGACTTTCTTGATTCCAAGGGTAGCACAATAAAACATAAAATGATCTGGGTCCGAGTGGCTGAGCTTAAAGAGCAGTTGCCACTTGTGTTTGTAATTCATACACTCGGCCATCAGCGTGTTGGAGTTCACGCTGTTGGTAACTCGCTTGCTGATGAGGCGGCGAAATCTGCGGTATCGACATATTTAGTTGCAGCAGTTACTCGGTCTAAAAGTAAGATTGATGATGATATCTTGGCGGCTGTTGCGGCCACTGAGAAGGGAGGTAAATATCCTACGGGTTTCCCTTCGAAGTACACATTCCACTTAAGTCCCGATAAGGTTCCTTATGTGAAAATTCCTGAAGTTAGGGAGAGACTAATTCCCAACTCGGATTACAGAAATGCATTGATCACAGCGGCTCATGAAGGTGTTGCGTCTGCGCATGCAGGCGTTTCAGCCACTGTATCTCAATTACAACAGCGTTTCTGGTGGCGGGGACTGTACAAACAGACGCGCGAGTATGTCCTTCAATGTGACATTTGCAGCAGATTAAGCCTTCAACTGCTGCGCATCCGCCACAGACACAGTTGTACATATCTAATAAACCACTAAGTTGTGTTTTTTTAGATCACTGCGGTCCTTTTTCTTCTGATACTGCATATAAGTACATCTTAGTCGTAGTTGATTCATGCACACGCTTTGTTTGGGTCTGGCCCCACAGCAGCGCTGATTCACGGACTATCATAAGAGATTTGCGTGTCTTTGTAGGGATTTTTGCCTGTGGTACTTTCCTTTCGGATCAGGGTCCGGCTTTCGCCTCTAAGGCGTACAAGGATGCCATGATTTCGATGGGGGTCCAAGTCAAGTTTTCTTCTCCATACAGACCTGAGGATAATAGTGTAGTGGAACGAATGAACCGTGACTTAAAGCAATCACTGACAGCTCGAGTTATAGGCACTGGCAGGAACTGGCTGACCCATCTCAATGGCATGCAGCGTGCTCTTAATAATCTCCCTAGAAGGTCTCTGGGTGGGCGGACCCCATACGAAATGCTCTTTGGTATCAAGATGTATGTACCGGACCTTGACGGTCTAGACTCGGTAGCTTGCGCTACCTCCTTTGATGTAGATGAACATTGCAATGTTTTACAGACTCTACAAAAGACAAGAGACAGTCTTGCAAAGGAACATTTGCCCTCCACTTCGGATGATGCGTTGCAGGTCCCGGTAGTTGGCTGGCTACCCCAAGTTGGTGAACTGGTTCGAGAGAAGATCGACAACAAGAAAGAATTTGGTCCCTCCTACCGTGCTCCAGTTCCTGTGCTTGGTGTGAAGGGCACAAGAACAGTCATATTACCACCACTTCCAGGTCATAAGGATAACAGGTATATCTCAATTGACAATGTCAAGATACACAGAGTGGCCGATTCTTCTTAGTATGACACCGGCGGTCTCCTGTCCTTCGATTGTGAGAAATTCTGTATTGGCCACTCTTAAAGAACATGCTCTGTCAGGAAAACGCATGTTGGTTTTTACCCCGTGTCCTGCTTTGGAGGCAGTTACGAAAGCCAGTGCACCTAATTCAAAAGCTTTGCACTCTCGGTGGATACAATGGGCTGCTTCATTGACGTCTCCAGGTGTCACGTTTATTTTTGATGCCTCCTTACGGTCGCAGGAGTATTTACAATATGAATTCGTTCATCCAGCTCCTTTAGCTATGCGGCCTTTGGAGGATTTCAATTGCATCATTTACACTGATGGCTCTGCGCAGGTTGCGCATGGCTCTAAACACGTCTACGTTTCCGCATGCGCCATTGTGGTTGGTGCCATGGTGAACGATGAGTTCAAGTCCAGGGTCGTGCACACGCAGACTCTTGGGGACTGCACCGCACAATTGGCAGAGCTTCGTGCTTTGATGCTTGCATTGGAGTACGCTGATCCTGGTGTGACGACTCTTATTGTGAGTGATTCTTACTACTGTGTCCAGTCTTACAATGAGAACTTGTTCTTTTGGATTCAGAATGACTTTCTTGATTCCAAGGGTAGCACAATAAAACATAAAATGATCTGGGTCCGAGTGGCTGAGCTTAAAGAGCAGTTGCCACTTGTGTTTGTAATTCATACACTCGGCCATCAGCGTGTTGGAGTTCACGCTGTTGGTAACTCGCTTGCTGATGAGGCGGCGAAATCTGCGGTATCGACATATTTAGTTGCAGCAGTTACTCGGTCCAAAAGTAAGATTGATGATGATATCTTGGCGGCTGTTGCGGCCACTGAGAAGGGAGGTAAATATCCTACGGGTTTCCCTTCGAAGTACACATTCCACTTAAGTCCCGATAAGGTTCCTTATGTGAAAATTCCTGAAATTAGGGAGAGACTAATTCCCAACTCGGATTACAGAAATGCATTGATCACAGCGGCTCATGAAGGTGTTGCGTCTGCGCATGCAGGCGTTTCAGCCACTGTATCTCAATTACAACAGCGTTTCTGGTGGCGGGGACTGTACAAACAGACGCGCGAGTATGTCCTTCAATGTGACATTTGCCAGCAGATTAAGCCTTCCACTGCTGCGCATCCGCCACAGACACAGTTGTACATATCTAATAAACCACTAAGTTGTGTTTTTTTAGATCACTGCGGTCCTTTTTCTTCTGATACTGCATATAAGTACATCTTAGTCGCAGTTGATTCATGCACACGCTTTGTTTGGGTCTGGCCCCACAGCAGCGCTGATTCACGGACTATCATAAGAGATTTGCGTGTCTTTGTAGGGATTTTTGCCTGTGGTACTTTCCTTTCGGATCAGGGTCCGGCTTTCGCCTCTAAGGCGTACAAGGATGCCATGATTTCGATGGGGGTCCAAGTCAAGTTTTCTTCTCCATACAGACCTGAGGATAATAGTGTAGTGGAACGAATGAACCGTGACTTAAAGCAATCACTGACAGCTCGAGTTATAGGCACTGGCAGGAACTGGCTGACCCATCTCAATGGCATGCAGCGTGCTCTTAATAATCTCCCTAGAAGGTCTCTGGGTGGGCGGACCCTATACGAAATGCTCTTTGGTATCAAGATGTATGTGCCGGACCTTGACGGTCTAGACTCGGTAGCTTGCGCTACCTCCTTTGATGTAGATGAACATTGCAATGTTTTACAGACTCTACAAAAGACAAGAGACAGTCTTGCAAAGGAACATTTGCCCTCCACTTCGGATGATGCGTTGCAGGTCCCGGTAGTTGGCTGGCTACCCCAAGTTGGTGAACTGGTTCGAGAGAAGATCGACAACAAGAAAGACTTTGGTCCCTCCTACCGTGCTCAAGTTCCTGTGCTTGGTGTGAAGGGCACAAGAACAGTCATATTACCACCACTTCCAGCTCATAAGGATAACAGGTATATCTCAATTGACAATGTCAAGATACACAGAGTGGCCGATTCTTCTTAGTATGACACCGGCGGTCTCCTGTCCTTCGATTGTGAGAAATTCTGTATTGGCCACTGCTTCGAATCCAGAACCAGAGGTGGCCATCGAGATGCATGCTATTTCTAGTCCTTTATTGAGTACATTGCCTGGTACTCAACTTGATTAAATTAACTACACTTACCCAACTGACTTATCGATGCCTGATTTGCAAACTCGTTTGGCCACAGAATCCAGATTTTCATTTGACACTGTTTCACATAACTCAGGAAAGCCCTCACGTGTGGCAGTTTAGACAAGTTTATTTAAAAAACATTTTTTGATTCCCCCTTGGACATATATTTGGTTGGTACTTTTTTCAATTTACCTTTTTATGTCAATTGGTTTTGTGTTTTATTTTTTCCGAATCGTCAGTGGACACTATGTCGAAGAGAGAACATGCATGCAACATTTAAATGGAACTTTGGCACCCCTTTCCTCATCGCATTCAGCACACAGACTGAAGAGGGACTTGGCTTTTGTTAACATCACTGCTTGGCCTGTCCTTGATGGGATTGTATGGGATGCGGTTAAATTTCAAATCCATAGCCCGACTGAGGTTGTTAATGTCCCTAATGTGCTCAGAGTAAACATGGGGGATGTGGTAAAACAAAACATACGTTCTGATGATTGGGATGTTCAGGCCGTAGAGGCATTGTTTTCTGATTTGAAATATTATGCTGCCTTTGATGCTGAAGATTTGTATTTAGAATCTGCTAATTATGGTGATGTATTTTGCCTCCAACATTTTGGCAATCACTACTTACATAAAACTAACTCCAGACAGAGTACTGTAAATTATACACAGTGGGAGCATTGCTCAGCTCCTTTACAAGGCAGGTCGAATACTTTTTTGAAAAAGTACACTTATTTTACTGATTTCAATCAGTCCAATCCCGCTTCATTTTATTTTAAAATGACAGAAAAGTCCATGTCCAAGGTTAGACTTACCGATACTAAGTTATTGTACTCGAAGTCCTTTCTAGACCAGCTAGCTGTTGGAGGCTACGAGTTGTGGAAGGAAACTGTTGACCTTAAATCTGTTTGGGGTTCTAAAAGTTGGCAGGTACAAGGCACTGAGGCTTTGCACCGTGCATGTCTCATCCCAAATCATATGTTGTTTTTGAATTCTACCATTTCTCAAACAACATGCTTTGGATTGGCTACTTCTAAAAGATTAAATACTCCTTCTGTCCCTGATTTAGAAGAATATTCTGGTTGGAGTAATATTACAAAATTTTCTATCAAGGAATTGCAAGCTCTATTGCAAAATTCGTCCTTTAACATATCCAGTTTGGATCCAAAAGGTTGGCTGTTGTGGCACAGAGGTGCTGATTCATGCCAACGTCGTTTTCTGGGTTTAGCTGATGGATTTACACAAGTCAGGACCGATCCCCGTTTTGAGACTGACCATTCTGTCACCACTTATTCAGTAGGCAAATTATGTCAGAATTGGCTCAAGCATTCTACCTTGGCATTGGTTAAACTGCATCTATCTAAGCTGACTAATGATGTTGATTTGAATGATTTCATAAAAGGCCCGGCTAGTGGTAGATAGAAAAGATGGATATATGCGATTTATAATGAGATCTGGAAAACATCACAGATTGAGGCGGCTACCCGCCTTAGAGCTATTGATCAAGCATGCTTAGAAAAAGTGCTTGCAGTTGTAGATAACAGCATTGACACGCTTTCTTCTCGCATTTACACATTGGATAATATTGTCTCATCTGTTGTTGAAATTGTGCAGGGTGAGGTGTCTGTATTGTACCATGGTCAAAATAAATTACGTTCCATTATGCAATTTGCATGGACCCTGCAGACACTTAAGGCCGGAAAAGTGCCTTGGAATTACATGAATGTCTCCTCTCTCTTTGCCCCTTTTAATTTGACTGACAAGCAGCGTTTGCTTTCAATGGGAGATGCATCTTTTTCCATGTTACACATTGAAAGATTGGAGTCTTTACCGTTCTCTGTGGCAGAGGCCACTGTTGCAACATGGCTTATCCACGGGTTAATTACTTTACCGTTTGCTTTGTTTAAATTTACAAATTGTATGCAATATTTTGCCATTGGTAGATACAAGCCCCTGGGTAGTTCATATCTCCATGAAGCCTGGTCGCTTCCTTTTACATACAGATGCCTTAGAGAAGGAAAGGAAGTTTATCTAAAAGGTGAAGAGTGCACAGAAACACCAGATCACTCATTGATGTGTAGACATATCCAATTACGCGGCTCTTACAACCAAGAACAGCCTAATTTAGCCTGTGTTTTGAAAGGTACTCCCGTTCCCGCAATCGTCCCCACATTCACGTTACTGGCAAACAGCAGCTATTTGCTTTTAAATAATGAAGATTGTTGTGGGTTAATAAAAGGCATCGCTTATGTGGTTACAGTCAGTGAACGAGTGGTTTGCTGTAAAAACGTTTTGTATCCACCCCCGCATGGGAACTCGGATGTTTCCATCTGGCCGAGAATTCCAACCTTGAAGGCAGAGTTCAATGGAATGAGTAGAATAAGAGCCCTATTGTCACAAAAAGAAGTTGCCCTGACTTCAGCTCGTGAAACATTTGTCCTTCACGTAGCCAACACCCGCACAGAGGTGCAGGCTTTATTGAATACTGACCTCCCATTGCATTTCAGTGAACTGATTCATACAATCTTTAATGGGTCCTCCACTTCGGGCCTCGCACATTTTTTTAAAAATAGTTAGCAGCGGTCTTGTGACTTCATTTGAAAAGATATTTGGAGTCATTCCGGCTTTCTTCCATTCAATCTTTTCCAGCCTATTGGTGAATTCCCCGTTATTCTGGCACTGGCCGCAGGCGTTCTGGTGCTATTTTGTTTTATTAAAAATGGATGCCCGTCCTGTGGTTCAAGACGAGCAGTCGCGACTGGTGCTGTTTTGCAACAGAATGCTTGAATACTATGTCACGCTGCCGCTCGCAACCTTGGGCGCAGCGTATGGATTATCGTTTCGATTTTACTACTTTACCTGTGTCCAGCCTGTATTTCATTGCCTGAGCTGCGATTTCGATTGGCCCCTGGATTTGTGTCTCTGCAAGATGGTTTCTCCTGACGTGGATTTTAATCAGTTGATGAGTCCCTTAGTTGCTCATGTGTTGCTTTGTTCTGACGAAAGGATTATGGCCTTGGCTGCGATGCATGGAGTAATGGGTCATTGGAATATATTAGCAGCGGCGCAAGATTTCTTGGCACACAGCTTCATTGAGAACCCACTGAGTTGTACTCTGATGGTGCTAGAGGCTCCGGTAATTGAAGAGCATGAATGTTCTTTCCCGCTATTGAATTGGATGGCTGAGTTGTTTTCGGATGATAACAGGGACTTCCTTTTAGAAGCTGTTGCTGCTTATTTTGCATATTCATTCCTGGGCTGAGACCGATCGAAGCCTTTGTTGACATTGACCTTTTTTTCAATATATTTTTTGAAATTATGAATACATTTTCATGTCACAGAACTATTGACTTTGTTCAATTTGAACGCTAAAATTGTCATGGTGGTGATATTTTGATTTTTTGGGTGACGAAAATATTTTTTCTCACTTCCTCAAATTTGAACTGACTATCGTTCCTGAACTCTGCATTTCAAAAATGAGCTCCTTATTTTATCTTGTCTTATCCGTGCTCGGATCATGGGGGGATGTCATATAGATATGCTGTCCCTATATGCTGTGTTAAGTTAGCATGAGCTTATTAGAAGTTTAAACGCCATTTTACCTTTCTGCTGCTTCTGCACACAACACATAACTGTTGTTTTAACTTTGAGCCTAGTAGAGCGTTTTGATTCACACGAGAATAATATGTTATTACTCTGATATCAGCTTTGCTTAGTGAACTGTGTCTGTACAGTGAATGCTGAAACCTTCAAGGATAACTCGACACAGTGGTTGTTATGAGGAGGTCTGATCTTCGCACCTTCCTAGACATAACATACATGCAGCGGCAGCCAAATTCTGGCTTTAGGCACGTTTTATATTGCTTCACGCGGAGCACCCACACACACTTGATGGTGCTTCGCTTGCAGAGAGCTGGTGGAAGATGATGTGATCCCATACCACTAGGATCAGAGGTATGGGGCCGCCCTGCTACAACCCAAAGAGACCTTCTTAGATATAATATAATATACTAGCTAGGGAGGGTGAGAATTAGGTGTTGATTAACCCTATTCGTTTTAGCATTTTAACATGCTGTCACCTTTTGCATTCTATGGACTAGTAACTATGCTGATTACTTTGATTCTTATCATATGTTTGCTTGTATTAGCTAAGATACTGCATTTGAGAACACTGCATTAGTAAATAAATATTTCAAATATGCACGCGTCCTCATTTACTCCTTGTTCTGGATTGAAATGATTGTATAACGAAAGAGTGTTCATGTGTTCCACGTTACCTGAGGTATTCTAAGTCCATGTTCTGGTTTGTCGAAGTATTTGGAGTTTGTAATGACCAATGAGACACTGTAGCTAGTCAGGTAGGGGATTTTGGGTACTAAGGTGGGTTTTGGCACACCCTAACTTACTGAGGTTCCAAGTCTCTATGCACAGTTCTGTAGGAGAACAGGATCCCTGCGACAGACTGATCTGCCGGGGTTTTTCATATGACATTTGGGGTGAACTTCAAAGGAGGGAAACACAATGCCAAAACAGTTTGTGTATGTCTGCTGTCTGATTGCAGACTGCTCAGCTTTGTCCCACCAGATTTCTGTGTCTGAGTTTGTTGTGGAAACAGGGACTGTATAATAGTGGGTTTCAGTGTTAGATGTGAGAGGAATCAGGAATGCCATAGAACACTCCCCACAAACACACCCTGCCCTCGGTTTAGTGTGGCCAAAGACTACGGCCATCTTGAAAATGCACACAGTGGGTAAGGTTAGCCCTGGGAACCTTTAACCTATTGGTTAGGGCATCTCTAGAGGCTATTCCAACCCATTACCTAGTGGCTGACATAAATGTGGTATCTCCTGCACCCACTTCAGAACACTCCTGGATATGCAGAAGATCAGAATAGGACTGAACCTGCTAACTAAGAAGGGCCTAGAAGACTGGACCTGTTCTCCCTCTTGTACTTAAGACAAGGAAGTGGATTTCAAGGGTCAGAAGGCTGACTTTATGTTAATGTAACAGGAACACAACAAGCCACAAGAGGCATTTTCCTGCATCTGACCAACTGACCATGGCAAATGGACCTGGGCAGGACCCTCCAGCTGCCCATCCTGCCAGGAGGTCCTGGGGAGCTTCAGATGTGTACTTCTGTGATGGATTGGGAATTACAGGCCTAAAGTCAGAAGGTAAAATCGTTCGCCCAGAATGAGCCTGATTTGTTTATCTGACCCAGGCTCCATCGTGGAGAGCATCAAATTGCACCTAGGTCCTGCTTTATGTCTACCATTGACTATCATTGGCACTTTGTGCTTCTTGGCACTGCTTCTACTTTAAAAAAAAAAAATCAGATCTCTGCTTCCCCTTATTGGATGTTTATCATTTTGGTGTAATTTTGTTTATTACATTTTACTCTTTTTTCTAATTCATTTGGGGATTTTATTCTTTTGCATTACAACTTTAATACTGTTTTAGTATTCCATAAATACTTTAAATATTGCCTGTAAGCTAAGCCTGTCCACTCTGTTCCATGGCTACCGGAGGGTTGAACTCAGGTTTATTTTTGTGACTTTAGTGGATCAACCTAACAAGAAATTTGATTATTACTTGAGGTGGGTACTTGAGAAATGTGATTATTACTTGAGGTGGGTACTTGCCCCTCTCAACTAACAATCCTCTGGTCTTGAGCATAATTGGAAGTCTCTTCAGTATCCCAATAATTATTAATAGATAAACATTTAACACAAATCATCTTTTAGATATGAATTATCAAGCCTATATGGGAGCCGAACCTCAATAGTCAATCACTCCAAAATAGCTCAGCTCTGGAATCTCTCATTTATTTTGCGGTTAGAGACTACAGTCCTCATCCAGATTCTACAATTCAGCAGACTCAAACAGAATATCATATTTGGATGCATAAAAGACTAAGGTTGGCTTGTACTATGCCAAATTGAAAGGGCAGGAATGCACCATATTTAAGCAATATGGTGCATTCCTAACCTTTCTGCCTACACTGGTGCCATTTCGGCAGCTTAGCGCCAATGGAGACACCCTTGCACCATGGTGCAAGCGTGCCTTTGTTGCAGGCAGGCAGGATTGTTTTTGTGCAGGAAGGTGCCCCTTCCTGCAAAAACAAATCCTAAGATGTATTTTCTTCTTTCTATGTATGCTGCAGATTGCAGCACACATAGAAAGTGGAAAAAAACAAGGAGAAATTAAGTTATTTCTCCTTGTTACGCCTCACCTCAGGAGCCATACGAATTTGGCGCTTCCCTCTGGATATATGTTTATGAAAATCTGGGGCAGCATCAAATTCAATGGGTGTTGCATAGGACAACCCACTGCAACACCCATGAAACGCCTCCCAGGTGCAGAGTAAGGTGACACAGCGATGTGTGCTGTGTCACCATATTCATGATTTATGAGGTCACTAAAAGCCATGCAGGGTGGATTTATGAGTGCCCTGCGTCATGTATGTACCACTTTACTTGGTGCAAATGTGACGCAGGGCTCTTATAGATAAGACCATCAGTTCTAGATCATAATAAAGCAAGGGGTATTGTTACAGAGTAATCAAAATGCAGTATAGAGAAAGAGAATGCATAAATCGCCAAATTACAGAAATACAGAAAATGCAAAATTATCAGTCTATAATTACATATAATCTAATAAACAAATTCTGAGTCAGACTCATGAAGAGAACCAACAGCATAACGGATTTCCTACAAGGAGTAATATATGAGTCAATTACTCCACTATGATCAGGGACAAAAGTACAACACTTCTTTGCCCCAAATACTTCACAGACTCCGCTTTTCTCCGCCAAGATAATATCGAAGATGAGAAGGTTCTGCATTACCATCACTACATTCCCCAGTTTAAAAGACCCTGCTGTATCCATTGCAAGACTATCTACAATTTTTATCCAAAACAACGAAAGAGTAACCAAAAAAGCCAAGTAAAGGCTAATTGCAGTAAAACCCGCAACCAACAGAGAAAAAAACGTGAAATTAGACACTGTGAAAAATGAACCCTCATGCACCAACAAAGTCGGTGACTGGCTTCATAATTGGGTTCTTTAGTATAGGCTAGTGAATTAGTGCCCATATGTGCAAGAAGTGATTAAAAGAGGATGTAATCATTCCCTGAATTAATTTTAACCCCTTCCAGGCTGATGACGAGCTCAGCTCGTCATAAGCGTAACCTGCAGTGCGCTCATGACGAGCTCGTCATGTAACGCGGTATTTTTAAAATTACCGCGTACAGCGGGAAAAGCCACCGCAGCCATGCGGTTAATAAAGGGACAGTACACCTTCAATAAAAACAAAGTGAAGACGGACAACAAAAGGTTGAGTTAATTTGAACCACAGTGTCTCTGACTAATTTCACGTTTTTTTCTCTGTTGGTTGCAGGTTTTACTGCAATTAGCCTTTACTTGGCTTTTTTGGTTACTCTTTTGTTGTTTTGGATAATCTACCTAAGGGGTGTAAGAGTGGCTGTCTGACCCTTCCTCTCTTGTTGTTTGAATATCTACAATTCTTGACAAATGTCTTTTCTTTACATCATTCATGGCTATTCCCATAGGATAAATGATAGCCCCCAAAATATTTAGAACCACTTACCCAAAACTTCTTTTCATTCTACTTGACCCATGTTCCTCATTCAATTCTACATGATAGATACTAGGAAAAACTAAAGCTGTAAAACATGAACACACCCGATGTTTTGGCAAATTAAAATAAGCAGTTTTCCCACAAACATGATAAATTCCCCTCATCACATATTCTCTTCCAGTTAAAATGCCTCCACTAACTTCATAGGTTTTTGCGCATGTACTTTCACCAACAAATTCTACCTTGCCTCCTTTCCATAGAAGCACGCCTTACCATACACAACTCTCCTTTCTCGTTCCATCCTCAATCTTGGGTGTAAACTCAAAAACATAAATTCTTCTTCTTCCTTAATCTCTTCCATGCCTGTATCATGCTTTTCTTGATTTCTTACAACTTTTATTCCTCTCTCATTATATTCCAAGAGAAAATCTTGCTCTTCTTTACTCAACAAACACTAATTAGCATCATCCATGTTAGGTTCAGCCTTGATTTGTATAATGTCTTTTAAATACCTACCTCCATATTTTATCTCCTTATCATTTTCATTAACGAATACATTCTCCTGTGTCACGTTAAAAGCAGTTAGATATGGAGAATAACATTTCCTCCTATTTGAGGAAACCCACAAACATATTACAGGACAATGAATAGAAAATCTCAAATTGTTCATACTCAGCCCCTTCTCCAGCTGACTTAGGAAGAAAAGAGCACACAAAGCAATCATTAACCCACATAATATTAATATACTCTCTTGTATATCCATTATTCTTAAAACCACTAACTAAATGCTTTTTCTGTGCTGGTATTCCATATTATTATTTCTACTTACTACAATATTATTTATTTGTTGCAAAACGTTTCCCACAGGAGTCAGTAAGCACACCAACAGGCCAACTAATATCACTATTATTACATTTAAAATGCCACTCATTACATTTTACAGCAAATGCTGTATCCTATCTTCATTTTAGAGACTAGACAAAAACAAAAGCAAAAACAAACATTCTTGTAGCAAATCAAGTTCTTCATAATCAACTAATATGTGCAAAAGGAAACCGTTTTTCAGTGTAAAAATCAAAAATTCAAAAACCAACATCAGTTCCACATTATTGGCTCATAATATTTCTCTGCATAAGTATCTTTCAGTATTTTCAATTGTAAACAGCATTACACTATCTTATCTTGAGGTTTATCAAAAATATTAATGTTTCAAAGTCACTTTTTACACTCAAGGTCTTTCTTCCTCTGTTTCAGCATCAGAATTTAGAATTTGATCATTCTCATTGTAATCAGGGCACCTGTTCAAAGGGAAATAATCATCTTCATCAGTGTCTTCCTCTGATATTGTACCCAGATATACCCACTCTGATGGAACTATACTTTCACTTAGGAACTCTTCTTCTGGTAGATATTTTTCCAGTTGATGCTGTTCTCTCGTTGATTTCTCAGGTGGACTGTTTTCTTGTCTTTAATTCTGGCTCACAGTGTTTCTGCTTGAAAGTTATTTTTCTGAAGACATCTTCAGCCTTTTCTTCTTCTGTGACAATCTCTAATTCTCTCAGAAATTCAGCACTCACATGATCTCATATATTATCCAAACTTTCTATTGTCAGTTCTTTCTACAGCAAATGTTCTTCTTTCAAAGGGGATATTTTTGACATTGATGTTCAGTTTCAACTTATCAAGTACATCATTTGGATCAGGGTCTACTTCTTTTAATTTCCTCACAAGCTTAACTCTTTTGCATGGAATCTGCCCTTTTCTCTGAGTATTTTGTAACTGGACTTCTGGAGTTACAAGTTCTTTGTCTGACCTGTCCCTCACTTGCAGCTGCCTGTTTAGATTGTTCTTTGAGATTTTGACTCGAATCTCAACATGATCTTCAGCAGTTGTAGAAACAAAGTCTTCACCCCATCTGGATGCACGCTGTGAACTTGGCCTAGCCTGTCACTTGAATTGTCACCTTGTTCAGCTGTCTGTGCATTTTGATCATCTGCCTCTTTTAGCTCTTCCATAGTTTCAACTGATGTCACTCTTTGTGTCAGCAGTGTGGGTCTTTTAATGCACTCCTATGCACTTGGCTTCATTTTTGGTGGTCAAAATAACCTGAAAAGGGCCACTCCAATGTTTATCCAGACATCCCTTGCAGACGGGCTTATGAATAGGAATCCAATAACTAGCATTCGGGCTGTGACAGGGAGTGTGTCTGTAGTCTTCAGTGACTGCATACACCTGTTGAGAGACAGATTTCACCACATCAGACAGACCTTTATAATAGTCCAGAGCAATATCATCAGCCATTGAAACTAACACAGCTGAAGGTGATGTGCATGTCTTATTGTTCTGCCCATGACATTTTTATGGGGCTATACGCTTGTCTTCCTGTTTGGAGTACTTCTCATATTCCTCAACACAAGGGAATGTGCATCAATCCACTTCACACCAGTTGAGACACAGACCTTTGCCAGTTTGTGCTTAAGCATACTGTTTGTTCTCTCCACGACACCGGAGGATTGTGGTTGATAACTGCAGTCAAATCTTTGCTTGATCTCAAAAGCTGTACAAATTATCTGTAGTACATCATTCTTAAAATGAAAGCAACAATCAGTTTTAACAGAAGTTAGGAGGCCAAAATGTGGCATCAGCTCCCTCAACAGCAATTTAGCTACTGTTAGGCTATCTGCTCACCTAGTGGGAAATGCTTCAACCCATTTTGAGAACAAAGACACTACTACCAAGATATACTTAAGAACACTGCAAAGTGGTATCTCAATAAAGTCTGCTTACAACCTTGTGATTCACAACAGTAACACTTCTTTCCCCCTGATTGTTTAGATGACAGACCAACCATCTGTCACGCACTTCTTGAACATGTCGAAATCCCATGTATTCCCAGTGGGAAACATCCATTATAACGCAGTCATTACAACAACCTACCTTTGCTATGCAACTGTTACAATGCAACTGCCTTTACATCGCATGCCATTACAATGCATGCCATTACAACGCAGGTCACTTCAACGCATGCCATTACAACACATTATAAGTTAAGTAATGGAGATTTTTTTAGTATTAGGGTGGGTATGGGTTGTGGGGTACATGGGAATAGTAATTTTTACCCCTCTACTATCCACCACTTTCCCTACTGTTGCACTCGCTGGAGTGGGAATAGTAATTTTTACCCCTACTCTATCCAACACTTAGTAATTTTTACCCCTACACTATCCAACACTTACCCTACTGTTGCACTCAGTGGAGTGGGAATAGTAATTTTTACCCCTACACTATCCAACACTTACCCTGCTGTTGGCCTAAAAGTATTATGCGTTGTAACGGTATGCATTGTAATGGTAGGAGTTGTAATGGAATGCTTTGTAATGGTAGTTTTTAAAAATGCATTGTAATGGCACGCTTGTAAAATCATTGGTTGTTGCGATGTAAAGACTGCATTGTAAAAGCATGAGTTGTAATATCATGCGTTGTAATGTCATATATTATTTCCCAGTGCTTCCTTTTGGCCTGATTAGGCTAACTGCCCACATGAGTTTGATTATGCAACTATTTATACATAGGCGTCAACATAGAGTTAGGTAGGATATTTTTCTGATCCTTATTTACGTATAGATCCTGATACTTCTTTTTGTAACCCAATGTCATCCATTTAAATTTTTCATCATCAGGAGTATCATCTTGTAGATACCTTAATTCAGTCAAAGAAATCTGAAACTAATCCAAGAAGTAGTTTTTCACATTGTTTGAACTCTGTGTAATATCACCATTTATGAATGTTTTAATTTCATTCTCTTGAATGACAGTGCCTTCCTGCAAGGCACAATACCTTACCATTTGGTCAGTTTACTTATTTCCTACTGTATCTAAATAATTGCCAGCTTTATGGTCTTGACACTTCACAACTACCACTTTGTTTATTTTTTGAATTTCATCCAACAAATCCAAGGTATACATTACTGTTTTTAATAGGAGCACCTGAAGATGGCATTAACCTTTTCTAACACCAGAGTTGACCGTAGTCATTTACAAAATCTAAACCATGCTGGTTTTCTGTATAAATAGTTACATTCAATTTTTCTGACAAGCAGCAAGCTTGTGTTAGGGCAATCAACTCTACTACTTTTTCTGAAGTAGCATTTGGCAAGTAGAGTGCCTCTAATGTCTCTGAAGCATAACACACTCAATAAGCAGTTGTCAATCCTCCATACGGATCACTCATAGAAGAACCATCAACAAACAATGTTAAATCTGATTCTTATAACTGGACTTCCTTAAAATCTGGGATTGTTTTGTACATAACTCCGTCACCTTGATGCAATCATTCTCCACAACAATATTTTCCTTCTCATTTGTCTGAAATCAGAGCAGTGTTGCTTGGTTCAAGGCATTGCACCTTTGAATTGAGATATTTTTTGCTCAAAGTATCACCTGCTCATATTGTGTCCATCTGCTGTTTGTAATGTGCGTTGCTTTTGCTCTCGTTAAAAGAATTTCAACAGAGTGTGGAACACAGAAAATCAATGTATGACCCAATACATTTCCTTCACTTTGCTCTATTGCTAGGTAAAGTACTGCAATGGATTTTAGACATCTGGGAAGACTCCCAGCAACTAGATCCAACATTTCTGAAAAATAAAGCATTAGGGCACATGAATCCTCCTTGTTTCTGAACGAGTATTGCACTTTTGTCTTGTTCATGACATAACAAATAAAAAAAATCTGATTGTAGTCAGACATCTGGAGTGCGAGCGCATAACACAAACCCTCCTGTGATCTCTTAAATGATTCAGGACTCTCATCATCAAATGGTACCAGATCTTGGACATCATTATATGCCAGCCTTACTAAAGGACATGTAATGTGGGAGAAATTAGGAATCAACTCCCGGCAATAACCAACAATTCCCAGAAACATCTAATATTCCCCCTGAGTGGTCGGGAGTTCAATTTCAGAATTGCTCAAATGCTTTTTTATTAAAGATTTCATACACCCTTTTCATTATGGTGTCTGAGATAGATAGCTTCCTTTTAACAATGCTGCATTTTTGTTGGGTATGATTTATGCCCATTTTCCGCAAAATTATCAAACAGTGCAATGGTATCAAGTTTACAAATCTCTTTTTTCTTGGATGCCAATAGATGGTCATCTATATTCTGGACTAGTTCTGAATTACATGGTAATCTCAAACTCTCTAAATCCTTCTTTAGATTCTGGGAGAAAATCAAAGGTTTCTCTGTATGCCTTTGTAGGATTCAATACCACACAAAAACTTTATTCAAAAATGTAAATGCAAAGAGGAATAGAGAATCCTCATGCAAAGGTATCGAAAGAATGCTTGCCACAAGTCAATGGCTATGTACCATTCTTCCTCTGCCAGAATTTCGAACAGTATTACTGCTGGATTCGGTACCATAGGACAACAAGGAACCACAATTTCATTATTCTCTCTGAGGTCTTGAGCAATTCTCCATTTACCACTCAGTTTCTTAATTCCTATGACAGGATAATTGCATGGACTGCCAAGAATCTCTCAAAGGATTCCCTGCTCAATCATTTTCTCTATAACTGGTTTTCCTTCCTATGCTTTAGATAATCTGTACTGTCTAGTTCTTGGGAATAATGCATTTGTTTTTGTTTTTATTGTCAACGGTTCTGATGTTTTAATCAATCCAATTTCTTTACTGGAAAACTCAACACTTCTTCTGTAACAGTGATGCTTAAATTAGGAGGAAGACCTTCTTTTGTCAAACCTGGGTACATCTCAACTCTAGAGTACTCTGCACTAATTTTAACAATTGAATCCGCATCTTGTGTTTCTATTGCAACATCATCTGTTCGTCTTGCAAAGAAGATCCCTTCCAAGCTAGTTCACCGTGCTTGAGTCTGATGTTTATTCCTAATTTGTCTTATCTTAACTGGCACGCCTCCTGATATCTGATTAACAATTTGTTTATTACTGATCCCTACAACTTGGACTTCTTTTCATGAGAAGGGTAGGTTCGGAACATCTACAGAATGAACTATAGAATGGGTAGCCCCCATATCAATCAGAAATGAAACAGGATGGCCATTGACTTCTCCATCAAAGTATGGGCCATTTTGATCTACCTTTAAGACTGCTCCTAGTAAGCAATGTTCCTCCCCTCTCAGTCACTGTCATTGCAGACTAGTGCCTACCATCTCATCAGTGATGATCACAGTATTCTAGGGATAACCTGTATTATATGGCATTTTGTTTCTCAGGGGTCACCAGACTCCTGAGGCGTGAGCCAGGAGCTTTGTTAGCGCTGCATTAGTAATTTCGCTGCTTATATTTATTTGTGCTTTTAACTGTGTGGGGAATTCATTGCTTTCATTATTACCTCATTGCGCCGTATGTTGATCGCACAGTTGCTGCCCTCGGAGATTCACTGTTCGGGGCATGGGAGGGAGGGAGTGTGTTTGCCATTTTGGGGGAGGAACGACGAGGTCGCAGACTAGTGTTTGCTGACTTGCCTGCCTGACCACCTCCGGGGCTCCCATAAATGACGTCACTCAGGTGCCCACGCAGCGGACGCGCACAGCGGGCACGAGGCGCGCCAAAGGCAAGCCCGTCTGCACCCGTCCGCGCCGGGCCATTGCCAATTGCTATGACCCCTGCCCTTTTCACTGCTGCTCGCATTGTGTATGCGCGTGATGAGCTACTGGCCTGGGAAGTTAAGTGCCCTTCTCCCGTCTGGGATCCAAGTGAGGATGCTTTTAACTGCAAGTACTGTGCCTGCCAGTTTCCATCTAAGGACTCGTATCCCCGTCTGGGAGATGATATTGACCTAAAGTGTTTGAGTCTGAACTGTAGATCTCTCGTCAAACACCACGGAGAGCTTTTCGATCTCCTAACAGAGGAGGACCCGGATATTCTATTCCTGACCGAGACTTGGCTTACGCTTGACTCGGCGGCTGAATCCTGGCTGGCCCTTCCTTCGGGATATAGGTTACATAGTATCTGCAGAGAGGCCGGCAGAGGAGGGGCATCGCAATCATTGCAAAGGATGTCTACAACTGTTCCCTGAGCAAAGAGAACACCGCTGGCTGTGAAAGTGCTCTGTTTAAAAGTACACTGAATAATAATTTCACCATGACTGGCCTCCTTATTTACCGCCCGGCAGGTCCATCTTGTCCCTTTAGAGAAGATCTGCTCAACAAAGTCGCGCAATATGCATGCAGGACGGCAAACGTCACTATTCTCGGGGACCTCAACCTCCATCTTGATAATTGCGGGAAGGCTGAGATCGCCACCTTTTTGGCGGATTTGGAGGCCTATCAGATGGACCAACAGGTTCAAACAGGTACTCATGTGGCTGGCCACCTGCTGGGCCCTACCTTTTCTAACTTACGCTCTCTAACGATTCTACGTCCGTTCCGCAGGCAAGGACCAACCATTTTTTGGTCTCCTTTAACATGCGACTTCAGGTAAAAGGCGACTTGATCTGCCCAACTCCTGTGCTAAAGCGCCCTTGGCACAAGCTCGACTCTGGCTGTGTTTCTAATTGGCTGTCTAGCCATAGGCCCCAGTTGCCGCAGTATATGGAAACAGCAAATTCCTGCTTTAATGAGTGGGTAACATCAGGCCTGGATAGTTGTATTCCGGCGAGGCTGGGAGGGAAATTCCGCAGGCCATCAAACCCTTGGTTCAGTGACTCATTAGTCACAGCCAAAAAGGGCTGCAAGCAGTTGGAACGTGCCTGGAGGCGCTCCTATGACCAGGCGCCAAAAAGGGAATATCGTGCCCCAATTAAGCAGTACCACAAGCTTATTCAGCAAGCTCGAGCCGAGTTTGTGGCCAATAAAATTCTGGCCAGTACTAACCCTGCCAAGACAACCTTCTCTGTTCTGAAGAGCATGAAGAGCTGAGGCACCACGGGGACTTCTTCGATCTCCTCTGATCAGCAGTGTACCGAGTTGGCCTTGTTCTTTGTGAATAAAGTTGATAAGATTTATCAGGGTTTACCCACCCCTATTTCACCCCCGGTAGTGGGGGACCCGGGGACTTTTTGTTCCATGTGAGTTAACACCCTGTCATCTTTTCCTCTGCGGTCTCAGATGGAGTTTGAGGCACTCTGCTCAAAGATCAAATCAGGTTCACCAGCGGATTCACTGACGCCTGCTCACTTTCGTCAGTTCCACTCTCTTCTTTTTCCACTGAACTTCAACCTGGTCAATCTATCTTTGGCCTCAGCGTCTGTACCAAGGGCCTGGAAACATGCCAAGGTTATTCCTATGCTCAAAAAACCCTCGTTGGACCCTGCAGAGCCAGCTAACTACCGCCCGATTTCCCATTTGCTGTTCTTGGCAAAGGTGGCAGAATCGCATATGAATTCCATTCTATCCAAGTTTTCGGAGAAGAATGCCATCTTTGACCCATCCCAACATGGCTTCCGTGCCCGCCATAGCACTGAGTCTGCTCTTCTGGTAGTGCACGGAGGCCATTCGGGTGAACTTGGATGTCGTAGACTCAGCGACCTTGGTCCTTTTGGACCTAAGTGCCACTTTTGACACCGTCTCCCATGCGATTCTCTTAAACCCCCTGCAGGAAATAGGCATCAGAGACATGGCTCTGGAGTGGCTCCGGTCTTTTCTGGAGGGAAGGTCCTTCCAAGTACTCGTCCCTCCTTTCCATTCTCAAGAACTCGCCTTGTGTCAGGCTGTACCGCAGGGTTCAGTGTTAAGCCATCTATTGTTTAACATCTACGTCCAGCCTCTGGCTGTCTTGGCGAAGGGAAGGGGTCTGTCACTGGTATCATACGCTGATGACACGCAGCTAGTGATCACATTTTCCAAGAAAAGCCGTACCAACTTGATCAAGTTCAAAGAGGACCTCTCTGTGATTGCGGACTGGATGGCGACAAACTGCTTACAGCTTAATGCCAGCAAATTCGAGATCTTGCTGTTTGGGAAAGACCAGGGGTTGTGGTCCGAGAAGTAATGGCCGGACCGCCTGAAACCTGCCCCCTCGCCCAATGAGACAGTGAAAAACCTAGGCATTTGGTTTGACAATGGCCTAACATTTGAAGTCCAATCCAAAGCAGCGGCTGGGGCTTATTTTGGGCTTCTGAGGGGCCTGAAGCCATTGTTGGGCTTCTTTCCTCCTAAAGTTCGCCAAATCATCCTTCAGTCGACAATTTTGTCTACTGGATTACGGGAACTGCCTATACTTGGGCGCGAACAAAGCTAGCGTCAAGCGCCTTCAAAGGGCTCAGAATGCAGCTGCCCGCTTGCTGATGGCCCTTCCACATACTAGCTCTGATTCCCATGTACTTCAGAAACTCCACTGGTTGCCGGTAGAAAAGCGCATTCAATTCAAGGCGCTTTGATTGGCGCATAAGATCTTATCACCTCAGGCACCAGTGGGACTGGCGGGGCTGCGAGAGTTCTATGCACCACGACGTCCTTTAAGATCCGCCGCCTTAGCTCTGGTGTGCACCCCGCATGTCTGGAAAGCCAGAGCGGGTGGCAGTTCCTTTCGCAGCCTGGCCGCGCAACTTTGGAACTCACTTCCTGTGTCCACCAGAGTGATCCAGAATCATCTTGCGTTCCGGAAGGCCATAAAGACCTGGCTTTTTCCGGCTTAAGCTCTATCTTCTCTGGTTCTTGTCCTGGAGTCTGTGGTCTGCGCTGGGACGCCCCGTCGCTGGGGCAGCCATGCGCACTATAAATCTGATAAATAAAAATAAAATAAATTTGCTGCATTACAGATGCTGAGGATAATGGCATATGAAACGTTTCCTGACTCTGCATATTCTGCCTCATGCTCTACTACAAATTTGACATTGCATTATTTCTCTACACCATTCTTGCATATTAAGCAGAATTCTATATGGATTCTGTCTATATTGCCTCTTCCAATGCGTGATCCGCCCACACAAATGGCAGTTTGTACTAATTTTCAACAGTTCGACATTCCCAATCATACTATTTACCGGGTCACCTTGCCCCATTTGATTCATTCCATTTCTCCCTAATTTCATTAAACCTATCTGGCCGCATTCAAATTGCTTTTTTTGAGCCACCATCAGTTTCTCCTTCAGCATTTTCTGTTTTTTTTCAAGATAATCACTACTGCTCTTAGTAAGTTTCAAAATCTGATCAATGCCCTTTGTCAACCAGCATGAAGTAGATTTTTAATATCTGATTTCAACCTGTTCATGAAAGCATAAACAAAACCTCCAACAGCATCTTTCTCTGTAGTTTTTGACTCTGCTATGTGTTTTTAATATCTCCATCAATTTCTCATAAAAGGAATGCACTGACTGTTTAGGCTCCTGTGTTGTTCTTAAAATATTTTCCTAATTTATATCCCTTTCTGGAATCCTTGTCTTCAAATGCTCAGTCACTGCCTTATATTTCTCAGCCACCTGTGATGATGGTGCATTGTTAGGAACGTGTCTAGTGGTTTCTGCCTCAGCCCTGCAACCACCTTACACTCAAACCACAAATCTCCTGGAACAACAATTTCAATCAATGAATTAAAATATGTCCACAGCATTGGAGACAGATACATTCATTTATGCACCTCATCATACCATTTGTTGGATCTTCTCTCAATTTTGGAAAGTTATTCGTAAAAGCACAAGTCTACCCTTGCCCAAGAAACATGCACAAAATTACTTCTGTGTACTTCTCTCAGAGGAAACTAATCCACTGTACTCATCCCTACTTCTGAATCGCTTTCTACACCTTTTACCACTTTTACTTCACTAGTCTTCATCTTTTTCTTGTTCACTGTTCCCTTCCTCCAATTTTCCCAGTATTTCTATATATTACTCCAGTCTCATGTTTGCACAATCAAATCTTTAATGCGGGCTTTCGATGTAATTACATCCATCTCCCTAATTTTGTCATGTGTCCATTTTATAATTTTGATTGATTTTTTTCATTTCACTTCTGTCAAGAGGCCCCTGTGAGCAGCCCTGACCTTTACGGTCTAGTAGCCACTCCCTGGCTGCCATCCAGCTCTGCCTGGCTTCCTGACAGAGGTACTATGCCCCAGTCCCTCAAGCCCATGAGCCCTGGATCGATCACGATGTAGGGATTCTAGGGTTTATTGGCTTTTTGCATTGTCAATTGTCTTTGCCAGTAATTTGCCAATAGTACTTTTCTTCAATGTTTTTTCATTATTTTGTTGTCATAACCACTGTGAAACTACTGCCTTGTTAAGTGTGTTGTTTCTGAGCGTGTTGCAGATGCTGATTCTCTCACCTTTTGCCCCATCTGCCTCCCTGCTGATCCATCCCACCTCCCAGGACTATTTATGGAGGCTGCTGTGTGGCCATGCTACTTGTACACCAAAGGCAAGCTCTTCTGAGCCTGTCCACTCCTGGAACGCGCCCAGTGCCAGGAGCCTTAGCTCTTCCTCCCCACCTAAGTTATACCGGTGCTGAACTCCGAGCTCTCGACCTCAGACACACCAACACCCAGTGCTGCCGCACATCTCTGCATACCACCAAAGGACCATTCTCCTGCAGACACTGCCGCCTCACTCTCAACAATGAAGCCATCAACAACACCAGAGGCACCACAAACACAGTCGCATCCACCACTTGAACCGATACCACCTCAACACAATTCCAATGCATCCTACACAATGCACAATCACTTGGGAAATACGCCACAGACATCTAGGACAGGATCTCAGCACTCACCCCAGATGTCATCTTCCTCACAGAATCTTGACTAAACCCTACCTCTGCACCAGACATGCAGGCCATCCACGCAGGCTACAAGATAACACACTGAGACCAAAGCAACAAACATTGGGTTGGAATCGTAAGCATTTATATGACACCATCCACTGCACAACATCCCCAGATGAACCGACCCAATAATGGAACAGCTCATCTTCCAACTCAACACAGAGGGAATAAGCACCCTCAAAGGTACCCTTGCCTACAGACCCCACAACAGCTTCTGCGACGACAACCTAAACATCATCGCCCCACTTGCAAATGACCCGGAGCACTGCATCTTCCTTGAGGACCTCCATTTCCACCTTGATGACCCATTGATGCCAACACCACCGACCTCATTGAGAGGATGAGCAAACACTGCCTCAAGAAGATTGTCACACCCCCACCCATATCGCAGGGCACAGGCTCAACCCCATCTTTACCTCCAGTGACTGAGTCAGAAACAACCATGCCACTCAACTCACCTGGTCCGACCACAACAGCCTCCACATCACCATCACAGGACCCACCCACTCCAACACTACACCCCCCAGATCCACGTGCAGAGACTCGAGAACGGTATCAGAACACCTATGGAGCAACGCTCTCCACGCCCACCTCCCAGGCTCTACACACAACTGAAAACAAGAAGCAAAAATTCTCTCCCAGCGGATTACAGAATGAGCAACACCATCGTCCCAGCCAAAGCCAAAGGACCAACAAAAAGATCAAGCTGGTTCACTGAGGAACTACACTCTGTCAAATGCAGCTGCAGTCAATTAGAAAAGAAGTGGTGCATCAAAAAGAGCTTGGAAGACTGCACCACCTTCAGGACCTACTCTCAACCAATACCACCATTTCCTAAAAGAAACAACAAAAATGCCCTGGCCGCCTGCATTGAAGTCAGCAAAAACCACAGCAAGGAACTTTTCCCATTGTGAAGGAGTTATCAAACCCCACGTCCATCAAGAATAGCATTACCCCCTCCTAAGAACTATGCGACAACCTTGCAGACTTTTTCCATGAAAGTTCTCAGTCATCTACGAACAAATCAACCCCCAACCCTCCTTCACCAACAGCCTCAATCAGCTCACAAATTTGAACTCAATCCCTGAACACCTGCTCACCCACTGGAACCCACTCACCACGCAAGCCACTATCTCCATCTTGAACGCCGTACACTCAGGAGCATCCATGGAACCATGCTCCCACCATGTTTTCAACCTCAGAAGCTAGACAATCGACAAGGAGATCAGGAAAGTCCTGAACATCTCCATCATCACCACAGCCCCCTTCCCGGTAGACTGGAAACATGTTGAAGTGAGATATTTCCTGAAGAAACGGTCAGCTGACCCAACCAAACCTAAGAACTACCGGCCCATCTCTCTGATCCCCTACCCAGCAAAAGTCCTCGAGAAAGCGATCAATCAACAACTCACCCAACACCTAGAAGACCACAATGTCCTGGACCCCTCCCAATCCAGATTCTTAGCCAAACACAACATCAAGAGGGCCCTGATCACAGCAGCCCTCATCCTCCTAGACGTGTCAACCGTGTTTGACACCGACTCACATCACATCCTGATCAACATATTTCACCACATAGGCATCCAGAGAGACTCCCTCAGATGTATCACCTCGTACCTTCCCATGCTCTGCAAGATTTTCAAGTGGCTCCCTGCCAACACCAGAAGATCTATCACGCAGGCCCTCATTTCAAGAAGACTGGACTACGGAAACATACTCTACGTGGGAACCACTACACACCTCACAAATAGACTCCAGACAGTTCAAAACTCAGCCACAAGACTCATCCTCGACCTCTCCTATCTCAAGAAACTACACTGGCTGCTGATTCACAAGAGATGCCAGTTAAAGATGCTGACCCACGCCTAAAAGGCCCTGCATAACAAAGGTCCTGCATACATCAACAACTGACTGACTGAATTTCTACCAGTCAACCAGACACCTCCATACGGCCTCACTTTCCCTCAAAGACACCCCAAGGATCTGCCGAACCAACAGCGGAGGATTCTCATTCTCGCAAATGGCAGCCTACCATTACACCTAAGGACTTCACTATCACTCCAGCTATTCAGGAAGGAACTCAAGACCTGGATGTTCGAATGACCATACCACAATGCAGCTGTGACCTTCTACAGAGCCGGCGATTTGAAAGAAGGAACAGACCTCCGACATTCTAAAACGGTGACGCCAAGCGTCGCATGCAAACAACCCCGCAAGCGATAGCCGCATTAATTCAGAAAAAGGCACACTCTGCCAACAAATCATCCATCTGATTCTGTTCCGTGTATATTTGGCTAAAAGAAAGGAACCGGCGACTGTCCTGATCTGTATTTAATATTATATAAAGGAGATTCAAACCACCAGCAATTTCGATACCTTCGACATTTTTTAAATCCACTAGCTTCGTGAAAATATGAAGTGGTTTAATGAAAAGATCAACACAGCCCTGATGAGAGTCCGGTGACTTTGAACCAGAACTCGAAACGCGTCGGCAACGGCTATTATTCCGTGATTAATTAGATAACTGGATACATATCCCCAAAATTCCTTGATTAATAGAGACAATTAATAGGTTTCCTATAACAAGGTTGTTTTTGTTGTCAACAAGTTGTATATTGGGCTACGGTATATGAAAGATCTTATATGTCCTAAGAAATGTTCATGATATTCTCTCTTTTTTTGTTTATTTTCTAAATAATACATAACACTTGTATGACTTATTATAGATTTGATAAATGCACAATTCACTGTTGTTTTTTGTAAATATGTTTTAACAATGTGGCACTTTGTAATAAGGATGATGTGTCTTTCTTGATGATTTAAAATATCTAAAGCATAAATAAGCATTTAAAATAAAAGGCATAAATAATTGCCAGGATAAACGTATAAAGTTTTGTTTATCTTTTCATATATAAAATCATTTTTCAAAATAATTTTAAGGGACAGGCACCTTCCTGTTGTATTGAATTATTTAGCCCAGCCTACCCTCTAATCCTCAGGGCCTAACCCCTCCTTTTGTATAACTTTCTAAAAGTAGCATTAGCAAACACAGGATATTAAAATAAACTTTACTAAAAGAAGTATTTTATTATTCTGAGTTCAGGCATACTAAACTTGACTTTCTACCATGTTCCCTGAGCCTGCTGGGATTATAGAGTGTAATAATTCCAGCAGTCCATTCTGGCCTATGAAAACAGGTAGCCTTACAATAGTGAAAAACAAAAATGGCTGTAATTCACTATTAGGACATGCCACACACATCAGGGCTTGTCCTACCTTATGCTTACAATGCACCCTGCCCTTGGGCCTACCATAGGGGTGACTCACATGAAGTAAAGAGAAGGTTTAGGGGCTGGCAAGTGTGTGCACTTGCCCAGCCAGCATGACAGTACCAGACTGCACGCAGGTTCTGCAATGGCAGACCGTAGACACATTTTACTATGTTTTACTGTGGGTGGCACAACCAGTGCTGCAGGCCCACCAGCAGCATTTGTTTTCACAAGCCCTGGCACTCCTGGTGCACTTTACTGGGGTCTGACAGTAAACCAAATAAGCCAATCATGGAAATCAGTCAATATATACATTTTATATAGGAAGAGGATATGCACTTTAGCACTGGTCAGCAGTGGTAAAGTGCCCAGAGTCATTAAACCAACAAAAACAGGTCAGAGAGAATATTGGAGGAAGCAACAAGTTCAGGGATGACCCTGCAGAGAGGGCCAGGTCCAACATCATGGAAGTCTCATTCACAATACACACTTTCTAACAAATATTGTACATCGCTATTAGCTAGAGATCATTCACTCAGCGCTCCACAAAAAGAGGAAAAAGATGACTTTGCAGCAGGACACTAATTGGGAGGGTGAATTAGCAGGAGCCGTTTAACAGAAAATTAGAAACTGCAGCTATTTTATAATAATGGCATTATAGATGAAAGTGTGGCATGACTATTGATAGCATTATTTACTCTTCAGAATGAAGTAGGTAATTTATTTTAGGTGCAATCTTATCAGTTTTTCGATTACTAATCTATGCATCCTTAAAACTAAAACATTTCAAAAAAAGTTTTACATGATATATGCACATTTTGCATATTTCAAATAACTCTTTAATACCTATATGACTAGAAATAACACAGAATATTTGACTTCTAACATTAATTCAGCTACTCTCAATATGGTGTTGTGGTGTTCAAGGGCAGTTATTCAAGTTTCAGCTGTCACATCCACTAATACTAGGTGTTAGAAATGGGAGTCTAGTTGGCAGTGGTTTGCACCCTGTCCAAGTAGGGATCCTTATTCTAGTCAGGGTAAGAGAGTCACACAGCTAAGATAACCTCTGCTTACTCCCTTGATAGCTTGACACGAGCAGTCAGGCTCATCTAAGAGGCAAAGTGTAAAGCATTTGTACAAACACACACAGTAACACCGTGAAAACTCTACAAATAGACACCACACCAGTTTAGAAAAATAGCCAATATTTATCTGAATAAAACACAACCAAAACAATAACAATCCAACATGCATAAAAATAAATCACTTTTAAAGGTACAGAACCGTTCAGTTCATAGAAATCTATGGATGCATCACATCTATCACAAAGTCCCTTGGATGTGTCAAAATCAAAAGAGATAAACCGGTGCAGGGGAGGTGAGGTGCCAGAAAAGCAAAGCGATGCGTAGGTTCCTTACTCCCAGGTGAGGTGATGCTTCGATTCCTTATTTCTGGGGGAGGTGATGTGTCTGTTCCTTAATGCAGCACAGGGGAGGTGATGCATCAGTTCCTTACTGTGAGCGGAGGTGATGCGTCGGTATCTTACTGTTAGGGGAGGTGATGCATCGACATCCAGACATGCAGCCTTAGTTCCTTACTGCTGGGCCACATCGATGAAGATATTGGCACACAGGGACAATGTCTCAAAACAATGTCTCAAAAATCCAGATGCGCTGATTCAATGCGACAGTGGCGGAACAGGCTTTGCGTCGATTTCCCAGCTGCAAAGCAAGTGATGCATCGATTTCTTCAGCCACACATCGCCCTGATAGCCCTGCGTTGGAGTCTGAGCTGGTGCCACGTATTTCAGTGACATAGTGCGACTCGAGCGGCAGTGATCTTTTAGCCTCACGGCAGGTGCTGCATCAATTCTTCAGCGGCACAGCGGCAATGCAATGGTTTTTCAATCACAAGGTGGTGCTGCGTCAGAAAAACAGGCGTTAAGAGCCGATGCCTGGATTTTCTTGGTTTTTATCAGCAAAACCAACTCCAATGGCCCAGAACTAGAATTGGCACCACTTGGCAGGTCAGAACTCCCAGCAGGGGAGTTAGTCTTGGATGGCCCTTATACTTCCTAACAGGAGGCAAGCACACACAAGCTCTTGGAGAACCCTGGAAGCAGGATAGAGGAAGCAAAGTTCAGTTCTTTCACCATCCAAGACAGAAGCAGCAAGCACCAGGCCAGCACAACAAAGCAACCAGCAGTGTCAGTCTCTCCTACAGCATCCAGCTCTTCTTCTTGGCACAGTTTCCATTAGTACAGAAGTGCTCTGAAGTTATGATGTCACAGCTCCACTACATATACCAGTTTCTGCCTCTGAAGTAGGCAAAATTCAAAGAAAGGTCTGTGTGGTGCACAAGACCCTGCCTTTCCCGGATCTGGCTCCAGACACACTACAGGGAGGTGGAGACAGCTTTGTGTGAGGACAGGTGCAGCCCTATTCAGATGCCAGTGACAACTCCTCCCACCGCTCTATCTCAGGAAGACCCATCAGGATATGCAGGGCACACCTCAGCTCCATTTGTGTAAGTACCTAGAATGAATGCACAAACAGCCCACCTGTCAACCAAACCCAGACATGGATTCCACAGGCAAAAAGAGGCACTGAATGATAAAGCAAGAAAATGCCTACTTTCTGAAAGTAGCTTTTTCAAACACGCAATTAAAAAAACAATTGCACTAAAAGATGTATTTTTAAATTGTGAGGTCAGAGACCCCAAACTCCCAATCTCTATCTGTCCCCAATTAGAAGTTACACTTGTAAGATGTTACAAGGCAGCTCTAATGGAGGAAATAGTCCTTGCAATAATGAAAAACTAAATTAGCAGTATTTTACTATCAGGACATTTAAAACACGCCAGTACATGTCCTGCCTTTAACATACACTGCACACTGCCTATGGGGCTACCTTAGGCCTATCTTAGGGGTGCCTTACTTGCAGTTAAAGGGAAGGTTAGGGCCTGGCAAGTGATTGCACTTGCCACCTTGCCAAGTTGACACAACAGTTTAAAACTACCAACACAGATGCTGCAGTGGCAGTTCTAAGACATGTTTGCAGGGCTATTGATGTGGATGGCACAGTCAGTGCTGCAGACCCACTAGTAGTATTTGATTTACATTCCCTGACCACACCTGGTGCACTTTCCTAGGGATGTACAAGTGAATCAAATACGCCAAACATGCATAAACTAATTACATTTTACACATGGAACACTTGCACTTTAGCACTGGTCAGCAGTGGTAAAGTGCCCAGAATACTAATACCAGCAAAAAAGAAATGCAGTACACAGTCAGAAACCAGGAAGTCAGAAGCAAAAATAAAGACAGGGGAAACACATGCCAGAGAGGCCAGGTCTAACACTAGGGATAAAAAGAGCTAAGCAAGACCATTTAAGAGAAATATCCCTTACTCTTGAATTTCTAAAATAGTGTTAAATGTTTTGAGAATAATGAGAAGCAAGGTAAGAATTATCACCATGTAATCAAGGTCCAAAATCATAATTTGAAAATGCTTATCACTAACCAAGATTTAGGAAAACCTAATGCTAGCCTATTCAACACTAAACCTTCAGATATGAACTTTCTCTCTCCACATTTCTATCAAGTATGTTTAATGTTCAAGTAGCCTTTCTAATATCGTTGTTCTACTCTTTTAATAATATAAGATTCCTGTCTTCCTCCTATATGGAAAAAAACTAATATTGTTTTTTTCCAGAAAGGCAAAGATTCCAAATGTTCTGGGTCATATTGGCCAATTTCTCTCATAAATTGGGATACAATGATTTATTTCAAAATACTTGCCATTAGAATGTGCCCCTGGATAGGAGATTGGGTTAATCCTATGCAGCATGGCTTCATCCTGTTGCAAAATACTACTTCCTCACAAACTGGGGGGCTGATTACAATGGCGGAGGGACCACCACCAACAGGCTGCTGGTGGCGGTCCCTCCACCATCGTAATGCAGTTTTCCGCCTGCCATATTACAATGGCGGGTGGAAGTCTATTGGTCGGAAAGACCAACCGCCAATGTCCAGAAGGGTGGATTCAATCAGACCGCCCATCGGAACGACTACTAGTCTATGCATTGCGGCAGTGCCTGCCCGGCAACCCCATAGGGATTATGATTTTCCTTTCTGTCTGTCATTCCACGGCGGTCAACCCGCCATGAACCAGCTGGTGTAAATGGATTTGGGGGCCCGTAGTGGGGCCCCCTTTATCCTTCAGGCTAGGACATATGCCCATCTACATATTCCGGTACAAAAGGGGGTGGTGATGGACAGAGCATCTGAACCAATCAAACACTCACACCCAGTCAAAAGATCTGGGTTTGATCCATCACCGTTCTTTAGCCCACTCTGCCATCTACATATTCCAGCACCATGTGGCAGGCACCGCATGGTGCCTGTCATGTAGTGCAGGGATGGGTAACCTGTCTTAGTTTTGTACGGTGGCGGGCGCTGTAGACCGCGGAACAAGTCAATCAATCAATCAATCAGAGTACTTGTAAAGCGCGCTACTTACCCGTGAGGGAATCAAGGCGCTGCGGGGAGGGGGTGCTGCTACTGTCCAAATATCCAGGTCTTGAGGGTCTTCTAAAGGCGAGTAGGTCTTGGGTCTGACGTATGTGGATAGGGAGCGTGTTCCAGGTCCTGATGGCGAGGTAGGAGAAGGATCTGCCCCCAGAGGTCGTACGTTTGGATGCCGGGGACAGCGGCGAGGGCGAGGCTGGTGGAGCGGAGCTGGTGGTTGGGGGTGTGGAAGTTGAGTCTGCTGTTCAGGAAGGCTGGCCCAGCATTGTGGAGTGCTTTGTGTGCGTAGGTGAGGAGCTTGAAAGTGATTCTCTTGTCGACGGGGAGCCAGTGTAGGCTTCTCAGGTGGGGAGTGATGTAGATGCGGTGGGGGACGTTGACGATCAGTCTGGCGGAGGCGTTTTGGATGCGTTGTAGTCGTTGTAGGTGTTTGGCTGGGATTCCTGCGTAGAGTGCGTTGCCGTAGTCCAGTCTGCTGCTGACGAGGGCATGTGTCACCGTTCTTCATGTTTCGGTTGGGATCCACTTGTAGATCCTGCGGAGCATGCGGAGGGCGTTGTAGCAGGAGGAGGAGACGGCGTTGACCTGTTTGGACATGGAGAGGGAGGAGTCGAGGATGAATCCTAGGTTGCGTGCATGGTCGGTGGGTGTTGGCGCTGTTCCCATTGTGGTCGGCCATCAGGAGTCGTCCCAGGCTGAGGGGGTGGGTCCGAGGATGAGGGCCTCCGTCTTGTCCCAATTCAGCTGTAGGCAGCAGCTCCTCATCCAGTAGGCGACAACCTTCATTCCCTCGTGGAGGTTGGTTTTGGCGGTGTGTGGGTTCTTGGTGAGGTAGAGGATGAGCTGGGTGCCATCAGCGTAGGAGATGATGTTGAGGCCGTGATGGCGGGCCACTTGTGCGAGGGGGCCATGTAGACGTTGAACAGTGTCGGGCTGAGGGATGAACCCTGGGGGACGCCGCAGATGATGTCAGTGGCTTCGGATAGGAAGGGTGGGAGGCGGACTCTCCGGGATCTGCCTGAGAGGAAGGACGTGTTCCAGTCAAGGGCCTTCTCTTGGATCCCGGCTTCTAGGAGGCGTGTCTTTAGGGTGCGATGGCATACCGTGTCGAAGGCGGCTGACAGGTCCAGGAGGATGAGGGCTGATGTTTCGCCGTTGTCTAGTTGGCGCCTGATGTCGTCTGTGGCGGTGATGAGGGCTGTCTTGGTGCTGTGGTTGCGCCTGAATTCCGACTGGGACGGGTCCAAGACGTTGTTGTCTTCCAGGTGGCGGGCCAATTGCATGTTGATGATTTTCTCAATGACCTTTGCCGGGAACGGGAGCAGGGAGATGGGCCGGAAGTTCTTGAGGTCCTTGGGGTCTGCTTTGGGCTTCTTGAGGAGGGCGTTGATTTTGGCATGCTTCCAGCTTTCCGGGAATGTCGTTGTTTCGAAGGAGATGTTGATGACCTTCCGTAGTTGGTTTGCGATGGCTGCGTCTGCTTTGTTGAATATGTGGTGTGGGCACGGGTCTGACGGAAATCCTGAGTAGATGGAGTTCATGACCTTGTGTGTCTCGTCGTTGGACCAGGAGGTCAGGCGGTAGGCGCTGGTGGTGTTCACAGGGGAAGTGGCGTCTGGCGTAGTCGGGCGGTCGTGGTGTTGAAGCTGTCGTGGATGTCAGTGGAAGAAGATGGCTAGTGAGTCGCACAGTTCTTGTGAGGGCGGGGTGTCGTTGGTGTTGGCGCTGGGGTTGGAGAGTTCCTTTACGATGCTGAAGAGCTCTTTGCTGTTGTGTGCGTTGTTGTACAGGTGATTTTTGAAGGAGGATTTCTTGGCTAGTTTGATAAGGTGGTGATGTCTGCGTGTGACGTCCTTGTGGGCTGCGAGGTTGTCCGGTGTGTGTTCTTGGAGCCATGTTTTCTCCAGTTTCCGGCATGCGCGTTTGGAGGTCTGGAGCTCGCCGGTGAACCAAGTGGCTCTCTTGCTAGCGTGGTTGTTGGAGGGTTTCTTGAGCGGGGCGAAGGTGTTGGCGCAGTCGTTGATCCACTATCTGAGGTTGTGGGCTGCAGCGTCTGGGTTGGTGGAGTTGGTGGGTGGATTCTGGGTGAGGGTGGTGATCAGCTGGTCGTCGGTGACTTTGCTCCAGCAGCGGCGAGGTTGCTGTTGGGTGCGGTGGTGTGTGGTTGGTTTCTTGACGGTGAAATGGATGCAGCGGTGGTCGATCCAGTGGAGTTCGGTGGTGTGGTTGAAGGTGGCGTGGGAGCCTGTGGAGAAGACGGGGTCCAGCGTGTGGCCGGCGGCGTCGGTGGGTGCGGTGACGAGTTGTCTGATGCCGAGTTTGGCGAGGTTGTCGATCAGGGTGGTGGAGTTGGCATCATTGTTGTTCTCGAGGTAGAAGTTCAGATCCCTGACAAGGATGTAGTCCTTGGAGGCGAGTGCGTGGGTGCTGGCGAGGTTGGCGATGGAGTTGCTGAACTGAGCCTGGTGTCCAGGGGCCCTGTAGGTGAGTGTTCCTCTGAGGGTGGTGTTGGGGTCGGTGTGGATCCGGAAGTGCAGGTGTTCGGCGGTGTTGAGGGTGTCGTCTGCATGGGTGGCGACCTTGAGGTTGGACTTGTGGATGATGGCTATTCTTCCTCTGACTCCGTTGGCGCGATCCCTGCGGGTGATCTTGTAACCGTCTGGGATGGCTATGGCGATGTCGGGTGCCGAGGAGTCATTCCACCAGGTCTCGGTCAGGAAGGCCACGTCTGGGGCGCCGCTGGGAGGCGGGAGCAGGGCGATGAGGGGGTGGGCCGCAGGGGGCAGCAGCGGGAAACGGGTGCAGGAGCAAGAAGGGGGGGTGTACGAGAGGGCTGGAACTAAGCAATACGGTACACGGCAACAAACAGGCAGTAAATACAGGGAGGAAGACACAAAAAATACGATACTGTCCCAAATGGCGCAGCGGCGAGCAGAGGCAATCAGGGCACAGAAGGCTCAAACTCGAGCTCAGAGCAGCGGCGGGCTGTCGAGCAGGTGGAGATGTTCGGCAGTAGGGGGGGCGACCTGGCCTGCAAGCAGGTTCGCAATACAAAACAGGCAATGCGACCGCCTCGGTGGTGGTTGCATCCTAATGCGTATTGTGGGACTGCCACCTTGTATGCGGGCGGTCCCAAATACAAAACGATAGCGGACGGACTGAAGTTGTCCGCCATAGTTATCAGCCCCTTGGTCTTTTCGATGTCACAAAGGTTATAATCAATCCAACAACGCTGATCTTTCTGGATACCAAGAAGGACTTTGTCAGGGCCTACTGTCCCTTTTTATGGCATGTTTTCCAGAACTTCAGTTTTGGCCCATTATTTCAACTGAAAATTAAATCTCTGTATGCGATATTGGCCTGTGTGGTTCACATACAACTTACGTCAATCAAATTCTTTATTCACATTGAGCACCTCAGGGTAGTCCACTGTCTACGCACTTATTTGCCTTATAAGTTCAACCTCATTTGAAATAATGTAATTTCTACTAATGATCCATCTATCCCTCTGTCTTCCATTTAACATTAGGTGAGATATTTTGTTGAAGAGTGAGGCTAACATTTAAAAAAAACAAAATCCAAATTTTGTATAACCATAAGTCTTCCAGTCCGGACCCTCTCTACGTCTCCATTGCTACCTTCTTGGGACTTAAATTCTCAATCAAAAGGAAGAACATTTTTAAACTAAACTTTGAAGCTTTATGTGTCTTGACTCTTGCATCTTTGCAAAAATGGAACAAGCTTCCTCTAGGAATTACTGGAAGATATCATCAAAATGCCCATTTTTATTTTGTTGTAATAGCTGCCACTGCTTGTGGCTTCAACTTTCATGAACCTCTAATTTGGGTTTGTTGGGGATAGAATGTGAAGCTAATGAAGTAATAATTAATTAATCATTTTTAGGTAACTATGTGATTGATATTGATTTTTACATTGTATATTATTTATCTATTATACTTATATTTTAGGTGCAGGTTGCTATGTTTGTAGGTGTATAAAGATGGAAGTTAATTAGGTAATAATTAACATTTAGTTTATAATGTGTTATTAATTATTTAATTAATTATTAATTATGTAAATTGTGTAATCATGTAAGTTTGTTATATTTTAGGTGCTGGCTGCTGGGTTTGTAGGGGTAAAGGGTGGGAAACTAATTAATTAACAATTAATTAATCACTTATTAAATATTGAATTGATTACTAATTATATACATTATGCAACACTGATTTATTTTAGCTATATTTTAGTTGTGGGTTGCTAGGTTTGTAGGAGTATAGGGTGGGAAGATAATGAATTAACAATTAAATAATAATAACTAAATATGTAATTGATTAATACTTATATAAATTGTGCTATGCATATTTTATATCATTATATTTTAAGTGTGGGCTGCTAGGTTTGGAGGCGTATAGGGTGGGAGTTAATTAAATAATAATTAAATAGCCATTACATTTTATTTTAAAATTAATTAATACATTGTTTCTGAATTTAGTAAATTGGATCATTGTTGTTTATTTATTTTTTTTATATATATTTTATGTTCAGTGATAATGTTTATATTTAGAGTGTTATACTTTTTGTAAATTAATAGTGGGAGGATCTGAGTGTACTATATGATATGGCTGTGGGGCGTTATGGTGCATTACACTCACAGACACCGTCTTGGGTCTAGTCAGTATAATTTACATAACATTAGCTCTTCCCTGGGTAGCAGTGGCTACGGGCAGTAAGGCTTGGCAAAGGAACTTAGTATGCAGCATTTAACAGCACCAAACAATAAAATAAGAAAATCAAATACCAATAAAAAGACACAACAATTTATAAAAATACAGCATATAATATATTTTTAGAGACCTGGATCACAAAAATCCACCGGAGGATTCCGGAGATAACGTTTTTAGAATTTATCACTTTTAAATGCAACTGCAAACAAGTATTGGTCAACAAAAAGTTTATAGACTTTTCAAAAGTTTGAAAAGTTAGTGCAGGTACTCCTGCGCGAGTTGTGTGACCATATCCAACAGGGGCATGGTCTAGGGGGCCAATATGGAGGTTCTGAACAGTTACCTGGCCACCAAAGTGTTTTTAGAGCAAGCTCCAAACTCTACAGCATGGCTGACATAGAAGTCAATGGAGTGGTCCCGATGCTGTGGGATGCAGGCAAAGAGGCTCAAAAGAAAGCTCTGGTCTTGGTGGTGGTTTGTCAGACCACGGGTGTTGTGGGGCAACTTTGGCCATGGAGATCAGGATCTCTCGAAGTCATCTATGTTGCAATAGTCGGGTAGCCTATGCTGCACTACTGGTCTCACAGTACAGTGGTTGAATGCAGACTCTTTATAGGGAGCTGGTGTCCCTTGGGTGCGACGAATCCGGTCTTTGACAGCACTCCTGGCTCCAGCAGGCTAGGGTGCAGGTTTCGGCTAGTTTGGATTGTCTCTTTGTGGCGTCCGGCGACTGGTAGTGGCAAAACGTCTGCAGTGGCTACCAACTAGTCCGTATGGGCTCTTTCAGCCCTTAGGGTAGGATATGGAGCAGCGGCCAGAGCAGCCAACTCGGTATCGGGAGATCCAGGTTCATGTCTCTGCATTTACTCAACATCGTGTGATTCTGGGCAAATCACTCAATCTCCCTGGCAACGGACAATACCTGCATACCCTCGCTGGTGGTTAGTCACACTATAAAAATCTGAGTATGTCTTTATTTGTTGTCTTGGAGCTGGTTCCAGGAGATCAGCAGACTGATCCTTGGAGTCACTGCTGTTAGTGAAGGCAGGAAATCAACCTTTCCCCATGTCAGGAGCTGCAGGCACAGCCCTAATCTTGCTACCCCAAAAGTGCAGAAGGTGCAGTCTTCAACATGGTGCAGCCTCACATTGTGCAAACAAAAGTCAGCATGGCAGTCCTTCTTTGGTCCTCTCTTCTTCTCCAAGTGAGGACTGAGGGTCAGGGTGCCAGGGATGCCCAACGTATCCCAGGAATGTGCCTTGAAGGAACCACGTAGTCCTTTGCCGATGGTCAACTGGGTTCCTTCCTCTCTATTGATGAAGATCCTATGATGTGTGGCATCTGGCTATCCCAGAGTGCCCCTTTCTTTCCCCATTCAAGATTGTTCAACACTTCCATGTTCTTCGGGAGCGGGGTAGCCCACCCTAAGGGGTCGATTCCGATCCCGTAAAAAGCGCTCCGAATCGTCGTACAGAGCATTTTTGTCCGTACGAATCGTACCCATAACCGTCCCCGTATGAACGACGTAGTACGATCCACACCCGATGCAACTATCCGTCCGAATCGTACCAGGGACCGCATGAATGAAATTCCCGTACGAATCGCCCTCGAAAGCCGCTGTACACAACGTTCATACGTTTCGCGGCTGCTTTTTACGACCCGGCAAGTACGATCCGTGTTGTGTACGCTCCGTACGACCCTTTTTCTACGGGAGCTGGAAACTGTTGTACAGTCAGAGTTCGCCCCGAAACAGGTACGGAACTCCCCCCCCCCGGGTACGGCGCGTACCCCCATGATCGCAGGGGTACGCGCCGTACCCCTGCGATCATGGGGGTACGTGCCGTACACCCAGTGTACATGGGGTACGTGCCGTACCCCATGTACGCTGGGTGTACGGCACGTACCCCCATGTCCTTTGGGTGTACGACACGTACCCCCATGATCGCAGGAGTACGGCACATACCCCTGCGATCATGGGGGGTACCCGCCGTACGGTGTGTAGGTGATCATGCACTTTTCCGTACGAATCGACGTGGACCGTACGAATCGCGTCTGGGTCGCCCGATCGGGATCGGAATCGTCCGGTCGTACGGCGTCCGTACGATACATACGGAAACGGCTCCGGATGCGAGTCGTACGATGGTGATTTTAACGGATCGGAATCGAGCCCTAAATGTCTGGCTACCATTGGGCTACATGCCCACTGAAAAACCGGTTTAGGCACTGGTTTCATTCTCCTTAGCTCTGTCGTCCATGTGTCTGCAGGTACAAAAGGCAACGCACTCAGAGATGTGGTCACAGTGGCCCCTCAAAGATGGCTTCACCTTTGAAGCCTGCCTTTTGGGATAATACCATGAGTGGCTATCTTGGGAGAGGAGATAACACCTCGCTCTGCAACAACTGCCTTTGGTCCTGGGCATGGGAGATGTTCACACGTCTCCCCAGGCAGTCAGAAACCTGTCTATGTGTCAATGCCTTTGTGAGGTCACTGGACTAGTTGAAGTGCAGAGTGGCACATTTCTAAAAGTTGCTTAACTTTAATAGTGACTTTAAATCTGGCCTGGGCATTAGGTTAGATTTAATATCACAATAAACTCAATATCTTACTTGACTTAGTTAGGTAGGCCAATTTAGAAATAAAATGGACTGGGGTGCTAGCCGGTAACCCTGTGTTAGTCAATGGGCCTCCTAACCATTCCACAGCAAAGCGATAATTTGAAAGTGTTGCTGTTAAGACATATAAGAAATCATAAGAAATCATACGTGATTGTAATAACTATCTCCCAGCTATAGGGCTCTCTTGACCTTCATCAGAGTAGATGTACATATGTTACTTAAGGGAAGTGGTGGCTTTGCCATTGTGTGTAATGGCAAAGTCAAACTAGCAGTGTCACACACTGCCCTGTCAGTCTGCAGTGGCAGGCTGGGGTCCATTTTGTCTCTGTTTCATGCAGGGAGACACAAACAATGCTGCAGCCCTGAATGAACACTCTTATCTTACATACCCTGGGCACCTGGGTAATATATACTAGGGACTTACAAGTGAGCCAGTTCTTGCTGATTTGGTGTATTCAATTTGACATAAGATGGCATAGGGTTAGAACACTGGCACTGAGGTCTAGTTAGAAGGCCTCAGTGCACTCTCAAAGTAAAAAAAAAACATCAGCATCAATCCAATAAATGTGGGGGTGAACATGCAAAAAGAATCATTTCAATACAAATAGGGTTTATCTTCTGTACCTTAGACTGGAGTAGTGAGAGTGAATTTAACCCTCCCGAAGTGCAACCCTTTCCCTACTGTTGCAAAGACTGGCGGGGGACTTGTAAATGTAACCCCTCCGAAGTCCAACTTGTTCCCTACTGTTGCACAGACTGGAGTGGGAATTCTAAATTTAAGCCCTCTAAAGTCCAATGGGTTCACTATTGTTGAACAGACTGGAGTGGGGATAGTAAATATTACCCTCCCAAAGGCCAACTCTTTCCCTACTGTTGCACAGACGGAAGAGGGAATAGTAAATTTAACCCCTCAGAAGTCCAACACTTTCTCTACAGTTGCACAGACTGTACTGAAGAATAGTAAGTTTAACCCCTCCGAAGTCCAACGCTTTCCCTACTGCTGCACGGATTGCAGTGGGAATAGTAAATCTTACCCCTCCGAAGGTCAACGCTTTCCCTACTGTTGCACAGACTGGAGTAGTAAGGGTAAATGTAACTCCTCCAAAGTTCTACTCTTTCCCTATTGTTCCACAGACTGGAGAGAGAATAGTAAATGTAACCCTTATGAAGTCCAATGCTTTCCCTACTGTTGCACAGAGTGGAGTGGGAATCATAAATCAGACATCTCTGAAGTCCAATGCTTTCCCTACTGTTGCATAGACTGGAGTGGAAATAGGAAATGTAACCCGTCCGAAGTCAAACGCTTTCCCTACTGTTGCTTTGTTTGTAGTGGTAATAAGGTATTTAGCCTCTCGGAAGTCCTACAGTTTCTCTACTGTTGCATAAACTCGAGTGGGAATAGTATAAATGTTTTTATTTCTTATTTTATTTTATTTGTTTGGTATTTTATTTAATGTTTTGGAATCGAATTGTTAATATTTTTTCAATTGCCTGTAAAACATATAAAATGAATAAATAATATGTGTTTTATAGTAGTAAATATAAAGAATTAAACAAAAAAAACTATATGTAAAGTTTATATATTTTCAATAATTGTGTTAAATCATATACATCTGTACATGTATATAAATATACCCATATAAATCTATGTTTGTTTATATAAGTATACATTTATATATAGTATTAAATATTATGGTATATATTAAAATATTTAAGATTTCTTATTTTAACCTATATATATTTAAAAACTATGGGGTCTATTATAATGTCAGGTGGATCGCCACTGCCTGTATGGCGGTGGCGATCCGCCCTCCATTATACATACCCGCCACCCATTTCCCCCCTGCCATATTACTATGGCGGGGGGAACCTGGCGGAAGGAAAGACCGTCCGACGGTTTTCCGCCTGTCAACCAGTCGACCGGGTGGAAAAGGGGCTGGATATGGTGGTGGTGTCTGGAAAACACCGCCATCCATATTACCATACAGGCAGATCACTGCCTTTCCAGGGTGGCGTTGCCGCCATGGAAAGGCATGCGGTGCATGACTGTGGAGGCCTGTTGCGGGCCCCCAGGGTGTTGGGGGGTGGGGGGTGCACATGAGATGTACCTATGGTACCCCCCTGCATTTGCACTCACAATGTGGCAGGCACCGCGCGGTGCCTGCCACGTTGTGCATGCAAATGCACAAGGTGCATCCATGGCATTGTGGCGGGCGGTGCTGTGAGCACCGCCAGCCACAATGTTGTGGATGGGGCATGCCACTGCCACTGTGGCGGTGGCATCCAGATTGCCGGTGCGGGACCGCTGCACCCTTGGCGGCCGGTCCCAGCACCGCTAGTGTGGCGGGCGGCTAATAGACCCCTATATGTTTTTTATGTTTGTGCGAAACAATATATATTTTTTGTTAATTTGATATACCATTATAAGGATAGGAAATTGATATTTTTGTAAGCAATATTTTTGACACAATATTTCTATTACACAATATTGTTGACTCCGATATTATGTCAGTAATTCACCTTGGAAAGATACCATCAGACCATTCACAGATGTATCTGACCTTTAACCTACAAGATCACCTACCTCTATGTGGAGACCAAGGGCCTCATTTACAAAAAATGATGCAGTGCAGCGCAGCAAGATATATTGCTGCGCCGAGCTGCGTCATTTTAAAAGCACAGGGAGGTGTCGCATTAACAACAATACGATGCATCCCTGTGTTTTACCCTGCACTGCCGCAAGTTTGTCTGCCATGCACCAGCGCAGGCACCCTTGCGTCATGTTGCAAGGGTACTTGCATTATGGGAATTACTATTTTTGTGCAGGCAGGAATACCTTCCTGCACAAAAACAATCAGTGATGGCACTTTCTTCTTTCTATGAGGCACACATAGAAAGAGGGGAATATGAGGAGAAAAAAAGCTAGTTCAAGTAACTCCAAGTACACTCAAAAGGTAGGTCAGATGTAGTTTAATGACAATTAGTTCCAACAGCTCCCAGGAAACTGCCAAACCAGAATACGCAGGGAATGTTCCAACATAAACATTCTGTAACCATAGGAGAGGAATGACAATATGGGAGCATGCACAATAATAGACATGAAAGATAGATTACTACAATATCTCCCTTCTTTACTAAAACTAAATAATAACAGTTATGCAAAAATAAACTTAAAACTATAGACTAATACATAATAAGCAGAAAAATGAAAAGATGAAAAGAGAAGAAAAAAGAACAAAATGAAAAGATAAATAAAAACAAGAAATTCACACCGATCCTACTATTCCTCCTAAGAGTATCATTAAAGGAGAAAAAAGAAACAGAACTGATCATAAATCAATCCGTCTAGGTTGAATCCGGATCCTATTACTCCTCCTAGGAGGAATATATTCTAGCTTACAATTACTATTTGAATTCTTTTTCTCATCACTTTCATCAATACCCATTTGTGAAATCACCTTCTCAGGCAATTTGTAAATGCGTGAAAGATTCCACCAATTCTTTCCATTGTCCCTAACAGCACACCTAGCAACAGCATCACCTTTCACCGGAGAGCTGAATTTAGATAGACCTTTTGGCACGTTATGAGGTGATTTAATTTTGACTCAATCACCCACTTTTATTTTAGAAACAAAAATCTTAACCTTTTTAAGCTGATTATTGCTCACAACCTCTCCATTTGTTACTTCTCTTACACAATCCGATTCAGACTTAACAATAGATTCACCCATCTTCACATTAAGAGTAGATCCCCATTTTTTCATCCGAGCTGGATATAAATGGAAAGACGCTTCCCTCCCTCTCAATAATTTGAAAGGGCTTGAACCAGTAATATTGCTTGGTGTAGTGCGATGGGCCCACAACATGCTTTGAACCACTTCTTTGATGTCAATTTTAGATGAAACTGCCCACTGAAACATTCTACCAAAATACGGTTCACCCTCTCAATAAAACCATTTGCCTGTGGGTGATATAGTGCCACCCTTCTATGATTAATTCCCGATTGCGTTAAAAAACTCATCATTTCTCTAGAAGTAAATTGAACTCCATTATCTGACACAATCTTCTTTGGAAAAACTTCCCTTGCAAACAAACTTTGAAAAAATTTGATAACCTCCATTGAATTAGGGTCAGGCATGAAGTGCACTTCCCACCATTTACTGAAATACCACCAAAGCAAATTTAAATTTATTAGGTAGAATATTGAATGGTCCAACAAAATCCACCGCCAATTTTAACCAAGGACCATCTGGCCTAGGAAGCTCTTGTTTAGGGGGAGACACAATTTTCACCACTTTATCACTGGCATTACAGGTTAAACAATCTTCAACAACAGAATTTATTTGCCGATCCATAGATGGCCACCAATAGAAATTCCTAATCCTCTTCTTAGTGTTAGTCTGGCCCAACTGTCCCTCGTGACCAAATCTGATTATGCAATTTCTCAACCTCTCTGGTGGAACAAACGTATCACCTCTCATAACCATACCACCTTCCTCCACAGTAAGTTTATCAGCAATGTTTCTCTTTGGGCCAACCCTCGACTATATCGTTTTTAACTTGTTTAAGAGTAGAGTCTATTTCCATGGCAGAGAACCATTCATGTTCTGTAAAACATCCCACTGAACACGCATCAATAGCTGCAATAAGACAGTCCTCATCGACGTCTTTGTTTAACTCATGAGCAGAAATAGGAATGGGAAATCTAGATAAAAAATCTGCCCGTGTGTTCTTTCCACCTGATATATGCGCCACCTTAAAACTATATTGTAGTAATTTAGCACTGAGCCTCGCAATTCGTGGTGTGTGTTACTTTATCACTTTCCCTTGAAGAATGGGAATCAGAGGCTTATGATCAGTCAATAGGTCAAAACTTCTCCCCCACAAAAAACACTTAAATCTTTCAATTGCCCAGCAACATGCAAGCAATTCACGCTCTATAACAGAGTAATTTTTTTCACTTGGACGTAAGGCCCTTGATGCAAAGCCCACCGTTTGTTCCTTCCCCATTTTAAACTGAGTAATCATTCCTCCCAATCCATACATACTCGCATCAACTGATACCGTACATTTTAGATCAGGATCAAATGGTGTGAGCATTTTACATGATCCCAAATCTTTTTTTAAATCAATAAACTCTTTTTCACAAATGTCATTCCATCTGAAAATTGCTCTTTTCAAGAGTAATTGTCTCATATTTACAGTCTTCATTGAAAAATTCTGAATATATTTTGATCAGAATTCACACATTCCTAAAAATGATGAAACCATATCTTTAGTAGTGGGACTAGGAGCATCAACAATTGCTTGAACCAAGCCTTCTCTAAGTATACCTTCACCTGAAATCTGATGCCCCAGATATTCAATAGACTGTACCCCAAAAGTACATTTTTGTTTATTCGCCACAATACCATTCTGCTCTAATCTCGTCAAGACAGCTGACAAATTACAATTATGTATTCCTTCATTGACACCTGCTACTAAGATGTCATCTTGGTAAACCACTGTATTATCAACACCCTCCAAAACCTTTTCCATTACCCGTTGAAAAATGGACGCCGCCGAAGCTTAGCCAAACGGCATCCTTCTAAATTGAAATGTGCCAATCAGTGAAACAAAAGCAGTAACATGTTTGCATGACGGATCTAATTGAATTTGGTGATATGCTGAGGCTAAGTCGATTTTAGAGAAAACCTTTGCCGCAGCAAATTTTGATAATATGTCATCAATCCTTGGAAGAGGATGTGAATCCACCCAAATTTCATCATTAACACAGCAAAGGTCAATGCAAACCCTAAGACTGCTATTCTGTTTGCGTCTTACCACCAAGGGAGACAACCAAAGAGAAGATTCAATCGGTTCAATTACTCCTGATACACACATTTTCTTAAGTTCTGACCCTAAATCTTCCCTCACACTAAATGGAACATTACACAATTTATGCTTAGCAGGGACAGCACTCTCCTTTACCTTAATTAAATGTTTAAAACCTGAAACACATCCTAGTTGATTTCCAAAAACCTTAGGAAATTTCTTAAACCATGATACCGATGAATCCTCAATCATTAAATCCTCCACTATGGAAACCTTTTCTTTAGTACCTGGTCTTAATGTCATTCCAAACAACCCTTGGTGATACCACCCTAATATATTGATGCCTTTTCTCGCTACATACACTTTACCTTGAATGTGTTTATTTTTAAAAACCAAAGAGGTTTCAAACACACCAGATAACTCAATTCTTCTACCCTCATATGAAACTGGACTTCTGTCTGGTGGACTGAGCAGTTTATTTTCCCAATTTTTCTCAAACAACTCATCTGTTATCATTGTAATGCGTGCCCCTGAATCAGCTAACAAATTAAGTGGTTTATTGTCTACCAAAATTTCCACTATTGGATCAACACAGTCTTCTGTTTCATCTTTCACTACCACCACTAAATCTGATAATGAACATACAATTTCTGTCTCACTCTCACTTTGTTCATCACAAACCACACCTACATTACTCTTGTAATTACACACCCGTGCAAAATGTCCTTGTTTGCCACACTTGTGACAGGTGGCGTTTTTCGCCGGACAAACATTTGTAAAATGAGCTGCGAACCCACACTTTTTGCACAAATTTTTAGACACCAAATTCCTTTTGTCAGACTTATAGGGTACAACTTTAGGACCCTTAACTTCAGTTTGTGACTTAATTTGAGGTTGAGATTTCACATTTTTCTCCTCATTTTCTCTCACAATATTCACCAAGTTTTTCTCTGGTTTCAATTCTCTCTTCGATTTTTGAGAAAGCTCAATGCTTTTAACTATAGATATTGTTTCATCCAATGATGGATTTTTAAGAGTGAGCAATTTCTCCTGCACTTTCCCACTATTAGTATGAACCACAATCTGATCACGAATTAGTTGTGAAGTGAATTGTTCAAATTCACATTCAGATGCAAGTATGCGTAATGCGGCCACATAAGCAATTATGCTCTCAACTTTTTCCTGTTCTCTTGTAAAGAATTTATGCCTCGCTACCACCAAACTTAGAATTTATGCCTCGCTACCACCAAACTTTTTTCAACATCAAATTGTTTTTGTAGACTCAAAACAACTTTTTGGAACTCATCTAATTCATCTTCTCCCTCCCCCGCTACAATGGGAGGGAGGTGTTCAAGAACAGCTTGTCCCTCAAATCCTAAATTATGTTCCAAAATAAACTTTTTACTTTGTGCACTAAATCTTGTCTTGTTCCTGGTTAAACGCTGCTTCAATTAACCACTTCCCTACCAATTCCAAGATGATTTATCACTGAGATCCACGATCCCATCAGCAATAAATATTCTGAAAGTTCACAGGATACTTTCCAGTGGTAGTTAAAACTGCAACACACGTGGGTATCTGGTACTAATGGTCAGCCCTCGTCGCCAATTTGAAGTAACTCCAAGTACACTCAAAAGGTAGGTCAAATGTAGTTTAATGATCATTAGTCCCAACAGCTCCCAGGAAACTGCCAAACCAGAATACACAGGGAATGTTCCAACATAAAAATTCTGTAACCATAGGAGAGGAATGACAATATGGGAGCATGCACAATAATAGACATGAAAGATAGATTACTACACTAGTTCTCCTTGTTGCGCTACTCCTACGTAGGATTCTGACTCACTCCCAGCTTACAAAACTTTGTAAATCTGGGAATGTGTCGGGTTTCGTGGATGTTGCTTGGGAACACCCGCAGCAACACCCATGGAACACCCCTTTCACGAAGCGTAATGTGAGAAAGAGGCCCATATTTACAAGGCCATGAAAAGCAGGTTGTATTATTTGGAGCACTCCCCAAGTGTCAGATTCACATTTTTCTGTACTCGTTATCCCGAATATGAGTGGATACAGGATACTTTTAGACACTATTGTGATACGATTGATTGAGGATATATACGGATACCCTATTGACTATATGCCCTGAGGAAGTCGTGGGTGATAAGACGAAACACGTGTTGGCTGCGTCTTTGTGATAACGTGAATCATCTGTGAATTTCCTGTGCCTTTTGGAAGTGATATCTTTTTGAAAATAATGAAGAAGATTTGGATTTGGACATACATGGCCTTGTGAACTTTTTATTGATGACATATATTTGCTCAGGATTAAGATTTATTCTTGTATGAAAAGCCATGCAGTGTCACTTTACATGGCCTTGTAAATATGGGCATGCACACTGCGCCACCGGTGCATCAAAAGAAGGAACACACTAGCGGCGCAATTGCCTTTAAATGAGGCCCCACGAGTGGAGACTTTTCGAAACATGGAGTATGAGATATTTTACTGCCAGAAACTATTGAAATACTTTCTGATTAATCAGAGCATCTCTTCAACTATAGCAATTATTGTGAAGCAGGGAAAGTGGCAGTGAGTAGAATGTGCATAAGTAGGGTATAAGATGTAAATACTCAAGAAGGTGCAACTCATAAGGGATATGGAAGAGAAGCTCACTCCTATGGAAGTTGAGATGAGATGCTCCTCTGTGGTGAACCAGTTCTTTCATGACCATAAACAGTGCGTAATTTGTAAAAGAATGAGTGCTGGGGTCCCAAAGGTGGTCTTAGAAGCCTGTGTCTGATGCTCTTAAATGTTGGCACCCTAAATATCAAGGCTCTTTAGTCTTCAATGTCCCCATGCCTCTTAAATCCACTATCAGACCCTCAGTGTCCTTTTATCTCACTCTTACAGGATCCTGCTTTCTCCCTTTGTGACAGTTTATCTGTCATTCTGTTTCTCTGTCTTTCCACTTGTGCTTTTTTTCACTCTCTTGATCTCGCTAAAAGTCTGAAGAAGAAAAATAATTGCCGGTCCATATAAATGAGTGCCAGTGGGCCCCACCAATAACTATTGGCTCAAATTAACAAATACTGGGAGACCTGTACAATAAGCATGATAAATACTCATACATGTTGTACTGGTAGAGGTTGCCTAAGGAATAGGACAAGCCTGGTAGAATGTTGGCCTGGTTTCTCCAGATGGAAGTCGATACTATGGACAGTGAATGGGGTGGGCAGCGATCAGATTACATTAGAGGCTATTGATGATGTGCTTTGCAGCTACCCTCTTGATTTGTACTCAGAGCCACTGGATGTGGACGCATAGACAGTAAGGAATATCTGAACGTCTTCCTTGTCAATGTAACCTCAGATGTGAGACAAACTGGAGTGGCTGTTAAATATGGAAGTCTTAGTGGAAGCATGAATATATGCACACCGCAGCAAGACCCCTGGCTATATTGCTTTGAGGCTTACTTTTTTAGGAGCGTGCCTGGCAAACATCTGGCTAGACTATAGGAAGTATGTGCTGGGCTTTGGAGCTAGGTTGACAGCTAAACATGATGAAGGAAGCTATAACAGCAATAATTCCAACCTGGTCCCTACAATTCTCACACACATCTGTCTATGTTTATGTTTGTGGGATTTATAAAGCGCGTGACCACCCTTGGGCATCTCAGCGCTGACAGATAAAGGTAAAGACCGTCCACACTTAGTCCACCAGGAAAAGCGAGGTCTTGAGCCTTTTTTTAAAAGTCAGTTTATTTTCCATGAGACGGATCGCTGGGTCTAAGCTGTTCCAAAGCATCGGAACCAGATGAGTAAAGGATCTTCTGCCCCATCCGGCTTTTTTAACTGGGACCGCTTTCATCAGGAATTTTGAGCTAAATCTGAGGCACTGATGTGGTAAGTAGTGCATAATCAGTTTTTGGATGAGGACAGTGTGTCTAATGCATGGCCCTATGAGCCAGACTCAGAGACTTGAATTTAATTCTGGCATGAATCGGGAGCCAATGCAATTTCCGCAGACCTAACCTGGCTGATTGATGTCTGGGAATGCTCAGCAACAATCAGGCGGCGGCATTCTGAGCCACTTGTAATCTTTTTATAACGTATTTGTGTGATCCCAAAAAGAGGGAGTTATCATAGTCCAGTCGCGATGTAACTAGGGCCTGAACTATGGTTCTCCGTGCGTCCACCGGGAGCAGAGACATGATTTTCCTAATCAGACATATGATTCCAAAACTGGTCCCGGACAGATTGTTGGCCTGGACCTCCATTGTTAAGTTTCTAGTCCAGCCAAACGCCTAGATCTTTAATGGCAGCCTTGGGGGAAGGCGAAGGCCCCCAGCTTGGTGGCCAGAAGATTTCCAATCACGGATTAGCATTATTGCCCAGAGTCATTAGTTCTGTATTTATCTCTGTTTAACTTGAGCCTGCAATTTGACATCCAAGACCCAATTCTTTCGAGGCAGGGGACAAGTTGACGGTGGTCTGAGTTCTGAGAATCCGAGATTGAAAACACCAATTGCGTGTCATCGACATATAATACGATGGAAATGCCAAATTCCTGTACTAAATGAGCCAGAGGACTGAGGTAGACATTAAATAACGTCGGGCTCAGGGAGGAGCCCTGTGGTACTCCCCAAGGGGCTTCAAGGGGGTCTGATTGGAATCCTGCCTCCATGCATTGAAAGTACCTATCACTCAGAAATGAAGCTACCCACTTCTTTGCAACTCCTACTATTCCCACATTTTCCAGCCTCTGAATCAGCACTGAGTGGTCTACCGTATCAAAAGCGGCACTCAAGTCTAAGTGTACCACAGCTGCAGTTTTACCTTGGTCCAATAGGGACTTAAGCTTTTCGGTGACCACTAACAGTACCGATTCAGTACCATGGGGTCGATTAGGATCGCGGAAGGACTTGAGTCCGTCTGCGACCCCTGAGGAGGAGGGAACGTCCGCATGGGCTGCGGCGTTCCCTCCGATCTGATTAGGATGTGACCGCCAGGGTGGCGGTCACATCCTCTATCTCTAACATTGCGGCGGGTGCAGCTTCAAGCTGCACCCGCCCCAATGTAAAAAATGCATGCACAGCATTTGCGTGCACAAACCGGCAGGCACCGCGCGGTGCCTGCTGCATTGTGCACGCAATGCAGGGGGGTACCATAGGTACCCCCCATGTGCACCCCCCACCACCCCTTCACCCAGAGGGCCCGCAACGGGCCCCCGAAGTGAAGGTCCGTATGCTTTTTCACGGCGGAAAAGCCGCCGTGGAAAAGCATAGCATTGCAGACATCCTAATATGCCTGGCGGTGTCTGATAGACACCGCCAGACATGTTAGTGCTTTTCCGCCGCGGTCGCCTTCCGACCACGGCGGAAAAGCTGCGGACAGATTATCAGACCCACCAGCCATCCTAATTTGGCAGTGGGTCTGTGGAGGCTCCGCTGCGGTTTTCCTGCATCCTCCGGGCCGGCGGAAGCCACCGCCGGCCCGGAGGATGCGGGAATTCCGCAATCATAATGACCCCCCATGTTTGGGTCTGAACCCCATCTGGGACTGATGGATGACACTGTAGTTTTCAAGAAAAGAAGAAATTGCAGTGTTCACATGCTTTTCTGCGATTTTCCCCACTATTGGCAATAACGATATTGGACGATAGTTTGATAGATCAGCGGGGTCCAACTCCGTCTTTTACAGCAGGGGCTTAACGGTAGCGTGTTTCCAATCACTTGGAACTATACCTTTTTCAAAGGAGAGATTTATTACATTCCATAGCTGGATAAGCATTGATCTTCCTCCCTGTGCAAGAATATGTGGTGGGGCTGGGTCCCGTGGTGAACCTGATTTAATTTCTTGAAGTAAAACGGAAATGAGATCTGTATTAACCCGTGGAATGGACCTAAGAGCAGGGGCAATCGGTGAGTCTGGTTCCCTTTGTTCACATTGTGATTTTTCATGGACCGGTGCTCCTGATGTTATCATTGGGTTGGGGTGGGAGGGAGTTATAGATATTTTCTACTTTACTTTTAAAAAACGTGGCCAATCCATTGCACCTTTCTTTAGAGTAGTGCGGGCTGATAGCTCCCTGTTTTACCGTAGTGAGTCCCTTTACAATTTTAAAGAGCTCCTTAGAGGAGTTAGAGGCTTTTGCTATTTTTCCTCAAAGAAAACAGCCTGCGCTCTCCTAATACTCTTGTGGTAGAGCTGTATTGCAGTTTTATAGGCTCTTTTTAATTCTGGGTCGTATGACTTCCTCCAGTCTCGCTCAAGCCTTTTACAGCTTTTTGTTTGAGTGACCAGTGTGGGTGAAAACCAGGATGATCTGTTCAAGTTTTTGTTAGATAGGGGGCCTGGTTTCCTGAAGTTCTTGTCTATGGAGGTGTTTACCCATGTCTGCCAGTTCCTATAGGCCGCTTCTGGATCTTGATTGTCCGGGGATACAGAGGACTCCAGATCGCTGACTCAGGTTTCCGGCACAATCCTGGGCCATTTTCTTCCTACTATAGTGTGTTCTTTCTTTTGTTCTTCTCCCACCCAGTGGCATTAGGAGATGCATTAGAATAAGGGCATGGTCCGTCCATGTCATTCATATGGGATCTAATAACCTCAATCTCAAATCATTTGAGAAAATGGGGTCCAAAAGATGACCTTTATCGTGGGTGGCCGATAATACCCGTTGTTCTCATTGTAGGGCTTCCATGTCCGCTAGGCATCTCCTGGCTGTAGGATCATTAAGGTCATCTAGATGTATGTTAAAGTCGCCTAGCATTGTAATGGCACTCCTCTCAACAAGCATACTTGCTACTAGGTCCGGAACTGCATCCAAGAACTGGCCACAGGGTCCTGGGGGTCTGTAGATTAATCCCCCCGAGAAGGAACTTGAGGCAGAGATAGATATTCGGAAGCTGAGGGCCTCGGAATTTGCAATATTCTCTGGGCATATTATACACCCGAACCGTGCTTTATGAATGATGGCTAATCCTCCCACTACAGATCCCTCCCTGTCCAAGCGGGAAATTTCATATCCCAGGGGTAGAATCTCTACTATTTCTGGTGCTGAGCTTTCCCTAAGCCAGCTTTCGGTCAAAAACAAGACATCCAGGTCTTCGTTTTCTATTAATAATTTAATTTCCACCATGTGCTTGGGTAGGGATCTACAGTTAATTAGTCCCATTTTCACGATTTCCCTTTGGGGCAATTGTGGGTTTGATTCCTGACCGTGATTTACGCTTGCTGTTCCCGTGAATCCACAGGCCAAGCAGCACAGTGACTGATCTAGACTCAGTGTGTGCTTGCATGGTGGTTGAACTGCAGAGTTTAGGGTTAGGAGCTCGGCGCTGGTATAGGTATATGAATTACCTGGAGGTGAGATGGTCTGGGCAAGGGCCCTGGGCCCTGGACCCGGCTGGGTGCGGATGGGCGCAGACAGGCTTTCCTTTGGCGCGCCTTCGGTGCGTCCGCGTCATGCCCGGTTTAAGTGATGTCTGCCCCCTAATGCGGTGATCAACTAGACCGCCGACTTCAAGATGGCCGTTGTTAGTGGCAACCCGGAATTTGAAAAGTTAAGGAGTGAACCTCCCTCCACAAGGTGCCAAGAATTCTATAATTCACCCTTATCAACGTCCTTAATTACAAGAAAAGCTTTGAAGGATTCCTGTCTTGCCTTCTTGGAAGATCAACGCTGGTCTTTAGAGGGAAAGAAGGCTTCTGTCATTTATCACCAGTTTTTGCTGCAGGGCCCTGGTCTGCAGCTCTACCTGTCACCTAACCAGACAAGCTACACCAGAATGCTTTTAACTCGTTTGAGAACTGGTAGCTTTTTTAGGATGTTAACTTTTCCCAACCCTAATGACTGGCTGTTAACATTAGACAAGTGCCCGTGTGATGATTGCTCAAATCAATCTACTATTCATTGCGTTTTGTTCTGTAGATTTTATGAGTGGGGGCGGAAGAGATACCTACTACCTCTCTTGAGGTTCTGGAATAAGAGACAATGTAGACCCGCCTTACTTAAACTACTCACACTATCTGATGAAATGACTACTATTGCTGTATCTAAGTATTTGAAATTCGCAATCAGATGTAGATCCACTATGGGATAACTGCAGTGGCGTATTTACAAACAAAAACTGGTTTTAGAGGGTATCCCACTATGAATTATGTATAACTGTATGTACTTTTAAATGTGTCTAACCTGAGTTTCCATCTGAATGTACATATTTTTCAATTGTGCTTTTATGATTTTATTCTAAAATCGAATAAAGCTATCTTTTGACTTTGACTTTGACCTCCCTCCACATCAAACAGCTCTAAAAGCTGTGGTGGACTGGAGAGTCAGTTGCGAGTAATTCAAGCCCCAACAAATTTTCCAGGTATCCGAACACTAGTGTGGCAATAGATGTAGCAAATAAAACAATTTTAAAAAGCGATATCGCGCTGTGCAAAAAACGCTAGCAGCAAAATGCAGGCCTTAGTAACAGCTTAAAAGACACTCTCAACTGGTGTGGCACTAGCTCTGGCTAGCGAGTAATGAAGATTAGCTCCCTTTACCTTATCATCTGTGACTCCGCGTTATGCCCGGTTTAAGTAATGTCTGCCCTCTAATGCGGTGATCAACTAGTCCGCCGACTTCAAGATGGGCGTTGTTAGTGGCAACCCAGAAGTCGAAAAGTTAAGGAGTGAACCTCCCTCCACATCAAGCAGCTCTAAAAGCTATGGTGGACCGGGGAGTCACTTGCGAGTAATTCAAGCCCCAACAAATTTTCCAGGTATCCAAACACTAGTGTGGCAATAGATGTAGCAAATAAAACAATTTTAAAAAGCGCTATCGCGCTGTGCAAAAAACGCTAGCAGCAAAATGCAGGCCTTAGTAACAGCTTAAAAGACACTCTCAACTGGTGTGGCACTAGCTCTGGCTAGCGAGTAATGAAGATTAGCTCCCTTTACCTTATCATCTGTGCGTCAGCGTTATGCCCGGTTTAAGTAATGTCTGCCCTCTAATGCGGTGATCAACTAGTCCGCCGACTTCAAGATGGCCGTTGTTAGTGGCAACCCGGAAGTCGAAAAGTTAAGGAGTGAACCTCCCTCCACATCAAGCAGCTCTAAAAGCTGTGGTGGACCGGGGAGTCACTTGCGAGTAATTCAAGCCCCAACAAATTTTCCAGGTATCCAAACACTAGTGTGGCAATAGATGTAGCAAATAAAACAATTTTAAAAAGCGCTATCGCGCTGTGCAATAAACGCTAGCAGGAAAATGCAGGCCTTAGTAACAGCTTAAAAGACACTCTCAACTGGTGTGGCACTAGCTCTGGCCAGCGAGTAATGAAGTATAGCTGCCTTTACCTTATCATCAATGTTCAATACTGATGTAAAAGTAATTTGCAAAGCAATTGCTATGAGGCCACTGAGGGACATCACGGAACTATCATACTAAGACCTGTCTGGCATCATGCTTCATAGACGAACGTTGACTATGCTTCAGGCTTTATGTAGAGATGGGCAAGGGAGTCTACGTGGTGTCTCCCTTGATATTGGAAAGGCATGAGATACAGTTGGGTAGAATTAGTTGTGAGCTTGATTTATATGGCTTTGGCCCCTGCATGCTGATTGAATCAACGTTTATACTTCGCAGTAAGAACCAGAGTGAAATCAAATTGTATTATATCAGAGGGTCGGCAGTTAAGGCTTGGAAAAGCAAGGCATGGTTTTTCTGGCCACTCTTTATTTGCTTCAGCTATAATGCTTTTGGTGGCTATGTTACAACAAAAACTGATTGACTAAGGTTTTACAACTCAGGACAAGACCCCTCTGGTGTCACTATATGCGGAGCATACATTTGTTTTCTTAAGGGATCTTGGAAGGTCTGTCATAAGGCTTTTCCAACTATTGGAGACATTTGGGGTGAAGTTGAGTTTAAAAAAACGTTTGGGCCTGACTATAAAACACCCATTCCAGTGGACAGATTATGCTGAGCACTGTATGTTATGAACGCACTTTGTTGAGGTTGTTTTTATTTTTGATGGACCAGGGTTTCCTTACTTAATATCACTAATGTCACTGGTCCGAGTCAGGCAGGGCCAGAATGGACGTAGCGGTCACTGGCCATTTTCCCAGTGGGCCAGAAGGAAGGGTGGGGGCCGGTTTTGTAGTGGCGGGGGCCGGTGATAAACTGGTTTGCCAGGGCTCGTTTTGTTTTCCCAATCCAGACCTGGAGTCAGGCGCATTAAGAGAGGTTTATGAGCCCTTTGTTTTCCATTGACACTGAAGTCTCGGCCTTCCAAGATTTGCAAATTCAAGAAGTGGTGCATGAGATGAAGAATTGATTAGGGGTGGCTGCCATAGGATGAGGGATCTCTGCAAATATGATGTGTTCATGAAATTTGATTAAGTGCGATGCTGGTTTGGGATTTACGTTGGCTAGTTCTTGGTATATCTTTTATTGGGAAGAGCCAACAAGCTAATGTGAGAGGAGGCCCCTGGTAGGCAACCCAAAATGTAACACTTCTTAGGAACTTCATTTTCTGATGCATGGTGCAAGGCTGTAGTAACACTCTATATGGCACTTTGTGCATATTATCCTGTAATGAGGCTCCCGGTCAGGGCATAGTGGGGGAGAGAGGTACCGAACAGTGAGTAGTACTCATCACTTCAATAGAACAGTAGAATAATGTGCTATGCTGGATTCCACCTCACCCAATTTAGGTTCATACATAGAGAGTACTTCACCCCAGCACCCCTAAACAAGATATATGTGACCTGCGAAGATGGCTGTTCTAGATGCAGACCTAGGAGAGTAGGGGCCAGATGTAGGTAGCCCTTTACCGGTCGGAAACGGCCGAAAATACCGATTTTCGGACGTTTCCGACCGGTAAAGGGCTATGGAGATGTAGGGGCTAGAAAAACGTACATTTTCGGTATTTTTACCGAATTGGTAATTTTACCGATTCGGTAAAATTACAGAATCGGTAAAAATACCGATTCTGTAAATTTTACCGATTCGGTAAATTTACTATTCGGTAAGAATACCGAAAATGTATTTTGGGATGTAGGAAGCACTTCTAACAGTGCTACTGGGCCTTTAGAATTCGGTATTTACCATGCAATACAATTGCATGGTAAATTACAAATTCTTGTGTACATGCACATCTGTGCATGTACACCTGTGCCATGTGGCACACAGACATGCCCTAAGGGCATGTCTGTGTGCCACATGGCGCAAACGCCAGTTACAGGGGTGCAACAGGGTGTCAAAGTGACACCCTGTCCCCCTTAGCAATTCGGTATTTTTACAGATTCGGTAAATACCGAATCGTTATTTGCTATTGAATCCTATGGGCCTCAAGGCCCATAGGATTCAATAGCAAATACCGATTCGGTACTTACAGAATCGGTAAATACCGAATCTTACCGATTCGGTAAAAAATACAGATTTTTTACCTACATCTCATTTACAGATTCATAAATACCGAATCGGTAAAATTCGGTATTTATGAATCGGTAAATGAGATTTACCTACATCTGGGCCTAGATCTTTTACATACCTTACGGGCTTGCCTCACGGTGTCACATATTGAGGTATGGTGGTGGCATATGTAAGCAGTGATAGGAAAGATGGTCAAACTCCTGATTAACCAGTGCATACCCATACCAGCAATATGCAAATAAATCAGCCTTGGTCCTGTCAACAAACGGAACAGGCCATTCCTAACTGGCAATCACGGCCCCCAGGCCTGCAAATAAGACCAAAATAAAGCTTCAATATTGATTAGCCCCTTCTTTGGAATTATTGTTAGCAAAAGACTTATATTTAATTGATTAAAGCCCTTATTTTGTGCATTTGGCTGCTAGCGCGAGGACGGTGTATTAACCTGTGTAACCTGTGTAAAAACCTACTTCTTGCGGTACCCGCTCCGCGGGTCCCGCTGCGCCTGGGGTGGATTCTGGACCCCTGATCTTCACGTCGGTGTCTGGCGAAGGAGTGAGTCAGGCGGGGCTGCGAGTGAAAGCAGGCGCTGGAGCAGGACCACAGCTCCCAGGAGCGCTTGCTTGCCCAAATAGAGATCACCTGGGCCGCTCTCCCTGCCTGCTCCTCCCCCTCCTCTGGACTTTAAAACTCCTGTGTTCTGGACCTGCACCGGGACGCCCTTATTTTGTGCATTTGGCTGCTAGCGCGAGGACGGTGTATTAACCTGTGTAACCTGTCTAAAAACCTACTTCTTGCGGTACCCGCTCCGCGGGTCCCGCTGCGCCTGGGGTGGATTCTGGACCCCTGATCTTCACGTCGGTGTCTGGCGAAGGAGTGAGTCAGGCGGGGCTGCGAGTGAAAGCAGGCGCTGGAGCAGGACCACAGCTCCCAGGAGCGCTTGCTTGCCCAAATAGAGATCACCTGGGCCGCTCTCCCTGCCTGCTCCTCCCCCTCCTCTGGACTTTAAAACTCCTGTGTTCTGGACCTGCACCGGGACGCCCTTATTTTGTGCATTTGGCTGCTAGCGCGAGGACGGTGTATTAACCTGTGTAACCTGTGTAAAAACCTACTTCTTGCGGTACCCGCTCCGCGGGTCCCGCTGCGCCTGGGGTGGATTCTGGACCCCTGATCTTCACGTCGGTGTCTGGCGAAGGAGTGAGTCAGGCGGGGCTGCGAGTGAAAGCAGGCGCTGGAGCAGGACCACAGCTCCCAGGAGCGCTTGCTTGCCCAAATAGAGATCACCTGGGCCGCTCTCCCTGCCTGCTCCTCCCCCTCCTCTGGACTTTAAAACTCCTGTGTTCTGGACCTGCACCGGGACGCCCTTATTTTGTGCATTTGGCTGCTAGCGCGAGGACGGTGTATTAACCTGTGTAACCTGTGTAAAAACCTACTTCTTGCGGTACCCGCTCCGCGGGTCCCGCTGCGCCTGGGGTGGATTCTGGACCCCTGATCTTCACGTCGGTGTCTGGCGAAGGAGTGAGTCAGGCGGGGCTGCGAGTGAAAGCAGGCGCTGGAGCAGGACCACAGCTCCCAGGAGCGCTTGCTTGCCCAAATAGAGATCACCTGGGCCGCTCTCCCTGCCTGCTCCTCCCCCTCCTCTGGACTTTAAAACTCCTGTGTTCTGGACCTGCACCGGGACGCCCTTATTTTGTGCATTTGGCTGCTAGCGCGAGGACGGTGTATTAACCTGTGTAACCTGTGTAAAAACCTACTTCTTGCGGTACCCGCTCCGCGGGTCCCGCTGCGCCTGGGGTGGATTCTGGACCCCTGATCTTCACGTCGGTGTCTGGCGAAGGAGTGAGTCAGGCGGGGCTGCGAGTGAAAGCAGGCGCTGGAGCAGGACCACAGCTCCCAGGAGCGCTTGCTTGCCCAAATAGAGATCACCTGGGCCGCTCTCCCTGCCTGCTCCTCCCCCTCCCCTTCAGTTGCATATAATTGTCACCGACATTTCCGCTGCGCGGTAGCGCGCGGTAGCGCCGGGAGAAGCCCGGGACAAGGGCGGGACCGTCTGTGGCCGTCCGGGGCCGGACGAGGTTGGGTTGGGCCAAAAGTCCTGGTCCATTTAATTTTTTTAATTTTATATTATATTTAGATACTTTTGTCTAACTGTACCCAGAGGCTCTAACACTTACATATAATTATGGCCCTGAGATCAGGTAAACAACGATTGGTCCATATTCAAACCACACAGGGTGTTGTTTCAGGCCCCCTAGATGCTTTCATTACCAGAGCTACAGGAATATTAGAAAAAGAAATTCAACAGGTCGAGCATAGATTGTCCCTGGACTTAGTCACTGGGAAACGCTCCTCACTAGGTGCTCTGGCCTGTGCTAAAAGCCCATTAACCAATGCAGCGTTTAACTGTATCTCCATATCAAACACTGACATAATAGTTCATGAGGACGGGGTTGAAGCTATATCACATAAGCCACAAGAAAATATGGATTTGAACCCCGACTACAGTTCGACTAGTATAGAAGGGGATAGCGTAATTAGTGAGAATGATAAGTGTACTTCGCCAGGAAACCCGCAAGTACATATCCTTACCCTACCTAGTACTCCTGTCCCGTTACCTGTAACTCCTAAGCAGGCTTCACGAAAAAGAAAACACGTTTCAAGCCCACAGGGGGTCATGGAGCAGAAACAAATCAAACTAGATCTTGCAGATAGCTCCTCCCACTCCCAGTCTATTCAAGGACCCCCAGTAGTGTATTGTCCATCACTGGCTCACTCTGGGTCGTCAAACACATGTCCAACCTGTTTTAGCAGTGACGATGCCCTGTTGGCAAAAATGGAAGCAATGGTTAAATCTCTATTGCTTCCAGTTATTGAGAATACTAGGATAATGTCCGCTAAAATAGATGTTTTAGAAGCAGCTATTAATATTAATATGGACCTCTTACAAAATCTAATACCCACTGGTATAAAGCTGAGGGGCCCAAACCCAAATGGGGGAACAACTGTAAATACGGGGATAACCAAGATCAATCCAGTGGTGACACCAACTACTAATACAAACAAGAAACAACAAACGGGGATAAAAATACCACCTGTTAGTAGAGTCCCGGTCAAAGAAACACCGAAGGCCAAATATCCTTTGGCAGTCAATACTGTTCAGGGGAAAAAAGAACGAGGGAATGGTGCATCAAATCAGGGGGAAAACACCCCGGTTTACACCCCTGCATTGGGAAGGGATAATAAAACCCCATATACCGACAGGAATAAGAGGACTAATAATAGATCCACACGAAACCCATTGAGAGTTAATCTGCCCCCAGAAGCGTCACAATATACTATTGTACTAACAGGCGTGGCCCCCCTTAGAGAGGGTTCCAAAGAATCCCAAATGGATCTGCGAAATAAGGTCACATTTTGGCTGAATAAACATCGCCCACTTCCCCCTTCCTCCCCTACAGAAATCCTTTATGTAAGGAGAGTAGAATGGGTAGGAAAGGGCGAAAAAGATCTGGAAGGGGACTGTATTTTGGTTTCATTTAGAGATTACTGGGTGGTAGACAGAATCCAGAGGAAACCAAGATTCGCCCGTTTGGGTGACGTTCAGACCTTAAATCTTGGCTACTTCTATCCCTATATACACCAAACTCATAACATGAGTCACAACCCATGGAAAGTTAAAGGGGGAAGACACCGAGAGCCTGCAACACACCACCCCCAATATTATCCTCCACTCCACAACCAATTTGAGGCACTGTCAGACCTAGAATGGGTGGACTGACTATGTGCAACGACCCAGCTACCTAGTTCAGGATCTATGGAAGTTGAAGAAGTGTATACCCCTCCCACTCATATCCAACAACTAGCAAAGGAGCAACTGCTTACGCTCCATAATCCTAGGACGCAGAGGGAGCATGGGGGGACTAACATCACCACCTCTAATATAGAAGCCAATGGGCCAATTGGCACTGATTCACTGAGCCCCCATTCTTCTATCCCTGTTAGTAACAATCATGCAGAGATAGATCCACTAAACTCACATATGGTGTCTTGGAATGTTGCTGGAGCCAAGTCGCGCTTGGAATCGGAGGATTGGTTGGGGTTTATAGGCAATTATGAGGTTGTGTTGTTGCAGGAGACGTGGGCTACATCTCCATTTTATCTGGCTGGTTATTTAAACTTCTCTAAACCTGCTATAAAAGGTACAAAGGGGCGGGCATCTGGGGGATTAACCACATGGGTAAAACAGTCCTGGTGTTTCTCAGCTGCTGAATTGTATATAGATAATCCTGACATTCTGGCTATTAGGGTGAGCATAGCAGGGGGGCAGGACATGCTCATTATTAATATATATTCCAGAGGTCTCCCGGGTGGCCGAAGCCCCAGGTTGATTGGTGCTCTAGATACGCTACTAACGGGCTGGAATAAAGCCTCACTAATCATTATAGCAGGGGATATCAATTGTACGATTGAGCCATTGTATCTGCCGGAGGACAATTGGGGGTTTGAGGAAGACGCCACATGGATGATCCCCGAACTTTCCAACAAAATTCCAGTCAAAGCCACGGATGCAGCCCTGAACTGGACAGCTTTTTGTCTTACATGGGGACTTCGGGCAGTGAATGGACGCACCAAATCGGACATTGAAGCTAAACCCACTTTTGACAATGGTGCAAGGAAAAGTCGGATAGATTACATCTTTATAAAAATGGAATATTGGAGTATAGTTGATGACATGGAAATTAAAGTACGTCCAGAAAGTGACCATAATCCCTTGTCCTTGAAATTTAAAATGTCCGGTCAGATAGGCCTAGGAGAACCTGTTCAAAGGGGGCCTGGGGTTGTAACCTTGGCAAATGATCGGAGGAGAGTGAAGTGGTCACTAATTTCTAACGATGCAATGATACAGGCCGACATTGAAAATGTTGTTACTAACACCATAAAGAATATGAGGTCCGTTGCAGCTGAGCGGGGTCAGGGTGAATTAAATACGATGATGCGCCTACATGATGAATGTTTTTCTAAACTTAAAATGATTTTATCAAAGCCATGTAAGTTAAACAGCGGTCACTCGAATCCCCAAAGAGCAAAATGGTACAATAGAGAATGTAGAGAGGCCCATAGACATCTCATTGAGCAAGTTAAATCCAGAGATTCTGGTGCAGTTAAAGAGGCCAGGAAAAGGTATAAAAGGGTGCAATGGGTGGCAAAAAAGGATTGGGAAGATGAGTTCTGGTCAGATCTACTAGATGCCAGTAAATCAAATGACCAGACTAAATTCTGGGATATAGTTAAATGTGGAAAGGATGGTGAGTTTCGCACTCCGTCCAACCATGTATCCCCGGAAGACTGGACTAAATATTATTCTACCCAATTTTGCCCAGTAGCCGTAGACCCCTTACCCAGACCTTCTATGCTGACGGTAATAATCCCAAGTACTACGACCCTGTCTTTTACCGAAGCTGAAGTGGAGTATGCGCTAGGGTTAACAAAGAGGGGGAAGGCACCTGGGTTGGACCAAATCCCGGTAGACCTTTTCAAAGTAAACACCGGCCTTTGGGTACCCTATCTAACTAATATAGCCAATACCATAGCAGGAGGTGCTAGCATCCCCAATACCTGGAAAGGGGCGGAGATCATCCCCATACATAAAAAGGGTGATAGATCAAACCCTGGGAATTACCGCCCAATCAGTTTGATTGACTGTTTTCAAAAAGTGTTTGCTCGAATGATTCTGGTGAGGGTTCTGGGGTGGATGGAGCTTGAAGGAATATTGTCCCCATTACAGGCGGGCTTCAGATCTGGTATAAGTACCATTGACCAGGTCCTGAGGTTTTGTATGATCTTTTGGAAGACTGTCACACTTGGCGGTGGTACCCTTTTTGCCGCTTTTATCGACCTGAAATCGGCTTTTGATTTGGTGCCGAGGGAAAAATTATGGCGGGTATTAAGGGACCTAGGAATGCCGGGGGAACTAGTGGAAATTATTACTAGACTACACGAAGATAATTTCGCTAGGGTTAGATGGGGGACACAAGGGCAAGTTACGGACCCATTTCGAGTATCACGAGGAGTCCGCCAGGGGTGCGTTCTCGCACCCACCCTATTCTTACTCTTCATAGATCAGGTAGTGAAATTCTTCGGGACTTTCAATACAGATGCACCGTCCTTGGCGGGGACTAAATTCCCAATGTTGATCTTCGCGGACGACACCCTCCTCTTATCGAGGACGAGGGGGGGCCTGCAGAGAGCTCTAAACCACTTTGAGGAATTCTGTCACCAAAATGACCTCCAAATAAATGTAGGGAAAACTAAATTCATGGTTTTCTCTAGGAAAAAACCAATACGTAGTAGTGTCCAACTTAACGGGGTTAACCTGGATCAGGTTGACACGATGACGTATCTGGGGGTCACCCTGGACTACCGTTTGTCTTGGAAGCCACAAATAGAGACCCAGCAGCTAAAATTGGCCCAACTGACCGGTTGCCTCCTGCGAGAGCAAAAGAAATCTATTACCAAAAGGGTCGCCCCCGCATTACAAATTTATGATGTTAAAATTAATGCTGCAACACTCTATGGGGCTGAGTTATGGGGTTTTATGGATCTCTCGAGCTTGTATAAAACCCAGTGTAGGTTTCTTCGCAACTTAGTGGGGCTCCCCCAATCAACCCCACTGACCCCTCTTTGTCATGACATGGGTTGCCTGCCGATATCGGACATGGCAAGGTTTAGAGTAGTGTCCACCTGGAGGCGTTTGTGGACTACGGAGGAGTTGGCACTCTTTGCGAGGGAGCTAACTGAGGTGAAGGCAATTGGGCGCTCAGAGCGAATACCCTGGCTTCAATCGGTGAAAAAGAGCCTTTGTGATATGGGTCTTAGTCACCTATGGGTCTCGCCAAGTACTCACAATTTCCCCTCAAAAAAGGAATTTAAGAGTTTATTTTGGGCCTCAACACGCCACTCGTTGGCACGTGCATCAAGCTTTGATGATTTAACGGGGCGTTTCTTAAGATTCAAATTGGATCCGGTACGTGAGACATATTGGGATCTTATCTCCAGACCATTGGACAGAAAATTGTTCCACCAATTTCGGGTGGGTTCTTTACCTCTTAATTCCTTTACTTCATCCTGGTGCAATAATACTAACAATTGTTGTATTTGTTGCCCCGGGTGTAAAGAAACAGAGGGTCATTTCTTATTCGCCTGCCCCCAATATAGAGAACCCCGTCTAAAATGGCTAAAACCCATTTTTAAACGTACGAAATGCAAAAAATCCTCGGATGCAATATGGGCCCTAAAAACAAATACATCTGATTTCACTGTGATATGTTTGGCCAAATACTTAGGATGGGCATGGGTAATCAGGGCAAGAACGAATTCATCCGCCACATGATTAAATAATAGTGTGCAAATTGTTTAATACCTTCCAATTATTGTCAAATATATTTTTTAAGAATTGATAAAATTAATTTTTAAGAATTGTCAAAATGTAATGTCTTGTGTATTTCTAACAAGGTTTAATAACTTTTTAAAAAATTATGGTTTTTAAATAGAGTCTAGATTGTTGATGTTATATAGAAGCAACTACTTTATAATATTCTCTCTTATGTAGGGATGATGAAATTGTTTTAAATGACTGTTGAAAATCTGTCTTTTATGATTTTAATATCGAAATAAAGACATTAAAACCTGGAACCTGATTAAAGCCATGGGTTTAGGAACAAGGGAGGGCGAAGGGGATTCACCACCCCATCCCCAGATGTTTGAGTGGGGGATATAAACTTGACATGATTGAGTGGTTAGTTAGATTTATCACGTTTACAGAAGTGCCTCAGGGTAGGCAGACTAGTGGCAGTGACGTCTGTGTCTGTGTGTTTCCAGCTGCTACATTGAGAGGAGAGGAGGATTAGCTTATTCGCATAGGCAGGGGTTGCATTACGGGGAGCAGGTCAGAGCTTGCCTCCCACATCCAGTATCAAGTTCATATTTACTCTCCAAGTCGTAGTAAGAGCAAGGCAGCACTGTACATTTTCTCTTTTTTCAGTTCTTAGTTACAATTTAGTTGAATTGTTTTTATCCATCTTTGGCCAGAGTTCGATTAATGTGAGGAAACTACATTATTTTATTGTCATTGACTAAACTGTAGAAGTATAGGGAACAGGCTATAAAATCAACAAAACGTTCACTAAAAAAAGAATACTTTGCTTCGGCAGTAGTAAGTAAAGAACACCAGGAGCCAGGCGTGTAAATAAAAGTGCATTTGAAAACCTCCCTATGTTGTTACATCTCTGTTTCCACCTTATAAATAAGCACATATTAACAATTTACCAAATATAGAGAGCACTCGGGAAAAAAAACGCTGAACCACAAATGTCAGGTTAATATTTTCTGCTTTGGAAAAATGTTGAGCATGTGCCAAAATTATTTTAACAGAACTTGGATATTAACAAGGAAGCAGGTTCCCTCCTTGTAGTTATATATCTGCCTTACTTCCGAAAGTCAAATATGAGCATTTCAGTTAGTCCTGGCTTTCAACCAACAGAACATAGCTACATATATTAGAAAACATAAACTTCAAGCTCCAAGATGTATATTATCATTGGCTAAAAAGACTCGCTGACGGCGCCACACAGTGAATGTTACCATTTCACGGCCCCAAGAACACTATTCCTTGAATTTCCGAAATGAACCACACTTTTGCAAAGAAGGTGCTTCTGGTTGACTATAATGATGCCTTGGCAAAGTTATGCACTAAGACACTCTGCTTCATTACTAAGTTCAAAATTGAGGAACAGGAACACGGAGAAGCAACATCTTAATCTTGTTAAATTGTGTGCCATTGGGCAAATGATTGTGCACCTGTGACTTCGTTCTCTTCCCTACCACAAATATGAGTGTCTTAAAAGCAAATAATTTCTAAAGTGCGCTACATCAGGAAATGTATTCATGTGCAAAATAAGAGAACAATGTATGCTGAAGCATCACGAGTTTTCCAATTCTAGGTGGGAGTAATTCATCCAGTAATGTTTTTATTTTCTTATTATTGCAGTATTTCTTTTTTAGTTTACTACCGGACTGGATGAAACAAAATGCAAAGAATAAAACTGGACTGGAGCCGCTACTCATCCTGTTTTCGGGCAACTTGAGAGCTCTGAAGTCCATGATGGAGTGAATGTGTGTAACCCTCACAGTGACTAGCATTGGGACCACATTGTTAAGTCTGTAAGCAAGATCTTACAATATGAAATGTTTGCCTGAAAGAGTTACACATTTCATTGAAATTCACTATACCAGGATGAAAAGAGTGTGCATCCGTAGCAGTACATATCTAAACTGCCGTTACATGGTCTGGCATCTTACTCTAGCAAAACTTTTGAGAATTTTCTAAAATTCACATCAACCGTTGTGTCATTGCTTAGCTAAAACTACTCCAATCCTTCGCACTGACCCTTTAAGAAAAATCAATAATTTTAATGGCCGTGAGACTGGGGGTGCAAAACTATACCCCAAAATTTGGACACCCCAAAATTCACCTCATTCTGTTCTCCCACAGTTTACTAGATCAGAGACAGTGTTAAACATACGTTTCATGTGATAAAATGTCATCACGCTAAAGCACCTCCTCAAACATCAATTAGGAGAGTAGAACAGTCATTAAATATTGAGGTTGACTCAAGAATTGCATTCTAGATCAATGAAACGTTAAAGGGTTTTATAACAAAATTCAAAAAAATTGTTACTGAGTCAATTCCATGAAGAATCTCATAGGCAAAGTTATACGGGGGTATGTAAAACAAATCAGAAACATAATCTAAGTCTCATTGGGTAGCATAGCAAAAACATAAGAATTCAGGCAGCATTCCTAGCCACATAGGAAAGCTGGGGAAAATCTCTAGTTTAACCCCAAAACTAAGGGGTTCTTATACACATTTCCGCATAGCAAATTGGAGAAACTGCAACCTCATTGCGGTTTGATAGCAAATTAGAAAAACTGCAAAATTATTGTGGTGTGAGCAAAAGTATCATTTCTTTAGCAAATCAGAACAGAAAAATTATACACGTCATTACCTTAACACATAAGCACCATCCCATTTCTAAATAATGTATTCAACACCCTTTATGCTAATGTCGTCTGGAGATGTTCAAACAAATATGATACATTGAACAATAAAAACTTCCAGTGAATGAATAATGATCAGAGGAGAAGAGACCGTGAAAATGTTTACAAGTCATAGAGAACATTTAGAGAACAGGGAAAAGTTAATTCAAAGCAATGTATTTAGAACAGTGGAAATAAACTACTACACAGGAGCCTGTGTGGAGAGGATGTGTGAGGGGGACAGGAGTAAGTGTCAGAGATGTCATTAATATAGCCTTATAGCCCGCCGTAGCGGACTATACCGGCTATTAAAGGCCTGCTCCCGCGTTAAAGGTCTGAGACAAAGGAGAGGGACTTTAACAAGGGACCGGGACTTTAAAAGCCGGTATAGCCCTGCTACGAAGGGCTATAAGGCTATTAGAACATTCTGCCACTAGAAGGTAGAATGTTCTAACAAATAAAACAAAGGCCTCTCAAAGCTTGAGGGGATTTAAATCCCCTCGAACATTGGAATGTTGCTCTGTGGGCCTTTACTGGCCCGTAAAGGCATGGGGCACTCCATTGTCTACAATGGAGCTCCCAACATTCCAATGTTCTAATCTTGTTTAAAATGGATATTTATACAGACATGTGGCCTAAAACACATTAATACCTTCACTTCCATTTATATCATATAAAATGTGTTTCAAGTGCAAAACTAAATTAATTCAGCCTATATATGTAGGATCATTTGTAAAATAGCATATTGTTTGTCAATATTAGTGCACACAAATATTAACTTAAAAACAATACCACAAGACAGCACCGTATCCTGCAGTTGTATTGACCTACAAGTCTTAAGTCAAATCCCACCAGGCCACTGAGCTGTTCATCTGTCTGATTTATATGAATTGAAAAGGTTAAATTGGTTAACACTTCTTATTTACAGTGCTGTTTTATGTTCAATACTGTACTATGCTATTTTTAACAGTAATTACCTTACTTTTAACATTGTTGGGCTGCTGCAAATTGCCAGGGCCTACTTTTAGTGACAGCAGTATTCTGGCCTGCAGTCAGTGTGGGCCCCTTCATGTTGATGTCATTGGGGTGCTGGCCTACCTCCAAAATGTAGAATCTTTGGTCATAATGATAGCAAAGTTCTTCCTTGGTGCTACTGTTAGCACAGTCAGTTGTACACACCTGGTACTACAGTCAGTTCCAACATTTCTTCTTAATGAGGGGTTTTGGCTTGGCACTAACACTGGCAGTATATTTGTTAGCAAGGGAGAGAGGAGAATATTTGGATGGCAAAAGCGTAGGCGTATGGTGTATGAAGTGTTTGAGCACAAGAGGAAACAGAAGCGAACAATTGGTCCATACATGTTTTGTCCCCGGTGCACACAAAAAAGCTGTGACCACATGCTTTTGGGTAGCATGTTCATGGAAAGAGGAAGGGTGCAGTTACTGCTTCATGTGCATTGGCATGGTCTAAGTCACCCTAACCTGGACAATATAGCTTAGGATACAGACATCGGAGTGGGGACCCAGGTCCCAATCACCACTTTTACTCTGGTTACACCAAGCCTAGAGTTGCGACAATGATCAGTCTGTAGAGGAAGGCAGAGTTAGGCAGCTTGTTGCACATGACTTGGGAAGTGCAGCAGAGAGACAATGGTCATGAAAGCCTGTCTGAGATTTAGAACTGCTCCTTGATGCCAAGGTGTGCCCAATATCCAGAGGAGTGGGGTAACAACTGTGAGACCCAGACTTGCTCGTTGGTGCCAATGGATGTGTGACATCGAGAGGAGTGGGACAGAATCTAGGCAAGCCCTGGTAAAGTGAAATATCCAGCTGGTAGGATCCGAGGTGCCAAACCAGCAACAGAATGCCCTAACCTAACACCATGTTAGCCCGTCAACGCAGCAAGCCATGCCACAAACAATCACTAGGTCACAATGCCAGTGTTGGCACTTTTTACATTAAATAGACTGATTGAAGGATCGTGGCTATGTGTCAGTATATTTCACAGGAGGACCTTAAATAAATCGTTGAAATTACCCCAATACAAAAGACAATCCTCTCAAGACAATACACACAAGACAGGATTCAAAGAACAAACAAATACAATGGAGTTTGGCTAAAAATGAAGAAGTCATCACAAAAGGGGAAAAAATGCATTGGTTAATCAATTCAGAATATTCATAAAAACAAATGCATATAAAATCTAATTGGCTGCGGAAACTGAGCCATAATCAAACTAATAGCTAACACTAAATACAGTCCACTTCATGGCAAATAAGATTCAAGGAACATTTGTCGTAAGGACTGCTTGATGAGGTAGAAGAGCAGTGTGAACAAAATGTGGAAAACAGAGAAACATGGAGTCTGCTCTCTGAGAGGGACAGAAAGGAACCTGGCTTGTTACCCAAATAGTGGGCTTGTATACAATGTTAGACTAAGAAACTGTGCCGTCACCGTGACAAAGAAAGTAACATCTCACAGCCAATAGGTATATATTAAACACATCACATGGTATTATTGGGATTTTCCCTAAATCTAATTAATATCGTGTATTAAACCTTAAACAGAAAAGATAAAAATTGGAAATATAAACAACACCTCCGTTGCGCTGAAGGAAGTAACCTTCAATTGTATACAACTGTAAATTAGTTTTCAGCAGGGTATCAGGCACACAAAACATACATTTTTTAAATATTACATAGAAAGTAGGACCATTGAATCAAATAGATTTCTTAAATAAACAATGAATGCCACATCTGAGCTGCACAGTGCATTGGCAGAAAGGGGGTACCGAGAACCACTCGCGTTTGAAATCATTACATTTGAGGCTCTCTAGTATTGATTAAATCACAAGATTATTTATTGTGGAGTCCGCTCACACACCACCATCCTGCAGAGCATGAAGCCTTCATATCCCCTCAGACAAGCATAAGCAGCACGTCCATCAAAAGTGACACCCCGAAGAGGGAATAGAGATGATTATGTTAAATATCATTTTTGAATCCCCAACATCCTACCTCTTTCATTCACATCATGTTAGTGAGCATGATATTAAGCATTTCAATTAGAATGTCTTTTAATTGCCTGAGGACATACCTTCAAACTGCATTTTCGACTTTGTTTCATGGAAAAGTGTAAAATGTTAATTTTCCTACATATTAATAGTGATTTGAATGCATTTTGGGTTGGGCCCCTACTACTAATCCTCCAGACTCCAGACTCTTGCTTTCGCCCCAGAACTTTAGTGTCTATTAGGCTTATTTATCCAATCTAGGCTACCATCCTTTGAGAGGTGGCTAAAAAATATGGGTGAATGGCTGATGCCTGTAGAAGAGTTTAGGGCTAAAGAATACTTCAACAACAATTTGTGGTACGACTGGAATGTTTAGAGAGGGGTATCTTATAAACTAATTAAAGATGAGGGAAGAGGATCCTTGCCTGGTGAAGTGATGTGAACGAAGTTCCTTAAGGTCTGAGTAATGAACCATACATTCTATCCTTAATAAGGATACTGCCTATTCTGCAGAAGACAAACAATAATGTTTACTGACCTATATATGATTTACGTGGTCGCCAACTGCTGTTCCTCTTTTCCATGTTCAGGCACCAATAAAATTGGTATTTTTTTTTTTAATCTGCTGTAAACTCTATAAAGTATCATATAATATTTAATTTTTTTCTAAATTTTCAGTGAATATACTCTGTGCCAACATCACATGTCCGAAGATGCCCCAACTGAACTGTTCCAGTGATTCAGTTGCCAGTAAACCTCACATTCCTCCTGGGGAATGCTGCCCCACCATACCCAGCTTCTGCACCTGTAACTTTGATAAATGCAAACATCACTGCGACGAAAGCAACGCTAAAAAGGAAATGATTTTAAAGGGTGAGGGAGTTCCTGGGAAATGCTGTGATCATTTCGAATGTGTTTCAGGTAAGAATGCATTATCATATCTATGTGTGGAATCTTGTGCATCATTGCAGGAAGGTTCCATTCGAGAATGGAGGGAGGCTGTTGTACAGTGTCTGTTTTTGATGATTCAGTTAGTGTAGACTGTGGATGAGGGCTAAATCAACTTGGCTCTTGTCTATCTCTTCTCCGGGTGTCTTCTATTGCTCTTTTTGACACTGGTGACAAGAAGCCTGTGAGGAACACGTTGATGTACACAGATCAGAGGTGCTGAAGTCCTTCAGGCAAGCTGAGACATGTAGTTGAGTACAGGTCAAGGTGAGTTGGTGTGCTCACCTATGTGGAGTTACACAGACAAGGCAAAGCTGTGGAGGTGTCGTTTTGAGGTTGTGACCCAAGTGAAGCGGAAAAAGATACTTTTTTAAAAGCATTGAAGAGCAGTGGAATGCAGTGTTTTCACACAGCCACAGATATGAACTGACCGCTGGATGCCATGTGTTACGTTGATGGAGGAAAGGAATGGGTTAACAGCTTGAAGCTGCACCCGCCGCAATGTTAAAGATTGAGGATGTGACCGCCAGGGTGGCGGTCACATCCTAATTGCACAGGAGGGAACTCCGCAGGCAATGCGGAGGTTCCCTCCTACGCTATGGTGGCGGACGGACTCAGGTCCGTCCGCCATCATAATCGGCCCCTTTTTTATCTGGTCAGTGAATAAGGAATCGATTCCTCTTGGACTGTAAATGTGAACAAGTAAAAGAAGACTTATGGTTGAAAGGTGAACGGTCACTTTTTGAAGTGATTGTAATGTTAAAGGTCATAGAACACACAATTGAGTATAAAGAATTAAAGAAAATGATTTTCAGGAAAGAGTCTGTGAATGTAGTGGCTGTGCAAAAGTCAGAGGGTAAAATGGAGAGTGAGGCAAAGTTCATAGAGCAGCATTATAGATTTTGTCTGGCTGGAGATATGGCCAATAGAAAAGATTGTCTTGGAGGGAGAACAGCTGTGGAAGTTAAAGATGTGTGCGGTGAGATTTTGTTGCAGTTTGGAAATAAAAGTGGCAGTAATCCCTCAGATTGCATTGAGATGGAAGGTAGGAAAATTGAAATGATGTTTGATTCATGGTCCAGGATTAACAATCATTTCTGAGAACGAATACAGAGAAATGTTAAAAGATATAGTGTAAATGAGTTAAAAGGGCAAAAGGCTGTGATGTTATGGGGGGCAGGAAATCAAAACCGCAAAATATTTGAACACTTCTATGAAGTTCAGAGAGAAAAGTGTTGTTGGTAATTTTCATGTATCACGGAGGGGCGACATCAGTAGAAGGAGTAAGGGGTTTTCATTTACTCCAATGCCAGAGCATAAGTACATCAGCATGCAACTGTGAGGTCTGAAGAGCAGCTCTTATATATATATATATGACAAGTGTGATTGTTAGAAATCCTTTGTTCACAAATCAAGTTAAAGAATCGCATCAGGTCTATTGTTTTAAAAGTAAAGAGTTTAACTGTCAATGTTCATGATGCTGTCAAGAAAGAGTTCAACAAACTCTTGGATGATTGAACTGGTAGAAACAATGAAATGGTTGGTACAGACTGTGGTAACCAGAGGCCAACGGGGACAATCTTTTGTGCTTAAACCTAGCAGCCTATATCTTTCCAAAGGTCTTTGGGATTGATACAAGGGGACAAACAGGTTGTGAAATATTATCAGGATGATGTCTTGATGTTTGGTAAACCCTGATCATGATGAGATGGTTGCCAAGCTCTTAGTGAAATTTGAAGTGTATGGATGCACTCTAAAAGTGGACATACAATGTTTTGGGAAAAACAGATCAGTTACTTGGTACATACCATCTCAGAGCATGACGTCCTATAGAAGAAGATTTGAGTAGAAAGTAGTTATAATCATCTATAAGCAAAGAGAAATTTTTGCAGTTCCTTGATAAGCTTGAATTTAATAGTAGGTGTGTTGCCGGGATGTCTAAAAGATCTAGTACCATGGGAAATATACTTAATTAAATTGTGGGGTTCGAATGGAGCAAGGAATGTGAAAATGAGATCCAGCTGATAAAGAGGGATAAAGAGGGATCTAGAGAAAGCACCTCATCTCCAAGTGTTTCTTCCTGGCCGGTAATATGTGGTTATAATGAATACCTGCTCAAGTCAATTAGGGGAGGTTTTGATGAACCATCACATTTGCTTCAAGTTCACCAAGCAATTAAAAATGTAACTATTCTGTAATAGAGAAGGTGACTTTGATTGTCAATTGGGCTATCAACAAATGTAAGAACTTTTTTGTGGGGAGAGGAGTGCCCTGCGAAATGCTGGTGACATTCTCTTTCCAACTCACATTAGTATAAAACCAGTACAGCTCATCAAAAAAAGCAAGCATCCAAATGAGAATGCCAAACCTCCAAACGTATTAAGACCTTTCTGAATATGTAGCATAAATGCCCCTCACAATTCGATTTTCATACTTTTTATGACACATTTTGGATCTTAATGGCCACATCTCCTTGGAACATGATGAACCAATTGTAGCATGTCCCTGACCGTACACGTTAGATTTCCCTATGGTCTTACCCAGGCACAGATAAACCAAATTACCAGCTTGAACAGGGAAAACAGACAGGTGATGTCCCCATGTCTCCACTGAACTTACACAGAGAAAGTTTGAATTCAGAATTTAAAACATATAGAATATTAATTGTCACAGACACAGGGTTTTCACGAGTTCCTTTTTTGTTTTCTCCAACAGAGCACACACAAGAAATGTGAAGCATTATTGTATAAGGCTGTACTTGAGACCAGTCTAATGTATATGATATGTAAAAGTATTATTGCTATTAAAAAATAAATAAGCAGAGACTAAATATTACGAACTCAGACAGCATAGTACATGAAACAAATTGTCTTTTTCTCCGGCTAAAACCAAATAGCACTGAAAGGATTTTAATGCTGCAGAGTGCACAGTATTATTCGCATGTGCACCTGAATCCTGAAGTCCAACAAATGGGGTTAACTTAAAGGTTGTCCGGATGTCCTTAAACTGCAGCCTTGACAGAAAGACAATTTGCCTTGCAGCCAAAATATCCCCGTTCCCAGAAACTTTGAGAATACTGCATTTAGACCAATATCCAAAAGCATAGTGAGAATATATGAATGTAGTATGTAATGTCATGTGAAAGAAAACAATTTATCATTAAAGGCTCGGAAAATACCTTTTTTGCCTCTACATCTCAAAACAATCTCCAGAATATTTTCACGACAAATTCCTAAATCATATTAAGTTCATATTTCCATTATAAAACTCTTGTTTTCTTCTATGTACTTCAGAGCTGTGAAACTGCATACCATTAGGTTTGAGGATGGCATTGGTGTCTCCTAATAAAATTAGTGAACCTATCTGTTCTCTCAGTGTCAGGCCTTGTTATGTTCCATGTAAGTACCCTAATATAGGCCCGGGTAATATCATACACCTTCATCTACATTACCTCCTCTACCCTACACAGTAACAAGCCTTTTAGGATTTAACCTTTACCTAGTTCTAGTCCTGGGCGCAGAGGGAGGGTTTTTCCATGAACAATAGCGTCCTATAATTTCATCAATAGACTCACACAGTATGAATGAAAATTCATAAGGTTTGTTGAAAACCAGGCAGGGGCTACACCACCTGCATATTATATATGTACAAGGTTCATCCAATACGTCATCCTCAAATCCAATAATGGCTAATACAAGAAACAAGGGACAAAGGAACACTAGATACTTTCTGTACAAATACAGCACATCTTACTAGTGTTAGCTAGAGGAGATCGAGACTTCCCAGACAACACACTGACCAGAAACGCTGAGGCTCCTGCATGCAGACGCTTCAGCTGAAAATGGTCTGACACATCCCTCGTGGGGTGTCCAAATTGAGACCAGGACGGGGTCCCACACTCTCTCACTTCAGATAACGGGGTTAGACTAAATCCTAGAGAGATTCTTGGCTTTACACCTACTCGCATGCTAGGTACACTTAGGTATATCTAGATAGGCATCGTAGGAGTAAGAGCTTTCGTTTTATCATGCATTGTATATTCATGTATGTATTCATGATCATTGCAAGATAGTGGAACTGTACTATCCTTTTATAGTCACTGTACTGCTAATCATATATGTCTGTTACTATCTAACGGTTGCTGCAGCGCATCTATTTTACACTAGACGAACAACTGTGCAATACATTCTTATTGTAACACGCTGTTAGATTTGGGGGTCTCTAGTTGGCACAGGTAGGTACTTGTGACAAATAGGGACCCTTGCCTCTAGTGGTAAGTGCGACACACTCCTAAAATAACGCCTGCTCACCCCCATGGTAGCATGGCACAAGCAGACAGGCTTATCTCAGAGGCAGTGTGTGAAGCATTTGTAAACACATACAGTAACCCAGTGACAACACTACAGATGGACACCACACAGTTGTATATTAAAAATAAGTATTCTTTATATAGACTTAACACAAGACCACAAACGACAAAAATCCACAATACTGTACTTAAAATGGTAGAATTAGCTTAGTTCTCTTTAGATCTTAAAATGCAACACTTTGAGTCAATGTACCTTAAGATGCGACACAAAGGGCAACAAAAGTGTTGCAAGAAAGGTGATGCGGTAGTCCTTTACACGCAAGAAAGGTGATTCGCTGAAGATCTGGGGCAAAGAAACAAAGATGGCGCTTTCTCCTTGATGCAACACGCTTCCCGGTGATGCGGTGGCTTGTGCTGCGACGTTGATCCTCTTCTCCGGCGATGCGAGATGATTGACACGATGCAAGCCGCGGCAGGGACTGCGACACGCTTCCCAGTGATGCGGTGGTGATGGAGCGGTAATTTCTTCTGGTAGTTTCTCAATGCAAAACCCTCATGCTACCTCTAATTTACCGCTCAAAAGGTGTTGGGCCCTTCACACCATGTATTACCTTCAGGAGATTTAAATAAACCTGAACAGTCAAAAATGCAATTTATTATTTCAAGCCAATAAAGAGAGTTGTTGAGTATTTAAAGGGTTTTATTTTCTAGTCAAAAGTTAATTTTTCTCTGACCCTTTATTCATTAGTAAAATATCAATCAGGTTACAGAATTTGGAGAACAGGAGAAATAGCATTAATAAAGAACACATTACAGTCTGCATATAACCATAACATGTAGGGAAGAAAATGTGGCGCAAAATATCAGTCAAAATTCTTAAAGAGTTTCTAAGAAAATAGTCTTGCAAAGCTAATCAATAATTAAATAGTTGGCAAAAATCTCCCATAAAGAGAAATAAATGCATAAGACAAATAAAGCTTTTCAGACCTAATTAATTAGTCAAAGCATAAACTTAAAGTTTAGCATCTAAATCTAAAGAGCCTTTCTATCTGTTGCTGCTCTGTGCATCTCTGTATCTAAAGAGCAAAACAAGGAGGGAGACAGCCCGCCCTTCACCAGACCTCAAAGGAATGTGGCCTGCAGTGCCAAAATATGACGTGGAAGCAAGAAACCTCCCCCTAACTCTCCTCGGACGCCCATGCACCCGTGACGATCTCGTACCTAACCCATAGGATGTCTGGCCTAATCTGTTCCTTCTCTCAAGAGCTCACACACCCCCCTAATGAGCCTAGAAGCCAGCTGAGCTGAGAAAGCCAGCCCCCATCCAGAGAGGACATTATTTTATACTCTAATTATTGGCAGACTACACAAAGATGTAGCATCTTTCAGGAGAACCTGTACGTGATTGGTCAGTCATGATGGCATGAGTTCTCACTACCCTGACTCATTCTAAAAACCTGACTTTACCAGTTTTAACAAAAGAAGCGCAAATGATTTAATACATTTATAAACGTTTGCAACATTTACTAGGAAAAATGTTTCATTCTAATTCATCCTTCCTTCCTTCCACACGGTAGTCAGATGGACACTTTTAACTAACACTGGTACATTGGCAGAATCACAAGAATGTACAGTTCAAGATGTCCTTGACTCCTTTAGGAAAGCTGGTACAGTCTGCGCATGCTCTCTTCTCTTTTAATGCAAGCCATAGCCTTGCTGGATTCACAGGCAGCCATTTAATTGTAGGCCCCAAAAATAAAACAAACACAAAGATAATATTAATTTCATGTAAATCAGCCCATTATGTTTCCCAACTCCATACTAATACCCCTTATAAATGTTTACCTAGCCAAGCTATTAGTTTCAAGCAGCTTTTCTATTATTTATGACAACATGCAAAAATGTGCAATGTGCAAAATAGCATTTTCATGCTGTAGTGTAAATTTTAAAAGCACACACAGTTACTATAGCGCACACAGTTAATGCAGCACACACACCAACATGCTTTAATGTTTTAGATAGCTTTTCATGCAAAAAAGCATTTAGTCCCTGTGTAGTGTTTGGTGCATTATTAATTCACACACATTATAAAAAGAGGTGTTATTAACTGAAAATATTTATCAAAATATGCAACAAGTCCAAGTCTTTTAAGACAGAAATAGTGGATTTAGATTACAAGGGATAAGCTGGGAAGAGAGAAACACATTCTATTAATCTTCAAAGCTAAAAAGGCCTCTTTTCTCTACATTGCAAAAAACACATGTTAATTAAGCAAAAGCATTTTCAGACTGAATAGGCCTCACTTTCATGTTTTTCATGTGCCATGTTTTTAACCTGCACCAAAATGTGCGTGGCAATTTAAATGCAGTCTGTCTGAAGCACAAAAAAATAAAACAATGCCTGACTGCAGATGAAATCTGCTCCATCAGTGGCGTCTGCTGCGACGTCGATCCTCTCCCCTGGCGATGCGAGTTGCTTCCTCAACGATGTGAGCCGCGACAGGCCCTGCGACACTCTTCCCGGTGATGCGGCGGCATCTGCTGCGACGTCGATCCTCTTCTCCGGCGATGCCTGCGACACGCTTCTCGGAGATGCGGCGGCATCTGATGCGACGTCGATCCTCTTCTCCTGGGACACGCTTCCCGGTGATGCGGCAGCGTCTGCTGTGATGTCGATCCTCTCCTCCGGCGATGTGAGGCGCTTTGTGTTGTGAAGATGCAGCGGCAGTTCGGTGACACGCTTCTTGATCTTGAATCGTGCTTCCAGCTCCTTGCGGCACGCAAGTCCTCTAAAAGTCCAGCACAATTGCAGGCACTTCAAAATAACTCTTGGGGAGCTGGTGGGTGAAGTCTGTTGTCCCTGAGATTTCAGCAGGGGGCCAGCTCTGTTTTCAAGCCCTTGGAGATCCTTACACAAGTTGATGAAAGTACACACAAAGTTCCTCTCTCCTTTCTTTGGCTGTCAGGCAACCACTGCAGGCCAATGCCTCAAGCAGCACTTCAGCTTAGGGATAGTCTCTCCTCAGTCTCTCTGGTTCCACTCCTCAACAAAGGTTTCTTCTTATTGTCCCAAAAGTGATCTAATTCTCTGGGGGTTGGGACCCCTCTTTTATACCCAGTTTCTCTTTGTTCTCTGAAGGCAGAGAGGCCTTTGCCAAGTCCAAACCAGTTCTGGTCAGTCCTGGAGCACTCTGTTTACATAACTCCTTCTTTCCTTTCACGGTGCAGGGCAGAGACATCAGATGCACCACAGGAGGTGGAGCCAGCATTGTGGAGGGAAGGCACAGCCCTATTCAGGTCCCAGGTGCAACTCCTCCCTCACATCTAGATGCAGTTCTCTCTATTCACCACTGGGCTGACTCACCCTGCCTCCTGGAACCCCCCAGCCTCTGTCACTCAAACTCCAGACAAGGAATACACAACCTAGCAGAGGCAGGCTTGGATAGTTAGACAAGAAAATACCTACCTTCTAAAAGTGGTATTTTCAAACACAGAATGTTAAAACCAACTTCACTAAAATATGAATATTACCATTCTGAGTTCAGGCATACTAAACTCGAATTTCTACCATGTTCCCTGAGTCAGTTAGGATTATAAAATGTAATAATCTAACTGCCCATACTGGAATATGGGGAATAGGTAGCCTTGCAATAGTGAAAAAAGAAAATGGCTGTAATTCACTATTAGAACATGCCACACACATCAGAGCTTGTCCTACCTTATACTTACAATGCACCCTGCCCTTGGGCCTACCATAGGGGTGTCTGATATGAAGAAAAGGGAAGGTTTTAGGGACTGGCAAGTGGGTGCACTTGCTCAGTCAACATGCTTCTTCTGTGGGTGGCACAATCAGTGCTGCAAGCCCACCAGCAGCACTTGGTTTACAAGCCCTGGGCACTCCTGGTGCACTGTACTAGGGTCTGACAGGTAAACCAAACCAGCCAATCATGGAATCACTAATCCATACATCAATTTATAATAGGGCGAGCATATGCACTTTAGCACTGATCAGCAGTGGTAAAGTGCCTAGAGTCATAAAACCAACAAAAACTGCTCAGACAAAATACAGGAGGAAGGCAAAAAGTTCAGGGATGACCCTGCAAAAAGGGCCAAGTCCAACACAACCCCTTTCCAGTCAAAACGCAGTGTAGACCAATCACTACCTTGATGGGCTTCCCTGTTTTGGGCGATAGAACATGGACCTGGCCCGCAACAGCAGGGGCGTATTCCAGTTCTACGCCATTCTGAACCCATTTAAATTCCTCTGCCCATACTCTCAGGGCCCACCATGCTAAACCATGTGGAACCCTTCTCCTGACCTGTGGACACCATCTGTGCAGCACCTAACCCTAGCTTGCTCACAGGTGTGTGCCAACAGATAGACAGCAAGCCACAGTGGCCTCTGACAGTAGTCGGTGATGATACCCGGGCCTTATGCCTCTCAGGGTTCTCAAACCTCTGTGGCGTTAGAGAGCGGGGGGCAGTAACCCCAGGTGCTTGGCACCCTTTGTCTACTCTCCCTCCTGTCAGGTCAAGTATGACATCCTGACACTGACCCACCAGCCCCAGGCCTGTACCCGGTGGCTGGACCAGTGTCTGTGGTGGGCTCTCCCACACCCGGTCCTCCTCCCTGGGGCATTGTACCCTCCCACCTGGAGCGGTACCCCCTTCCAGAATTGTCAGGGTGCCTGTAGCAGGTGTCCTGCACAACTCACCCACCAGTTTAGGGGTTCTCTCCTGCAACTGGGCTTCCAGGTCAGGGGGGACACCCTGAACCTGGCCCGCCAACCTAGGGTCTAAACTCTCGGGCTGCACCGTGGTCAGAGGTGAGGACTCACTCCCTCTGCACCCCCTTTCAGAGCACTGCACCCTCCCAACTAGAGTGGTACCCCTAGAAGCGACATGGGTCAGGACACTGATTACAATTGTCCCACCCTCCAGGTCGTAAAACACCTGAACCTGGCTCTCCAATCCAGGGACCAACCCCTGCGGTGGAACACTCGCCTGGCACACCAGGACTTCCTTGGGAGCATATATGCCCCCTTTGAGGGTGACACATAACTCATGCGTCGTGTGGCAGTCTGCCTAGCACAGATCTCCCGACCCCTATCCATCTGACAGTGCGTGAAGATACCCCAGGACAGAAGTGGTGTCACCATGGTCATTCACTGGTGACGCAGCCCTTCTGGCTGGTCCCTGACCCACGGGTTCTTCCACTGGGGTCTCTTTGCCCCTCTCACCCTTCATCTGGTCTTTTGCACCCTCCACTTAGGAGCGGCACGGCCAGACACCAGAACTGATGGAGGCCTGCTTACAGACACTCACAGTTCACCAGACACTAGGGGATCCCCCTCAAAGGGCGTCCCATCAGGACAGCCTAGGCTCCCCACCTGGTGTTCCCTTAAAGAACCATCCAGGCTCTGAGACTGGGTTTCGCAGACCCACACTGACTCCTTCTCCACTTAGACAGGACGTGAGCCCCTACACCCCTCCCACAACGGGACCTAGCTGGGCTACTCTGAACCACTAGACACACATTTACAGGCTGCTTCTGTGGCTGGCACAATCAGTGCTGCAAGCCCACCAGCAGCACTTGGTTTACAAGCCCTGGGCACTCGTGGTGCACTGTACTATGGTCTGACAGGTAAACCAAACCAGCCAATCATGGAATCACTACTCCATACATAAATCTTTATAAAGTGCACTTTAGCACTGATCAGCAGTGGTAAAGTGCCCAGAGTCATAAAACCAACAAAAACTAGTCAGACAAAAAACAGGTGGAAGGCAAAAAAGGATGACCCTGCAAAAAAGGCCAAGTCCAACACACGCCCAACTGTTTTTTCTGTGTAACTCTCTGAGACCGAATATGTGAGCACGAGTGACTGAGATAAAGGTAGTACATTGTTTCCACATTTCTGAGGGATCAGGGTTGTCATGTTCTAAGATTGCCAGAAACTATTCTCTCCCCGATAAGAGGAGATTCTAGTGGCACTGTGAGCTAGTTAATGCAAACAGGTGGGGGTGCTCGGAACCAGTCAGCCACCAAACCCACAGTTTAAGTTATCTGAACGCGCAGATTCTGTATAGGTTATATAGGAACTACATGACCTGGCCCAAATGAGGAAACATCCTTTACAACGCTGTGTTTACACCGCGGGGCCTTTACGACGCAGCCATCACAACGCAAGTCGTTACTACTACTTGCGCTGGATGGCGCTCTTGCTCAAGGAATAGTTTAATTGTCTATTCCAACCCCTTCCCTACTGTTACGTGGGCTGGAGTTGGAATAGAAAATTAAAATAATCCACAATCCAGCGGCCTCCAACGCAAGTCCTTGTAACGACTTGCAATGTGATAACTGCGTTGTAATGACAGCGCGGTGTAAACACTGCGTCGTAATTACATACATCCAACCAATGTTGGTTGCGTACTTATTTAACAGTAGAATCTGAGTAGTTCAGTCGTGCTGTTCTCAGAGACTCCTACTCACAAAACGCCGGAGAAGTCTAGAGTGGGTGGGCACAAACTCCGCCACAGCTGAGTAGGCGAAATATTCTATGTATTGGCTGCTGGTTAATCAAGCTTGAAGGACACGTTGTTCTTAAATTGTGCAAAACACCTTATCTTAGTTATTCTGTGTTCTAAACACAAATGACTAACCAAGGAGGCGACTTAGACCTGCTGACACAAGTACTTCCTCACTCAGACGAGGAGGAAGATCTGAATGGAATAAGATTTCATCCAAATATTAGACACACACTCACCCTTATACTACTTAAACACGGTTTAACAGCCAGAGGTGGCATAGTAGTATTCGTGATAGAGACACATGAAGATTCCCAAACAGAGGTATTATATTCATGGGTTACATTCCCAGCAGCAAATGCAACAACAAAAATGTTTCATTATTACACATATGATGACATACCAGTGGAATACATTCCGTACGAGGACATTGAAGTTTCACTAACGTGCCAGGAACATGAATACTTGTTTAAAGGCGCCCTCCCCCTAAAAGAAGAAGAGTAAGGCTCGGTCCGTTAAGAAGACCAGGAGCAAGATGGCTGATACTAGCAGCCTACACACCACATCCTGACATTGACACAATGCCACAAGATGAATTACTCGAACAACACAAAGAGTTGATAAAAGAAGAGCGTACAAAGTCCAGGTACAAGCAGCACACTCAAGACTATACTTCCAAAAAAGAAGAAAAGCCAAAATCAAAACCTCAGTTTAAAAAGAAGGAAGTTGCAGGGCTGAAGATCAGACATGCCCAGAATTCTGAGGACACAACTTTTGAACGGGGAATGGGCTCAGACAATGCTAGACAGTTCCCGGTGGTGTGATTATCACTGAGGTGAACACTGTTTGTTCGTGTCACCCAAGGAATTTAGAAAGACCGTGTGATTCAAGCCACGCTTCTTTGGATACTTCCCTTATTCAAGTGGACACATTGTATATATAAGTACCTGGGCAAAGATAGTGATTCCCGCCCCACCCCTGTGGGTGGTCTTGTGGACTAGCCGCTATTCCGGCCCTAGGCTTGGCCAGGGCCCTCAAGATTAGAGTACCCATGTCCTGATGAAGCCTACATCATCTGGCTGAAACGCGACCGCGACTGCGTCGACACCTTTTGTTTTGAATGGAGTCCCCTGTTACAACTTAAGAAAGATTTGATTTTTGTCTGATATGCACCTATACAAATAGAGATTGGGTTGATGTTCTAACCCCCTGGTGCTTTTCTTTTGGGACTACCACTTTGTTGTGCACTCCAGTGTAAATCAAGAGGAGGCACTTACTTTAATTGGTGTATATATATTCTTATATATCTTTTGAATTTAGGGTACAGATAAATGTTTGTTTATATTGTAAATGTTTTGTATATTTGTATATGATGTATATGTGATATTTTGTATATAGATTGTTGGTTGTTGTGCCTCCCTAGATGTCCGCTCATTTGTGTGTATATGAATTAACCTATATATTTTTCCAATGTTTAATTTGTGACTCACAAGATAATTAGATGTTTCTTGTTTGAAAATTAAAAAAGGATTGATCCCTTCAGTACCCTTTGTTGCTACTTTTTCATCCTTGGATGTCTCCTGCTCAGGTATGGGAGGGTTAAGTGGGCAGAACCCCTAACCATTTTTTGCTAGTCAATGCTAGACAGTGTGGCAGAAGGAACAATAGCTCACTAGAACCTCTGAATTTCTGGTGACAGCCGACTTGAATGATTACATCATGGTGAAAACTCCAGATACAAGGGTAAGCGTCCCACATACGTTACGTGAAATAACACTCCAAATGGAGGGGGTCAAGCCTAGGAAAGTTAAAGGTCTCTTTTGGGAGAACCTGCCATCTGGTTATGACATCGTATTAGCTGAACAAGAGTGGCCGACAGCATTCGTTATGGAGTGTCCTAGGGAATAAAATATAATTTTTCCAACCTTCTTCAACCTCGTTCCTATTCATATTAAGCACACATAAGCACGGGAGTGGGCTGTTGCCCTAGCTCCAGCAATATACAAAAATCATGCCGGATGGGATGAGGATTCAACGCACCTTGTGATCCTGTTAAAAGTCTCACCAAATGCACAGAGACAATATCCAATAAAGCAAGAAGCTAAAAAACAGGTCAGGAAGATCTTAGATCAACTTGAATATTAAGGCGTCTTTGAAACATGTACCTCACCAATGACCAATCCTTTGTTTCCCGTAATTAAACTGGACAACTCATATTGTCTAGTTTTAGATTACAGACATTTAAACACATGCACAAAGACATTCGCCGTCCAAAATGCACACTGTGCCACATTAATGAATAACATTGTGCGGAAGAAATACAAAACTTCACTTGATATCTCAAATAGATTTTTCTGCCAAAATATAGCGCCTGAAAGCAGGTATTTGACCGCATTCTCAGCGTTGGAGTCCCAGCGACAATTTTGTCATCTCCCTCAAGGGTATAAGAGCAGCCCGGGGGTATTTTCAGCAAGAGTAACATGGGCCCACATGCACAGTTCCTCCTCGTCTGCCTGCTACTGACTCCTTCCTTCACTCCCTCCTACGAATTATTGCAACATTATTTATGTGTACTGTATCTTTCTATGCTCTTGCAACTTATGTAACTTTTAACGTAACAATCCTAAATGTAAAGAGCTCTGATACCCTCTTGGGTCAAGTTTGCGCCATATAAAACTTTATAAATAAATAAATACATAAATAAATAAAAAAAATGCGTTTGCAATTCCATAATAGCGGAAATTAAGGAATCACTATTAGGAAATCGCGTAAGCGAATACATCAATGAAATCGGTAAATATTTGCGATTCGGTAAAAATCGCAAATATCATTACTGATTCTGTGTTTTCCGAATCTGTAATTGCAAATTCACAATTACCGATTGGGAAATAGCGATTTACCCATATTGCAGCATTGTGATGACATCACAAACCAGGAAGTCTTTCACTGATTCACCACAACTGTACACAGGGAGAGGGGGAGGAGGAGGAAGACTGGTGGAGCACACCCTGGAGGAAGTGTTGCTGAACAGGAGCTGTGAAACAAATACACAGTGGCCACTGAAAAGGAACAACAAAAAGGAGAAGGCAGGGAGAGAAAAATCAAGTTCAGTGACAAGGAACTTGAAATCCTCACTGAGGAAGTTGTCCAGAGACATGACCAGCTGTTTGGGGAACAATCCCTGCATGTGGCAGAGTCAATGAAGAGGAAGATTTGGCTTGGGATACAAGCCAAGGTAAATGCTGTGGGGGTGACACACCGTGACATACCTAACCTGCACAAGAGATGCTATGACCTTCGCAGCCAGGCCAAAGAGAGGGTGGCAGACAAGCTAGCCGCAGCTAAGAACACAGGAGGGGACCATCTAGCGACCGCCCTAACACCCCACTGGAGGACATGGTGGAATCTACTTTGCAGCCAGAGTCAGATGTTGGTGTGACACAGATCGACACCTCAGGACATGCGGGCACATCCAAAGGTAAGAGCAGAGCTAAACATGTTTGTAAGTCAAATGTAATCACAAACTGCCCAAATGCATACCCTGGGTAGATTAGCACACCTGGGTCCAGTCCACCTTTTACTTGCAACACCCTAATGCATTCTGGGAGTTGTATGCAGACAAATGTAAGGGCAAGGCATGGAGGGACAAAGCACTAGTGCAGCAGAGTACAGCAAGGAAGTGACAACAGTAGACTTTAAACATGACAGAAGTAGATTTAATATAACTGCGCAGGCGCAATGTTACAAACAAGTGCAAATAAAAAACGAACTGAACCTGCACTGTTCCAATCACAGATGCAGTGCAGGGCAGTGATGTGGCTGACGCCCACAAGTCAGAGGGATAGATGGAACAGCATGATGAGAGACAAGAAATGCCAGCCTCCTCACCCATACCTGCTCCCACTCACTGCAGGAGAAGAGTAAAACCACTCCCTGATTTGGAGAGTGATGAGGACAGCAACACAGGATCCCACACACAGCAGCCTGCACATACCCCACCATCACCAACACCAGAGCCAACAATGCGGTGCTGTTCGGTGCAGTTCTGCAGGCGAAGGCCCAGGGCAATCCCCATGCCTGCTGATGACGATGGCCAATTCACTGCAAGTGTCCTGGTGTCCCAGATGCTGAGGGTCCAGCGCCTGCAAGGGAAGAATATCCGTCACATACAGGGTCAACTGGGAAAAATGTCAAAACACATTGGTGGCATTCATGACTGCCTGAGGGAGCTTACTACTGCAGTAGTGGAAGGGCACAGGGCGAACAATGAGAGACTAGAACATGTTGCGACTGCCATTGCGGATATGTGCAGGGTCATTCAGGCAGAGCATGTTACAACTGGCAGGAGGCATCAGACTTCCATGGTACGCATGCAAAGTTACACCAGGGCCATCAATAGGCTGAGTCACACCACAGCTCAGCTTTCAAGACGAGCAGTCAGCATGCAGGTGGGGATGGCCCACTGCTGCAGGAATGTTGCCAGGGGCCTCATCCAGGTCACTACTGCTGTGGAAGGACTACAGACTGCAGCAGATAGTGGAAGCCTCATGCGTGCAGGGGGACAGTAAGGAGGGCTCCAGCCTGAGCAGCCTACTGGTACCTGTGTCACAAGACAGGAGGCGAGGTACCAGGAGTCAAGCCGGCACGAAGGGTTCAATGACGGGGGTAGCAGAGCCTACAAACAGGGCCACAGGAGTGCGTGGCAGCAGAAAGTAGTGAATTGGAACTGTACCAATCTTGTTACGTAACCAGATATATGACTCCCTTAAACACTGATGTTGTAGTGCCAAGAGAATGACTTTTGAATTGTCGGCATCCACACTGCACGTGTCTGACAATGGTATGTGTGCATCAACACAACTACCCACCTAACAAAATAAGCCTTGACAAAAAAACTGTGTTGTGCCTTAATTACTCACCTTAGAAGTAATGTTGCGTGATTTCTTTCAGTCTCCACCTCCCCTCTCCTGCATTTGGACAGCGTGGTGCTTGGTGTGGTTGTCTTGGCTGGATGTCTAGTTCTGGCTTGCTATCAGAGTCTTCCAGGGAAATGTCCCTATTGGTGGCAACGTTGTGCAACGTAGCACATGTAGAGATGATTTTACAGCATGTCTCCAGCCTATACTGTAAAGCCCCACCGGTTTTGTGGAGGATGCGAAACCTGGATTGGAGTACACCAAATGTCCTCTCAATCACATTGAGTGTAGCAATGTGTGCATGATTGTATCGCGGCTCCCTTCGTGTTGTAGGATTCAGCTAGGGAGTGAGGATGAAAGACCTCACAGCATATGCACTGTCACCTACAGAATGTGAAAAATAGACATACATTAGGTACTGCTATGTGTCACCAAGGCGGACAGATGTGCAAGACAGTATTACATCTGTTTACCCAGCAAATAGCCTTCTCAAAATTCACCCGCCAGCAGACGTCTGTGTATGCCACTATGCCTGAAGATGTAGGAGTCATGTGCACTGCAAGGGTAACTTGCCACTATGTCTGTGATTATTGTTTTTGAATTGTAGATTACTTGGATGTTCAGTGAATGGTATGATTTGCAGTTCCGGTAGATATGTTCATTCATTGAGGGGAAACATATGGGTACATGCGTCCCATCAATACAACCAGGACATGTTGAAATTGTGCAACCTGATAAAAATCTCATTGGGTTTGCAGCATTCCTGTGGTGTTGTGGGGAATCTAATGTGGTAGTGTATCCTCTGCAACATGGCATTTAGGAAAGCCTTGAAAAAGCGCGATAGGGCACTTTGAGACACACCACCAGCTGTTGCAATTACTCCCTGGAAGGTCCCTGAAGCTAGGAGATGCAGTGAGCATAGGACCTGCACATGGGTAGGGATGGCATGTGTCCTGCGAGTCTGACTCTGCAGTATTGGGTCTAACTCAGCAATGAGATCTAAGATTGTGGCAGTATTCAGCCTGTGTTTATCATATATCTCTTCCTCCGTCTGCCCTAGCAAAGTGACGCGCACTCTGAAAATTCTCTGCTGAATCCTCCTTCTCTGTGCTGTTGCTCTTAGCCTCATTCTCCTCACTATGACGTAGAGCGCTGCCATTGTGAGACACTCTGATGCATTCTGGGACTGTTTAAGTAGTTTGCTAATGATTTACACCTGATTTGTTGTATGTGAAATTTTTACCACCTAATAAGATTACTTCTTATTTAGGAGATGCAATTTACGATTCTTGCATGATTCTATATTAGTGAATTCTTATTGCATATGAGTTGGCGATTTCTTATTTGTGATTCCGTAATACAGAATCGCTATTACAGATTCGGAGATTAAGAAATCGCAAATCTTGCGAAAAGTAAGGTTTTCTGCGAATTTGCTACATGCATTGAAAGTAGCTGTTTTGCAATCGCAAACAGCATTTTTATGCGATTTGCAACATTTGCGATCGCAAATTAGCTTGATGCATGTGGGACTGAGTTACTCCAAAATTTTTATGACGAAGCATTGTCTTATGTTGATGATATTTATCTGATGGACGACGACTTAGAAAGGCACTTGACCAGGGTGAACAACATAATTATGGGATTCGCCTCTGAGGGCTACAAATTTAATATAAAAAAATCAAAAATTGCCCACCTCAATGTCCTGTTTTTAGGATATGAGGTGTCAGGTGAAAGGAAAAGTCTGGCTGCAAATTTTTTTGAAAAGTGTGCGCTGCTCCAACCTCCAAAATCATTAAAAAAGGTACAATCAATACTGGGGTTTCTATATTTCGGCAGAACATACATTTTGGATTACGCAGAAAGAGTAAAACCTTTCTACGACTTAATAAAACCTGACTTTTCAGATAGACAATGGAGACAGGAACACACAAACATCCTACGTTCACTACAAGAAGACATGATAGCTTCAAAGCACTTACAGACGCGGGTAAACATACGCACCTTAGTGATCCATGTAATAGCGGGTCAATGCGGGTACACCTACTTAACCTTCTATGAAGGCGAAACAGTATCAATCGCTTACGAATCACACCTGTACACAGACACAGAAATGTGTTTCACTTCATCAGACAGAATTCTGACCGCTGTAGCATGAGAAAGAGCACTGGTTCAGGGAAAACGCATAATTGTTGCAAAACCGGTACCAGCTTTAGAAGCTGCTACAAAGGCCAGCATTCCAAATGCAAAAGCCTTACATCGGAGATGGATACAATGGGCTAATTCTCTTACTGCAACGGATGTTGAATACAGATTAGATCCAAGTCTACAACCACAATCATTCCTGAAATACAAACAACAATACCCTCTACCAAATAAAATATTGCATCTAGATCAGTATGAATATATAATTTACACTGACGGATCTGCTCAGCTGGCCATAGGGAGTAAGCAGCAATACAGTGTGGCATGCGCAATCGTTAAAGGTCGTATGCAGGATGAAAAGTTCTATCCTAGTTGCAAAAAACACAATCTTTGGTGGACTGTGCGGCACAGCTGGCAGAATTAAAAGCTCTGATACTGGCACTGGTGAATACGGATCACAAATTCCCCCCACTGATAGTGTGTGATTCTTTTTACTGTGTGCAATCGATCAATGAATATTTACATCATTGGGAACAGAACGGGTTCAAAGACACAAAAGGTGGCTCAATTAAGCATAAAAAGCTATGGGAACAGGTAGTTGAGTTGAGAAACAAACTACCACGGGCTCATGTGATTCATACACTGAGTCATCAACGTGATGGCATTCACGTTGAAGGGAATTCATTGCCTGATGAAACCGCGAAGGGTGCAGTACGCACAGATTCCATAGCTGCAATCACTTGTTCAAAAACGAGGATAGACCGTGAGATTATGATTGCTGTCATTGCTTCACACAAGGGCAGCTCAGCAGTACCAAAGACATTTCCACTCAAGTTCTCCTCAAGTTAGATGCAAACAACATTCCATTTGCTCAGATTCCTGGAGTGGGGGATAGAGTAATACTAAATATGGAACATAGAAGAGGTTTGGTTGTTGCAGCACACCAGAGTTTGGCTCTGTGCATACAGGTGTTACAGTGACTATTTCATTATTGAAACAGAGCTATTGGTGGCCAGGTCTAACAAAGCAAACTAAAGACTATGTGTTGAAATGTGACATCTGCCAGCAGATGAAAGCCTCCACCATAACACGCCCGGCACAGACACCTTTATTAAAATCAGACAAACCTCTCACTTGTGTGTATCTGGACCACTGCAACACCTTACAATCAGGTGGGGCTTACAAGTATATCTTGGTGGCAGTGGATTCATGTTCAAGATTACTATGGGTTTGGCCTCAGCGCTCTGCTGACGCTCAAACTGTTATCAAAGATTTGCTAGTCTTTATAGGGACATTCGCAGTTAGCACCTTACATTCTGACCGTGGCTCGGCGTTTAGCTCTCGAGCTTACAAAGAGGCCATGGAAAGTATGGGCGCAACTTTGCGGTACTCCTCTCCGTACCATCCTGAGGGAAGTTTGGTAGTGGAAAGGAAAAAAGGGGACCTACAACAATCTTTAACAGCTAGGGTATTAGGCAAGGGCGGTAGTTGGGTCCATCATCTATATGGGGTACAGGGAGCCCTCAACAACTAGCCAATAAGTTCTCTAGGGGATGTCACTCCTTACGTGGTCCTACATGGGATGAGAATGTGGGTCCATGGTCTTGATTGTGAAGGCACAGTGGCGGATGAAAAACCTTTTGTTATCCATAACCGTTTGGCTATCTTACAGGAATTAACTGAAACAAGAGCCTTGCACAGTAATGTACAGGTGAAACGAACAGCCACTGGGGAAATCAAAGCAGTCACTATAAGAACTGTCTGGATCCCAAAAGTCAGGGATCTGGTCAGAGAGAAAATAGCGGATAAAAAATAATTTGGACCATCATACAGAAATCCTGTACTAGTCCTAGCAATTCAAGGAACAAGAACTATGCTTTTGCCGCCTCTTGCCGGGATAAAGGAGAAAAGATTTGTCTCAATTGACCTAATCAAACCATACAATGTGGCCGATACTGAGCAGTAGGCCACATGGACTCCAAAGTAGCAGATGCCTTCCTTTCACTACAATTCAAGAAGTTCAAACGGAAAGACTCATCACGTTCGAAGAGTCACCTTTATGGAATGAAGGACTATGCAACAATGCTATGGAACTCGTTCCCCTTGAACCACAAGTTCAACTTCATAAATGAAACTCAAAATAACAAACAAGTTGCAATTAGACCAAATACAGACGTCTACGTCAACATGACTCCACAAGAGAGAAATACGATTTCAACAAATCCTGACGTAATTCCAACAATTGATCAAACTACTTCTGGCTACTTCATGAACTTTGATGCGTTTTCTTTGGATCCAAGTGAACCAGAAATGACGTGAGCCCAACAAACACGCAAACAACAAGTCAAGGACTTACTGAACTTTCTAAAAAAGACTTACCTGGTATCACCTTGGATAGAACTCTGGGTAATCACTGGGATACTGTTCTTTCTTTTCTGGCTATGCATAGTTATAACTTTTAGCATGCTTATTAATGGACGATATCTCCAACAAAGCTCTACAGCCCAAAAAGTTAATTTGATTCTGAAGCCATATCAGTCTTCTCAACGAGAACAAAGAGACTTGTCATCAGTGAACATTACAGCAATTCCTATACCGGACGGTATAGTTTGGGACAAGGTTGATTTCGACATATTCGGTCCTTCTGAACTTTTACAAATTTCTCATGTATTTAAAATTTCATTGAGTGATATCATTACCTCCAGTACACTTTCTGTGATTGGGACTCTGAAACTGTTAATAACATGTTGTCTGATTTAGAGAAAACTGCTGCATTTCCGAACACTGAAATGCTAAAAGGTACTTCAGACTATGACACTTTGTACTGTTACCAACATTATGGTCATCATTTCTTGCACAAATCTATAACACCTAAAAATGTTTTTAAGTACCATCAGTGGGAACACTGCCCTACACCACCAAAAAGCAGTCCACAAACATTTGCACAGAAATTGTAAGCCCTGGCTCCAGACACACAACAGGGGGGTGGAGCCATCATTGTGGAAGGCAGACACAGCCCTATTCAGGTGCAGGTGCTACTCCTCCCACCACTCCAAATGCAACCAGGCCTATTTAGGTGTCAGGGGAAACCTTTCTTGCTACTCTAATTTCAGCCAAGGTCTATTCAGCCTTGCGCTGAGTCACCCAGGAAGGGCAGGACACACCTTGACCCCCCGAGGGACTGCCTGGAGAAAATGCACTTCCCCTCTCCCCCTGTCAGTCAGAACCAGATGGTCAATACACAACAGGCAGGCACAAAGACACATGCACACAGAAATGCCTAGTTATAAAAGTAGCATTTCTAAAATAGTAATAATAAATCCGCTTTCAACAATAAGCAGGATTTATCACTACTTTTCCAAAAATACCAAACTTGATCACGCTACCCCTCTCATGTCAGGAATTACCACTATAGCGCATATCAGGAATCCCCAATGCATTCATATGAGAGGGCAGCCTCACAGCAGTGATAAGCCAAATAGGCTGTTTGTCACTACCACGACATGCCATACAGTTAAGGCACATGTCCTACCTTTTATCTACACTGCACCCCGCCCATAGGGTTAGCTAGGGCCTACCTTAGGTGTGACTGATATGTAGTAAAAGGGAAGTCACGGAAGTGGCAACCACTTTATGTGCCACATCACAGTGGCAGTAAACTGCGCACGCAGGCCCTGCAGTGGCAGAGACCTGTGATAGGTTTGAAAGGCTACTTTGGTGGGTGGCGCAAGCAGCGCTGCAAGGCCACCAGTAACATTTAATTTATAGGCCCTTGGTACAAGGGATACCACTGTACAAGGGGCTTACAGGTAAATTAAATATGCCTAACAGGAGTAGCCCAATCTTACCTAGTTTACAATGGAGAGCACATGCACTTTAGCACTGAACAGCAGTGATAAAGTGCCCAGAGACATAAAACCACCAACAACAGGTCAGAAAAAATACAGGAGGAAGGCAAAAAGTTTTGGTATGACCCTGCCAAAAGGGCGAAGTCCAACAGTTGGCATCGAGCTTGGAAAGTAAGCTGTGCAGTCACACCTTGCATTGATGCACAGGGCTAAATCATAGTTTGCTTTGGTTCACACAGTTATATTTGTCGACTGCCAAACCCAAGTTGTAATTGAGAACTTCAGCATCAGCATTCTAGCCTTTAGGTTACATCTCCTGCTACTCACTGTTTCTGAGTGCAAATTTACTAGAAGGAGAAGACCTATATGTCCCAAATGACTCAAAAAACAGGGAGTGGAGCCTGCTAGAGAAATATTAACAAGCATAGCGTTGCCACTAGTACATTTTCCCATGTAGGTTGAGGTCTCTGCCACCAGGTTGGCGATCTCCCTATGATAATGTATCAGAGAAAATAATAACAGTTTCTAATGACTAAAAACACATTACAAATATTTTAGAGCAAAATAAAAGTGTAAATTAAACAAAAATAATTACTATTACCTGTGACTAAAAAAAAAGTTACAGCACATGATCTCATCAAATAAATGTTTAATAAATAATTAAAAAATAAAATATACCAATTTAACTTTTATATTTTAAAATAATAATTTTAAAAAATCCTACCCTGATTATCTTTTTTATATTTAATTATTATGCACCAAATTGTATTAAAACGTATTTGTTTAATTTACATTTTTACTGAAATGTTTAAAAACTTCATTTAATTATTTTTAAACAAAATAAAAATCCACGTATTTAATTTAAAAACATAATATAACATTTAAAATGCAAACAATAATGTATTGTATATCACCATTTTTCCTAAGGGGTGTTATTTTAAGTCGATACCATCATTATTTTATATGGGACTTTGTTGTAGTCCCTATGAGTGGCCAGCTGTAATGCTGGACTTACTCTAAGGATTAGCTGGACTACATTTAAAACTACTCTGGGTCTTTATTAGTGTGGTAACTATGTAACTGAGGCATATGATTAACAATTGTCTTACTCTTTTATGGGTGGATGGTTGTGTTTGCATGTACCTCCCTAAACCCCTCCTTACTCCACCCAAATCTTATCCCATTTAGTAGTCAGTATTCCAAATTTAGCAGCCACTCCATCAGGTTCCTCCCAAATTTTGTACTAAAACATCCACATTCATTTGCTGAGACCTTTGTAACCTAGGCAGATAACTCCACATAGAAAAGATAAGAGAGGTCTCCACACATAGATTTGTGAATAAAATTTTGAGGTACATGAGTAGTACTATTTTAATACTACTAAATGTACTACAAATTGCAGCTTGTGAATAGGCCCCTAAGGTGTTTAAATATAATTGCACATTTCTCTGACATACGATATTGGACCTCATTTATTTAACTTTATGCTGACGCATTGCAGAGGTTTCTAACTTTTATGGAATTCACAAAGGCCCTGGGCGCACATGAGAAAAGCTATGCATGTTGTGATTACCCCTTTATTCAAGTGTTTCCTCCAAACCTATGTGATTAGATTATCTGCTTTGTGGAAAACTCCACTATTAGAGTTAGAATTGAAGTGCTATTTTACAGTTTATTATTTTCTATTGATTTCTTCTAATTGAAAGTACAACCTCTCTTCTAAAGATTTACTTTTTCTTTCTCTTCCAGTAAAAGGTGGGTGTGTTCGATAGGACGTGACTCATGTAACTCATCACTTAACACCTGGTTCTTTTATGTGTAAGCTATGAAATTCAGATGTGTGGGAAATGCAATGATACTATTTGTGAATACCCACAAAATGACATTTTTGTGGGTTTCATGACTGCCTGCATTGTCCTCTCCTCAGAAAGGACTAATTTCCCTATGTGCAACATGTGAGTGCTGGAAAATCTACACATTTAATGGTCGTTCTGGAGTCATAAGTGACATCAACTTACATAAAATTCTGCAGTGCTTAAAATTGTGACCAAGGATTTAGTCTTGTGTAGAGATGTAATTAACTCTCACATATTAATGTGCTTGAGATCTGGGCTCCTCTGCTTGTCTTTATTATTTTCAAGAAAGTATCAAAACCGACCCCTTTACTTTATTCCTTTAAGCAGCCTTCAGCAAGTGGAGTGCAGACACTGTATGCAGACTGTAAATTACAGCTTGCTTTCAACTTTAGCTTCTTTGCTTTAACCTGATGTTCAGGTGATTTACATAGTTCTTCTGCAGTAAGTGAAGCTATTCCTATGCTCTACTTTCCTTTTTTACATTTTTAAAATAATAAATATGAAAAAGAACAGGTATATCCTGAACGGTAATGTTGGGCAATGACCAAACATGGATGTCTAACAAAATATAGGCGATAAAGAGATCACCAAAAAATGTTGAGGACACAAATATCAACATAATATACTTTGCACATAAAAATATAGACAACCACAATATTGAAAACAATTGGGCATTCATAATGAATTTTAACTATTATACAATATATTAACTTAGAAAAATAGATTAAGTTTAAAAAATAATATTACATTAAAAAATATATTTACACTATAAACAATTTCTAAAACTAATTATAACTTATCAACATAAAATAATATATATATACTGAAATATAATTGCAAAAGAATTAACATACTATTAAAAAATATATATAATTGAAAGATAAATATTACCACATAATAAGATTTAATTATAATACCAAACAGTAGATACTAAAATCTTAGAAATATATATAATATCAACATAAAAAATCTGCAAATCAATACAAATTTTAAAATTAAAACAAAACAATATATTAAACAACATAAAAATTATAATTTAAAAAGTTAGATTTGGAGAGGTAAAGTTCATTACTCCCCTTTCAGTCTGAGCAACAGTAGGGAAAGTGTTGGACTTTGCAGGGGGTCAAATCTACAATTTCCACTCCAATCGGAGAAACAGTAGTGAATCCATCAGATTCCCAACTCCAACATAAGCAAAAATGGGAAAGTGTTGGACCTTGAAAGGGTCAGATTTACTAATCTCACTCCTTATTTTTGGGAATAAAATATTTAAAAATAGACTAGAAATAAAATATAAAAAGTGCAAATTTACATTAGAAATAGAAAAGTCTACATTTTTGAAAATGGCAAATATTAAAAATTAATAAACAAAACAAACATTATAACAGATATAAATGATTAATATTAAGGTAATTATTACATAGAACAATAACAATTGAAACAATAAATATTCATTCATTAACACAATTAAATATTTACATAAACAAATCAACCAATTGATAATTAATTAGAAATTAAAACAAAGTTAAAATAACAATTAATCAGTTAATGTATACACATAATTAATTGTCAAGTACAAAATGAAATAATATAAAAAAGATGTTTACATTAAAAACAATATAATACATTTTATACATTTAGGCAAACTTTACAAACCCAACAACCAGATACTAAATTAATATTTCAAAGTAAAGAAAGAAATACGTTTATATGAATAGTCATAAACTATATTAAAACCAATTAAATACAATTATGCTTATATTAGTAATAACTTATAATACTAAAATAACATAAAAGTATCAAACTAATTAAAAAATACTACATTTTATACAACTATATTAAATAAATTGATATGACAGACAACTATATTTAAAGGACATATTACATAATAATATGATATTGTTACCTTCTTAATTCTGTACCATGATTTTTTTGAAGTCACAATATTTTTGAAACAATATTGGTGAACTATAATATCTTTACACTATATTTGATGAAACACCCTAACCTTTTAGAATGCTCTCTTTTCACGTTATATTTACCATTATAAACCTAAAAATGGATGTCTGCCCTTTTCTCAAAGTCCGTTTTGTGTGTTGTGGGTAAATATGGTGTGATGCAGTTGAATAAGAAACATCTTATCCGAATGTGCGGGTGAAACAACTACTGCATCCACCTGCATCACTCCCTCAACCTCTTCACTAGCAGCTGCTGGTTCACAAACACCGTTGTCTAAGTCCATCCTCTTGTAAGAGGAAAGGCTAATCACCTAATAAAAAGCAGAACAACATAAACAAAACTTTTTTAATTTACTTTGACTGATTCTGCTTCCTATCACCAAATAAACTTGTGACTCAGGTTCGTACCTATGAGGAGAGTAATTAACAGCTGTTATTTCCTGCAACTGTGAGCAATAACACTTAATTAAAAGAAATTACAATTCACATCAATTCTTTTAAGTTAGGATGTCATGTCTGAACACAACTTACAGTATGAGTAGTTTAGAGAGTGCTGGAAACTGTTCGGTAAAATGGATGGACTGAGGAGAAAAAAATAAAAGAAAACAACTTATACAGGGTACAAGAAAAAAAACTTACAAAGACATTGGTTCTTTTGTTATACATCTCATATTAGTTTGGGACGTCTTCCCAATAAATATTATTGCGCTCTTTTAGATTGTGTGCAACTGTTTATTTTTTTGTAACATTTGCTTATTGATTTAGGGTAACAAGGGGAGATGTCACTATACATAAAGTTCATCAGTGAAACAAATGGCATATCATATAAACAGAAACAAAATTAAAATTCTCAGTTCTGAGTCAAACAGCACAGCAGATGGTCATGGGAATAGATAATAGAACAAGGACAAAGTAACAGCATCTGAGGGTACATCCTCTACCTGGGTATCTAGCCAGAATGAATGAGGGAATCTAAGATCTAGTTGATGAAGAGTGTGGGGAGAGAGAGAGGGAAAAGGGAGGAAAAAAGAGGATGTAGAGGGGTGGGTTATGGGTAACAGGCCTGACGATGGTGATACTGGATGAATAGGAAAGTAATTATTTGAGTAGTTATGGAGGCAGGGGGACTATACCTCTGCTATGTGAGGGATTGGAGAGGGATTACGTATGTTTCTGTTAGCATCAGTTGTGTACATATATCAAGAGGTATCAATAGTACATAACACCAAGATATCTCACAAGGTCTACCCTGTATGCAACTGTTTTAATTTGGAAAGTTTAGCCATGCCCAGTATCCAGCTGACAATCATGGTTTTGTTGATTTTTACTTCTTTGAATTAGGGACCAGATACACTAAGGGCTCGATTACGATGGTGGGGAGACCGCCACTGACAGGCTCTCGGTGGCAATATCCCCACCATCATAACCAACTTTACCGTCCCCCAAAAATATGATGGCAGGCGAATGTGTGGCGGTCGTAAAGAGTGACCGCCACACATCCGACGGGCTCCTTGAGCCTGCCGGTGCAGCAGAGGGGCAGGGAAAACGATGTCCCTTTCTGCCTGCCTGTTCATGGTGGTTCACCCGCCATGAACAGGCAGGCAGAAAGGGACTTTGGAGCCCATAGTGGGCCCTCCTTACCCCCTGGCTCCCAGACACGGGGCCTGGGAGGCCCCAATTGTGCCCCCTACACATCCCTGCACTATGTGACAAGCACCGCATGGTGCCTGCCACGTAGTGCAGGGATATGTAAAGTAGCTCTTTTTTGCATTGCGGCGGGTGCTGCAGCAAGCAGCACCCACCACAATGCAAAACATAGGCAAAGCGACCACCTCGTTGGCATTCGCATCGTAATTTGTACTGTGGGACTGCTGCCTTGTAGGTGGGTGGTCCCAAATACGAAATGGTGGCAGACGGACTTCAGTCCATCCGCCATCGTAATCAGCCCCTTAATCTTTTTATGGTCACAAACATTCCAAATTAGAGTTTGCAATCCCAAAAACATATTTCTAAATGTTCTAAACCAATTTTAGTACTTGGTTAATTTTGAAACATGGACAGTGTCTCTAAATGAATGATATTAAATAAGGTGGTTTTGTAATTAAGTGTACGGCCCTTACCGCAGAACTTTTGTGGCAGTCTGCGGACCACCAGACTGGTGGTCCACCCGCCAAAATAGAACTGTGGCAGTTGGACCATCACGGGACCGCTGTTGCCGCCAGGGATCCATGATCGCTGGCTGTGGGGCAGCAGTCTGAGGCCCCTAATGTGCTGGTGATGTGACTGCAGAACTTTCAAGCATATTAGGAGTTTCCTCAGGGCCACACTTTTCATAGCGGTTTGACCACCATGAAAACTGTGGCACTGAGGAAACAGAGGGGACCCTGGAGGGCCCCCTGTGCCTCTGCGCCATGGGGTACATGCAGGTCGGGCACATGTTGTGCCTCCCTGTGTGTGTACACTCCCAGTTCCTACAGAGCATGGACTCGTTAGTCCATGCCCTGCAGGAACTGATTTTTACGCTCCCATTGTGGTGTCTTTTTCAAAGGCACCGCAATGGGACTGCCAAAGAACCGTCTGCCAGAGAACAAATAAGTTTTTCTCTGGTGGGTGGTTTTTAATGGCTTTGGCTGTGTCTGAGCGGGGAAGGGGCAGCAGGTGACCCTGTACCGAGACTACCAAAGTCCTAATAATGCTCTATGTCTATTGCTGTGGCAATGCTTACTATATTGGAATTTTGTCCACCCCGTCAGATATTAACGGAAAGTCTTTGAATATATGGCAGAATCCATGTTCGTTAGTTTGGTCCCTCCAGAAGTTACTGTAATTGTGCTTTTCTTCATTGCCTTACTGAAAAAGAATTACTCCCCCCAATACTTTTGGTGAATTCTAATTTATATGTGTTTTTCCCCTGAAGTATCAGATACATGACAAAAGAAGTAACGTGAAAAGGAGGCTGATACTCTCGGACCATAAATAAAGAAGACAACATTGTGAAATGGCAATACATACTCTATTCAAAGGGTTCTGGAACAAGTAAATTTAATGGGAATTGTGGAAAGAAGAAAATCACTACAACTAACATGACTTTGCAGTTCGTAATGATTATAGTGCATTTTTTCTATTTGAAGACTCTTCAGAATTTGTTGAGTTTTAAATTGTAAATGTGATAATTGTTGGTTTGTAGTGGAATTTAAATAACTTTCTTTAATTCGTAAATTTGTTTAAATCTCTGAAGTTTTAAAGCTACAAATGGTGTGGTTGCTAATATTTTGGGCAATTAGGCATTTTTTCAATTTGCAGATATTCAGAATTTAGAGAATTTTGACATTAAATTAAATACATTCAAGCAGTTAAAACATGATTTGTTTCGCAAATATGTTTGTGCAAGTTAAAAACTATCACAGTATTGACTATGGTACCATAATAAACATAATGTGAAATAAATATATTTCTTACAGCTATGCATCTGAGTGATGTTTTAATTTACTGCATTTATATAACCTTTGCTATTATATTGGTGTGCACCTTACTGTAAAAATGTGGGAATATTGTCTAATTTGATGGAACTAATTTCACTGACGGAAGGATGACAGATTTAGTTGAGCACAGTGGGAATCCAAATATGTGGCCAGCAGATTGCAAATAGATATCTGCAGCAAATTAATTATTCCTTTGAAATTTTGAACTACATTCAGGGCCAGATTACACAGATTGCAATTTGCACTAATATTTCCGGATTTAATTGATTGCACTGGTTCAATATCGAACAGGCTATTGGAAGGGCTAATAACTGTAAACGTGTGACTTGCATCCCCTGACCACTGCAAAAACTGCATCTTACACAGAATGACTTGTTCAAACACAAACACAAATACAGTCTAATGAATGCAGCTCCCATGAGTTGGCAAAGGGAGCATATTGTAAATATGACCTGTTATAAAAATCAATGGTATTCATAAAGGACAAGTGAAACCTTGGCGTGCAAATGTTTGGCATTTCAGAAACCTATGAGGTACATTTTCTTTAGCATGTATTTAGATCATTTATTAACACGTTCATTTAGTTAATGGTTTAGGGTGCATTCAAAACCCTAAGGGAGTCCTCAGAACATGTTACCAAGCACAGACTTGATGAATATGATAGCTCATGTGACAACGTTGGAGGCCTTTACATCCCATGTTTTACCCTTTAAGAACCTGGAAAGGCCTTACATCAGAACCACTGCTCCCCAATAATAAGTCACACCTCTTCCAACCAGAAAACAAAAACCACCATCTTAAAGATCTATAGCACATGATATACATCCCTCGAAAGGGGCAGGTTGTCACACTTGAGCAAAGTGCTGTGGTGTCAATCAGATTCTCGCTCCCCCTCTTCCTCTCGGTTGATATTAAGAGTACACATTTCAACCTGACAGCGTGGGGGAAAGAGACAGATGCCAATTGTCTGATTCTAGTTTCCAACAAGGAGGATGGCCAACTCAATAATGTATATGGTACTTAACAAAGAGCTATACATGTGAGACAACAGAATGGAATGTAAAGCCTTTCTTACTGAACTCAGTAGTGGAATACGCTGTAATAAGCCCCGCTTGAACAGGATATAGGAGCGCCAAGAGTGCTGTATGATGTGCGAAAATCAAAGTATTTGCAGATTTTTGCTCACATTTCACGTTCATTAATATTGACACTTTCCATCCTAATTTTGACACAAGTACAATTACTTTTCAAAAGACTGATGTAATATTGGTAAGCTACAATTGTGAACCCATTCCCCTTCAATACATGATAACCATGAGGATTTAATTTAAGGATAGAAATACAGTTTGGAAGATAGCGGTAACAGGCCACAAACCAGGCAGCAGGTGATCAGTCTGGATCACATTGGATCTACTGGGAAAATGGTCTCCTGTATAGCGAGCCTATGGATGCTGAGCCTTGGCCAGCCCTTGTACTGGTGGTACCCCAGCCCTTCAGAGCCTTCCTACTGGGTTTGGCTCATGATCTACCTTTAGCAGGACATTTGGGTCAGGACAAGACCTTTGAAAGGCTTGTCATCCACTTTTATTGGCCCCAAATGTGCAAGAGTTCAGATACTCATTGCAGGACCTGTCAGACTTGCCAGGCAAGTGGAAAGAGTGGGAGGAAGCACAAGGCTCCTCTCTAGCTCTTCCCTGTGGTCAGCACCCCCTTTGAAAGGGTGGGCATTGACATTGTGGGGCCTCTGGATCCCAAGACAACCATGGGCAAAAGGTTCATCCTGATCTTGGTGGACCATGCTACCCGGAAGCCATCCCTCTCAGGACAATGACGGCCCCCGTGGTGGGACGTGCATTGATGGGGATATTCTCCCATGTGGGGTTCCCCAGAGAGGTGGTGCCAGACTATGGTACAAACGTAATTTCCAAGTATATAAATTCCCTGTGGCAGGAGTGTGGGGGTAACCTATAGGTTCACCACTCCTTACCACCCCCAAAGTAATGGGCTAGTTGAGAGATTCAACCAGACCCTCAAAGGCATGATTACGGGTCTAGAAGAACCTATGAGGCGTAAGTGGGACTTCCTCTTGCCATGCATTCTTTTTGCTTACAGAGAGGTGCCACAGAAGTCCTTAGGGTTCAGCCCTTTGAACTGCTGTATGGTCACCCGGTAAGAGGACCTCTGAGTGTGGTAAAGGAAGGCTGGGAGAAAGCTCCCAGGAAACCTCCCCAGGATGTATATAGCTACATGCTGGCCTTCAGAAACCAAACCCTGCATTTCAGGCAACTCACTCAGGTGAATCTGGAAGCCAGTCAGGAATAGATGAAGCGGTGGTACGATCAGAATGCCACTCTGATTGAGCTTCAGCATGGTCAGAAAGTTTGGGTCATGGCCCCCGTGTAGCTGTGTGCGCTCCAGGATAAGTGGACCGGACCACTTGAGGAAGTGGAGTGCAAGAGTGATGTCACCTACTTGGTGGACTTGCGGTCTCCCAGGATGTCATTCGCCTGACGCCCCACTTAGAAAGGTCCGAAGTGGGCATGCTCCTAGCGACAGATGAAGGAATGGAGGAAGAGACTAATCCTCTTCCTGACCTCCAGTCTGCAAGAGAGCAAGATGGGCCAGTGGATGGTGTAAACCTCTTTTCCACTCGACCCCTGAGCAGCAGAATGGCTGTTGTCAGTTGTTGGGACAGTTTTCTTACCTGTTCTCCCTGATTTCCAGTGTCACTGATTGGTGTGCCCTTGATGTAGACACTCGGAATAGTCCTCCTTTTAAGCACAAAACTTACAGAGTGACTGACAGGGTGAAAGCTTGCATCAAGGAGGAGGTCTCCAAGATGGTTGCATTAGGGGTGATTGAGTCCTCTGCCAGTCCTTGGGCCAGCCCAGTGGTCTTGGTCCCAAAGGCTGCCACACAGGGTGCCACACCAGAACTCCGGTTCTGTGTGGACTACCGAGAGCTCATTTCAGTCACCAGGACTGAGGCGCACCCCATCCCCAGAGCTGATGTGCTCATTGATTGGCTAGGCGCTACACGGTACCTCAGCACATTTGATTTGACTTCTGGGTACTGGCTGATCGCCTAAACTGATGGGGCCAAAGAGAGGTCAGCATTCTCCACACTAGATGGGTACTACCAATTCCGGGTAATGCCCTTTGGTATGAAGAATGCCCCTGCCACCTTTCGGAGGTTGATCTACCAGGTGTTTGCTGGGCTGGAAGATTTTAGTGCTGCCTACCTAGATGACATTGCAGTGTTCAGCGCCAGTTGGGAAGAACATCTGCGCCACCTCTGGGAAGTGTTGGTGGCGCTGTGGAGAGCAGGCCTCACAATCAAGGCGAGTAAGTGCCAGATCGGGCAGGTTTATGTGGTGTACTTGGGACACCAAGTTGGGAGCGGCCAGGTGCCGCCCTTACAGCCTAAGATTGAGACCATCCTGGCTTGGGAACCCCCAAGACCAGACTTATTTGGACTCACTGGTTACTACAGGAGGTTTGCAAAGGGGTATGGCAGCATGTAGGCCCCTGCCAACAGGAAAAGTGATACAGAGATCCTTGCTGAAGGACTATAAGCGTGCCATCTTCTAGGCAAATCCCAATATTTTACTGACAAAATTAGGTCAGCCGATAACTTGTTTAGCATGCTCTTCAAAGTCATCAGAGAAATTACTGAACCACCAAGAGCTCCACTCCTGAATCCTATCCAAGACTTTTGTGACAACATAGCACTTTATTTTCAGGAGAAAGTCTTGAAACTTTGTTACGAATTCTCCTCTTCCGAGGAAAGCAACTCTGTCACAGATTGCACTTTAGCAACCCTACCTGCTACGCCTAACTTGGCACTGCTCCCAGCTATCACAGTGTCTCGCCTATGGAACTCCTACTTGGGCTCAAATCCGGGTGTCCTATCGATCCTTGTAGGGTTTCCACACTTAAGCTGGTGCCTGATATTATAGCGGAGTCTCTGTGCAAAGTTTTCAATAACATTCTTCTATCTGGACACTATCCAAACATCTGAAGGAAGCCACGGTCTCACCCCTCCGTAAGAAATCTAGTGCCGACCCCTCAGAATTAAAGAATTATAGGCCTATTTCTCTTCTCCCCGCCCCTGCCAAAATGTTAGAAAAATTTATTAATACTGAACTTATGAAATTCATTGAAACACACAGCATCCTGGATAGCTCCCAAAATGCGTTTCGAGCAGGGCACAGCACCGAATCCGCCTTGGTTGCAACCTCTGACTGTATCTGTATGCAGGTTGAGCAGGGCGGGTCAGCAGTGCTGATCCTGCTTGACCTCTCGGCCGTGTTTGACGCCATTTCCCCAGTTCCCATGTTTCAGCGACTGCGGGATGTTGGTGTCAGTGGGAAGGCCTTACAGGTCCTCCACTCTTTTATGCAAAGCAGAACTAATGTAGTCAGCTACGGCGGGTTTAAAGCCAAATCGTTCAGTCTACCTTGTGGGGTCCCCCAGGGCTCCTCACTTAGCCCCACCCTTTTCAATATTTATGTGACCCCCTTGGCTTCACTGGTGAGATCCTTTGGCCTCCAAGTCCTCTCCTATGCGGACCACACGCACATCATTATATCAATCTGTGATGATTTGCTGCTGGTTGCTCAAAGCTTCAATACATGCATGATCAGCCTAATACTCTGGATGCAGGACAATTCTCTTAAAATCAATACAGAGAAAACCGAAGTTTTGGTTTTCGGCACTCAGTCCCTAATCTGGTCTGCCACCTGGTGGCCTGAAACCTGCGGCCCTCTTCCCATTCCAGTGACTACTGCTAAATACCTAGGAGTCCTCTTTGACAATGGGTTGTCTTTCGGTGCCCAGGTGAACCGTACCATTAGCACCTGTTTTCATAATCTTAAAATGCTGAAGAAAGTGCTGCCTTACATTCCCTTAGATCTTCATCGGCCCACTATCATTGCCCTAGTCACCTCTCGGCTTGACTATTGCAATGCTTTATACCTCAATGTCAGTAAAGACTCCCTGAACAAGCTGCAGGTACTACAAAATGCTGCAGCAAGACTCATACTGAACATTCCCAAACATCACTCCATTAGAGGAGGAATCCATAACTTGCATTGGCTTCCGATCAGGAAGTGGATCCCCTTTAAGGCTCTGAATTTAGTGTACAAGGCCATGCATGATACTGAATCATCTCGCCTTGCAACCTTATTCCACTGGTACACCCAGGCAGAACCTTAAGGTCCTCCATCCAGAAGAAGCTTGTCTTGCCTAGATTTCGTCGCTCCAGGTGGGGATGGCCGCTCATTTTCTGTGGCGGCCGCCAAACTTTGGAACACTCTACCTCTTTTTATCACCACAGCAAACTCACTTGCTTCCTTTAAGAAGATGTTAAAGGCCTGGCTTTTCGCCTCGTAGTTGGTGACTGTCTGCTTCCCCACCGTCCCGCCAAGCGCCTTGATACCTTCCTGGTTTAGCCCGCTTTATAAATTTCTATCCTATCCTATCCTATGGGCGGGCTGAAGCCCACATTTTTAATACAACAGTCTCTTCAAGACAGTGTGTCTTGCCGAGATCTAACAAGGGTGAATCTTCTGGTCCAATTAAGTATGGGCGTGCTAGAATTAAAATATTACACGCTGCAGAAATTTCAATTGTTCCCAGTGTAAGTTTAGTAAAAAAAAAAAAAGGAAATTTAAAATCTGCAGGTGGAGCTGCATCTTTGAACCTCTTTTAGTACTCAAAAGCTGTGAATATTTACTCAGGGCTTTGTTCAATGTACCCTGGGACAATGGGGTGGGTGCCTTGTCATGTCAATAAAACAGCCACACTCTTACAATCTTCTACCAGCCTCCGCGTACATGCCAGGCTAAACACTTTACACTTTTATTACCATTTTGTCAACAACACTAAGAGAAGGACACTTGTTGCTAGAACTTAATGTGCAATTCTTCAACTTTCTTTAATGTGTGTGACTTTCCATTTCTAATCAAGTGAGTGCATAAAGCAATGATGTTGGGGTATATGATGTGGCTTCAGAATGAGCCCGTTTTAGAAATTGGCCAAAAGTTCTAAATGCTTGTAAAAAAAGGCAGCAGAATTGGGGTGTGGTGTCCAAATGGGGAAATAGATTCTTCTCATTCTTTACAAAATATAATTAGTATGTTCAAAGCTGGTGCAGACCAGAGGACTGTGTTATCCTTGCTTTTCCTTCCTCATAAATGAAGGAAACGTAAATGAACTGAATTGTGCTCTCAGCTCCTCTTATCCCTTTCTGAAGAGACAACAGTCTGGCACCATGGTCTTCAGCAACATTGTGAAAACCGAGCTCTTCGGATAACCTTTTTTCATTGGTAATTTACTACTGTTGGTTAATTTTTTCTGGTGGTTGCAGGCGGTAGGCATTAGTTCTCATTTTTGGGGACTTACATTTCATCGTGAGATTTTGGCCGAGAGCAAGAAAGACAAAGCCACCAAATGTATAAATGAGAAATAAGAGAATGTTCAGAAAACAGTGGCAAAGAGATACAGCAGGGATGAAAAAGAACCTATAAGAGTGAGCTAAAGAGAAAGAAAGTGTAGGATGGTGGAAGAAAGAGGAATGATGCGGAATCAAAGCTAGACATCATTGGTTCCCAGCAACCCTGATATCCAGCAGTGTGGATGACAGGCTCCTATATAAGACTTTGTGTCTACACTTATTATTTTTCAAATACAAATTAAGAACTGTATAAAAAAACTCTAAAGAAAAATCCGCTGGTGGATCCCAGATGCTAATATCCCCAGTATATCGAATGTTTGAAAAGTCAACAAAAATTCCGCTCAAGTTCGACTTCTTAGGGGATCCAGTTGGGACCATGCTCTCTATATCCATGGACACAGGGGCCCTCCCAGGACCAATTTCACCTTCAATAAATATCAACTACATTTCGAATGACTGTCATAATACTTGACACATAAGGGGACCTAAAACGCAGCAGCCCAACCAGCAAATATAGAGCTGACAGAAAATCTGCATTGGGACTGATAACTGACCTGGAACTACTTTCACTAAAGTCACTATCTCTACAAAACTCCTCTGGCTCACTATCACCTCAAAATTCGTAAATATCAATACTGAGGTCCATTGCTCAACAACCAATTGAGGTTAATGTAAAAGATGTCAGAAAAACCTTGAACAAGATTTAGATGAAGAACAAATGGAACAGCAACAGCCAATTAGTAGAGATACTATGAGATCACTGTAACCTATCTCCAAACATCAAGCTGGTACGAGAACCAACATTTCACGCTGTCATTGCCCTACCCCTGTAAGCATCAGTGGTCAGCTGATTGGCATTTACCTGAAGAAAGGAATATACATTTTTGGAGTACCCAGTGCTTAACTATCAATCAAAACAGTACTCATATTGTACAAACCAAAGTGGATACAGAGAATCAAGCAGAATCCTAACTAGGAAGTATTAATTCCACTAAAATTAAATTGGATTCCTCACAGGAGCAAGGTTCACCAATTGCATCCTTAAAAGAGGCAGGGGCTATATGGCACATCCTGTTTAGAACATCACAATTGACATTAGATGCTTTGTCCTATCGATCTGATAAAATGGATGTCCAAGTGGACCTGCTCAACATGATAGCAAAGTCAGGTTCCAGTATTGATCAGAAGCTGGCCGATCTAAACAATCTAATAATTCGAGTGCAAAAACAAGAGGGGGTACCCTACATCGATTGCACTTGTGCTCCATTAATTAAAAAATTGTTACAATTCCAGATGCTATGACCACCTTAGGAGGAGACCTAAGAGCAAACCTAGATATCTTAGGCCACACAAAGGATTACTAGAGATCAGCACAATTAGCCCAAGAAACTAACATAATCTGTTACACTAGGACCACAGTCTTGGAAGCAGGGGTTGACAATCAACCAATAGAGTTAACAGTGAAGAAAGACACAATTGCTGAACAGGAATCCAAATCATGGGGGATTCATCCCAATAACTTACAGGCATCTGTGACAAAAAAACCCTATTGAAACCAATGACCAAAAACAGAAGAAAAAACAAAATAAGTCTAGGAATAAGCCAAAAAAGACAGCCGTAGACATTCCTTGTATACACAAAAATACCGATACCACAACTAGGAACAACAAAGAATCTATGCAGGATCAAAAACAAGCGTGCAAGGTATCTGCAAACAGGAAGACGCTATATTCCCTTTTTTACAACAAAGTATGAATAATTCCCGAAATTGATTCCTCACTGGAAAAGTATGAATATCCAACTGAAGCATGACCATCAGCCTCTAAAATCCCCAGTTCTCATGCGGGACAAACAATCCAAATGAGCATCACAGGGATGATAGGGGGCTCCTTCAAGAACCTATGGCCAATATGGTTGAACATCAAGAGCCCGTCCAGCCTTTTGCATTTGGCTCTTGACAAGACCATTGGACACATCCACAGAACTTGAATCGTCGGATAAAGGCCATGTTAAACTTATTTCAGGCAGAATGACCATCCCATTAGATCCTCCAGATGAGGGTAGTCAAATAATTCTTACCGCAGAATATCACTGAAGGGAAAGGCACAATATACTTAATTGTGCCAATATTATATGGCTTTTACGAGCAATCCCATCCTTTGGGAAAGGTCACTTCAGAAGACATAGACTATATTGAATTTCTTCCTCAAACGGAAGATAAAGCACAAGACTCCACCCTTGTGAACTGGGCTTCTAGTGGATTAGCCAGGAAAATTCTCTAGGAAAAAGAGTCTTTCCTAAATTGAGGAATTTAAATAAATAGACCCCGCCCAGTACGTTACCCAGTTTCATGTGCCACAGGAAGAGCCCTCCACGCTGCGCAGGATAGATGAAAGAAAGGCAAGTGCATTCAATACTTAAAAACCCAATAGGCAACACAGAATGTTGTATGAAACGTGATGTAAGTCTTGAGTTATCATCCTGAATTCACCCTTACAGCTTAGTTAACTAACACACAAGCAAAGGAGGGGACTGACACTTTGGGTTAATTTGGGAATAGCATGAAAAAAAGAAAATGCCTATTACCAGCTCCACCAATGGTTCATTAAAAACATTGTTTGTCCATACCAGAGTTACAGTATGCAAAAACGGAGGCCCTTGGGGCACTGACTTCACCAATCTAGAGTTGTAAAGATCTGTTTAACTGCAGTATATACATTCTTAGAAAAATAAAATAGTAGAAGCTGATAACTGAGGACCCAAATAACTGAAAATTCAGTTAAGCTTAGATTAGGACCTGTGAGGAATTGTATGCAAAGACCACAGACTTATGGAATTTCCAATACTGAACAAAATTACTGCATACAGTTCCAAGTATTAGGAGTAGTTAATCGCCTCAGAATGAGGAATAACTGTGTGGAACTGGAATTACCAGCCGTAATTATGCACTCTATTTCCATTTCAATGGGATAACATGCATATTTACCACCTGCTCTCAGCAGTTGGTAAATATGTTCTGTGGAGGGTATATGGGGCTGCAGGTAGAGAGCGAGGAGGCGGTAGAGTGAAGGAGAGAATGTTGGCTAGCAGGACCCCTGTGCCTCGCCTGAGAGTCAGTGCAGGCTAGAGAAAGGTAAGGGCTACAATGCAGCCCTTTCCCAGCGCTATTTCACAGACAGATTTTCCAGCCAGTAAAAGCATGTCTGTTGTTCCTGCACTAAGTAAATCCGTTTGCGGGATCAATGGCCCACTCATGATTGAGTGGAAAAGAATGCAGATTTTATAGCAACGCTGAAAAGGGAGGTAAGTAAAGGAAGGTGTAGGCAGGTACTATAGAGAGGGTTAAGAGAATCAATAAGAACCTCATGAAGAAAATGGAAAAGAGAAGCATGCAGCTCAAGGGAAGGGAGGGAAAGATAGTGGCTGGAAAGTGTCCTCTCAGAAAATAAGGATACATGAGACAGAAGAGAAGGAGAGAGAGAGAGAGAGAGAGAGAGAGAGAGAGAGAGAGAAAAACAAAAAAAGGACCAATGGAAAAGGGGGAAGGTGGTTTAAGTCCCCAGAACAACATTTTTTTAATGAAATATCATCCAGTAATTAGACGTGACAGGGGCAGTGGACATAAAAAGGCAAATCTTATATTAGAAACCAACAGAAAGATGAATGGCATTTTCACCTTTTTAAAAGCATAAATAAAAGGCAATTTTGACAAAAGGAGATTTACGACTCGATTTCTATGAAATACTAAATGCCATTCATGAGGAAAGTTTCAATGAAACTGTTTAGGTGAAAGGTTGTCTCATAAATAAGCACTGTTCTATTAACTTGGGGCCATATTATCAAGGAAGCTGCAGTAGTTTATCGCCGCTTTACCGGCAGGAAACTGCTGATAAAGCGGCGATAATGGGCTTGATAATATGCGATTCGAATTTTAATCGAGGCCCAGGTTAGATGTGTGAACATCTAACCTGGGCTTCGAATTGAAATTCCAATCGCATATTATCAAGGCCATTATCGCCGCTCTATCGGCAGTTTCCTGCCGGTAAAGCGGCGATAAACTACCGCAGCTTCCTTGATAATATGGCCCTTTGTTTCCTATGAAATTAGATGTAATTTTGTGTATTGGTCTTTCTCACAGTTCCCGACAGTAAAAGGCTTGTGGATGTTTTAGACTACTTAAAAAAATAAAAATCTGTGTAAATTAGAACCATGTCACAAATTTGTGGAGAGCTGAGAAATACCCACATGGAAATCTAACAGGAATTTAGTAAAAAAAAAAAAAACTAGTCTCTTCACTAGGGACAATCCAAATATGAGCAACAGAGTTTTCTGCGGAAAATGCAGAGATCTTAGGGCCATATGTATCATACTTCCGTTTTGCGAATTCCAAATAGCGAATTTTAAGGAATCACTATTTGGAATTCGCAAAACGGTATGTATGTACAAAATCGCTATTCAATAGCGATTCCTTCCCATTCCTAATTTGCGATTAGCAAATTGCTAATCGCAAATTACCCATTCATTTCTATGGGCCAGGAGGCCCATAGGAATGAAGGGGCAATTTGCGATTAGCAATTTGCTAATCGCAAATTAGGAATTTTTTCAAGGGTGCAGGGGTGTCTCAAGAACACCCTGCTGCACCCCTGAAATAGACATTTGGGGGCATATGGCGCACATACATGTCCTAAGGGCATGTATGGGCGTCATATGGCACCTTTGGTTTTTTGGAAAAAAGCTTTTTGTAAAGAATTCGCAACTAACTTGGATATTTTTTGTTTGATATATTGCATTTAAGGAATCGCAAAATTTGCGATTCCTTAAGTGCAATCGCAAAATAAGGAATAGCAAATTTTGCAATTCCTTATTTTGCATCAAACATGTTTGATACATACCATTTGTCAAATTAGCATTCGCAAAGGCCGAAATTCCCAGAATTTCGGCCTTTGCGAATGCTAATTAGCTTGATAAATATGGCCCTTAGTTCTATGGTTTCAGCAAGAAGTTGCTTGCTCACTGAATAATGCTGTTGTCTCTGCAGCCATGAGTGAGTCTCGCATTCAGAACAGAAGGGATAGCAAGGAGTGTATATTTCTTTCTAAAGTGGTCTTTATGTTGAGATTGTAAAAACGGTTAATAAGGTGCTTCTTTCACTCATCATTCTCGATGTTGACTGTAAGAGGAATGGACTAGCATTTCTATGCAAGACAGATTGCTAAACACTGAGTAACCTGTAAAATCCTGTTTAAATTTTATTAAAAATAGATGTTATTTTAAAAGATTTTATATCCACCTGAGGAATTTTTTATTGCAACAATGAGGTTTTGTGGCATGGAATGGAAGGTGGTCTTCACAGTTAAATGAACTATGTTAATGATAAATAATGTTATGGATTTAGATGAGCAGCTTGTATTGACGCATCCTCCTCATCATCCATGGTGTTGGTTTAGCACAACCTACCTCTATCTGTGCTTCCTCTGTGTATGTAATCTCTTGACCTTGTCATATTACCCTGCACCAACTAGCCTCTACCCATTGTGGCATGCGGATTGGCCTATCAGCAGTTTCTCAACCTGGATGCCAGAAAACTTGCGTCCAACCTACACTTCGAGGTTCCACTTCCCATGCCTGGAGAGGAAGGAACCCATCAGTTGTGAGCAATAGTTAAACAGAGTGTTTGACTTGGTGGAACACAAGATCTGTTATGCACCCCGTTTTCTGCAAGGGTCTACATCACTTGCATCAGAGGGTCAGAGCGATCCTGATCCTTTCTGCAAGATTTCTTCCTCTGGGTCTAAATCTCTTGACCCAATGTTGCTACCACCAAGTGAGCCTAAGATATGCATGTTTATATCTCCTGAGTGACCTTAACCTGAAACTAGGAGGTTGTCAAAGTCTTAGAGGGGCATCACCATTGGGATTCCAAGACTGCAAAAATACAATTGAAGAGATTTAGGGCCCGATTTAATTCTTTGCTGTAAGGATACTCCTGCACGGCGGTAACGGAGTAACCTCACTGCTAAGAATGCGGTCTGGCCGCCACATTTAGATGGGGCAGACCTTTGGGTTAATGACAGCGGAGACTGCTCACTCTCCACTGTGATTAACTCCTCTAACGGCCCTGCAGAGCAAGGGAGTCAGAGAAATGACTACATGTCCACCCACCCAATTTGGCTGGCAGACATGTCATCATTTTTTACTGTAAGGAACAGTCAAAACATTTTAATGCCACCCCATTGGAAAAAGCCCCCCATGGCGCTGAGAACCTTACTGTTTGTTCTTTACAAAAAGAAAATCCTGTTTAGGGATTTTATTTTTGAAAAGAAAAGATTATTGTGTGCTACAGGGCTTCATACTTCCAATACAGCCCTGTAACAAACAGTACAATGCTTTGACAGGAACTGCACTGAGGGCTGTTCCTGCCAATGCCTTTATAAATGACCGTCTACTTGGCGGTTATTTATAAATTTGGCAGGGGGAGTAGTCTCGGCCTGGTGTGTGTAAAGTACTCCACCAGGCCAATGGTGACTACTCCAGCCACCAATAATTAAATAAGGCCCTTCACTTTGTAGTGTTTTAGGCATCCACATATGACTGGTTGGCGGGGTCGTTTGAGACTTGTGGCGCTGGCCTTGTCAGTGCTTCTGTGTCAGGCTGGCTGAAGCCAAAACAGCATCCCTCACCCATCCACGTAATGGTGCAGGCCTCAACAGTGCCTGCCTGGCAGGCAACGAGAAGCCCAAGAGCCCTCTCCCATGGCAGAGCCATTGAGAAGGTATGCCACTGAATTGCTGTGAAGTGGTATGTCAGTGAGTCACTTCTCTTCACTGGTTCCAAGGCGCGGAGGGATCATTGGCCTTGCACACATGGGGACATTTGCGAGACAAGTGAAATGAATCTACGTTCCATGCTGAGCGTGGTCCCTCTGGGTTGCTGAGACTGCAGCTCTGAGCGCGCACTGGTGCTGCAGCCTTTACTTCTTATCCCTATCCCTTGCTAGAGTGGCCGGTGGACCAGTCTGAGTGCTGGTAGGCCCTGTGGAGGAGTGGTTGGCACTGGGAGTACCGCCACAGAGCCATGTCAGCTGTCTGGACTGCTTCTCAGAGATGCACATCGTAGGTGCCATTTTGATGTGATTCGCAGCACTCTTTGGTTTCCTGTACTTCTTGTACCATACCTGTATGACTGAAGTTGCTGTCTCAGGGTCATTCAATTCTTGTCCACAGACAAGAAGAAGGTAAATGTCTATTGATAATAAGGGCCCGGTGTTGAAGGCGCGCAGTGTCCCAGGAGGAAATGCCTGACACTCTTTGCTGTCCTCACTTCATTGGGATTGAACTGTGGCCTCCATATTCCCCCATTATTGGGCCTGCATTGAGGGCTGTTTTACCTGCTTCAGCCAGTTGTTGAGTATTGATCAAGGTGTTGGTTGTGCCAGGAGTCTGATTCTGTCATCCAGCACCTTCCTATTTGCTGGGAAGTTTTATCCTGCATGACTCATGATCATCTATAATAGGGTATATCCATATTTTCTGTGTGCATGTTGCCATAACATATGTGACTGATACAATTTCCCACAAAGAAAGGTACATATTTATTGTACTTATTGTGCACAGCCATAATATTAATAACCACTACTAATGTGCACTACACTGATGCCTTTTGTCCTGAGTTCTTATGAGAACTCCCTGTGATTCATGATTGCCAGGACACCTTGCTCAGAATCTGGCCACTAAGGGCCAGATGTAGGAGCCTAAATACCGGTCGGTAACGGCCAATTTCGGCCGTTACCGACCGGTATTTAAGAATTGGCATGTAGGGGCATTTGTTTTACAGAATCGGTAAATTTACCGAATCGGGAAATTTACCGATTCTGTAAAATACCGAATCGGTAATTTTACCGATTCGGTAAATCCAAATGTAGGTGGGACTCTTCTGAGTCCCAAAGGCAATACAGATTCGGTATTTTGGGGCACATGCATCATTGTAGGATTTTGCACTTCCTAAATTGCGAAAATTAAGGAATCGCAATTTAGGATGTGCAAAATCCTATGCATCAAGAAATCCTAAAAGTTTTTAGGATTTCTTAATTTTCGGAATTTGCGATTCCTTAATTGCGAATCGCAATTAAGGAATGGCATTACATTGATTCCTATGGGCCTAGAGGCCCATAGGAATCAATGCCGTTTTGCATTTCTTTTTTTTGGAATTCGCAATTTGTTGATGCATTGCAAGGGTGCAGAGGGGGGTCCAAAGGACCCCCCCCTGCACCCCTGAAATGTATTTTAAAGTGCATGTTTCACACACACGTCCTAAGGACATGTGTGTGTGTAACATGACACTTTTCAAAATGCATTTTTTTGTGCTTTTTGAAAGAATTTCGCAAATTAACACGAGGGTCAACCTCGTGTTAATTTGCACTTCCTATTTCAAAATTCGCATTTTTTTAAAAATTGATGCATTGCAGTTAAGGAATCGCACAAATGCGATTAGGAAATGCAAAAAAAAGCGAATTTTGAAAAATTGTTTCATGCATCCCAAAAACGTATTTAGGAAGCGCAAACGGCCGAATTTACCGATTCGCACCGTTTGCACTTCCTAAATAGGTTGATGCATGTGCCCCTTTACCACCCAATTCAATTGGGTGGTAAAATACCGAATCCAGGTGTGCATGCACATGTGTGCATGCACACCTATGCCATGTGACAGACAGGCATATCTGTGTGCCACAAGGCACACATGCCTGTATTTGGGGTGCAAGAGGGTGTCAAAGTGACACCCCCTGCACCCTTGCAGAATTCGGTATTTACCGATTCGGTAATTACCGAATCGGTATTTCCCATTGATTCCTATGGGCTTCACAGCCCATAGGAATCAATAGGAAATACCGATTCGGTATTTACCGAATCGGTAAATACCGAATATTAACAAATCGGTATTTCAACATCTGAAAATACCTACATCTCCCCCCTTCATATTTACCGATTCATAAATACCGAATCGGTAAAATTCGGTATTTATGAATCGGTAAATAACATTTACCTACATCTAGCCCTAAAAGGCTGGGTCCAGTAATTGGTTACCAACTGCTTTCAGCCAACAATTCCTTAGTGTGCATTACACTCAGTAATTGCTTGACATGGCACACGTATAAGGCAACGACATTATGCAGGCACACATACTCTATTATCCTGTTTGTCCTAGGTGGAGGGAAAGGTAATCTACAGGCCTAGGAACTGATCTGGGAGGCTCAGAGCGGTGTAGGCTCTTTTTATTCCAAGCACGTCATCTAGCAGGTCTGTTGTCTTTCAGGTGTGAGATACCTGCGCATTTCCCTTGTTCTGCAGGGTCCTGGCCATATTTCTAGGGGCTTGGATAATCCCAATTGGCGTGACCCAAATGAGTGTTATGCAAAAGGACACCTTGTTGGGTGCCAGTGATGTGTGCCAAGTGGTTTATGGTCACACCTAGTAGGATGTCTCTTTGCCCTCAGGCCATGAAGGTGTATCAACCAATCATGTAGAACAGATAAAGGACAACAGTGTTCTCTCGAGCCCCTCCCTTACACTACAACGAAGGAATACCCTATTTTGGGAAAGACAATCAGTCCTTCCAGAGATCGAAAGGTTAGTGTGCAAGCGGCCTAAAACCAGCACCTTACCTGTCACACCCACAATAAATGAAGCCTGTGCTTCATATACAATAGATATTTATTATTCTAACCTATAACAGAACATATATAGGAAAAGGGAAACAAAGATCACAATTATCTTGCCAAAAGTGAACATGAAAAGTTATACAGAATGAAGAACCCAGGCACAGCTACATTTCCTATGCATCCTATCACTACTGACTAGCAGCTATGTCTGCCATCATGAGAAGTGAGATGGAGAGTAGCATACATAAGGTAGCCAGAGGTGGCCCACTAAACTGCACAGCCCACAAACAGAATAGGACTGTGTCTCGTAAATTTGGCAGCTGTCGTTGAAGGGCCTGCCCCTTGGATGCTTTTTTCCTTGCTGCCCTGAATGCACAGATGATCACACCTTATATTTAATTTCTTACAGGATCCCCAGGGATTACACGTCATAAGTAGGAGCTCATGTGAAAGTCACACACTAGAACTAAAAGGGCACATATGACAAAACTTTCGGCCTGTTAGTCTACTCAGGGCTATGGTCAGTTTTTTTAGTTTGCGGCACAGATCATTAGTCTCCACTCTCTCCACAATTTTTGTACTAAAGAACCTATAGAACTTTTAGCCGAAAGATTAAGAAACTCTCTGGCGGTCACTGTCTTTCGGAATGCAGTGAGTGGTCATAAGATAAAGATATACTTAGTTCACTCGATGGCACAAACACCTAGTCTATATGGGCCTTCTCAATTTTGATGGAGGAAGTATTGCAGTGTAGCCTCTTAACGTGGTTTAAGGCTAGTCCCTCCAAGATGGAGGCCACAGTCTAGAATGCCGGTAGAACTACAGATGAGCAATTTGTAAAAAAAGGGAAGGTATTGAGTGCTGATCATCCCACACGATATCGATGTGTTCTACAAAGCTAATACCATAACAACCTAGACCCAGGCCAAGTCTTTGTAGACAGGCTGATACTTTCCCTTGTCTGGTGGACCACGCAAACCTAATAACAAATCTTATTTTTCGTAGGCTGTCTTTTGTGTTCCACCATGCTGCAGTGCATATTCCCACCTGGTTTTTCATCAATTGTAGCTTGTGTGGAGCTCTGAAGGTGTGTCTTTGTTTCACAAAATGCTTTAGTATGCTGTCGACCACAGAGGGTTAGCCAGAAAGGTTTTCTGAAATTATGGAAAGCCATCCACTTTTAACATAATCTCCCCCCTAATCGGTGTAGGTAGACTCCTAATTGTTTTAGCTTCAGTTAGCCTTAATACATACCTCATTTCAGAAGGTAAACAGCATAAATCTGCCTCTTTTGAATTAAAAATGTAAAACGTCAGTCTCTGCATAATCTGAAGGAGATGAGGAAGGCATGTGGCCTCTCTTCTCTTAATATATGCGCGCCCTTAGGTGACAATCCTGATTGTACATCATTATTAGCGCGAGCATGTAAACAATGAGGGCTATTTGAACTCAGTCTGCTCTTGAAGACCAGCTCTGGTATTGATAATACTCTGTAAGTGCAGATTGGTCAATGTATACACTTCTACCTGGTCTCCTGTTTCCAGCACCCAAAACAGCAGCCTCGTGATACACCCTGCAAGTCTAGGAAGACAATTTTCGCGAGAGTTTGACATCCTACAGACTTTATTGTTGGATGCATTACTTACTAATCAGCTACGGCAGGAATTGACAAAAGTGCATTATTGCTACGAAATCAAATGAGTCGGTTTTGCTTGAGGGATCCTTCATACAGACCCCCTCCTGACCTGGTATGTCAGCGAGGAGCTCAAACAAATTAGTATTTATTTACATAGGATTTAACTATTTTCTTGGTAAACTATCATAATGTGCATTCATTCGCTGCTCTCAGAGAGGAGATAGTGAGGTGTGTGAGACAAGTGCCCGTGGGTTTTGTTGGGTGTGTGTATTTGAGTAGGCGGGGTTGACCTTTGTTCACTGCCGCACAAAAACATGAACTATGCTCGGTATTCCAAGAAAATGCAAGCCCTAATTGGAAAGCATATCCCTTCAGTAATTGCTTGCCAGAGCACTCAAATAAATGCGAAAACATGTCTATTTACATTTATGCAATTCTGGCTAAAGGAAGAGCATTCTGTTTGCCTTAATGTTTTGAAGGCCGCAGACAAATCGTATAACACGTCCACGCATTGAAGCAAAACACAAAAACGTTCCAGGTATCCTTAATCACAACCGATGAGTTTGCTTGTCCCAAAACACACAGAACATTCAAGATATCAGAATATTCACATATGAGCAGTTTGTGTGCGCCAATACACAGAGAACATCCAAGATATCACAATATTCACAACTGAGGAGTTTGCATGAGCCAATACACAGAAAACATTCAAGATATCAGAATATTCGCAACTTAGGAGTTTGCATGAGCCAATACACAGAAAATGGATGTATGACGTTACAACGCATACTTTTACAACGCCTACCTTTACAACGCGGTTTTTACCACGCATACCATTACAACGCATAGCGCTTTGGGGTGCTGGATAGTGAATAGTTTAATTTACTATTCCAACTCCAGTCCCCGTGGATAGTAGGGAAGGTTATTGGATAGTAAATTAACCTATTCCCTATCCTAGAGCGCCCCCCAGAGCAATGCGTTGTAATAGTTTGCGTTGTAAAAGTTGCGTTGTAATGGTAGGTCGTTGTAAAAGTTTCGTTGTAAAGGTTACATACCATCACAATTCTCACAACTGAGGAGTTTGCATGAGCCAATACACAGAAAACATTCAAAATATCAGAATATTCACAACTGAGGAGTTTGTGTGCGCCAATAGACAGAGAACATCCAAGATATCACAATTCTCACAACTGAGGAGTTTGCATGAGCCAATACACAGAAAACATTCAAGATATCAGAATATTCACAACTGAGGAGTTTGCATGAGCCAATACACAGAAAACCTTCAAGATAGCAGAATATTAACAACTGAGGAGTTTGTGTTAGCTAAAGCACATACAATATCCAAGTTATCTGAACATTCACCTCTTGAGGTTTGTGTGAGCCACGACAGAGCAGAAAACACTGGATGAATGTATGAACATTCGCAACTGAGGAGGTTGTGTGAGCCAATGCACAGCAGAACATTCAGGGCACCTGACTATCTACACCATGGGTACTCACAAACTTTCCCTCGGGGGCCAAATTTACAGTGTGGTTTGTGTCCGAGGGCCGCACCGGTGGGGCGGGGTCAGTGGGGGAGGGGGTGGGGCTAGAGCAACCAAAAAAAACTGTGACCATGAGGTTGATCACAGGTCCCTGCAGCGGACGCCTTCGTCCACTGAGCCACCAGACCCGACATACACACATCTCTCTCTCTCTCTCTGTCTCCCTCCATCTCTTTCTCCCTCTCCCTCTCCCTCCCTCTCTCTCCCTCTCTCCCTCTGTCTCTCTGTCTCCCTCTGTCTCACTCACTCTGACTCTCTCACTCCCTCTCACTCACTCTGACTGTCTCACTCCCTCTCTTCCTCTGTCTCACTCACTCTGACTGTCTCACTCTCTCTCTCTCTCTGTCTCCCTCTCTCTCTGCTTCCTTCTCCCTCACTCTGTTTCCCTCTCCCTCACTCTATTTCCCTCTCCCTCACTCTATTTCCTTCTCCCTCACTCTGTCTCCCTCTCTCTCCTTCCCTCTCCGTCCTTCCCTCTGTCTCCCTCTCTCTCCTTCCCTCGCCCTCCTTCCCTCTGTCTCCCTCTCTCCTTCCCTCTCCCTCACTCTGAGGTCTCCCTCACTCTGAGGTCTCCCTCTCTCTCCCTTTTCCTTCCTCTGTCTCCCTCCCTCTGTCTGCCTGCCTCACCCTCCCTTTCCCTCTCTCCCTCGCTCTTTCTCCCTTTCCCTCCCTCCCTCGCTCTCCCTCCCTCTCCCTCCCTTTCCCTTCCTCCCTCGCTCTCCCTCCCTCTGTCTCCCTCTTCCTCCCTTTCCCTCCCTCTGTCTCCCTCCCTCTGTCTGCCTCCCTTTCCCTCCCTCCCTCGCTTTCCGTCCCTCCCTCGCTCTCCCCCCTCTCCCTCCTTCACTCCCTCCCTCTGACTCCCTCCCTCTACCTCCCTCTGTCACCTTGCCCTGCCTGTGTGTGAAGGGGCTGAGACAGCTTCTGGGGGCACACACACACAGCTGCACCCGAGCACTTCACAGGTCTTTAAAAGACCATTGGCATGTTAATGAGGCTTTGTTCACCCCTTAGCGCCCCTGCAGCCCCACTCTGACTATGGCGGGATTCGCCCGGCCCCCACAGAGCAGCAGAGTCTCTGAGTCGAGCTCTGGTTGCAGACACTCTTTAAAAAATCAACAAAAAAAAACTCAGGTACGATGTCTGCTAGGTCCGTGGGCTGTACTATGAGTACCCGTGATCTACACCATGAGGTTCGAGTACACAGGTGTCTTTGATTGAGTTTTCCCGGGAGAATTTTTTTTTTTTTTTAGCATGCAACGATTGGATATCAAACTCTTTAAATAGCATGGATTTCAGGGAAAGACCGCTATCGGGATTTATCGTACCCGGGCGGTCGGAGAGAAGAGGAGGCTCTTATCTATCAGGTGAGTTATCTAAGAAGTTTGGAACGGTAGATTCAGAATGAGTTTAGCTCTTGAAAACTAACAGGGCGCCCCTCTTGTTTTTCTTTACTTCATAGATTTTGATTTGTACAGGAGAAGATGTGTGAGTAGCGTAATGGTACGCTTTTAATAGGAAATTTAGGGTGAGTAATGTTACCTTTGCATTTGGATGCATAACTGAGGGCATTAAGCCCGGATATAATTGAAAAACGAAAAGGTTACAATTTGCACCATTTATATCGGTATAGGCGCTACTATTGAAGAACCCCCTTTTTGAAGTATATAGCTGCTGAATAAAAGACTCGATTTACAGTGGATATATCCAGCTCTAGGGCTCAAAGGTATATTTCTCCTTTTTTTTGCTTTTAGGGAGATGCTTTATTGAATAGAATAACAGAGGTGGGATTAAGTAAGAGTCTTATCCTCCTTTCTTTGATGAAACAAAATGTCATGGGACAGTCTCATTATATTGGAATAATGACCGGATGATCATACTAATGGTGAATAGCATAGCAATAGATATTGGGGGTACAGAGAGCTCATATACATATACTATGTTGTGGGGGACAACAGGAGTGAGGTACCATGCTATATGATGGATGACTGAATTATTTAAATAAAATATTGAGTTATGGCATTACATTTTTAGATTTAAAGAAAATATAAGCTTGATGGAGGGAGCCGCTGATGTTTAAAAACTTTTGAAGATCGCAGATAATGGAAAGATTGTACAAACAATAGGCCAAGGTGAGCCCTCTAATTGATGTAATAGTCTATTATTCTTTAAAAAAAAAAAAAAAAATGCGACATTAGTTTAAATTTGGAATTGGTTGTCTACGTGATCCCGATCAGTATAACACATGTGCCCAAAATTGAATATAGATATGTTTGTAGGTAGTACTTGCCACGAACTCCCTTTGTTGTTTATTGAGTGAAAATAAGAAAATATAAAAGTTCATAAGAAGGATCGCCGGTTTGGCACCGAATGGTTGCTATTGTTAAATTACAAATGAGATTAAAAATTATCTTAGTTTATGTTTCATGCACAGGAATTGTCACTTATACTTTATGTTTATATTCACAGCCCTGATGACGTCCTATATCCAGGACGAAACGCGTCGGCTGTAAAGAAAAATATTGAACATATCAAGATTATATGAAATATTCTCTGTTCTGTTTTATCAATTATTGAATCTGTGATGACAAAATTGTGATTAAATATTATCACTGGAAAAAAGAAAATGTATGTACTCCCAGTTCATCTTTTTGATTGCACATGAGGTGAGCTAGTAAGCTTATCCGCAATAGAAATTTAAAGCTGTCTGTTGTTGTGAAGCAATACGCATCCAGCAGAATTTTATATTTCTGAACAAGTGAGTTGAAGTTGTCTGGGAAAGTGAGCTGAAGTTATCCTGCTGGCATGGGCCAGTTGTGCATCTCCCTGCAAACTTTTGTTCATGCTCAGGTGATTATTTTTGTCACGGTCGATTAGACTCCTTAGCCCTCTGTTCCTCAGCAGACCCCTCCAAGAATGTACTCATGCATATGTTCTCCACAAGGTTGTTAATATTGAAAAAGTTAATGTCAATGTTAATAATGAAAAATCATATGTAAGAACAAAATGCATCTTTATTATCAAATTCACCCGTCATAAACTCTCAGTTAACCCAGACTCAGAAATACGTGGTCAGGCAGGCTCTGAGACCTACACCTGAGGTTACTGATAACAGGTCATAGGTGGGGTGGCATGTAGCTAGCAGGAAAACACGCAAACAGGAAACTCAGATCAATCCCATAGATAGGCACAACAACACCACAATGGTCCAGGGAGATTAGCCCAATAAAGCACACATAGCCGGAGGGGTGCACGCATTCCCAAAACACCATAAAGTCAGATGCCCCATGAAGTTAGGAACACATAGCCAAACAGGAAATAGCACACACAATACATGCAGTGATCACGTGCCCCTCATGCCGGACATCTGGACACGTTACCCACTTGCACCCATTGTGTCCAGGCAAGGCCAAGGCTCACCTGGGGACTTATTTATGACTCCAAAGACAAAGCTTGCATTTTTTAATAAAAAAGGATCAACAGAAGCATTTTATGGTACCCCGAGAAATATATAAAACCTTGCTCAGATCGATTGTAGTTTGAGACAGTCCTCAGACCTGCTTCTATAACTGTACTCCTGGCTGAAGCATTTAATTTATGTTTATGTTTATGTTTATGTTTACGGATTTATAGAGCGCATGGCTGCCCGTGAGCGTCCCAGCGCTGATGATAGAACAGATGGGGTCGAGGGAGAATTAATTAGGGGAACAGCCAACTCTTCAGAAGTTTACAAAACAATAGAAGAGTAGGCTGAGCCCGAATGTCGATTGGCAGTGCATTCCACAGTTTGGAGGCATTGTATGAAAAAAGACGGCCTCCAGACCGGGCCCTCTTGATCCTGGGTATTGAAGTCAGATGAAGGTGAGTGGATCAAAGAGTTCTGTTGGTTTTGTAGGGAACGACGAAGTCCTTTAAGATGGGAGGGGCCTTACCATGCAGAATTTTGTGGGTAGTGCATAGGGCCTTAAAATGCACCCTTTCAATTATGGGTAGCCAGTGGAGTGACATGAGGGCTGGTTTGGCTGAGCAGCAGTTGTTAGAGCCCGTAAGAAGCTGGGCAGCGGTATTTTGCAAAACCTAGAGCTTCGCCGTTACTTTATTAGGGGCATCGAGGTAAAGGGCATTGCTGTAGTCCAATCGGGACAGAACGAGGCCCTGAATCAGAAGCTTTTTAGATTGGGTCGGGAGTAGGGGTAGGATTTTTCGAGAAATGCGTAGAAGACCATAACAGGCTCCAGCAGTTTTTCTGACTTGGGTGTTAAGTGTAAGGCCTTCATCTAACCAAATCCCCAGACTTTTGATGTCAGACTTTGGGATTGGAGGTGGACCCATACAAGGGGGCCACAAGGTCTCCGGGCGAAAGTATGATTGATTGCCCAAGACCAGGATCTCCGTCTTATCACTGTTAAGCTTAAGATGGGCCCTGTCCATCCATCTAGTTATATCCCCAAGACAGGAGTAAAGATCTGTAGGAGGGTGATCCTGTTGACTTAGTGATACAACAAGCTGGGTGTCATCAGCATAGGTCAGGAGCTTAATACCATATGGGGTGACAATCTTTTCAAGGGGGGACATGTACACATTAAAAAGCGTGGGGCTAAAAGAAGAGCCCTGGGGAACGCCACAGTGTACAGGAGTTGTCTTAGAGATAAAATTACCATCCGCCACTTGAAATGAGCGGTTATGTAAAAAGGATTTAGGCCAGGACAGAGCCAGCCATGAGATACCCAAGTTCTCGAGCCGGTGGACCAGCGTAAGATGATTCACGGTGTCGAAGGCCGCACTCAGATCCAGGAGGTTCACTGCCACTGATCCCCCTGAATCTATGATCTTTCTGGCCTCTTCCACAACCGCAATCATTGCGGTCTCCGTGCTCTGGCCAGGACGAAAGCCCGTCTGTGAGTGTTTAAGTAGATCATTTGTTTCAAGATAGTCAGATAACTGACGCCTGATAAAAGGGAGATTGGCTGAAAGTTGTTCAATTCCAGAGGGTCCAGATTGGGTTTTTTGATCAGTGCTTTAACAACAGCCCTTTTCCAACTTGGGGGTACAGTGCCCTGCAAGAGCGAGAGGTTAATCAAATTTGCCATGGGTGCGAGAATAACGGGGGTCACTAATTTTAAGATGTTCAAAGGGGCAGGGTCTAACAGCGAACCGCTTTTAATTGATTGAAAGATGGAGCAAAGGGAGTCTTTTGTTATAGGAACAAACATATCCAGATTGGGCTCGGGTTGCGGTGACGTTAAACTAGGCGAATCTCGTAAGTCATGGGGGCCAGTAGTGTTGTGCAGGGGGAGATGGCTCAAGATTTTTTTGATCTTTGAGTCAAAAAACTCGGCTAATTAAACCCACTCTTCCTGTTTGCCAAACACCTTTTGTCTTTTGTTACTTCAAGGTAAATTCATATTTGAGCAACAAGGTAATCAGAGTTGGGGAGAGGACCATGTTTCCTCATCTATGTGGATTAGGGGCTGCGCCACCTGATGGCAGTTTAGCCACCAGTAATGTGCCATGACTAATAAGCCACTGATAGAGAATCAATGGGGCAGAGTAGACCAGGTGGTAAATAGTCATGCCTACTTATGGCTGGTGCCTACCTACTCATCAGCCACAATTAACCTTCATGATCCCCTGGGAAACGAACAGTCTGAAAGTGTAGCCAGGATGCTCTATCAATCCAAGCTATGCCAAGGATACCCTACCGTAGTTCTGTTGATGCTTAGATTCCCTTTTTTTAGAGGCTGGGACACCAGAGTCCACTAAGGCGTTTGTCAGAATGATCTGTTCCACCAATCGAGGCCTTTATCTGGAGTTAGCTTAGATTAATATAGGATGCATTCAATTTTAATATAAAACTTGAACGTGGACAGGGTGCCAAGGTCTGATTTGTTTTCCATATCAGTTATGTGACATCACTCTGACACATTAGCCAAGTGTTAGAAGGTGGTTCTGACACTAGGGAACACCCGGATTTTTCGCTTTTTGAGCACCTAATTGTTGAGCTTTTACTGTGGGAGAGCCTCATAATCTGGGACTCACCCACAGTGAACTCATAATGAAGGAGACTTCATGGAGATTTTACTGGTGTCCCCCTGGCTTGACTAGGCCGCTGCATAGCATCTGGAGTATGGGGCACCGGGCTGGTTACATGCAGACACCTGTGTACATGCGTGTGAACACGGGTAGGGGCTGCGCAGGGGAGATTCCTAGCGTGTGCAGTCCAGGAGCAGCTACAGAATGAATGATGTGGCAGGACTTATGCAGAGAAATTAATGGGAGGGTCACAGCTTTGCACTCAAGGCAGTACCACCTACACTTCAGGTCCAGACTACAATCCTGCCTTCCTGATATCTCTAATGTCTAGTTTATTTTGCCATGTTTTATCCCTGGATCCATTAGCCTGGGCTACCGCTCTTACTGTCAAACAGAATCTCTGTTTAGAATGACTTCATATGGCAATCCTGGAGCTCATTTACAAGAAGAGAGACAGTACCTCGACACACTTTCAGGGTTACTTCTCTTGAAACAAGGAAGTAATATCTTCAATCAATCAATCAATCAATCAAGGGAATTGTAAGCATGCTACTCACCCAAGAGGGTCTCAAGGCGCTGAGGGGGTGAGCCGCTCACTATCAGTCGTAAAGCCAGGTCTTGAGCATGTTCCTGAAGATGTTCAGAGAGGGGGTGCGTCTGATATTGAGTGGGAGCTCGTTCCAGGTCTTGGGGGGGTGAGCCTCTCCCTATCAGTCATAAAGAAAGGTCTTGAGCATCTTCCTGAAGATGTTCAGAGAGGGGGCGCGTCTGATATTGAGTGGGAGCTCGTTCCAGGTCTCGGCTGCGATGTAGGAGAAGGTTCTTCCACCTGTTCTGGCTCTGCGGATGCGCGGGGTTACGGCAAGGGCATGGTCGGCGGATCGGAGGTTTCTCTTGGGTATGTGGAAAGAGATTCTCTTGTTGAGTTATTGGGGTCCGGTGTTGTGGAGGCATTAGTAGGTGTAGGTGAGTATCTTGAAAGTGACTCTCTTCTCAATGGGGAGCCAGTGTAGGTTCCTTTGGGACTGGGAGGTGCGTTTGTGTCGAGGAATTCCAAGGACAAGTCTGGGTGCGGTGTTCTGTATGGTCTGGAACTTGCCGACCAGAGACTTGTTGACCCCGCTTAGAGGGTGTTTCCGTAGTTCATTCTCCTAGTTATGAGTGCGTGGGTGACGGCCTTCCTTGATTCGGGGGGGATCCACTTGAAGGTCTGTTGGAGGATTTGGAGGGTGTTGAAGCAGCTGGAGGCAACGGCGTTGACCTGTCGTGATATTGAGAGGGAGGAGTCGAGTATGATGCCGAGGTTCATGGGTGTAGGGGAACTGCCGAGGGCCGTAGGCCACCAGGTGTTGTCCCATGCAGAGGGGGAGGGTCCGAGGACTTCTATCTTCTCCGAGCTGAGCTTCAGGCAGTTTATTGTCCTTCATTCCTTCCTGGAAGTTGAGTCTGGTGGTGATAGGGTCCTTGGTGAGGCAGAGGATGAGCTAGGTGTCTTCAGCGAAGGATACTATGCTGAGTCTGTGCTGTCTGACGATGGCGGCTAAGGGGGTCATGTAGATGTTGAAGAGCGCGGGGCTGAGCGATGATACTTGGGGCGCTCGGCAATTGATTTCCGTAGGTTCAGAGAGGAAAGGTGGTAGTCTGATTCTTTGGGTTCAGCCATTGAGGAATGAGCGGATGCAGTCGAGGGTGGTTCCTTGTATGCCAGCGTCGTGGAGTCTGGCGGTGAGTGGGCGCTGGGAGATGATCTCAAACGCTGCAGAGCGGTCGAGTAGGATCAGGGCCGCGGTGTGCCCTTGGTTGATGAGGGTATGGATTTCGTCTGTGGCGGCAAGTAGAGTGGTTTTGGTGCTGTGGTTGCTGCAGAGTCCGGTTTGGGAGGGGTCGATGATGGAGTTTTCTTCGATAAATTTGGTTAGTTGTGCATTGACAGTCTTCGCGGTGACTTTGGTCATGAAGGGGAGGAGGGAGATGGTTGGTAGTTCTTGCGGTGGGTGGGGTCTGCAGAGGGCTTCTTGAGCAGGGGTCTGACTTCTGCACGTTTCCAGTCATCAGGAATACATAGATTACCGCGGATCAGATATATTATGGAAATTAACGCCTGATGAGTGTTACAACCAACAAGAGCCTCAATTGTACAGTGGATTTGAGGGGTCAAGTCTTGGTTGGTTGTGACAATAATCCCAATTTAAAAATGTATTTTTCAAATGAGCAAAGCCCCACCAATCTGGTAACCTCCATTTGATAGAACAACATTCATCTAGTAACATAAAGTACAGTAATAATGTATTTCAGTATGTGATGAATCACTTCACTCAGTTTATAGAAACATTTAAAAGAGAATTTAGTCTTTCTCAAAATGTAACCCAAGATTAAAATTTACATCTCACAAAGTATAACTGACATTGGACCTAACCTTACCCCCTTATAACAGTTATTCTTTCTTTGCAGTGTTCCTGGTAGCGCTAGCAGGACTGACAGCATTATAGCACTTTACTACAGAACCAGACTATATTTTATCTTATTTTCCTTAGGCACAAGGAAATTTGGGGGCCGATTCTGATCCTGGATTTTTATTTTCCATACAAATAGGAGTTGTATTTTTTCCATACAAATTGTAAAAGTCCCTTCCAACCCATGTAGTACGATTCGTACGGGAAAAATACATACAGATCGTCCCGATCCTTACAAATCGGATCGGGAAAAGATGTACGACACGGACTTGTAAAAAAGACCATACAATTTGTAAAAAGGCTGTCAAACCCGTCAAAGTACGATTCGTACCGGGTTGTCAGCATACGATTTGTATGGAAAATGGCCTGTATACGGGGAATGACTCGTACCGGGCAATGAAGCGAACCCCTATACCCCTCGTACCCTGGTATGACTCGTTCTGGGGGTATGACTCATACCGGGGTACGGGTCGTATAGGGGTATGAGGCGTACAGGGGTGCCCCCACATGCGAGGCGTGTGTATGGTGCGTACCCCAACATCGCGCATGTACGCACCATACGTACGCGATTTTGGGGTACGGTGCGTACATACGTGATTTTGGGGTACGGTGCGTACATACGCGATTTTGGGGTACGGTGCTTGTACGGTGCGTACACAACCAGTACCCCTTCATCGCGTATGTACGCACCGTACCCCACTTTCCGTGTCATCCGTAAGAACCGCACCCCTGTATTCATGGGGTGTACGACGCGGTCATGAGGGGGCCTGTCTCGTACTGTTTTCGGGGCGTACAAGATTTTTCCAGCACTTTTTGGCTCTTGTAAAAAAAGAGCCGTACGGAGTGCCGTTTGTACGATTCGTACTTGCCGGGTTGTAAACTGCTGCCGGGAATACATGGGAACATCGCGTACAGAGCAATCCGAATCGGAATCGCTTGTATATACGAGTTGTATGGTCTTTTTTACAATTTCTATGGTATGCATCTATTTGTACGGATCGCACTCCTAGGTTGTAGAGGCCTCCTTACAAGTACGAGTTGTAAGGGAAAACGCTCCATACCACGATTTGTACAGCGTTTTTCCAGGATCGGAATCGGCCCCTAAGTGATTTGCCCAGAATCACAGGCTGTTGAGCCAAGAGTAGGATTTGAACCTCATCTACTGCACACGTAGAAAATATGAGTTTGGTGCATTTTATTACACCTGGAAAATAAACGGTGCAATACCAATTTAATTCCCAGGATACATTTTGTCAAGTCAAAACTGTTGATATTTATTAGGAAACAATCCCCAGTAAATACCGGGATATGTGGCTCTTGGTGTGGGAATCATAAACATGCTAATGGTATTCCCCATTTTAAAGGAAACCTCCTAATATGTGCTATTTATTGCACCTGATAAAAAACTGTAGCCCCAGGTTTGGTTATTTAGCAGGTGCAATACAAATCGGACCTCACACCAGGCAGCCTTTGTATTAAGGGCTGTAGTATTTATTCGCCACTCGTTTTAAATTAACTATTTTTTAAGATATTATTTAAAGAATTTCTGATTATAAAATCGTTATTTTAATAAATTAATTTGACTACATCATTTGAAAAGTTGGAATGACATTCGTGATGTACAAAAAATAAAACACAACTAGAATAATACTATTTCCCAAAACATTGGTGCCCATTATGATCGCGGACGGACTTGAGTCCGTCTGCGACCATAGAGGAGGAGGGAACCTCCGCATGTCCTGCGGAGTTCCCTCCTGTGCAATTAGGATGTGACCGCCACCCTGGCAGTCACATCCTCTATTTTTAACATTGCGGCGGGTGCGGCTTCAAGCTGCACCCGCAGCAATGTTAAAAATGCACGCATTGCATGCACAAAGTGGCAGGCACCGCGCGGTGCCTGCCGCTCTGTGCACGCAAATGCAGGGGGCTACCATAGGTACCCCCCATGTGCACCCCCCACCCCCTCTTCACCCCTGGGGGCCCGCAACGGGCCCCCAAACAAGAATCAGTATGCCTTTGCACGGCGGACATGCCGCCGTGTAAAGGCATTGAAATACAAACATCCTAATATGGTGGACGGTGTCTGAGAGACACCGCCACCATATCAGGCCTTTTCCGCCGCGGTTGTAAACCAACCGCGGCGAAAAGCAGCGGACCTAAACCAGGACCCACCAGCCATCCTAATGTGGCGGTGGGTCTCTGGTGGGTCCGCAGAGGATTTTCCGCATCCTCCGGGCCGGCGGTGGCTTCCGCCGGCCCGGAGGATGCGGAAAATCCTCCATCATAATGTGCCCCATAGTCCTGATCATTTTTACTCTCACTTTCTTGCTTCCAGTTCCTTTTCAAAAGTAAGCAGCCATGGATATAACTACAATCCGCAATTATGAAATGAAAACACACACATTGTTACCAGAGATAAGCTGGTGTTGCTTTGTTAAAGACAGTGCTGGATAAATCTTGACTGGGTGATGTTTGTGGTTATAGCTGTTGGCACCACTGTTATGAAATCAGTGCATTTGTTTTAAATATTGATCACATCACTTCAAGAATTTCGGTTGCAAAACCAAGCCGAATCTTCTAACAGCAAAGAAGATGCATATTCTGGGTGAAAGAGGGCAAAAACTGGCGGTATGTTAAAGGGGCAGGTAAAGTGTAGCGGTTTTTTATTCTGTCATGTTCAGTTGCCTCAGTGCACCAACATTTCCTCTATTTGTTCCCCTCTGTTAACTGAAGCCTCCCAAAGTCTTTTGTCTTTTTTTACGGAGTTTTATCTAGCCCGAACCTGACTCGAAGGTATCGGGTATCTGAGCACTTTACACAGCACCAGTTGCGTTACATGAGGACACATTCACAGGCTGTTCAGCGTCGTTGCAGACTCCAACCCAGTTCCCCAGATTCGAGCTTGACCGCCCTAGCCGTTACACCACCTCATCTCCTCAAGTTACATTTTTGTCCACCATAGACGTTAGTAGTGATGTTGTTGGAGTCCATTTACTTAGCTGTAGTCTACCTTATCATGAAGGGAGGAGGTGCTGATCTCGACTAACTAGCAGGGAGCAAGACTGGAGGACAGGAGCAAAGCTAAGCTGTGCACCATTCGCCACCTATTAGGATAACTAAGTATGTCTCATTTTATCTGACTGGACAAAGCATCCTGGGACTTTTAGTTTCAATTGTGTTGCTTACTTATGGGCCTAAAAGACACACTATAATTAGTAACAAGTGAAATATTGTTAAGGGCTGAAAGTGACCTTCATAACGTATTAGTAAGGTATTCTTACAATGATTGGAGGTTGGGAATGCTTCAGAACATGAAGGAAGGGGGTTGTGCAGAGGTTAGGAGGTGTTTTTTGTAGGGGCCTGAACGGCACAGCAGGATCATGGACCCTGTGGAGAACTGAAAAAAGTCTATGTAAGGAGGGAAAGCAACAGGAGCACAAGGAAAGAGCAAAGCATTTCAAAATCCTAAAAGGAGGGAGAAGTGTTACAAGAACCTAAAATGGTGGAGGGGGTACAGCAGGAACATTGTAGAAGGGAACACTGCTCCACGCACATGGCGGGAGGGGGCACACAGGAACCTGAAAGGAGAGACTTCTGCAAGCGGCCAAAAGAGTGGTGCAAGAACTTCAAGAAAAGCATTGCTGAAGATTCCTGTATATAGATAAAATAAGAATCAGAAATGTGAATGTGCATGCGTAAGGGGTTTCGGTGGAGTGAGCTCTGCATATCTCAGAAGGGATGGAAGTGATGTTACAAAATAAAAGAACGTACGGTGCTACAGGAGTCTGTGGAGAGAACAAATAACAGGATTAGAGTGACTAAATGGCTCCATGTTACTGGGACACTACTTGCCATTTATTGGCCTTGTTTTGACATACCAGTGCATTCTGGGAGTTGTAGTCTTTGTTGATTTTAATTGAGCCAATTGGACACCCCCACCGAATAGTAAAATGTAAAAAGCAAAGTAGTGTACCAGTAACACAGATCCATGGGGTCATCCTACACAGGCATTGATAGAGAAGGAAGGGCTCAACAGGTGTGTGTTAGAAGTTTGTACAGATGTACAAGCCTTTTAAGTCCTGTAGCTGAAGTCTGGAGAGAGGGAGCCAGCAGCATCAGGAACAGAGTAAGTGCTACAGGAATTAGAAGATAGTGAATTAGGCTACGGAACAACAATGCTGCTTTCTTGGGTGTTTTTTTACGATGTAGAAGTAGGGCCCGGCAGAGCTCTGGTTACACCCATATTGCATACCCCAGGATTCAGCATCTGTATTTAGGGCACAGTTATGTCTCACTTGTTGAGTACACAGAAAAGGAATGCTTGTTGTATATGTTTGACTTCTCGGTGTGTGATTGTACAGTCTTGAGCCGATTGCACTGTGATTAAAAGTGGCTGACATGCAGGGCTGAGTGGGGGGCACATCCTGCACCAGACCATGCCCGACTGCCAGGGGTTCTCTCTCAGTGCATAGACTGTTGAATGAGGCTGGGCACGGGGATGCAAAAACAGATACACTCACTGGCATTTACTCACCTCCTTCCTTCCCTGCCTTGAATAATTATCTCTCGGCAGCGGGTGGTGATTCCATCGTCCAGTTTTTGACTCTCCCTCCTGCCTCCAGGGTACTGTATGGTTACTTACAGGTAATCTTCAGTACCCCGATTAGGACTTCATAAGCAGAAACACCATGAAGAAAAATGCAGGACAACAGGGATCCATGCAAAAGTACACATTTTTAATCGAACAGATTATTAAAGTACAGCAGCATTCAAGACACCAACAGCAAAATTGTCCACAGAGGTGTGTAAAACATCAAGGTGATAATCCCGGACAAATGTATGATGGGACTGGCAATTGGCTACCTTACAAATCTCGTGGATAGAAACCCCCATTGCCTCAGTCCAGGAAGCAGACACAGAACGTGTCAAACGTCCCTGCACCTGAGCCGGAGGAGGCAGACCCACAGACTTATAGGATTGGCAGACCGCCATACGCACCCACCGACTGATGGTGGAAGTAGAAACCTTCTTCCCCTTGGCCACACCCCCACAGGAGACAAACAGGGCAGGAGAAAGACGAAACCCCAGGGTACGCTGGATGTAAACCTGAAGGGCCCTGTGAACATCCAAGGTTGAAGGAACAATGCAACCCCATCCACAGGCAAATCAGGAATAACCACCTCCTGCTGCAAATGGAATTTGGAGAAGGGGACACAAACTGGATCAAGCCGCAGAACCACCCTGTCCTGCAGGAACTCCAAATAAGGTAAAAAGGCCAACACAACTGCTGAATGTCACAGGCCAACAATGGAGAACAACCCAAAGATTCCAACGTCAACTGTTCAAGAGCCAGCCTGTCAGATTTAAGCGACAAAGAAGGGGCAAAGACAGCAGTGGTGTCAGGCTCCGTGGCAGGTGCTGCCTTTAACGGCACCGCGCTTGCACATGGAACAGAGAGCCCCGCCTGCCATTCCCTGTCAGCAGCCGGGGACGGCGCTTAGGGATACTTAAGGACGGGATCCATGGTGGTAATGCGCTTCGCGTTCCAGTTCGGATCCCGCCTGGCCTCCCACTGCTCGCACATTTTTTTCCCTGCTTACCTGCTTCAGTCCTTGATCTTCGGTTTCCATGTTGGTTGCGTGTTTGCTGTTGGTTTCCTGAAGGTCTTTTCTGCTTCCTGGGTCCTCGGGTGTTCTTCCAGGACTAGTTGCTTGCTGCTCTTCTCCGGATATGTTACATTGTTGATAGAGAGCTCCAGTCAGTGTTAACCCTTGGAATTCTGGTTCTGCAAGGCATAGAAACAAACAAAGGGTTTTAAAGCATCGCAATATCTTTGATTTCTTTTTGCATTTCCAAACCTTATTATAGAATATTGGAACAGTACTTATCTGATGGTTCTGTGTTCCTTTGAGTAATTCTTGCGATTCTTTTGTTTTCCAGTCACTATAAAGAAAGAAGAGATATTGGCATTATGAAAGAGTCCAAATCTTCATCGATGTTATTTGCAGAAAATTAGACCCCTGCTTTTTTTTTTTTTTATGCCCCGTGCCTCCTCCTGCGAAGGAAAATTCAATTTTAGTTTTTTCCCTGTGCATAGGAGTATGGATATATTTTTGTTTTACTTTTGGGGTCCTCCATACCTATGGTGATTCTAACCTAGGTTAGTACTCGATTTTTTCCTTCTGGTTTCATATGCTAACTGCTTCAGTCCTATTACTTATTGACCCTTGTCCATCCTTCTTGGTATTGGGGCTTCCTGTCGTCCCTGGGAGCTATTTCTTCGTACATATTAGCTTCTTCCATTCAAGGTATCCCTTAAGAATAAGGTGGGGTATATAGCTATCTTGCTTGTGTTTATACTTAGTACTCACCTTATGCTTTCTCCTTTAGGATCTTAGAAGACTCTCTCAGATGATCCAGTGGACGTCTACCCCTTCTTCCTTCCCTTGTTTTGTTTCCCTTCTTCCCCACCTTCCCTCTTTTGCTTTGACTATGTTGGGCGAAGGAGGTGGGTGTGGGAAGTTGGGGGTCTAGCCTCGTGTTCATCCATGCCGTCCCTGCAGTAAACCCAGGTGAGCTCTCACAAGTGGAAACTGAAGAGGAGACGGAACCAAGGGAAGCAGGACAAACCTGCCCCGCCAGCTGCATCAGCAGTAGAAATCAAAGGTGGTGGGGCAAAAATGGGGCACTCAAGAGCACTGGCACTCTCTACCTCCGAATCTTTTGCTGCACACCTGGGAGGAGGGTAACCAGAGGGAAGGCATTCAGAAGGCCCGAAGGCCAAGGAATACAGAGTGCTTCTACCGCCCAAGCCTGAGAACAAACCATCTCAGAACAGAACCAAGGGAGAAGTGAGTTGTGAAGAGAAGCAAAAATATTGATCCAGGGAGTCCTGAACCGAAGACAAAGGTCCCTTAACAGAGGAATAGACGTATGGAACAGAACCGAAGATGGAAGGTTGCAGCTCAAGCTGTCTGCACGAAAGTTCAGGAGCCCCTGAATGTAAACAGCCCTCAATTCCAATAGGTGAGATTCCACCCAGGCACAAACCAGGTAAGCCAGGAGATTCGGACACCGGGTCCCCTCCTGGTGGTTCAAGTAACAATGAACTATCTGATTGTCGGTGTGAACCAACAGATTTGCCCCTTAGAGAGAAACCTGAAAGAACAGCATCGCCTGCCAAATGGACTCCAATTTCCGCCACTTTGAGGAACGGGCGCTGTCCGCCAGAGACCACTGACTCTTGGCCTTCAAGGACCCCAATATGGCCCCCATCCCGAAAGACTGGCATCCATACTCAACATGATGGGAGGAAGAAGCTGGAATTGCAATCCCTTCTCCAGATTGGGAGTGCAAAGCCACCAGGCCAAACCCTGCACCAGCACAGGGGAGAGAGGAACCAGAGCGTTGTGAGCTGCACGGGAAGGGTCCCAATAAGCCAACAGATGATTCACCAAGGGCTTGAGGTGCAGTTGAGCCCAAAGAACCACAGCCATAGTGGCAGCCATCAACCCCTGGACCCACAACCAAACCCGAGCCGGGGCAGAAGGGCGTCTAAGCAGGTCCCACAGAAGAGCCTGTGGGGTAGACATCCGAACAGGAGAGTGAAACACCACCCCCAACATGGTGTTGAAAAGTCCCCCAATCAACTGAAGCTGCTTCACAGGGACCAGAGGAGAATTCGCCAGATTCAGCTTTAACTCCAGACCCTCGAAATGGGCATTGTCGCCTCCACTGCTAGAAGAGCCTTAGGAAGGGATAAAGCAGAGACCAAACAATCATTATTTTAAGGAAACACAGAGAAACCCTTAAGCTGCAAACCCCCCACAGCAGTAGCCAATACCTTGGTAAAATTCCGGGGAGCAGTAGAGAGAACAAAAGGTAACACTTGAAACTGGTAGTGGAATCCATTCATTGCAAACCTCAGGAAACTCTGACTTCTGGGATGGACAGGAATGCGAAAATAGGCATCTTCTAAGTCCAGAGAAGCCCAAAAAACACCCACCTGGATGAGGGGAGTGACAATGTGACCATCTAAAAATGATCCAGTTGCACTAATTTGTTCAATGACTTGAGGTTCAGAATCGGGCAGAAGGAACCATCGGGTTTTGGGAACAGGAACAGAGTCAAATAGAACCCAAGGCCCTGCTCTGCATCTGGTAACCAGGACAACTGCGCCCTTTGACAGTAAGAGGTTCATGCCTGACAACATGGCAGACCTTTTCATGAGGTCTCTTGACAATGGGGTAACCAGAAAACAGTCCAAAGAGGGCGGGACCTGGAATGGAATCTGGTAACCCAGATCAGTGACCGACAGGACCCACGGGTTGGAAATCAGACTTGACCAATGAACCAGGAACTAATGGAGCTGAGCCCCCACCCTGGCATGGTCACTTTTGTCCAGCACCCTGGGGCTGCTGCTGCTGCTGTTCGGCCGGGATTTATAACTGAACGAAACCCCCGACCCTGAAAGGGCTGAGAAGAAGATAGAGCACCCTCAACTCCCTCAACTCCCTGTTTATGAAAAATGGTTTTCTTGTTCGGCACATTCTGAAAAAGTTTCAACAACTTCTTCTCTTCTGCAGACCGCCTGACCATTGTGTTCAAATCATCCCGCAAAAGCCAGGGACCATCAAAAGGCAGTTTATGAATCAAGGCCTTCTGAGCAGTGTCAAGACACCAAGTCTTGGTCCAGAGAGACCTCCGACCAGCTACTGCTGTCTGGCAGCCGAGGAGAAGGCCAACAGTGTATCAAAAGTCACAGCAGACAGAAACTGAGCCAAGACCTCCATCTGCACCAAGATAATAGTGGGATCCCCCTGAACACAGTCAAACAACTTCTCGAAATCCTTGATGAGGACCTGCGAGGCATAGGCTGAGTAAGTGCTAGCCCGAAACCCAAAATGAGAAGCAGCATAAGAACGCTTTAAATTGGACTCCACCTTCTGGTCAACTGGGTCAGCAAGGGAAGCCTCTTCCGAAGACAAAGATGAAGAAGAAGCCATGGAGGACAAAAAAGAATTGACTTTAGGAACTTGAGAAAACTGGGCATCAAACTCCGCCAGGAGATACCATTTACCCAAAAAGTGAGGAATCCCCGGCTTGTTGATCTCAAGCCATTCCTTAGCCAGAATGTCCCTGATGACATCATGAAAGGGCAGGTCATCCAACACCGAGCTACTATACTGGGAGTAAAACCCCTCATCAGTCAATGACTTAGGGTAAAACCCCAGACCCTCACAAATAGGGACCAACATGTCCAAAAAACCCTGCCTGGATATACTTCCTCTCAGGGGAATTATCCATGTCCCCATCATCCCCCACCTTAGACTTTTTAGCAGAAGGTTCAAGCAGTGCAGCCTGCACGGCAGAATTAAATAAATCCTGCAAATCTGACCTGGAAATCTGCAACAGGTCATCCTCCTGCAGCTCCTGTACATTATTCCTTTTGGGAAAAGACTTTGCAGGTATCAGAGAAGAATCCCTATCCCCCATGACAGAAGCAGAAAGCAAACACAACAGAGGAAGCCACAGAATAAACCAGGTTGTGCCAAGCAACTCCCAATTAATACTGTCACCAAGCAACCAAGTCTCGACAAACACGAGACTTAGAAATGCCAAAAAGGACAGCCCTGCTGCCTCCCCCACAGCCACAGAAACAAAAACCATGGCCACGGGAGCCAGACCTTGCTAGAAAACCCCAGCACCGGAACAGTCAGAATGCAAAGGAAAGCTCCCCGTCCCAGCCAGGCACATGTGCGGGGAGTGCATTCAGACAATGGAGCAGGTACACGACTGACCATAACACCAGCGAGGTCAGCATGCGCACAGTAGAAATATGTCTTCAGGTAAAGAAAAAAAAAACTCAACGCACAATAGCATCTGGAAAGAAAACACGGTACAGCAAACACCAACGCTCCGACCGCCGTGTCGGACAGTAAAAAAAACAGGCATGGCAGTGGGTGGGAGGGGCTTATATAGTAAAATTTTAAAAAGACAGACATTTTAATTAGACTGTCGTGAGGCAGGATTGCCTAACCTAGTAAGGACTGGGACGAGGAGGACATATGAGGGAGTAATGCCCCCGGGCAGCTTCTGAGGAGAGAGGGGGTACAGTGGGGCCTTGGCACAGGACGAGCTGGGGAGACCTGTGCTAGTCCTTGTTAAAGTCATACTGTTACCGGTACAAGGATCATGAAAGTGGTGGTAGTTTGTGAACACACTGATAGAAGTTTTACGAGTACAAGGGGGCCAGACAGAGAGGTGAGTGTAAAGTACGCAGTTCAATTTGCTCCCCACATGTCTTCATTTCCAAGTTCAGCCATGAGCCAAGCCCATTCCTATAATTAATTATCCAAGTAAAGGTGGAGGCAGGGTGAGAATGACAGCAGCTCAGGAGATGACTTTTGGGAAAATACAGCTGCCCAGCCACTTACATTTTTTTTTTTTAAAATAGCTGCATCTCTTCTGCAGCATGAAAGAAATCTATAGTACTGGCCCTCTAACATAAGTGTTGGTGCTGAGCACCGTAAACCACTGGCAGAAATTAAACACTGGGCATAAGAGATAGTAGTATGACATCTATGGGATGCACTAAAAATGCACTCATGACTATTTTGCAAGTCCTACATTTGTGCTGGATTGAGTAGAATTATGGCAGTTCAGGAGTTTAAAAATTGCTTATTTTTAATAAACTTCTGGATAAATGTAGGAAATGCAGTTGTCAATATTTATAAATAACAACAAAAGTGATATCGGTTTGGGTATGCGCTATACACCTGGATGGTATTTTTCACACCACTCCTCTGAGGTGCTTGAACAAAATATTGGGAAAAAAATACTGTGATACAAAAACGTAATGTCAAGAATATTGGAATGTTACAAATATCATCAGCAGGAATATCGAAGGTTTTAGTGTTGTTTTTAATATTGTTGCATGAAATATAGGTGTTCAAACTATAATTGTAAGTAATATCATTTGTAAGTGTTAATTAGTATGCCATTTATTGTAGTGTATGTAGTTGCATATGTGTATTATTTTTTTATTTATGTTTTCAGTTAGATGATTTTTTAGTTTTGAAATCGTTAGAATTAGTTTTTTAGTTGCATTCATCTATATAATTAATTGTTGAATACTTTTTTAGTAGTGGGATATTGGCTTTTTAGGGGATAAAGGTGGGGAGATTATGTTAAAATGTATGTTTTAAATAAATATTTCAAATATTTGTAATTATTTGCAAACTAATATTTGTGAATTTTTTATTTTATTTTGTTGTATTGATATTTTAATTGGATGCTAATTAAAATATATATCAATGGTAATAAGTAATCAAAAAATATTATAAAAATGAAACATAAAATAGTTTTTAATATCATCGAATATTTAGAAAATATTTATGTTAACATGTAAAGTGTTAATTTATTTTTGTTTAATATATAACATTGCATTCAAATTCAAATTTTTATAAATGATACAAAAAAAATTGTAACTCTTTATTTGACAGTTGCTCAGTGCACGGAAGTTGGTACAATCTTGTGTGAATAATTTGACACATTGTGAAGAAATGGCACAATATCCTTGGAATCACAATTAATAGCAAACAACAGTATACATCACTTAAGTGCAGTTCTGATTCTGTGCAAGCACTATCTTCATTCTTCACCCACCTAGTCCTTAAAATCCTCCCAACTAGTCCCCATGGTAACCATTCATGTTTCCCTGTAAAAGCACCATTGGTTCCATACTTTCGCATATTTTCTTGGCCATCCTCAACTTTGATAAATCATCTGCTCCGCTAGCTGGCACCACTCCAGATCATTTTCCCAACCTTGGACGCTCAGGGATCTGCTCTCTCCCCAAGCCCTGGCAATGTTTCTCTTAGCCACTCCGGCCACTGACATCAACCCGATCTTCAGATATCTATGCCACAGATCTTCTCCTGTTATGTATAGTACATGCCATCTGGCCTTCAATGGTACAAGAAGACCCATGACTTTGGCCATAATTTGCACCACCCCCTTCCAATATTGATGGATTATAGGGCAGTCCCACAGTATATGAAAGAATTACCCCACCATTCCACACCCTCTAGTGCAGAGAGCCATGCGTATCACCCCAAATGATGTGTAAGTGACCTGGAATAGTATGATGTATGTAGTATCCTTATCTGTATTAGACTGAAGCGAGCTCGTATGGCAACCTCTATAGGGCTCTGGAGTGCCTCCACCCAAACGTCATCTTCAAAATTCCTGTGTCATGCTCCCAAGCCTCTTGCAGGGAGTGCTAGGGGTCAGAGGAGTTGTTATTTAATTTCATGGAGATCACTTTGTCCAGCATAGGGTTCAACAGTAGTCAGTCCTCCAAAGGGGTTGACTCAGGCAATTGCTCACCCTCCAGCACATGGGGTCCTAATGCATGTCCTTACAGTAAATGCCTAAACCATTCTGTTTCCCCCATCTGGTATTCTCTGTGTAGGTCAAGTTCAAGTTCAAGTTCGGGCATTTATAGAGCGCACTACTCACCCAGAGGGTCTCAAGGCGCTTGGGGAGGGGTTCATTATTTGTCGAATAGCCAGGTTTTAAGTTCTTTTCTGAAGGAGATGTGGTGTTGAGTAAGGCGGAGGTGAGTGGGGAGTGAGTTCCAGGTCTTGGCAGCAAGGTAGGAGAAGGATCTGCCACCCATGGTGGATTTTCGGATGCGCGGGACTGTGGCGAGGGCTTGATTGGACGATCTTAGTTGGCGGGTGGGTTTGTAGAAGGACAGTCGAGTGTTGAGGCATTCGGGTCCTAGATTGTGGAGGGCCTTGTGTGCGTGGGTGAGAAGGCGGAATGTAATTCTTTTGTTGACTGGAAGCCAGTGGAGGTCTTTTAGGTGTCCGGTGATGTGATCTTGGCGAGGGATGTCTAATATGAGTCTCGCTGATGCGTTTTGGATGCGTTGGAGTTTTTTCTGTAATTTTGCTGTGATTCCGGCGTATAGTGTGTTACCATAGTCCAGACGACTCGTGACCAGTGCGTGGGTGACAGTCTTTCTTGTCTCGAGGGGGATCCAGCGGAAGATCTTTTTGAGAATGCGAAGTACGTTGAAGCAGGAGGATGAGACTGCGTTGACTTGTCTGGACATCGAGAGAGAGGAGTCTAGGATGAAGCCAAGGTTACGTGCATGGTCTGTGGGTGTGGGTGCTGTGCCCAGGGCGGAAGGCCACCAAGAGTCGTCCCAGGCAGAGGGTGAAGATCCTAGGATGAGCACCTCCATTTTGTCTGAGTTGAGTTTTAGGCGGCTGTGTTTCATCCATTCGGCTACTTGTTTCATGCCTTCGTGAAGGTTGGTTTTGGCGGTGATAGGGTCTTTGGTGAGGGAAAGGATTAACTGAGTGTCGTCAGCGTAAGAGATGATGTTAAGGTTGTGTTGACGCGCGATGGAGGTGAGTGGACTCATGTAAACGTTGAAGAGGGTGGGACTGAGTGAAGATCCTTGTGGTACGCCACAGATGACTTCAGTGGCCTCTGAGTTGAATGGGGGAAGTCGGACTCTTTGGGTTCTCCCAGCGAGGAATGAGACGATCCAGTCCAGGGCTTTTCCTTGTATGCCGATGTTGCTGAGGCGTTGTATAAGGGTGCTGTGGCAGACTGTGTCGAAAGCGGCGGAGAGGTCGAGTAGGATGAGGGCCACTGTTTCTCCGTTGTCCAGTAGTGTTCGGATGTCGTCAGTCGCTGCAATGAGGGCGGTTTCGGTGCTGTGTTTGGCTCGAAACCCGGATTGAGATGGATCAAGGGAGTTGTTCGATTCAAGGAAGGCGGCGAGCTGGCTGTTGACGGCTTTCTCAATGACTTTGGCCGGGAATGGGAGGAGGGATATGGGTCGGTAGTTTTTAAGTTCAGAGGGGTCTGCTGTGGGTTTCTTCAGAAGGGCGCTGAGTTCGGCGTGTTTCCAGCTTTCTGGAAAGGTGGCAGAGTTGAACGAGCAGTTGATGACATCACGGAGATGGGGTGCGATGATTGAGTCAGCTTTGTTGAAGATGTGGTGGGGGCAGGGGTCGGTTGGCGAGCCAGAGTGGATTGAGTTCATTAGGCGGATGGTGTCCTCAGTGGTGATTGGGTTCCAGGCGCTAAGGTTGTTAGATGGCGGAGTAGGGTCTGAGGGGGGTGGGGAGGGTTGATCGCTGGGAGTATTCTTGAAGCTGTTGTGGATGTCGGCAATTTTGTTGTAGAAGAAGGAGGATAACGCATCGCAGAGGTCTTGGGAGGGAGTGATGTCGTTAGATGCTGCGGTGGGGTTGGTGAATTCTTTGACGATGTTGAAAAGTTCCTTGCTGTTGTGAGTGTTGTTGTCGAGACGATCCTTGAATGCTGATTTCTTGGCGGATCTAATCAGTGGTGGTGTAATTGGTGGTGTTTGCGGGAGGCTGCCTTGAGGGTGGCCATGTTGTCTGTGGTCGGGTTTTTTCTCCATGTTTTCTCCAGGGTGCGGCATAGCTTCTTGGATTTTTTAAGGTCAACATTGAACCAGGGAGCCTTTTTACTGGCTGATTTGATCTGGTGCTTTTTCAGGGGTGCTAATTCGTCAGCACTGTGGGTGATCCATTGCTTGAGATTGGTGGCCGCTTGGTTTGGGTCCAATGAGAGGGTGGGAGGGTTTTGGTTGAGTGATGTGAGGAGTTGGTCGGAGGTGATTTTGTTCCAGTTTCTCCGTGGAATAGGTTGTGGGCGGTTGTTGGTCAGGGTGGATTTGTAGCTGAAGTGAACACAGCTGTGGTCCGTCCAGTGGAGAGCTGTGGTGCGATCGAAGGAGATGTGCTTGCTGCAGGTGAAGATAGGGTCGAGCGTGTGTCTGGCTACATGGGTGGGGGTGTCAACAAGTTGTTTGAGTCCGAGATTGGCCAGGTTGTCCAGAAGGGTGGTGGTGTTGCTGTCGTGTTTGTTTTCAGTGTGGTAGTTGAGGTCTCCTAAAAGAATGTAGTTCTCGGAGGCGAGGGCATGTGGGCTGACGAAGTCCGTGATGTCGTCGCTGAATTGAGTACGGGTGCCTGGAGGCCTGTAGATGAGGGTTCCTCTAAGTGTGGTCCTAGGGTCGGTGTGGATCTGAAAGTGGAGATGTTCGGCGGTTGCAAGATTATTGTCGGAGCTGGTCGTGATGTTGATGGTTTTCCTATGGATGATAGCGATGCCTCCTCCTGTTTGATTGGTGCGGTCTTTTCGGATAATCTTGTAAGTGTCCGGTATGGCTATGGCGATGTCGGGTGCTGATGATGTGTTCATCCATGTTTCTGTAAGGAAGGCGATGTCCGGTGACGCAGTGTCGAGTAGATCCCAGAGTTCAGTTGCGTGTCTGTGGACTGAGCGGGTGTTAAGCAGGATGCACTTCAGGCGGTTAGAGTCGGAGCCGTGTATGGAGGAAGTGGGTTTGGTGATGGTCCTGGAACAATTGAACTTGCAGGAGAGGCAGGCAAATGGGCCGTGGGTACGTCCTGGGGCGGTTTTGCAGCATTGAGGAGCGCGTCCGGGGTTGAGGGCGAGTAGAGTTGTGGCATCATATGTGACTCTAGTGGGCTGGGTATGGTGGGGACCAGGGGGACAGGCGCTGGGCGCGGTCCAGGCGCGACCGCTGCGCGTGGACGCTGCGCGTTGATTCATCTGTCTTAAATGGTGAGTGGAGGGGGGCGGAGCGTGGGGGGGGCAGCTGGGAGGCGGGGAGGAGACACGGGCCACGAGCACAACAAATGGAGGTAGGGAAAGTGAAACTGGGGCACGACACACTGAAGGGGTCAAATAAAATACAATCAATGCAGCGCAATTGACATACAATATAATTCCTCTGAAACGATACCAGGCGCTCTCACAGGACAGGCAATGGGCGCTAAGACAGCGTCGAGGCGCTGGATCTGCAGGCGATATCTGGCACAGCAAAATGTGATTCAGTCTGTAGTCAGCAGGAGGGGTGCCGGTAGGTAGGGAAGTGAGGCAGGGAGCGAGAAGGAGCGACCGTCGAGGAGCGAGTCCAGCTGGTCACAATGAGCCAGGGGAGGAGCGCTCTAACTCGGCTAGTGGGTGGGAGGGGCAGCTGGGAGGTGGGGAGGAGACACGGGCCACGAGCACAACAAATGGAGGTAGGGAAAGTGAAACTGGGGCACGAAACACTGAAGGGGACAAATAAAATACAATCAATGCAGCGCAATTGACATACAATATAATTCCTATGAAACGATACCAGGCGCTCTCACAGGACAGGCAATGGGCGCTAAGACAGCGTCGAGGCGCTGGATCTGCAGGCGATGTCTGGCGCAGCAAAATGTGATTCAGTCTGTAGTCAGCAGGAGGGGTGCCGGTAGGTAGGGAAGTGAGGCAGGGAGCGAGAAGGAGCGACCGTCGAGGAGCGAGTCCAGCTGGTCCTCAAAGGTTTGCAAGTACCCCCTCTCCAAACGTCCCCATGGTGCTTGATACCTATTAACCCTATTTATGAAAAACCTTCAGCTTCCCAGCTACCCTTGGCAGCTCATCATCCAGAGTGGGGTCCTGTTTATAAGCTTGCCCTCCCATCCAAGAAATGTGGAGGTCTCTCTCCATGCCCTCTTCACTGGCTGAGTGTGTATAGTAACAAACTCTCCGGTTTCCCGCTGTACAAGATTAATGGGTAGCCATGGCTTCCCATAGCCTTTCGGTTGACTCAATAGGCTGGTTCTTCCATGCCCCTGAACACTCAGTCGCTGATTGTGATCAATTGGGCTGCCCAGTAGTAGGTGTGTATGTCAGGGTCTGCCAGACCACCTTCAAAAAATTCTTGTTGAAGCTTACTGAGGGAAAACGTCAACTACCCCCATCCCACAGGAGTTTACGCAGCTCACTATTGACCATGCTGAAAAAGTCGAGTGGAAACCGGTATGGGGTGTTTGAAGGACCTATAGTAGTCGAGAGATGGGCATCATCACCTTAAAGAGTATGGCTGATCCCATCATGGACACTGAAAGCATCTGCCAGTGTGCTGCATCATTTACGAGGCCTTCCTGTTGAGGAAGCAGGTTCCTCCCCTGAAACTCCTCAACACTTCTCGTTACGTAAATGTCCAGGTACTGGAAACCATCCATCATCATGACTGAGGCCACACACCTTGACGGTAAGGCTGGGTTTCACCCAGCTAGTGGGAAAATAAGGAACCTGTCCCAGTTAATCTGATATCCAGAATAAATCCCAGAAAGCTGAAAAATATGGAGTATTCTGTCCACTGTGAAGCGAGGCCACATAGCGTACAGCAGGATGTCATCAACATATAGGGAGATCCGTTCTTCCGTTCCTCCGAGCCTCCACCCCCTCTGATACCCCACTGGAGAGGGTCATGATAAATCCAGGCCGTCAATAGCTCTAATGCCAAAGCAAATATCATTGGGGATAATGGGTAGCTCTTCCTTGTGCCCTTGTGAAGGGCAAAAGAACAGGATAGCACACCATTTACCCGCACCCTTGCCAAATGGTCCTGGTACAGAAGTATAATCCAGGTACAAAATTAGGGGCCAAATCCCTTTCTGGTAATGCCAGCAAATAGGTATTGCCATTCAATACTATCAAATGCCAACCTTGCATCTAAGGAGAGCAGAACGGTATCCTTAGTCTGTCGAGCCCCCGTCATGTATAAGTCCCCATAGAAGTACCTCAAATTCAATCTAATATCCCCATGTGGCATGAATGGATCGCGGATTGACCACCATGCTATCACTGTCTTAAGTCGGTTAGCCAGGGCCTGCGCAAAGACCTTGGCCTCTAGGTTCAATTGAGATTTAGGCCTGTATGAGTTGCAAGCTGCAGGTGGCTTACCCTTTTTTGGAATAACTACAATAGTAGACAACCTCTGGTCTATCAGGAGGGTGCCTTCTTAACTAGCCGACTGGAGCATGCCCAGTATGTGTTTCGTGACTTTGTCAGCTACGCATCTATATAATTATGTGGCAAGGACGTTAGGCCCAGCTGCCTTCCCAGATTGCAATTCTCATATTGCCCCTCCACGTCTTCTACCATCAAGTCCTGTTCTAATGTGTCCAAATCCTTGTTGGGGAGGACCCAGAGAGAAAGCTCTTTAAAGAGGTCAGCACAGTCATCACTGGATCATTTTGTCATAGAGGAGTACTTATGTTCATAGTATGTTGCAAAGACCTCCTTTGCGGCTTCCCCAGTGGTATGTACTGTCTACCAAGAATCCAGGATGTCTAATATTGTTATTGTTAATTGGGATTTATAAAGCGCATAATCACCGGCAGGTGTCTTAGCGCTGAGAGAGAGTTGCTAGAAACCCCACCATCGGCGGACTGTTAGTAACCAGTTTCAACCCACTGTCTCTCTTTTCCAATTAGGCTATGAGTTTATTGGCTTTATTGCCAACATCGTAAAGGTGCCTCTGTGTGGCCAGCGTGTGAGCTCGGGCTTTATTCTCTGCCAGGTCCCTCAGCTCCTGTTGCCGAGGCCTGAGCCTGGCGCACTGAGACGGGTCAGGTGTTCCCCCCCCACCAAGAACTTCTTTCTCATCCCCCCAATCAGGACCTGGGCATGGCCACGCAATGCTTCCCTGAAGGCCTTCCATAACGTGCAAGCTGAGTCAACTGTCCCTTCATTTTCTTGAAGGTATTGGTCTGTCTGTTCTCGTATTTTGTCTTGAATGTTTCTGTCTTTTAGATGCCAAGGATCTCTCCTAGGGGCCACGTTGAGTCCTGGGTAGAACCTGAGAATGACACCGCCACCGGGGAGTCATCAGAGATACCATGTGCCACGTGTGATGCCTTTTGAAACTGACCTGCGTGCATGGGTTTGGTAAATATGTAGCCCAAGTGGGAGAAACTACCATGCATCGCTGAAAGGTATGTAAACTATTTTGCAATCGGGTTGTGCTCATACCACTAGTCCACTAATCACATTGTATCCACAAACCCCCAAGTGGACTAATGTTAGTGGCTCCACCGTGTTGGACATCCTATCCCTCTCCGGGTCCATTGTGGCGTTCATGCCCCCCCCCCCCCCCAGAATCATGGTGCTCAGTGGTATTTCCAGCAACAATGCACTAAGTGCTGTAAAGGTTTCCGTCTGTAATCTTGGTGGCACATAGACTGGGGAAAGGTTAAGTGTACGGACCTTCCAGGTACCGGTCTGTGCAACAAACCTACCTAGTGGGTCACTCCATGTTTGGCCTGGCGTGTAATGTACTGATGATTTGATTAGAATAATGGTGCCCCTGGAATTAGAGGTGAAACCTGTATGCGCCAACAAGGAATAACCTAATTGGTCCAGTGCCCTTTAGTGGTAAACTTTTAAATGGATTTCCTGTAGGAGGATGAAGTCTGGGGCATGTGCATGGATATATTGCAAGACAACGGACCTTTGATTTTGTTTCCTAAGCCATTGACATTCCATGGCATGACCTTCAGAACAGAGTGGTGTGGGACCCCATGAGGTGTCGAGTTGTGTGGCAGTCCCACCTAGTGTGGGAAGGTGCAAAGGTTCTGCCGCCCCTTCAAAATTATTTGAGCCCCTTTCCCCTGTTGCACAATGTGACTGAGCAAAAACACATGAAACTATCCAAACCCATCAAAATATAACATAACTGTGATCACCTAGTAAACTCCCCTCAGCCTGCTACCCTGCACAGTAGGCATCGAAGCCCCCACCACCCCAACTTGCAGAGTGCCTGTGGTCCAAACGTTAGCATAAAGTCAATATTAAGAGTTAGCCGGCACTACCAAGACAAATCAAGTTATTGTAGCCAATGTCCATAACCCCTAAGCACAGCAACATTTCCACACATCTGCAATATATGAAACATAGCAGATCATTACTGCTCCTCACACTTAAAAGCAACCAGAGTTCACATCCTGGTGATCATACATTTACCTCGGGGGCCTGATTTTAGACCCCACGCTCAACACCCCCTCCTCCAATTCTCGTCCCACAGCGAGCAGTTCCATCAATCAGGGGGTCATATATTGTATGGCCATCAAAGCTAATTATAAGGCCTCAGCTGCATCACCCTCAGTGGATTGTCCCTGAGGTTGCATCGGTGGATTGTCCTCTGCTAGACAGTGGGACACCCTCTCCTTGCCTCTCGGTTGGTCCGTCATCCAAGAGGGGAGCAGCCTTCGAGCCAGTCCCATGCCCTGCTGGTGTGGTGAAATACAATGATTTACCCTCCACCACAACCCATAGTTTTGCTGAATAGAGCATCATGTATTTGAGTTCTTTAGTGCGGAGTTCCTGCTTGACTTTGGCGAAGCGGGTGCGCTGGCACTGTACCTGTAGTGTGAAATCTGGGGAAAAGCATATTGTGGTATTTCCATGAGTCAAGTACCCATGGGAAAGGGCTGCTTGTAGTATGGCATCATGATCACAGTGATTAAAAATCTTGGCAATAATCATCCGGGGGGAGGGGCTGGCTTTGGCGGCAGTATTGGCGCCCTGTGCACCCACTCAACGGAGAAGAAATTTGACAATTAGATCTTTGAGGAAGCGGTCTACACTAGGTCCCTCTGGCCCCTCATGAACCCCAATCACTCTGATGTTGTTCCTACGTGCCCTGCCTTCTTAATCTTCGAGTTTAGCTGCCATAATCCTGAGTTGCTTTTGAAGGTACTGTACTTGCTCCTCCAGCATTTTAGACATAGTCTGTAACATGTGCAACTCGGCTGCTGTGACCTTCTTCAACATTTTCTTGAAATCAGCTCTCAAAAGATTAACGTCCACAGTCACAGCGCCTATTTTAAGTTCAAGAGCACTCCTAAAATCACAGTTTGCTGCCATAATGGCTCAGAGGGAGGTTTCCGCCAACTCCCATGTTTCAATCCCATACCCAGCCTTATCCAAAGACTGTTTGGTCACAGCTAACCATGGGCGGAGCTGGCAGAGCGGGACTACCCTGAGGTCCATGGAGTTGGGAACAAACTCTGTGGATCTTCGCTCCGTCACCCGCCTCCATCCCCCCCCTTAAAAAATAATTAGACATTAATTATAACAATAAAAAAACACTTACCTGTACTGCGGCGTCCCTGGGCTGCCCTCCTCCTCTTCTTCGCCGTCTCTCTCCTTCGTTGGGTAATAAACCCAAAAACTGCACATGCGCGCGCGCCCAGCGCATGTGCATTTCTTGCGAGAAGTAAGTGTTTTTTTATTCTTTTAATTAATGCCTATTTAATTTTTTAAAGGGGGTGGAGGCGGGGCTGGCCATCTCCGCTCCGCAGCAGAGTGTGCAGAGATTTGCCTACTCCGTGTTCCACGGAGACAGCCAAGTCCTCGTGATATGACAGGTTGCATTAGGAGCCCACACTCAAATCGCACCTCTCAGGTCTTCCTCACCACCACAAACAGCCTTCTGAGGGCACTCACAATACTCTGCGATGATCTGAAGCCTGCAAAGAGTAGTCTGGCTCCGACCTGGTGGTATGTGCACAAATTTAATGAAGGCCAGCAGAGTGTCAGCCCTCAGGAGGTGGGCCACCTCCCCATATAAATGAGGAAATGGAGATCGTCATCCCACTGCTAAGGGCCAATTGCTCTGCGTCTCCTGCTGCCCAACTTATGCCTGCATACATAAGCGCCCAATTCTTTATGGCCAGGCAGCACCGACCGCACATTAGGTGATAACAATTTAGCTAGGAAAGCCAACAACAGGCACCAGCAAGGAGGAGGGTCCCCCAAGACCTGGTCACAGTTCGGGAACCCCCAGTGCCTCAAGTCCCAGTGCAGCTCCCTACACCAGGTTAGCAGCTGTTGCCAGGAATGTCGAGCCTTAGTGCATGTCCATGTCCCAGAGGCCCCTCAGCGAGCGGGCATGTGCCGCTCAGGCCCATGTCTGTCCCTGAACAATAATTTCACTGCTGGGGTGTCACACCTACTGTCCTGCCCTGCACTCGTGGCAGAATGTCTCCATGATTATGAGTGCGGAGCCTCAGCGCCCAATCTACCAGCATGTCTTCCTTGTTTGGGAGCCCACCCCGGCCACAGCCCAGATCCGGCACAGCTCATTGGCTCACCAGTCGCAACCCTCACCGCCTCACCTCCAGACTGATGTGTTCGGACACAGTGAGCCCCGACCAATCATGGACCACTGGCGGCAAGTCATGTCCGGGTCCCGCCCAAGATCCAGGTATGTGCCTCAGTTCCTCCACGGCTGCCAGATAACATGGGTAATTGCAGTGATGGGGGCAGTCGACAGCAGATGCATGAGTTCGGCAGGGGCTCTGTGTCTTTCCTCCCCCAGTCACTGCGCCGCATCAGGAATGGGGACTCTTCTTCTTTACAGGCCAGCTCCAGGGCATGCGGATGTGGGGACCCACCTCTTTAATCGCCCAGGTTTCGGTCTTCAAGACATAGCTGGCTTCAAATACACCCCTGGGCTTGCCAGGCACCCAGGAGTGTCAGTGTGTATACTTACAGAGCCAATATGTACAGATTTCAGGAGGGATGTCGGGGTTTAGATTACTGAGCACCATGGAGCTCGCTTAGTGTGTGCCATCTTGGCTGGAGCCAGGCCACGCCCTTTAAAATAGAATTTTTGTAAATGTATGATTTTGCATTATTTTCTTTTCCGTTTATTCTATCAAGCTTATGAATTGTGGAAAACATTTGTAAGAATATATTAGTTTTTAATAGTCATTAAAATACTAATTTTTCTGAATATGCACATAAAGGTTTGTAATTTAACATAGTGTTTTTAGATAAAAGTTTAGTTCATTTTATATTAAAAAATGTGTATAATTATGAAGTATTGCTTGTTTATGTTAAAAATATTTATTTGTATTATCTTGTGTAAAAGGTTTTATTTTGTAGTGCTTATTGTAAATTACATTTCTTTAGCCTTCAACACCTTCCTCAAATAGCCTTAGATTAGAATGGGATTAGTAAATGTCACCCCTTTAGAGGCCGACATCTTTCCCCAATATGAATATATTGGAATGGGAATAGTAAATGTCACCTGTTTAGTGTCCAACGCCATCTACAGATTGGTTTAGATTGGAGTGGGAATAGTAAATGTCATCCCATAGTGTCCAACAACATCCTCCGATAGGGTAAGATTGGAGTGTGAATAATAAATATCACTCCCTTAGAGTCTAACCTTTTTTTTAATGATTAATGTGGGAATTTGATACTGTAATTTTATGATTTTATTTAAAAATATATTTGACTTTTATTTGTCTGTTGTAGAAGGCTTTGTGTTATTTCATTATTATAATTGTGATTTGAAATTGAAAAAGAAATAGTTTGCAACCTATAATAGAATTCATTAAAAATTTAAATAAAATAAAGACATGTTTAAGGCTGGGCGGAACTTGTGGAGTTTCACTCTGTGGAATTTCTCACTGTTACATAAAAACTGAGATTCAACTGAGTTCAGCGTGTGGGGGGAAGTGGCACATCGAGGTGATTTTTAATGTCAGGAGCTTGTTCTGTGCTGCAAAATCAGCACAAATGGCACCACGCAGCATGCCAGGGGGAGGTGCTTTTTTGCTGCTGCTCGAGGAGATTTTCAGTCCTGTTTAGGTTCTGGGACTTTAGGTAGTATCTTTAAGGATTTTCCTTGTGGTGTCCTGAAACCTAGTGCTTGCCTCTCATATCCTGCCATGTTTTTCTTACTTCTATTTCTGTCACATTTGGGGTGTGGTTGTACTCTCTTACATGATTTACAAAATCATCTTTTGTATTTGTCCTCCCATTCCAGTTTATAATTTAAGATGATGCACTTTCTTGGCTGTAGGTGTAGCCCATGTCATTTAGCAACTGCTTTTCTTTCTGTGAAGTGATACATTTGGAAACATATGTCATTGTATCTGAAAGTAGTGTAATAGTGTAAATATATATTATATTTAACTTTTAAACGTTTGTTATTGACATAACAAAATGCAACTACTTCGATTTAGTATACTTACATGTATGTTCTGTTTAGATGTTTCAGACAATTTTTTGGAGCGTGTTAAGATGGTGGACTGGACGATCGCCCGAATGTGAACTCTGGCCGGTCGCCACATTTATCCACCTAAATCCCCTACAGTACTGGTGCTCTGGGACAAAAGCTGCAGCTCCAAATCGACAGTAAGTGAGTGTGTTCCCCCCCGACTCCCACCAAAAGCCATGGGTGGCTCTAATGGACGGGAGCTACCCACGCGGCTGCATCACTGGAGCCTACGCTGCATGTCAGAGGGAGGTGCCTGACAGCTCACAGGCACGGAGATCCTTCTCTTTGCACGGTGCACTTGGAGTGGTCATGGGCCACCAGGAAGCTGACCGGCCTTACCTACGGCCATTATCTATCCCTGCGCCCTACCAGACCCTACGACGCACCAGCTGCCCCTGATCCCGGACTCCCAAGATGATTGATTGCACTTCTAATTGTGGTAAGACTGTTGGCACCAAAATGTGGGGGCTTGTGTGGAGACCTGGGCGACCCTTGCAGCCCTGCTCCTCAAGCTGGCATGGTGATGAGGGCTCCCGGCTTGCTCACAGCCAATAACACACCCATTTCTGTCTCCGTGCCCTCTGTGGGCCATTTTTTTCTCTCCTGTCCCAGTCCACAGAGAGTGGACTGGGAAAGGGGAGAAAAAAACCTGCCCACAGAGGGCACGGAGACAGAAATGAAAGCAGACTCGCTGTGGGGCCCTACAGCAATCATCAGCTGTGGCCTCTCCTTCACCCCTGCCCTGCCAAGTAATCACGCTGAGGGTGGGGTGGGGAGGGCTGATTGTTTGCAAGAATCGGCCTCCCTGGGGGCCAGGTTTTGCTCAGACCTTTGAGCCATTTTCACCTCGGGCCCCCTGGGGCCCACACAGTCCAGAAACAGTGTTAGTCTTAACACCTCGCCCACAGCCCTTCACATACAGGGCATAGTGGGCGAATAAGAATGGGTCTCGCGGTGGGGGGGGCAGGTGATATTTGGAATTCGCACAATCTTCACCTCAGCCTCCCCCTGGCTACCGTGGATGACCCAGCAGCTGTGTTTTGTGCTCCCCTGCCAGGACATTGCCCTGAGGCGTGGAGGGATGGGGAGGGCTGAATAATTTACTAATTGCAGGGGCCTTACCTCTGTTCATGTGCTCCTCAGCTGAAGGTCGGGGAGGGCTAAGTAGGTTAGTAATAGCAGGGGCTTCGCTGCTATTCAGGTGCTCCTGCGCTGGAGGGCTCGAATAATTTTGTGACAGAAAGGGGCCTTGCTGGTTTTTAGGTCTCGGCTAGTAAAGCGCTGAAAGCGCGTTCTCGCCAGAGAACTATAGTCGGCGTCTCGGGACTTTGAGAACGACGAAGTGAGACAAGACCTGGCCGCGCGCAGCGTTTCCACATAGGATAACGTTGTGCGCGCGGCCAGGTCTTGTCTCCACGGCATTGCATGGCAGTCCGGATCGCGTCGCGCGCCTCTCTGGAATGGAGGGGGAGTCTGCATACCATGGCGCGGCGCAGATAACACACACTACAGAATGTAACCGACTCTGCTGCAGGCAGATACAAGTGTCGCCTACGCCCATGGGTGTAATCACACTACTAATTAATAAAAGCGCTGTAAAAAATGCCAAAACATATTTAGATAATGAGCCACTAAGTGCCTACGATGTTGTACTTTGTTACGGTCTGTATTGTCACACATGTCCTATAACGTGAGCCCATATCTAAAGCGTCCCTCCCTCCAGGCAGCCCATGTAAATCCCAGGGTGGCTCCTGCAGGAAGGGCGTCCTAATCCCGGCCCCCGGCCCCCGGCCCCTTTCTTCTTTAACCGTTGTGTTTGTGGTGTCTGCCCCCACCTTGCCAGCTTCAGATTTCGCAGGAGAGGCCCGGGTGTCAGCTGGTACCTGCTTCGCCACTCCACCTCCGAAAGAGTTAACGGGAGGTTGGAGAGGCCAGGTTTGGGGAAAAAAAGGAGCGTAGCCAGTTGTGAGTCACTCACTCACCTTTCTTCCTTGGCTGCCGCTCACCTTTGCTGGAGCTCACTTGCCTCAGATCACACACGAAGACTGAGACGTGCTATTTGGATTGTCTCTGTCGCACTTGGACAAGTGTTGGATCTGAACACGAACCCGATGCAATCACGTGGAAGCGGCGACACTAGCCTCTCCCCAGGTATTTATATTTGTAAATGTGTTCTTTTTAAAATTTATTTACAAGACGCCTTGTGAGAAGCGAGCGCGGTTTAAGGTAATCGAGTTGGTGTAAAGTACTGTCGTTTTGGAAATAACGTCGAAAACATCTTTCTAGAAGAGCCTCGCCGACTGGAGGGCGCAGGGACCGGACTGTGTTTGTATTTTTTTATTATTTTGGCAGCAAGCGCTTTGCTGTTAGGGGGGGTCTGTCCTGTGTTGGTGACTGCAGGGTGGTGTGTAGCGGGCTACAGGAGATATCTCTGTTTTGGGGTGCAACCTCCTGACAGCATGCACTGCAATTGACTGTGGTGTGTAGATAATTCGGGGGTAATGTCTGTTCTGAGTACCAGTGGCTTCAAGGTGGTGGTGCAGTGTGCACGAGGACCTGTGGCTTCAAGGTGGTGGTGCTTTGTGCTTTGTGCACAAGGACCAGTTGATTCAAGGTGGAGGTGCTGTGTGCGCGAGGTCCTGTGGCTTCAAGGTGGCGGTGCTTTGTGCACAAGGACCAGTTGATTCAAGGTGGAGGTGCTGTGTGCGCGAGGACCAGATGCATCATGGTGGTGGTGCTGTGTGCACGAGAACCAGTGACTTAAAGGTGGCGGTGCTGTGTGCGCGAGGACCAGATGCTTCATGGTGGTGGTGCTGTGTGCACGAGAACCAGTGACTTCAAGGTGGCGGTGCTGTGTGCACGAGGACCAGAGACTTAAAGGTGGTGGTGGTGCTGTGTGCATGTGGAATGGTGGCTTGAAGGTGGTGGTGCTGTGCGCACGATGAACGGTGGCTTAAAGGGTGGTGATGTGAGAGCTTCATACACCAATACAGACTTTGCTAAAAATGTAATGCAACACATTGTCATATACAATGCCAATAACGCAAACTTTAATGCTGCGAGACCCATTGCATTGCAAATGCTTGTTTTAGTTGCTCAGCATGTAGGCCATTGTCACCTTGGCCCTGTGTCCTGCACAAGAACAGTATCCTCCTACTTTCATTCCTTGTCTGTGCAAATGGTGTTTGATTTTTCTTATGCAACTAACAACCATTGACAAAGCCAATAGTCCTGGCTGCTTGTAGGTGTAATGTTACTTGTTTTACATATCTGGATGCAATGACAGAAGCACCGCAATACCAGTCGGGAGCACGGGCTCTCGACTGGTATTACGAAAGGGCACGCCCCTTGAATGTGGGCCACGCCCCTTAAATGTGAGTCACACCCCTTAAATGTGGGCCACTTTTTTCGTCAGTGACCGGGCCAAATTGTGATCCCAATCCGACCCTGCAGTGAACTAGACCAGACCGACTGGAGGTTTGGTAGGCCGCTCCACTGCATTGAGAAGCCCTCGAGCTGATAAGGCCTTGAGCGCCTGCCACCACAGTGCATTGACTACTGGTGCCACATATTCTGAAGAGGCGTCACTCCTGTGGATGTGCATCAGTGTTTTCCAAAGGAAATTCCATCACTTCAGACACCCCACCTCCCTGTACATTTATCCACGTAAATCCCCTACAGTACTGGTGCTCCGGGACAAAAGCTGCAGCTCCATATCGTCAGTATGTGAGTGTGCTCCCCCCGACTCCTTCCAAGAGCCATCGGTGGCTCTAATGTACTGGAGCACACTGTGCATCCTCCCTCCAGTTTCTCTCTCATACATGTCATTTTGAATGGTGGGGGCCTCATTGTCTGGGGTGAATCAGTCAACCATTGGCCATAGCTACACAATCTTTTAGCCTGCTATGGCTGCTGATGAGGTTAACTGGAATTCCCTTCCACAGTGTACTTCATGGACAGTGTTTCTGGGACTACAGTCCTATGTGATAGCTGTTGGGGCCTTTTGAAAGGTGACAATGTTGGTACGGTACGGACTGGTTCTGCCTGGGGTGGTGACCCATGCGTGCTTCATGTTATTGTCTGGCTCTTCCCTGTGGGAGGTGCGCATGGTCAGCGACTGGCTGCCGCCCCCCCCCCCATCCGACCACACCAACACCCAGAAACAAGAACATGAGGCCTGGTTATCTTTGGAAGGCGGGGGCTAGTCCCCCGGCCGTATTTATTAAGATATGAAATTAAAAAAGGTTTTTTAATTGCATGGTCAACAATTTATACAAAAATCAGCAGGACATTAGATACAATCTCGTCAACAAGTTTGAGAGGCTACCCTTAACAAAAACTGTAATACATGTTGTTTCCTAACCGAATCTAACATCCTCATCTTGATTTTTGTATCCTACATTTCTGGCCATATGGCAAGGTCGCTAACAGGTGTCAGGTCCTACTAGCTGTGCCTCACCTAGAGATGTGCGCATGCGCAGCCGGGCACGTTAATTACTCCGGTCTACGCCGTGAACTCCATTTACCCACTAAAGGAGGGCCCTTACTCTGCGCCATCCGGTGACGTCATGAGTATGCGCGCGCGGGGTGGCTACCAGCCTAAGGAAAGCGTGACTACTCCAACCCGCGCCCCTTTGAAGCATGAGTTACCTTGCCCCTGGAGTTCTAGGAGTGGCCAATGGCCCCTCCCCCTGGGCGGGAACCTCCATAGGATGATGCCCGCCCCCTCAGACCTTAAAAATAGGTGCTCACCGGTCATGACCTTACCGCATGTCCCATACCTAATAAATACGACGCCCTGTAGGAAAAAATTCTAATGGACAACTACTCTGACTAATACATCAAAACATTACTGTAAGGCTACAAAGGGAAAAAGATCCTAAACATCATTGCAAATCACAAATATTTCAGCATAGCACACAAAAAGGAGAGAAACTTCCTAAACACAATTACAAATTATATCGTATTTTACAATTCACTAAAAGGGGAAAAATTCCTAATGAAAGCATCATCAGCATAATATCTAACTCGACAATTTCCTTGAGCATTGCCATGGTGGCAACAGTCACCTTAAAACTACACCAAAACACGACTAATACAGAATCAACCATTTTTGTTCCTGGGATGGTGGGTGGGTAAACAAAGAAGCCCCGAGCGCGGGGCACAACACGCTGTGGGGGAGCGTCCAGGGACAAGAGGGTCTCCCGGGCGCTCCCCGCCTCTTTATTCTCGAGGGGCCGGGTGGGGTGGCGACGCCCCCCGCCCAGCCTCTCCAGCAGCACGCCCCCCCCCCTGACCAAGACATCCTACCCTGGTATCCGGGTCAGGGGGGCCGCCGGCCAATCGGTGGCGGGTCGCGCCCATGAGGGCCCGCCCCTCCATCGAAAGGCACTCAAGGGGAGACGGTCGCCGCGCAGCCATGCGGGCGGGGGGGCCAAGGGCCCCCCCTTTTCATTATCTGCGTGTTGGCTGAGCTGAGATCCCCCACTAGACCACTGATATGATCTTCCCTTGCTCCGTATCCAGAAGGCATACGCTTAGTGGAAGTGTGCCAACATGTCTAAAGTGAAGGTGGAAAGGGGAGAGACGGACCGAACGTGCGTGCCACTGTGGACCCGAATCCTCCGATGCACCGTCGACTGCGGAACGACACCTGCAGGATCACACCGAGAAATTCACAGCACTGTTGGTCAGTAATCTTAAGTACTCCTTAGAACCCAAACTACACTCTTTAATGATCGACGTGGGGGTCCTTCTTGAGGGCCACAAGAATGTAAAAGACAGAGTAAAAGTTGCAAAAACAGAATTGGCGATGGATTGAAACGGTTCAGAAGGAAGAGGCACACCTGTGTCTGGCCATAGGGTTTACATTATTAGTACTGATTCAACTCTCATACATAGCAATAAGCAAACGAAAGGTGAACAGATAACCAAAGGGCCTTTCTCTATGCTTCAACATGTGTTCTGCTCTTTTAGTAACTTTTCACCTGTTTGAGATAGATTTTTTATTAAAATATGCAGATTATGCAGTTGGTGACGCATAGCGTAGCAAATGTGTCAAATCAAAATGTATATGGAAAACGCAGGAGCAGAAACATCTCATAATTTCAGTGGCCCTGACAATGGGGCATGGTGTAGCTGTCTGAACAGTGCTGGTTTGTGCTTTTTGATTGAATGTGGGTGCCGGGTAATTTTCCTTGCTGCAAGATGCTTCCCAGGAGGCTGCATTCACACATCTTCTTTTGGAGGATTTTTCTTCTCCAAGCCGGTCTCAAATCCCAGGACATTGCCTCAAAATTCTCTTAAAATGGAAAGACTGTTGGCTTCCATATTGTGAGAAATTGGGTTATTGGTTGAGGGGGTTCAAGCTCCACTCAAGCAACATCCACAATCCTTGTCTGGGTGAACCACAAAAGAGACTAAATTAACCTGTGCTTAACCATCTGGTATTTTGCCGCAATGCAGTCTGGCTTAATTTAGAGGCAATGTAAGTATTTATGCAGCATACAAACAGTAATGAAGTGAAAACATAATACAAAAAAATGGCAAACCAATTTAGAAAAATAGAGTACATTTTAAAAATTAAACTAATAGCAGAACTACCAAAATCGAATCAGTAGTACCGGAGTATTCAGTTTTAAAGTTTTCAATTAAAATAGCACCTAAAAGCACAAAGCGCTACTCGTTGTCATGTGGCCCCGCAAGATGGGGGAAAGTCACAAATTCATGCCAACTGAGATGGAGCGTAGGTCAGATACCGGGACCAGGTTAGTGCTGCTGAAAATGTACCTTCTCAAGTCTGGCTTCAAGAGTTCAGTTTCCGCTGGAAGACTTCACGAGGAGGAGAAATTCGGCGCAAAGAACGGGTCAAACATCGCACACAGTAGTTGTTGTAGTGTGAAGCGATCCAGCTTCTTGTTTTTCGGTCTTTGTATGCTGCTGCTGCTGTAGCATGAAGTGTAGGTCTCACTTTGCCGGTCGTCATGGATGTTTGCTGTTAGAATGAAGAGCAGGTCTCACTGCATTGGCAGTTGTTGGAGGCAGCAGAAATTTGGTGCAAACTGGCCCCTTCCCAGTTTTTCGGAGCTCAAACTTTAGGATTTTCACCTTTTCTTGGAGGAGCTCCCACTGATGCCAGCCAAGGGTCAAGTACCTGGGAGTAATTCTTGGGGATCAGGACTCACTGCGTAAGAGGCCAGCAGCAGGGCTCTGGCAAGCCCAGGCAGGTCCAGTTGCAGCTGGTTTGCTGGGCAGTTTCAGGGAGACCTCAGAAGCTTGTTGTGTCTAGTTAGCTCACATAGGAGGTCAGTCAACTGACCTTATGAGCCACTCAGGGTAGCCTGGGAGTAAGGCAAGCAGATCCAGGCTTCCTTTTTCGGACAACAAGGTACTCCTTCAAGCAGCTGGGCAGTCCTCTGGCAGCAGGGCAGACCTTCTTCTGAATCTTCCACAGGTCCCGGAGTGTTCTAATGAGTGGCTATGTAGGTCCAATATATTGTTGGTGCCTGCCTTGTGTGAGGGTATTCCCTGTCCTACCTCCAACACTGGTTTAGGAAAGTTCTCCTTCCTTCCACATGGTCAAGGCTCCAAACTGTCTTGGGTGACAAAAGGAAGGGTAGTACTCTTGTCAGGTTCCTTCGTATGTACTGTAGGCAAAACCCTTTGAGGTGTAAGTGGGGCTGAGTACAGCCTCTCCCCAGTCATCCTGCCAAGATGGCCCATCCTGTCCACACCTAAGCCCCTTCTTTCTTATTGTCTGGAAGTAATACACAAACCCCGATACCAGAGCCATTCACAGTCATGTGACAATGGAGGCATAGTTGGTTCGGACAACCAAATGACAATTTTCTAAAAGTGGCATTTTCGTTATTGTAACTTAAAATCTGACTTCACCATTAAAGAGGATTATAAATTACAATGCATTTGAGTGTCAACAGCATATCTCTATCTGCTTTCAATCTGATGTTAGTACTTATTAAATGGAATAAGGTAATCCAGTATTAGTCAATGGAAGAAGTAGGCCTTACAGCAGTGAAAAACAACTCTAGGATCTTTTCACTGACAGCACATATAAACCATACACGTCCTACTTATTAAGTACAATGTACCTTTCCCTGTGAACCTTTAGGGCCTACTTTAGAGGTGACTTATGAGTATTAAAAAGGAAGGTTCCAGCCTGGGTTTTGCCAGGTCGAAATGGCAATTTAAAACTGCAGCCATGGTCTGCAGTGGTAGGCGTGAGATTTGATTTACAGTGCTACTTTAGTGGGTGGCACAATGAGTGCTTCTGCCCACTAGTAGCCTCTAATTTACAGGCTGTGAGTACAGGGAGTTTCCATTTACATGGGGCTTACATGTAAATGAAATGTGCCAATTAGGTGTAGTCCAAATTCTACTATGATTAAGGGAAAGAACACAAACACTTCACCATTGATTAGCAGGGGAAAGTGCACCGAGCCCTAAAAGCAAAGAATAACAGGTTCATCAAATAATGGCAGTAGAAGGAAGAAATCTCGTAGTGACCCTGCAGGAAGCATCACGCCCTTCACATAGGAGCAAAGAGATTATTCTCTCCCACAATTTCCAACTAACAATTCTACTCCCATAGTTGGTTTACCCTCCTGCACTGTTGAGAATTGTCCCTTGATATTAGGGTTATAAACCCTGGTGATGATAATCCTCTCCTGATGAAGACACCCTCCAGTTTGTTCCGCTTGCTGCTCAAAACCTAGGTGGACATGCTAAGAAGGTTTGGACCGTTTAAATTGTTTCACTTGAAAACCAGAAAGATTCACTATGAATCATTGTAGCCATTGGGCCAGCCATAATATTGACAGGAAAAACTATGTTTTTGTTGTTGGTGTTTAACATATTTGTACTCAACATTTACACTTTTTTCACCAAAGCACTTTGCCAGCATAAATAAACCATTGAAGAACTTTAATATGCTATTGCAATGCGTTTTTTATTTTTGTATATGGGATATAAAAATACCATTTATGCATTCAAATCTACTTTTCATACTACCATAATTCCTCTCGCTAAGGAATATTTGTAATTCAGAATCTCAATTATTGATTTACCAAGAAGCACAAAAAGGAGCCTATTACGTTGTCGGACAAACCTAAGTCTGTCCGACATCGGGCAGGAGCTGTAACCGACCGACCTGCTGTCGTCGGTTACAGCCCTGCTAGTACGATGCGACCAAACAGGGTTCGGTGGCATTTGTGTACCTTACAATGCAAGCATGCTTTCCGACCGGAAAGCATGCTTGCAATGTAGAAAGCAGGGGTGCAGTTCATCCCTGCACCCTGTGACCGGCACCCCAAGGTGCCTGCCACCGGGTGCAGGGATCAGCGGAGGGGCACCATAGGTGAGCCCAGGCCACCATCTGGTGGCCTCACACCCATGGGGACCCTGCTGGGGGCCCCCAGAGACAGCTTCCGACTGCCTTTTTGTGCCGGACAGACCGGCACGAAAAGGCAGTGAAAAGCTGCCATCGTACTCCCTCGGTCGCACAGAGGCGACTGGGGGAGTACTGGGGGATTTCCGGACTGCGGACACGAGCCTATCGTTCCCAATCCGGAAATCCGAGTCGGATTCCTTCCCGACTGAGCCCATCGGAATGGCTCGGTCAGGAAGGAATCCAACCGGCACTGACCTATTCGGTTGGAAGGGCTCCGAACATGGTTCAGAGCCCTTCTGGACGAAATTGGAATTGGCCCCTAAGTTGTTTCAACTCTCTGATCAGGATCACATTGGTTGCACCTAAAACAAATCTGTTTTACTCTAAGTCACCCTGAAAGAACTATTTTTGTTGTTTTGGGGGGGAATTTATTGCAATATCTGATTGTTCCGTGTTAGGTGGAATTTGATGATCATGTCCCATGTTTTTTTTTTATTATTATTGGACGTGTAGCTTAGTATCTTTACTCAAAACGGCAAGTATCAGAGTGCACAAATTAAAAGTAGGGCTGCATAAGTGACTACCACAGTCAATAGCAGCACTGATGTTCTATCTTCTAAATATGTAGTGTGGGACTATGTTTTTGAATCTTTTTTACTGAGGTATCAGACATTTGTATCCAAATCAGGGCTTTAGGTGGGCCTGGACCCTCTGGACCTAAGACATGGTAGTAATTAAAAACATCAACATTGAAATGGGCCCTCTTTGGGCTCTATATTCAAGTCCTTAACTTTCTTAGCTTAAAAAAAACTGATCGATTTTAGAAGAGTGAATGTAAGAATATTTAGGTAATCCATATCAGCCATTTTGGTCCTTTTTATATTTTACATTTTTTACCAAATTTTGCATTTATTAAGAGTGTTTACTATTCCCAGGATGTTGTGTTTCTGTATTTTGTTGTTGTTGTATATTACTCCTGTATAGTGCATTCTTTGAACTGAGTTGCCTCCAGGTGTTTAACCCCTTCCATGCTGATGACGGCCCCCAGCCGTCATGCATCACGGGGCTCATGTGCTGATGACGGCTGGGGGCCGTCATGAACCCGCCGACTTTTAAAAACGGCAGTACAGGCGCAGTATCGCGGCCGCGCCCAAGGGGTTAAAACAGGCCACGTTTTAAAGCTCTGGAGTTGAGGCTGAAGGCAGTGCAAGTTTCTCACAGTGGCTGTTAGTAGGTCAGAAAGGTATTCAGAACATTTGGTATTCCAGGCTTGGCCTCTTTGCCGATTACATAGGACGATGATTTTGTATTACTGTTGCAATTGTGATTCTGTGCAAATGTTTGTGATGATGGATGTACAAATTTGTTAAAATATTGACAAGGCAAAAGTAAAAGAAAATGCAATCCTTATGGGTGAGTGGGTTTGTTGGGTGTTTGGAGGCTTGTGGAATTAAGGAGATGCGAATAAGTGCATTCAGGAAGGAGTGGAAAGAGGGCGCTGAAGAGGAAAGAGATGTAAGATATGCAGATGGGCTAGATGTGAACAGAAAAGGGCGTACATGTCTAACACAGAGCGAACATAACGTGGCCGATTGAGACCACTACCCTTTGAACAGGAGTCAGTAATGATTAATTCACAGCCTCGCAGTTTCAAAATTGACACATTTTCAATATTATTTACAACAAAATTGTTGTTGCTAGTCTCTTATCTTGAGCATCCAACAACCACTGATAAAGCTAATAGTCCTGGCTGGTTTTAGGTGTTTCAGTTGTTGTGTTATAAATCTGGATGTCACTGGCGTAACAAAACTTGAGCCCCCCCACCCTGCAAGGCATGTGTAGGTGCCTCCTCCGGACTCATTAAGGAGCTCTCAGCCTGTGCTGAGGGGACCCCTTGAACCTGCCCCCACCCCTTACGGGGGCTGCGGTGGCTTGTGTTACGCCAGGGCTGGATGCAGTAACAAAGCTCAGGGGAATCAAAATACCGGTCGGCAAGCACACTATAGGAACCACAGAAATGTAGTTTATGTGTTTAAGGCACACCCTTAATTACATAGGCCAGTGTTTCCCAAACTGGGGTCCACGGACCCCCAAGTGTCCTTGACACATTCCCAGGGGGTCCGTATGCAACAGTTTTAAAAGCACAGAAAAGTTTCTTGTATAATTAGCAGCTTTCCAGCAACAATAAAAGTGTCAAGATAATGCCAGTGATTAATGTACCTGCTGGAGCATGAGGAGAGTTTTGTTCAGTGGCAGCTTTGATTTAACTAATGTAGCACAGAGGGTTAATGTGCCTACTGCAAAAAACGTGTAACATGCATTTTTAAAAAGCAGTATTTTATGTGCATAGGTTTGTGGTTACTGCTGTTGTCACAGAGATTCATTCGTTACTGTGCACTTCATAAGTGACAATCGTAATCTAGCAGAGGGACCTATAAACTGTTTAGAGAGCTGCTTGCAAACTGCATGGTACCAGTTAGTAACATATTTTTTCCCAGTTATTCATTATCCTGATGCTGCTAAAAAGATTTATTTGGGTGGAAATACATTTTTAATGTTAAAGTCAGTGCTAGCCACTGTGTTATGTTCTGAATCCTGAGTTTGTGCTTTTCCAGACCAAGCACTCTTTAAAAATTTTATATACACACTGATTTACATGTATGATTCAATGTCTCTATATGTGTGTGATGTAAAGTGCTCTGACATCCTACAATGGTATGAGAGATGCTATAAAACAAATGAAATTAATGTGACAGAGGGGATATTACTTCAATATAAAATACTAAGGGCCAGATGTACGATCTGTTTTTATTTGCGCGAACGGGTTTGCGAACCCGTTTGTGCATGAAAAAACCTATTGGGACATGTACATAGCCTAGTTCGCGAGTTGCAATTTGTTTGCGACTCGCTAAATAGGTTTTGAACTTGCTATTTGGAAGGGGCATTCCCTTCCAAATAGCGAGTCTCAAAACCATGTACAAATGTTTTGCGGTCGCAAAACAGTCGCAATTACCACCTACTTCAAGTAGATGGTAATGCATTCGCAAGTGGGAAGGGGTCCCCAAGGGACCCCTTCCCCTTTGCAAATGCATGCTAAATTATTTTTTAAGGGGCAGGCAGTGGTCCCAGGGATCTCTGCCTGCCCTTAGAAAATGAAACCAAAACGATTGCTTTTTTTTTTTTAAATGCATGGTAATGGGCTGCATTTTTTTTAAACTGCTTTATTTAAAAGCAGTCCCAGACATGGTGGCCTGCAGAGCCCAGCAGGCCACCATCCCTGAGAGGGCTGGCATTCCCAATGGGGTCGCAAATTGCAAGAGGCTCATTAATATTAATGAACCTCGAAATTTGCGACCCCATTGGGAATCCCAAACAGTGTTAAACACACTTTTGTACATTTCATTTAGCGACTCACAATTTGCCACTCGCAATGTGTCGCCAATTGCGAGGCGCTAAATGAAATGGTCGTACATCTGGCCCCAAAATCCTTAGTACTTTGAGTATTTGTTTTGTGTGCACACGTGTGTATTTTTTCGAATTACTGTTTTAATATTTGAAATTTAACTCATACAAATTGTTTGGGGGTCCCCGGCTTCCAGTGATGACTCAATGGGGGTCCTCAGGAGTCAAAAGTTTGGGAACCACTGACATAGGCCATTCTTCTTTCATAACCCTCCCCACCACACACGTTTTCCATCCCACTTAAAGCCCCGATTCAAGCGTCTGCCTTTCACGCTCAGATAGTTAATTACTTTTACATTATCTATAAATCTTTGCCTGGCCAGATTTGTTCTTTCCCATACTCACTCCAATTATATTCATGCATTAGTTTGGAAAATTAGAAAAAAAATTCCCATGAAAACTATTTCTTTATGCTTCTTGTGAAAATGGGGTACTAGTTCCACTTTACTGTGTTTACTGTACTCACACTACATGGTACCTGTGGGAAAGTAGATATTTTAAAAATATATATTCGTATTATTTTATTTTCTTCGATGGAAAATTATTTCAATGAAATGTTTCTAATTTCCCTACACCACGTGTGGAAATGGGTGATCCTGTCTGCTCTTCACTCTAGGACGTTTATTAACCAACAAAGTCAAATATGATTATGCCCATTGTCGTAAAACATACGACGGTTTGTTAAAAGCATCAGTAGGTGGCGCTGTTTAGCCGTTTCTCATTCCTAAATGGAAAAAGATGTAACATGAGAACCTCTCTCCTCTCAAGCCTAAGCCGAAGGACTTCTTTCTTGGAACAAAGGGTCAATGTTTTCTCAGCTTCCCTCCTTAAATACAGGCAGAGGGGAGGCAGTGCGGCTCAGCAGCACGTTTTCAATCATCATTGAAACACGGAGCACAGCCTGGGACATACCCACCCAGATACCTCGGACCACTGCTCTGGTTCACAATGAATCCCCGAGTGTTTCTCTGTTTCTTTTTACCCTGCCTCTTTCAAGATGCCCTGGCTTCCAACTGCACTGCCTGTGACAGGAAGAAGTGCCCCCCAAACCCTCTCTCCTGCAGCGGCAAGTACGCGACGGACCCGTGCGGCTGCTGCAGGCACTGCGCTAAGGACGAGTGGCAACCGTGCGGCGGAGAGAACTGGGAGCTGGGCTACTGCGACCACCGGCTCAGGTGTGCGGCTCTCAATGGGACCCAGCTGGTGCAGATACCGGACGTCGGCGTCTGCAAGCGTAAGTTGTCGTTTACTTTAGCTCGGCCAGTGCTTAGTTTGGAAAACTTGACTGCGGGTTCCTACGGTTCATAGGAACACTGTCACTGCCAAATCCCGGGCTGTCGAATACCAAGGTTGCATTGCATGCCATGCCTCTTTTCTCCTCCGTCCTACTCTGCCTATATTTTTTTTTATCTCATCCTTAAAGGTTATTTTCATCCCTGCTCCTCACTCTGGTATTGATGTTCTCCTTCCTCCCTTTCTGCTTTTTTTCTTTCGCTCCGAGTCAAAAGTTTTAATGATGCAAAATAAGATGGCCCATCTTATTTTGCATCATAAGACTTTGACTCGGAGCGAAAGAAAAATAAGCAGAAAAATGTGCAGGCGGGGGACAGTGGAAATTATTTTTGGGCCTATCTTAGATGGGTCCCCAAAATAATTTCCACTGTCGCCGCCTACAAATTTTTACTAACCATTGAGTTTTTATAGCTGTCTTTTATGCAAAACATATGTGCGTGTGTGTAGCAGGTGTAAACTTAAGCAGGTTTTTCCCACTAAGTGGCCGGAGGCACGTGAAAGACTTTCTGCCTGTCAAATGTTTTCCTCTAGCAATGATTTCCGCTCTCTGTTTTATAAACGTGCGTTCCCCGTGATAAAACATGGGCGTTCAGGTACCAACAGTCAAATTGCTCTTGAATGAAAAGTCAGGATTGTTTTTTTTCTTTCCCTGCTGTTTTTAGTTTATGATTCTGGTTGTTGGTTTTCATATAACAAGCACATGTATTCTGGCAGCTGTAGCTTTTGTTGTTTCAGATCAATGATTTAAATGGGAAAAATAAGTGCAGGTACTCATCTAATTGAGTTACGGGTGTGGTTAGTGGGCTGGGCTTGGGCAGGGCTAGGGGTGGGACATGATACAATGACACTTATTCCATCTGAGTATTCGTTTTGCACTTGCATTGTCCCTGATAGTGATCTCCAATTTCCCATATGTGCAGATTCCCTTAGCACGTGACATACCCCAAACATATACATTAATATCCACTTTGCTGTTATGACCCACTAAAATATGTATGCAGCCCATTGCACTTAAAGTGATCTTTACCTATGCTGTGTGGTATTTGGTCAGAAATATGTGCACACTATCTCAAAACGGTGTGATTTTAAGCAACACTTGTCTGTATATGAGCAATTGCTGTGATTTAGGCCAGCACTGAGTGATGTTGGGCCGCCAATGTTCTATCTTGTGCCAGTCATGTGGGGTCCTTGTTCAGCCCTACCAGGCCCTGCCTCTGGAATTTCAGATCTTTGCTCGATGCGTTGATCCCCACACAGAGAAAACAAACAAAATATATGGATGAGCTCACGAAAAGTAACACATGGGGGCATATTAGCAATAACCTCGTTAAAATTATCGCCGTTTTAGCGGCAGGAAACTACCGCTAAAACGGCCATAATGGGCTTGCTAATATGCGTTATAGAATTCCAATAGAAGCCCAAGTTAGAAGTCCTGCACATCTAACCTAGGCTTCTATTGGTATTCTATAACGCATATTAGCAAGCTCATTATCGCCGTTTTAGCGGCAATTACCTGCCGCTAAAACAGCAATAATTTTAACGAGGTTATTGCTAATATGCCCCTTGGTTCATAATGCATGGATACAGACATTTGTGAAATAGAGGGGAGACTTTTAGCTTAAAATAGTATTTTCTCATCCTTTTTCCTTCATTCTCAAGAAAGCTAACAGAAAATAAAATTGAAATGTATATCTCTAAGATTAACTCTTAGGTGTTCCCAATATCTTTGAGCTGTACTCTCAAAGCCAAGTCCACTAGATCTCAGAGTATATATGTCACAAAGACAGTATATTTGAGAGAAAAGAAAGAAAACAGAGTGAACTATACATGCATAGAAAAGACCGACACATCACGGGGTCACCAGTCCAAAACAATTCAAATAGGGTTTCCATCAAACAGACTTAATGATCAGTCATATCATTTGGCCAAACCCTTGTGCATGAATGGTTGATCCCTTGATCATAGGGACAAAACCCGCACCTTATCGCCGTTTTGGGATTTGGTCCGCCAACACAAACAGAACGTCCATGATGACTGATCTTTTGATGGTAGAATAAATAAGTGCAACAGAACAAATAGTGAACTTAAAATAGAATGGAATACCTTCCTTCTGACAACTTTATTCTGCGGACAAGGCACACCTCCTAATTAAAAACCAGAACAGTGCAAAGAGGACAGTAACAAATATCTGCCTATAGAAGGGCCAACATGTTTCTGCCTAACGGGTATAAATCCCTTGGCATTCATCAGGGCCTCTGCTCTTATGATAGTTGCACTCCTAGTAATGAAATGAAAAAATCACCACCATCACCAAAGAAATAAAGATAAAAAGGTTAGATACGGTACAACCTGTAGTAACCATGGACTTTCACCCTCCGACTCACTTTGGCTACAGTGAATTCTGTGAATGAAAGCATTATATTGTTAACATTATGTGAGTTGTGTCAATCTCCTATAACGCATGTGTCACCCTGATACCAACAATGTGTATGAAATTTAAAAGTTCAATGCTCACCCTTAATGGTAGGGGAATGTACCTCACCTCACCTGGACACTGCTCAGGTATAGGAGGCCCCGCACTATAAAGATAAAGGGAAGAATAGAGGAATATAGTACAGTGAAGCTAAAGATTATAGACTTAACACCATGCATATAACTCAATTCTCAAGATAATACCCTATATCTGAATGCTAACATATAGAATAGGTCAATACACAGACTCAGTTTCACCAAACCCTCAGGTGACTCAGACACTGAGCTCTAACACCAGACTATTTAGTAACACCACTAAGCTTTAATAAAAACAGTTATTTACAACTACTCTCTACTTCCTCAAAGGCAATAAGTCATCTCATGTGCTCTTACCTATCCGTCGGTGCCACGAGCTTGCATCTGAGGCTTGGGGGAGGCACCGACACGTGTGTGCTCTCAGTTTAAGTAGGATAAGGAGGTTGATGTTAGTATGTTAACCCTCCACCTGCATAAACACTACTGTCTGACAATAGCTGTAATATACAAAATCCCCAAAATACCATATCGTTTGTTATAAATGCAGAGTCAAAGATAACCCCACAGTGAGTTGTTAGAGGGGCTACTTAGCATGTAATAGCTCAAAGTGTACAGCGCACTATTTTGCAATCGAAATAATGCGGAGAAACGCGTCCAGAACTACAGGGTGATGTCACCGCGGCCATATTTGTAGTTCTTAACCTCGACGCCGATAAATAAATATATAGTGTCGGGGTAGCCTTTGTAGCAGCGCAAAATCATGCCCACTCGCTGACCAGACGACAACAAATCAGTCATCTCCTCGCTATTAAAGGCTTATGGAGCCTAACCACTCGGCAAGATGCTTGGTTCAGTAATTTTTTCTGTAATTTTTTACCTAATGTTTCACCTCCGAAAATGCGCGAGACCATGCGCTATCAAACTACAAATAAAAATTATTGTGCCCATATTTATAGTTTTCGTTGTCAGAGGCTAAAGGCTTACAGCCTGATTCATGAAGCGAAATTGCGCCCGCAATGGCTGCGAAAATGCAATTGCGGGTGCAAAACACGGAATCGGCATTCAAGTACAAAATAGCGAATTTGCAAACACAGAATAGCGATTTAAATAGCGATTACGCTATAATAGTCGCAGACTCCGGGTAGTCGAGCATTAGCGATACGGAAATAGCGACCAACCACGGAATCTGCGAAATGAATAGCGAAACGCAATATTGTCTCAATCGGCATTCATGAAAAAAATACTATAGCGAAAAAGCGCAAATTCGCACGTTTGCGCGGCGCAATTTAAGGACAACTCAAAGCAGGTGGTAACCATAAAAGCCATGATTAAGTAAAATTTGAAAAACTGTTGGCCAATCACCAACAGGTCCAGGCCTGACCAATCACACATAAGGACATTCAGCAGCAGCATTAGGCGTTCCACAATGCCAGGGATGTACATGGTGGTGAGGCGGCGAAGGCTACAGCGAGCAGCACGGAGGAGACGCATGAGGCAGGAAAGGATTTACCGGCAGCGGGTCACCTTGCTGGGCCAAACCAGAGAACAGATTTATGCTAAATACAGGCTGAATGGGGAAATGATCACCTGGCTGATACAAGAACTCGACCCCATCATGCAGCACCCAACAAGGCGAAACAATTCTGTGCCCACACATGTGCAGGTATTGTGCAGCCTGCACCTCCTGGCCTCCGGCAGTTTCCAGGGCATAGTAGCCGCTGCTGGGGGGATATCCCAGCCCACCATGTCACGCTGCCTCCACACTTTTGTTATACATCAACATAAAGACAGGGTGAACTTGCTATTTTGATCAGCACATCACTATTGTATCTTTCCCATCGTAGTCATAGTCCAGTCACACAAGAATACTCAATTTGGGAGTGCCCAACTGATAAGATGCTTATTCACCCTTAAGCAATTTCCGTCACGATAATCTACCCACAGAGACTGTAGTAGAGTTTCATGAACCATATATAAAGATAATTCCACCAGTGCACATCCCTGTTTGTTACTTCTCTCCAATTGGGTCGTAATTCGATCGCTTTAATAGATCAATTTCTTTCAAATCCTCACAGATAATCAAGTAGTACACAGTCCATCAATCTTGCAAATTCCTGTTTATTGATTTTTTTCTTGCCACATCGTCACAGCCGACGCGCGTTTCGCCCTCCACGGGCTTTTTCAAGGCAAAACAAAGTAGAATGGTGAGTGGCGTAATCTCGTACAAATCAATAAAAGATATAAAAATCCTTCTCTTATTTCTCCTTAGAGCCTTTCAATAGTAGAGGTGATAGTTATCCCTTAGAGTACTAGTGCTTCTAAGTCCAATCCTCATTCAATAGTCCATAAATTAGTCTAGAGTTCAAGGAGCCATGATAAGTTCCATCGCCGTTGCGAAGCCGGTCGCGTCTCTGCAAGGCGTCTCCCTTCCGCTGTTGACGCCATGCTCCGCCAGCTCCACCGCCACATCACATTTCCCACGAGCCAACAGGAATTGGACCTGACAAAACTACAATTTTACAATGTCGCCCATTTTCCCCATGTCCTCGGCTGCATAGACTGTACCCACGTCGCCATCTGCCCACCAGCTGCCACGGAGTATATGTACCGCAACAGGAAGTCCTACCACTCCCTCAACATACAGATGGTCTGCAATGCCAAGACCATCATCACTGACATTGTGGCCCAGTACCCAGGGAGTACCCATGACTCCTTTATCTTCAGGCACAGCGGACTCCACACACGACTGCTCAGGGGAGAGTTTGGGGAAGGACACCTACTTGGTAAGTACACTTTGTCGACAATGTCACATTGCTATGAAGTAACTGCGCTGCACAGGCAATCAACATCTGCTCCTCTCATTCAGGTGACAGCGGCTACGCCCTACGGGAATACCTCCTGACCCCTTACCTCAACCCTGCCACACCTCAGCAACGGCGCTACAATGTTGCGCACATCAGGACAAGGAACTGTATAGAAAGGACATTTGGCCTGCTCAAGAGCAGGTTCCGTATTCTGCACAAGACAGGTGGGGCGATGTATTACAGTCCTGCAGCGTGCTGCCGCATTGTGGCTGTCTGTGCAATGCTTCATAACATTGCACCCAAGCGCCGGATACCTGTTGACATCTCAGGCAGTGAATCTGAGGGGGACGACCGGCCACCAGCACATGCGCACCATGCACGCGGGGAGAACCCAGCTGAAGGCCACAGACGTCGCAACCACATCACAGCGAACAATTTCTAGCCCACCCTCTTCCCCCACCCCACATATCACAATTGCATGCAAAATGTAATGATTACACAAGGCTAATGTGTGCAGCAAAATAAATGTATTTGTTTCATTCACAAGAAAAAGGTTATGGTTTCAACTATTTACAAATTACAGTATTCCTGCATACTGCAGTGTGAAGGTTCTTGGCAGGCTTAGCGTCAGCCTGTGCCAGTGTCCCTCAGACAGTGTCAAAGGCGCCTCCGGCGCGTAATGCCCAGGCGCCTGTGAGGCTCATCCTCATCCTGGGCACCTGTACCAGGCGTTGCCCTGGTGCTGCGCCTAGGTGGCGGGACCTGCGTGGCAGATTGGCTGCTCACGCTGGAGGCACCCTCACTGGCATCGTCTCCCCCTACAGTGGCCGGTAGCACAGGTGTGTGAAGTGCCGTCACGGCGGTGGTTAGGTGCTCCAGGACCCTGGTTATGTCCTCGCAGCACTGGACCAGTTGGTGCTGCTGGGTGAGAGAGCGCCGCGACAACTGGGTGGTGGCATTTGCTGCCACATAATTTGACCTTCTATAGGACGACAGCCGGCTCATTAGCTGGTGGTGGCGCCTGCTTGCTACACTGCGGTGCTTGATGAGCGCAGCAGTGTTCTCCTCCATGGCTGCAGTCATGCGGCCCATGGCCGCCGTCATGCGGTCCATCCTGTCTCCAACTCCCGCCACATTGCGGCCAATTTTGTGCAGCTGGAGCTGGATGGCTCCTTGCTGCTGCGACTGGCGCTGGTGGATTCTGAGCATGCGCCGCTCGACGCTCATACAGGCATGGAGATGCCCATTGCCCCTCCTGCTGATCGGCCGCTGTGTTGCCGCTGTCGCAGGCCCAGATCTCGTTGCACGAGCTGCAGGTGGTGTCGCAGCAGGTGTTGCTGGTGCGGCAGGAACTGGAGGCACATTGGTGGGGTGCCTGGCTCTGGCTGCCGGTGGGCCGGCAGATGCAGGAGCAGGTACGGTGGGGGGCCTGGCCTTGGCAGCCGGTGGGCCGGCAGATGCAGGAGCAGGTACGGTGGGGGGCCTGGCCTTGGCTGCGGGTGGTGCGGCAGATCCAGATGCAGCTACGGTGGGGGGCCTGGCCTTGGCTGCCGGTGGGATGCTAGATGCAGGGGCCACAACGGTGGGGGGCCTGGCTGCTGGTGTTGGTGCAGCGGCAGATGCAGGAGCAGGTACGGTGGGGGCCTGGCTGCTGGTGTTGGTGCAGCGGCAGGGGCTGGTGCCTGGGTTTCGGGTTGTGAATCCTCCTCCTGGGCCTCCTCATCAATCTGCAGCCTCTCGCTGTCACTGCTATCTGCGCCACCTGTGAGGGTAAGTGGATACTCATTAGTTGCATGTGACTGTCAGATGTGCAGATGTTACATGCATGCTGGGTGACATTCCCTGGATGGCTGTGGATTTGCGTACTTTGGAACCTTTCTGGCTGCATTGTGGTACTACTACATTGTGGACATACTACATCTCCCACAATGCTTCAGGGCATTTCCTGATGCACAACATCGGCATTACTAAGGGCCAATGAGTGAGCCTATTTGGTCAGGGACGGTCATAGGGGACAGGGTCGCAGTCGCATGCCACTTACCTTGGGTGTCTTGGGTGGGGCGGGAGGAGTCCAGAGGGGTCACGCCAACGCACGCCTCCCTCTCCAAGGTGTTCTCAACCTGGTCCTCCAGGGGTGTGTTGGGTGGGACTGTCGGTCCGCCACCTCCAGTGCCCGATGCCTCACCAAGGCGCTCCGCCACCCTCTCCTTGGCACGACCTCGGAGGTCATACCAGCGCTTCTTTAGCTCCTCCAATGACCTATCGGCCACACCCACCGAGTTTACGCTGGAGGCTATTCCCAGCCAGATCCTCCGCTTGTCCTGCTCTGGGACCTTCCTGGAGTTGAGGCCGAACAGCCTGTCATGGTTGGCCACCACCCCTTCAATTAGGTTCTCGAGCTCCTGCTCTGAGAACTTGAGCTTTCGCTTTCGTCCTGCGCTGTTGCTGGGGCCAGGGACAGGTTCCTCAGACATGGCGGTCGCTATTTCAGGCGTTTCTGGAGTCGCTATCGCTGGTTAGGCGTCTGCTTTCCGACGTGCTCACTCGTAGGATAGCGTCACTGTGGTGTTTGGGGGTGGGAACTGCCTGCTTCCTGGATGTGATGTCATCACGGTGCTCGGAATGCGTCTTCCCGTTTTCCCGATCGCGCGAGAATGCGAGTCGCATTCCCGATCGCACGGGATTGCGAGTCGCATTCCCGATCGCACGGGATTGCGAGTCGCATTCCCGATCGCACGGGATTGCGAGTCGCAATCCCGATCGCAGGTAGCCGGGAATAGCGATTTTTCTGCGTTTTTAGTTGGTCGCTAACGGCTTTAGCGCCCGCGTGCGAGTCGCTATTTTTTCCCCGAAAAGTACATGAATGCCGTTTTGCGTTTCCTCTATAGCGAGTCGCTATGAATCGCTATTAGGGACACGCAAAACGGCCCGTACATGAATCAGGCTGTTAGATCTTGACTTTAATACTTTACTTGCAAAATAGCGCGATATCGCGTCGAGAACTACAAAACGAGACTATAGCGGCCATGTTAGTAGTTCACATTTAGACAGACTTGTCAAATTTCAAACAGCTAATAGCTGGTATTACAGGTGTGAACATCAAAGCTTATTATCAGAATGTTTATAGACTCTGTCTATATGTTGAAACCTAACAAGTTCAGTCAGTGATATAAGCAACATGTGGTAATATAGATCCTATACATTGCATGAAATAAATACACAATGATTACTGTGATTAGCCAACGCCTACAAAAGGTTATATGAATAGTATAGGGATTGTGATACTTGTTGTTGCTATACATTCCATTACAGTCTTTGATCTACAACACGAAGAATGAATAATCTTGCAATATCTATAAACTACTTTGAGCTTTATAGAATAGGGCTGGATAGTAATGCCCACTACTGTATAACACTAGATCATTATAATAGGGTCCAGGGAACGTCATCATTTAATCCCTCTTTATCAGACCGAAGTCTATAGATCCATTTCTGTTCCTTCCTAAAGAAGTAGCCAGACACATCGCTGATATAACTGGGTATATGCGGCTTTTCCAAAACAGTCCATTGGAAATCCGTTTCAATATGTGCCTGGTCAAGGAAATGTCTGGTAAGTTTAGTATTGCCTTTCTTGCATCTGAAAGAGCTCTTGTGTTCCAGCATTCTAGTTCGAACTTTACGAGTAGTCATTCCTACATATCGTATGGAACAAGGGCAAGTCAGCATGTAAATCAAGTTGGTACTGTTACAATTGCTGAAGTTATTCTGCAACCAAGGTCTACTCGTGCCTATATCTAACTCCCTTGAATGTTTGGTCTGTGGACAAACCGAGCAAGTGCCGCACGGATGATGCCCAACTACTGGAGGGAGATCCCAAAGGGTTGCACCCAGTTTTTTAGGAGTTTCTCTTGGGCGTGTGTGGACCAGTCGATCTCGTATACTGTGCGACCTTTTGAACGCAAACAAAGGTTGAGCGATTATCTCCTTTCCGTGATTTAAGAGACGCCAATGTCTTTTCACAATCTTTTGGATAGTATTGCTTCTCGTGTTAAAGGTGCTCACAAAGGTGAGTCTTTCTAAAGGAGGTTTTGCAATTGGAGCTTCAAGGAGAGCCTCTCTGTTGTTATTAAGTGCTCGTTTACGTGACCTCTTAATAAGCGATTTAGGATAATGTCTATCCTTTAGTTGTACACAGAGATTATTGGCATGTACCTCAAAGTCCTATCTGTTGGAGCAGTTTCTACGAACCCGTAGAAACTGGCCATAAGGTAGATTTTGGCGCAGGGATTTCGGGTGATAGCTCCCATACAGGAGAAGTGAGTTTCGCGCCATGGGTTTCCTGTAGAGTTCGCTCTGCAGGCCTGCAGGAGTGACATAGATCGATAGATCAAGGAAAGCAATCCTTTCTCCGTGTGCTTCCATGGTGAATTTGAGAAACTGGTTTTGGCTATTAAGCCACTGATGGAATTCGCTGGCTGAATCTAGTGTGCCTCTCCACACCACCAACACGTCGTCAATATAACGCTTCCACCACCTAATGGAGGTGTGGAAGGGGTTGGTGGGTGTCAGTACGTGCTGTTGTTCGAACTGATGGACATATAAGTTCGCCAGACTCGGCGCAAAAATGCTGTCCATACTAGTTCCAGAGATCTGGAGAAATAGCTTGTCATTATATTGGAAAAAGTTATTTTTCATGGCCACGGTGGCTAGAGCCATTATAAACGGTACTGGAGTGATAGTCTCACCTATATTGTCCCTCAGGATGGATGTTACAGCTTCCAGAGTCTCATCCTGAGGGATAGAGGTGTACAACGATTCTACATCGAAAGAGACCAACAGGTCTCTTTCGCTATCAAAGTCTATTTCTGGTAAAACCCGTAGCACATCTTTTGTGTCCTGCAAATATGTGGGCATTCGTTGTACAATAGGCCGCAGGAAATGATCCACAAAGGTAGACAGCGGCTCTAAAGCAGACCCTATGCCTGATATGATCGGCCTACCAGGCGGTGGCCTCTGTGGCTTGTGTACCTTTGGCAAAAGGTAAAAGTAAGGTGTTATTGGATGTTTGGAAACCAGGAATGTTGCCTCACTCTGGGTGATCCACCCCTCGGCAAGTGCTTCTTCCACCAAATCTCGTATCTGCTTGATGACTTCCTCAGTGGGATCTACAGACAGAGGAAGGTACGCCTGTCTGTTGTTAAGTTGTCTGTAGCACTCATTCTGATAATCAGTAGTGTTTAAAATAACTATAGAGCCACCCTTGTCTGCAGGCTTTGTAGTTATTGACTGATCTTCCGACAGTGTCTTCAGTGTGGTTTGTTCTAGTCTGGTCAGATTGTTAAATGACCTGATTCTTGTGTTCCATAGTGACGCGGTGTCCTCAGCCACCGCTTGTTCAAACGCCAAGACCTGTGGCGGAACAGTATGAACAGGTGGTTGAAATTTGGATTTGATTTTTAATCCAGTATTGATGTCTTTCGTCTGACCCTCATCGTTGTTCTTATCTTTAAAGAAATAGTGGAGTCTGAGTTTTCTGAAAAACTGACTGAGTTCACATTGAAAAGCAAATGGGTCGCCATGATTCGTCATGACGAAACCCAAGCCCTTATTCAGTACTTCATATTCAAGTGTGGTCAATGTCTTTGTGGATAAGTTAACTACGAGGGATTGTTCCCCGACCGGCCTGCTTTCTGATTCTTGGCAGTTTGGCTCCGTGTCCCTGCATGTGGACCTGTCTGGTCTTCCCACTGCACTCCAGTGTTTTGAGCCGCTCGCCTCTTGCCTCTGGGTCGGCGAGGGCCAAACCCTAAAAAAGGTTGTGAGTTGTAAGTGTTTGGAAACCCTTGGAAATGCGGAGGCGGTGGTGGTGCAGGGTAGGGCTGTTGGTTGGGTGGGAAACCCCAAGGGCCGGGTGGCCACCACTGCTGATATTGGTTAGTATGTTGATTACCATATGAGTAAGGTCTATTGCCCCTTCCTCTACCACGCTGTGGAAAGCTTGGTGCACACATATTTGTGTTGTCTGGGTCGCTACTATCAGACCCTGAGCTAGAGTAATTTGATCCAAAACGTCTGCCATTATTCCTATACATGGGAGGTGCATACATGTCACTCGTGTACGGGTACACGCGTTCATGTCTCCATTTACCCAGATCTTTCTTGAATTTATCTAATTTAGTTTGGAGGATTGTGTCATGAAACTCACATGAAGATTTATTCGATTCGTCCTGTTGTTTCTTGAACAGAATCGGGGTTACCGTTGTTTTTATAGCTACTTCCAGAATCTGTATTTCTACCAAGATAGTGTCTGCTATTCGTTTTGCTGTGCTAATGATCAAAATTAGCCAGTCCCTGGTACATCTCCATGCAATTAACGACCAATCCTTCATAAAGATCTTGTCTTGTAAAAATAGTCGAGGGGCATTGGAGACCACCAGACCAGGTGGGGCACAACTGGCCCTCAAATATTCCGCCATAGTTATACCATGAACCAAAGTTCGGGCATGTGATTTCTTTAGAACCAGAACTTTGGCCCAATCGTCTCCTACACTGGAGGTAACTGTTGAAGGTGTATCCAATACACTGGGCATACTCTCCAGTATGGATCTGTACATGTCATCATCGTACGCAATGCCACTGATTTCTGCCATGGTTATTAATGAAGGGAGTAGTTTGTGGAGGGAGTAGTTGTAGAAGTGGTGTCAAAGCAGTATCAAAGAAACCGAGGCTCAGTTACCACTAACATCCATGGTCAACCGACTCTCAATAACAGTTCTACAATTTAGTAACTATCAAAGAACCATCAATGCGTATGGTTCTACCAAAAGGACCCGCAGCCCAACAGCTGCTCAATAACAAACAACCACAAGAGTTTAGAAAAAGGGTCCAAGGGATATATAGTTTAAAGACCCACACCTGATCATATCCCCAGCTCCTACTTAGTATATAACACAAGAAACACAGGGGGTCTACCAGCTAAATATTTGAGCTATACTCTCAAAGCCAAGTCCACTAGATCTCAGAGTATATATGTCACAAAGACAGTATATTTGAGAGAAAAGAAAGAAAACAGAGTGAACTATACATGCATAGAAAAGACCGACACACGTGATGTGTCGGTCTTTTCTATGCATGTATAGTTCACTCTGTTTTCTTTCTTTTCTCTCAAATGTACTGTCTTTGTGACATATATACTCTGAGATCTAGTGGACTTGGCTTTGAGAGTACAGCTCAAATATTTAGCTGGTAGACCCCCTGTGTTTCTTGTGTTATATACTAAGTAGGAGCTGGGGATATGATCAGGTGTGGGTCTTTAAACTATATATCCCTTGGACCCTTTTTCTAAACTCTTGTGGTTGTTTGTTCCCAATATCTTGCCTGTATACAATGGGGTCTGTAATGTAAGTGGTAATGGTCCATCCACCTATCTTTACTACATGAAAGGAGATGGCAGGGGAAAGCTGTGGCACATCATAGACTATTGCTTTACCATTTTTTTCTTTTTAACCAGGTAACATCAAACAGTATTTGTACACACCTGGGCAAAGCTCCCTCCTTCAGCAACATAGTTTTCAATAGATCCTCCTTTAAAGGGTTAATCCTCATTTTCTCTTATACGCAATGGGCATATTGATGCATCTTATTCTATTTATTTGGACTGGCCAGATCAGACCATGTGAAAGAATCCTCAGAACAACTTTGACAATTTAAAAACCGTACACATTGGTCATCACTATAGGTTATATTCGGCCTGCATAGTGTTGTAGGCCAGCATTATGTGATCTGAGCACTGTTGGGTATTGGGTGTTGGTAGTTTAGTATGTACATTTGGGTCATTGCTCTACACAAGACGAGCACTGTCATATTGGGTCTGAAACGGGTGGGCGGAGCAGAGGAGAGGCAGTGATGGGTGTGACCTGTGTTAGTTCATGGTTTTAACCACTATGGAAACCAGTCAATGGCAAACATTTTTAGGATCTTGGAGGGGATGACAAACATCTCAAATGTCCCTCTTTATAAGCCATCAATCCGCCATCCCTGGCGTGGCATAGTCAAGCATGAAGGCAGATGTGTAGTCGTGTCTTCCATCCCCCCTGGTCTTCTTACATCATTGTTAGTTGGTATCAGGAGGCGAGTAGGAAAATATTCTAGGGTAGATTCTTTGTAACACCATGCACGTCTCAATATCTTATCTCAGTTATCCCTAGAGATGACATCACATTCTTTGAACCGTATTACTAGTCATGCATTCCCGCCACCACACTATAGAATACTTACCATCTGCCACTCTCTGCTTGAAGCCACCGATCTTCTAGGAACTTCTAGGGTGCTGGGTCCAGCAATCCTACACACAGATGGAAATATGTTTGAGGCCTCCAATAACCAAGATTGACTGACTTGTGGTGTCTTCTGGCACAGAAGGAATCACAGCTCACAACCCCCCAAAAATGCAATCTATTTTTTTCTGGTTAGCTACTGAACAGGGGTTTGTTGCCGACAGTGAAAGACAGCCTAAGAAAAGAACTAACTGAGTACAACGGCCCCATTTTGGAAGTCTCTCTGTTTGCTGGAAATGTCTTGAAAATTATACCCAATTCATCCATTCTCCATCTTAGACATCTGCACAATGATAATATAGAGCAGAGGAACCTTACCTTACAACCTACTGAACACCTTTAACGCATTTTATGCAGCCATGCTAGGTTCTATTAAAGGCCGTCCCCTCCCCTCCCCGCCCCCCAACACACCTACACACAGACCTCCCAGTCCTCTCTCACTTTAAATTGAAACAATAGAAAACAATAATTGCAGCAAAAAAATCAGAGCTCTCCACCTTCAGCTCCTGCCTGAAAATGAAGCCCAGCTGACCCATTTTATTTTTACGCTTGGATACATCCATAAATAAAAAATACATAAATATGTACAGGGGATTGTACTCAACCTTCTTCATCCACGGGTCCATTCAGCTATCATTCACGTTCTGCTTACCACAAGAAGTAACATGGGGTAAAGGGCCAGCCCATGAAGACCACTGGCCAGCTTGCACTGAGAGTGATTGCATTTTTCTTGATCACATGGGCAAATTTGCCTTAAAAAGTGCACTTCAGTGCCAGGCTGGTGGGCCAGTACTTTTGCAATGATTTTTTCTTTCCACTTTTTATCCATTTTTTTTTTTTTTGTCATTGTTTTTTTTTTAAATAGGTCTTCAGGTTACAGTAATTAAGGGCCAATTGTAGCTTTTCCTTCCATCAATAAGAATCATACTTTCGTGTAATGTGTATTAAAACTAAAAAGAGGTTCTAAACCAATTCTAAGTCACCTGTCTGATAGGGCACACTGATACTGTTTAATTCTATGCAATGAGAAATCTTTGTTTATTTAAATGTATTTCGGCATGATTATGATCACCACTTATAGGAGGCATGTTTTCTTTTTTTGTGGCATATTAATGCAATATTCTTTTTTGACTTAACGATGCACCTTCTTGACCAATGTCACACCTAATGGCTTTGCCAATACTTATTTATCCATTGCAGTTTCTTGATGCCACATTTTTATTATCAGGGAAATGGAATTATGCGATTCCATTTCACATTCATTATGGATCTACAGCATTTGCCACATATTCCATCATCTGCTGCATAATCTGCAGATTTTGCCCCCAAAAATTGTTTCTACCTCAGACAGTTCAAAAGTTAGTAAAATCATAGCCAGGGCTGCAGTGCAAAGCGGGACGGTGCTCTGTGTTCTCCAAAAGGGGGGTCCACAGGTCATGGTGCAGACAGCGGCATCGGTGACTCCATTGCGATGTCATCCGGGATACCAGGGCGGCGGTGTTAAGTGAGGCATGTGGGGTGCGGTGCCCACAGGTCACGGAGCCGACAGTGGCGTCGTTGGCGGTGTCAGGTTACCTTTTCTCCTTTGTGGCAGCTGAAACATCCTGTTCCAGAAGCTGGTTCCCAGAAGTTGTTGAAGTCTTAGATTTCTTTGAGCCTTCCAACAGGAGGCAATCTCTACTTCAAACCCTTGGGGATACTTAGTATGCAGGAAGAACATTCCAATCCTTTCTCTGCTCAAGACAGAAGCAGCAACTTCGGGCTAACCCAACAAAACACAACAGCAATGGGCAGACATCCTCCTGGCAGCTCTTTAGTCCAGCAGTAATCTAATGTTCTGGGGTCAGGGCCCCAATATTTATACCACATTTCTATTTGAAGCTGGTACAAACAAAGTTCCTTTGATGCACATAAACCGGTTCAGCTTGGCTCAGGCTAGTTTCACCACAGGAGTTGGAGACAACTTTGTGAGAGGCAGCCACTGTCCATTCAGGTATAAGGAACAACTCCTCCCACTACTCTAAATGCAGCCAGGTCTATTCAGCCTTGCTTTGAGTCACCCATGAAAGGCAGAACACACCTCAAGCCCCCCTTGTGTCTGTCTAGTGTGAATGCACATCCCCTGCTCCTGTCACTCTGAACCCAGACAGGAATGCACATAAGGCAGAGGCATGCAGACAAGATGGCTAAGCAAGAAACCGTCCACTATCTAAAAGTTGCATTTACAATCACATAATACAAAAATAATCTTTACTAAAAGGCTTATCTTTAAATTATGAGTTCAGGAAGCCTAAACTTCATTCCTTCATCTTGTCCCAATGGAAAGTTATGCTTGTAAGACATTACAAAGTGACTCCCTTGTTAGCATATGGGACAGATAGCCTTGCAATAGTGAAAAACGAAATGCACAGTATTTCACTTCCAGGACATGTAATAAACACCAGTACATGTCCTACCTTTCCCCCACACTGCACCCTGCTTATAGGGCTACCTTGGACCTACTTTCGGGGTATCTTATGTGTGAGAAAACACCCAGATCGATCATCCCTCACATTTCTTTGTGGTTGCATTTTGCCCAACCATCTTAGCTTGCTCTTACGTGATGTACCCATTTTTCCATAGGATTCAAGTTACATTTCATTAATGAGGGCCAACACAGGGGAAACGAGTTTGGAGTTGCTTGTGCTCGTAACAAAAATGAACGGGGGGGCTGGTCTTTTCCTACTGGAGCAGGACCAAAGCTGGTTTGCATATGACTGGTGCCTTCGTGAATCGGGATAGTGGCCAAAAACTATGGACTGGAATGCGGTCCAGGTAATTATCTGCAGCTGAGATTACTTCAAGCATTCCGCCCATCACATTCTTGTTTTCTGATTTTAATTCTGCCTGATCTCAAATTATGACTGGGAACGTCCAGTGGGACTATCTGTCTATCATAACGTCCATAACCCTCACACTACCCTAAAAGTAGGTCTGTTGATGTGGAATAGTATTTGTAAGTGTTTAGGACAAAGTCCCTTCCGAGCTTTGTACCTCTAGAGTACTGTATAGTCTTAAGAGCGTTTCTCGGCTATTGCACATAGGTGCGGAAGGGGCTTCTTTAAATGAATGGGTTGTTATGGACAATTTAGCAATTAACATGGGTTATGTGTCTATCCATAAAGACCAGCCTAGAAACGTGCTGACAACTGTCTATATGTAATCTAAAGGTCACATGTTTAAATGCCAGTGGGACTCCCCCTGCCTTTAACCCGTTCGTGATTGATTAATGTGTACCATTTAGTTAGCTACAAATAACATGTATTAAAAAAAAGTATATTGTTAAACCAAACTTTTCTTTTAGAGCAGACAAGTATGACAGAATCCTGGTTACGTGATAAAATCATTTGTCAACAGAACATATGCAGCTTTCTTTCTGCCACCCCCTGCGCTAATCTCTATACAGTTCACCAAAGCTTTTAACCAGCCTCACTTTGCAGCCGAATTGGGGGGTTTGCCGAGGATCACCCAGTGCATCTGGTTGTAGGAGCTTATAAATGTCCGTGTTGGAGACTAAGGACAAAGCTAGCACGTTTTCTGTCCCTGGGTCCCCTGTTTGTTAAACAAAACTGCAGCCGTTTTGCACCCGGCCCTCGAGCAGCCATTTAAATATACCCGGGAGCACTTTCGTGCATCATCCGCGTCATTGCATTGACGTAGCCTCAAAGCGTACAACCATGCCCTGGGTTTTTGCCATTACAAAGCCGGCTCGACGTATTGCATTGGGTGGACTTAATGTGCAAATGAGCAACAAAAAACGTGGGTGCACAAAGCTCCAGCTGCCAAATGAAAGAGAGCGGCACAGCTAATGAATGCGCTGAGCTGTGGGTTCAGATGTTCCAATCACCCCTCGCCATGAGGCCCTCGTGCAGCCAGCCCTGGTCAATGCCCCTCGCCCTCACACCATTCTTCTTTCTACTCTTCAAAGAGCAGGGCCAAGTGGGGAAAATACAGCTTCAAATGCGCCCCTCCACGACGCCATCCCTCCAGGCGTCCTTTGTACACATGGCTTCAAAGGGCTGGGGGTGCTCGGGCTGACAGAGGCTCCCCCACCCCACCTGTTTTTATTTACAGGCATTCGAAGAACATGAGAGTGCGAGTGGGGCACACATGTAAACTAAAACCACACAGAATGTGCATAGATAGGATTTTACCTACGATGTGACTTACCGCTTTTTAAGAATTCGCATTAATTGTAATGAAGTGTGGCCGATAGGCCTGAGCTGCCATCTGGGAAACCAGGTTGGAGTCCCGGCGTCGGCTCGACACCCTGACATTCTGGGCGCATCACTGAAACGTCCCGTGTCCAAGTAAGTAATCTGATCTTGTGTAATGTGCTCCTCGTGATAAATGCCCTGGTGTCTTTGGGCAAAGTTCGTTGCATATAAAACTGCACAAAAAATGACGATAGCTGTATGGGGTTGTCATTAGAAGCAGTTGTGTTGTTAGAAGCAGTTGTCTTCTATGCGTTTTTCGACATAAGGCTTTATGCACAGTTCCGTACAATTTCTTTTTTGGTTTATCATTAAGTGTTAATAGGCTGGTGACAGTACTTAATTTGTGCAGGTGATGGACACCGTCGACCTTTTTTTGGAGACTAGTTCTTATGGTGTTTTTATTCTAAGATTTTTTTTCGTTTCGTAAGACAAAAAGAAAGGGAAAGAAAAGGAGGACGAATAGGGAAAAAGCGAGGACATTATGGAAAAGAACCTGCAAGATAAAGAGGCCAGGGCTTGATCACAGCAATTTTTGACTGGCTGTATTACATGCCCATGGTGATAAATTAAGGCGGTGCTTGCTTCAAACACCTTTTATCTCCACACACTGAAAACAGGATTCTTGAGGTGGTGATGTGTGACGATAACGTTTGTGGATTTTTTTCTTGTGGAATGTTATTATGGTGGTGATGTGTTCTGCTGTGCTGCTCTGTATTGGTGCGGCATTATTGCTATGTGATTTTGTTGTGTTGTATTGAGGTTGTTGTGTCGCACTCGTTTCTGATTGTATAGTTATTATGTACAATGTTATGTTTTAATTATGTTGCTCTGTGTATGGTATTGTTATGTTCAGTTGTTTACTTTAAATGTCAACAAATGCTGATACTTTTTCGGCCAAAAGCAGCACAAGCTTTGAAAGATCCCGTGACAAGCGACCATTACCACTGTCTTGTGTGGTAAAATAGCACTGCTCCAGCTCTTCAACTATTTAAGACACCAGTCAGCCCAAAACTTTGGCAGAGACTGTGTCTTGACTTACTGCTCCCAGTGCAAACTTTAGTTGATTGTTAGAAATGGGGTTGCTGATTGACTAGGGCATATGCCTAAGGCAGGCAGAAACCACCTCTCTAGTCAGGGCAAGGGAGCTACACACTGAAGATAACCCCTGCTCACCCCCTTGGTAGCTTGGCAAGAGCAGTCCGGCTTATCCCAGAAGCAATGTGTAGAGCATTTGCACACCACACACTCACACACGCACGCACCAATGCCACACTAGACACACCACAAAGGGCACTCCACACTGAGGTATATGAAAATATATATCCTTCATGTTACTTTAAAAAAGAATTCAGTAGTTCCATAAATCACATTAGCTAGATATGTTCCTTATACTGAAGGCCAGAGATGTAACAACTTTCATGGGTCACCTAAGTAAGGGCAAGCTCTGGGTGTTAGTTAGCCGGAGTGCAATTTTTGTCATGAATCCCACGGGGTACAAATGCCCTGGTATCCGCAGAAAGATCTTAACGGCCACTGAGTAGCTAGTTCATGTCCTACCAAAGTGTCAGGCTCTAGTAATCACATTCACAAAGGAATCATGCCCCCATAAGATGTCTACTTCCAGTAATTTCTTAAATGAGGAAAACATGCCCCCGTAACCATGTCAATGAAGAAAACCTGCCCCCATCACGTGTCATAGGTTCCCCAGTTGCCACCGATCCCTTTAGTGAAAACACGGGATCTTCGTATTAACAGGAAGGTGCCCCAGTTGCAGTTGATCACAAAAGCAGTTTCACTTATGCCCGCAAATCGCTAGTTGGAAATACAGTGAGCTGTGCTCAGACCTCGGGACTGAGCGTTACCTGATTGATCCTCTGTCCTTCGCGCACCTCCGGGCTTCTCCGCTATGCAAGGGGGGCCCCGGCTGGGGCAGACACCACCACCACCTGCGGGGGCCATCTACTCCTCAGCGTCACTCCCTCTCACGACTGCCTGTGCCTCGGACGGCACTCCGACAGCGGCAGGAGCTCTGAGCGGCCCAGAGAGGACAAGGGAAGCACAGGCTCGAGGCTCCCTCGGTCTCCGGGCTGGGGCGGTAAAATCCTCTATGATGCTGTGGGGGGAAGCGGGGCAGCTCCTTCCTGAATGGAGCGTGTCCTCACTACCTGGCGGATGGAGCTGACATACTGCTGGGCAGTGCTAATTCAACAACTGCTTCTCCTCACTGAGAGATCTCGGTTGCTTGACAGGGGGTGGAGACAGCATTGTGCAGTGGAGTCAAGCGCCATTTATGTGTAAGATAAATCCTCCCACCACTCTATATGCAGCTGGGTCTATTCAGCTCAGGACTAGGTTATCCAGGAAGGGCCAGCCACACCTCAACCCCACCAGAGGCTGTTTACAGGGAATACACATCCTCTGTCTCTGTCACACTGAAACCAGACAGTCAATCCATAAACGGGCAGAGGCACAGAGGATTGTTGGACAAGGAAATAGACACTTTCTAAAAGTGTTACTTTCAAACACCCAATTTAAAAACCATCTTTACTAAAAGATGTGTTATTAACTTCTAAGTTCAGGGACCCCAAACTCAATTTTTCCATCTTGTCCCTGTGGGAAGATATGCTTGTCAGAGGTCACAAAGCATTCCCCATTCTCTCCTATGGGGGCAAGATAGCCTTTCATTAGTGAAAAACTGAAATTGGCATTATTTCACTATCAGGACATGTTACATACACCAGTGCATGTCCTACCTTTCACATACACTGCACCCTGCCAAGGGGGGTACCTTGGGCCTACCATATGGGTGTCCTATGTGTACTAAAAGGGAAGAGTAGGGCCTGGCCAGTGGGCGAACTTGCCATATTGACATGGCAGTTAACAAACTGTGCACAGGCACCGCAATGGCAGGCCTGAAACATCTTTTCAGGGCTACTCATGTGGCTTGCTCCATCAGTGCTGCAGGCCCACTGGTAGCATTGGATTTACCAGCCCTGACACACTCTGTGCACTTTACTAGGAACCTACTGGTAAAACAAATATGCCCATCAGGGAGAACCAATCACAATACCAATTTATGCAGGGAGGATTTGCGCTTTGACACTGATCAGCTGTGGCAAAGTGCTCAAAGCATCTAAGCCAGCAAAAACGAAATCCAGCACAGCATCAAAAACACAGGACGTAGAGGCAAAAAGTCAGGGAAACCCACGACAAGGATGCCAGGTCTAACAGTAATCTAACCCAGGAAGCGTAGGATGGTGGAAGGAAGAACCATGAGGTGGAAAAAAGACTAGTCGTTGTTGGTATTCGGCAGCCTAGACTTTAGTAGTACTGCAAGTTCCTAAAAAAACTATGGAAACTTAGGACCCTGCATTTTTTGTTTGGACTAAGGGGCTTAATCACTAGAAAACGAAGCAGCGCGGTGCTGCAAGCTATCTTACTGTGCAGAGTTGCGTCATTAGGAAAGTGCAGGGATGTGTTGGATTTACAACAATATGATGCATCCCTGTGCTATCCTCTGCACTGGTGCACAATTAGCTGCCTAGCGCTAACGCAGGCCCCCTTGCACCATGGTGCAAGGGTGCCTGATTTGCAGGGCTGATAGATTTTGTGCACAAAGAGACTCCTTCCTGCACAAAAGCAATCATTGATGGCGTTTTCCTCCTTCTATGTGTGCCGCAGAACAATACAAAGAGCAAAAAACGAGGAGAAATAAAGGTATTTCTCCTTGTTGTGCCACTTTAATGCTTCCCCTGGGGAGGCATTAGAATCTGACCCATTCCGGGTTTACGAAAGGGTCTCAAGGCGCTGGATGCGGCTTCCCGGAGTGGTGGTGTTCAAACAGATAAGCATACTTGTTCTTGTGGCTCATGTACATGTTCAAATAGTTGAAATAAAAATAAGATTTTAAATGTCATTTATGTGTAGTTTATTGAGTCCTGCTTTTATTTGAATTTTGATGTTTATATTGTTCTTTTTGTTTGCTAATGTTAAGTACAATGCAATGAAAAAAATGGTCTAGCTTAACTACAGCACCTTATACACACCCATTCAAGACTTCTGTTTTTTGATAATTTATTGACCAAATTGTTTAGGCTATAAAAATGTGATCAGTAACCTATCTCAAGAGGCAAACCTTACATTTATTATGCCCATAAAATGTCCAATTTCCAGCCGCGGCGTGTGGAGGTAAGATCGGTGGGACCTCGTGAGGGGGGATTTCGAAGGACGATGACGAGGGAAAATAAAATAAATCAATTTTCCCACGTCATCGTCCATCGAAATCCCCCCTCACCCGGCCCCACCGTCCCACCGCTCTTACCTGCACGGGACGCGGCTGCCAATTTCAATAAAGATCTCTGGTTGTCCCATCAGCAGTGACATGGGGTTGTTTATGGTGTCTGGCGTCCTACTCTGAACAGGGACTATTTCTGTCAAGATTTTATTTTTGTGATGTACTGGTATTTATATAGTGCTTTCCATAGTTGATTTAGGGCAATTGTCCTAAGTGAACCATAGCTACAACCCCCAGCATTTATTAGTGTGTTGCCTCAAGGCCCTGTACTGGAAACATGGTGTCACAGTGGCATGGATACATCAAACAAACACCACCTATCTTGACTGTGAACACAATGTCATATTTAACTCTGATTCAGTACTTGTTTCCTATTTTCAATTAGGATTACCAGCATACCTTCGAATGGAAGAAGATGACCACTGTCCGGAGGTGACCGGATGTAACATCAGGATGAGTGTGTGTGTCTGCGGCCGGCTTCGAAGCTGCTTTCATGTTTTCAGTTACCCTAACATAATCATATGCAGAAAGCACACGATCTATGGTAAGTTCACCCATTTGAGGTTGGAGATATGTACTCTGCGTTCCGATATTAGCTCAGTTCATGGTGCATCTTAACATTTAGTCACATGGCAAGATAGAGTGGGAGATATCTCAAATCAGCGAAACCAGATTCTTAATCATCCATTTCCAAACCAGCGCAGCAATTGTATTAGCTTTTCCAAAGCACAAACCAGATTGCCCCTCATTTGAGATCACTGATCCCCTAAACCCACTTGCGGCTATGAAATTCTTTCTCTGCCCACATCAGAAACGTCCCGAAATTCTTCTTCCATTTTTATAAGATGCAAAGATTCAGTATTTCCAACTGACTAGATTTAATTGAGATATTCACAAATGTAGACACCTCCTAGGTTATTTCTCCCATGAGTCCTCAGGTTGCAGATTACCTAACTTTCCGAATATTAACAAAAATTCCCATGTAAGACCCAGTAAGCTACACACAGTAGATTCCTATTCATTCCCCTCACTTGTGCTTATCCATGAGCACTGTCTGCAGTGTGGAGTATCTGCATCTGCAGGTAAGTATGCGGAGCACATTTGAGCATTCCTCCCCCAACACTTTTTTTCTCTGAGTGGAAAATATTTTTCCTGTGGAGAAACCGCTTCCTTTACACCCCAATGATATTCATTTTCCGTCCCAGATGCACTTGCTTCTGCCTTTAAAAGACAGTTTAAGTTTTTGTAGTGGGGAATGCTATGTAAAATGTTTTGACTACTTGCCTACATATAAGCTTGTAAGTATTCTATCCTTTTTGTATTTCCATAGACCATTACACCCTCATCCTGCTCCCAATCTTTAAATTACTGCGGAAGAAATCCCATAACGCCATCCTATTTTCCTTAGCAATATGTATAAGTCTACAAGAATTTTAGTTTTTATGAGTAGGATAAAGTTTAACTTGTGTGAGGTTGTACAACAATCCTCAAGTGATATCTACACTCAATAGACACCTATACTAAAGAAAGCTGATTCCACCCCATCTGATCTCAACAGCTATCGCCCTATATCCAACATCCCTCTGGCGAAAATGTGTACAAATCCAATTATGCGACCATATTGAGAATTACAATCACCTAGACAGTCACCAATCTGGCTTCCGTCAAGGTCAAAGCACAGAATCTGCACTCACACACATAATTGACCGCAACAAATCATGCCTAATGATAATTCTGGACTTATCCTCCGACTTTGATACGGTCAAGCATGACAACCTATTGTCCCTATTGGTACTCAGAATGGGCCTCTAGGGCTCAGTGTTACAATGGTTCTCCTCCTTCCTAAATAACAGAACACAAAGAATCAAGATGAAGAATTCCCTCTCTCAACCCTCCGCGGTCACCCTGGGCGTTCCACAGGGATCAGCCTTATCACCCATTCTTTTCATCCTACTAATGGAACCCCTGGCGAACGCATTAAAAGCAGGAAATATTCTTTATCACCTGTATGCGGACGACACCCAACTGTATTTAAAAATCTCCACTCCAGAAGACTTAATTTCCCTCAATACTATTCTACAGAACCCGCAAAGCTGGCTCACTAACAACCACCTCATGCTGTATACCCAAAAAAACTGAATTCATTCTCATCTCTCCACTGAATCACACACTTAAGATAGACCTATGGTTGAAACACCTTACCTCCTTTGACCGTGCTCCCCTCATCATTGGCTCCGCAAAACCCCTAGGAGTCACCATAGACAAACACCTGAATATGCAGACGCGCATCATAATGCCACTAAGGGAGCTAATCACAAGTTGAGTATACTAAGGAAACTCAAACCCTTCCTCCCTCAGGCCGACCTAAAAATGGCAGTGCAAGCCCTAGTGCTACCAAGATTAGACTATGGCAGCACCACTCTTTGCTCTCTCCCCAAATACAAGCTTGCTCCGCTGAGGGCATCACTTAATGCTGCAGCAAGAATGTTATCATGAACAAAAAGAAATAGCCACATCTCTCCGACCCTAAAAGCTCTGAACTGGCTGCCCTACGAGGCAAGAATACACCTAAAGGTTGCCTGCATGACCCATAAAGCACTACATAACCATACACCCAGTTACTTAGCTCTAAAGCTAGAAAGGTCGGGAGGTTGCAGACAACTACAAAGTGTGAGTACTTTACTTCTGAAACCGCAATCCTTCCACAAGAAGAGAACCAGTTGCAGAGCCTTCTCTGGGATTGCACCAAAGATTTGGAACTCCTTACCCCCAGGGGTACGTGGAATCTCTTCCTTTACCACATTCAAAAAAGAAGTAAAAATACTACTAATGAAGAAATTCATGTCCTAAGACTTAATTCTATGCCGACACTGAATCACCTATACGATCCGCATATCATTCCCTACCTCCGGAGGATTGAAAGAGATTATTATATGTATGTTTATTACCACAGCCACTTAATGCTCAATTACTGTGTTTAGTGTAAAGATCAGTTGACCACGGGTCTACTATACTATCCATATACCTCATACCCATGGTTGATCGAAGAAGAATAATATATATAGGTTTATTATCAAAAACATCTAATGCTCAATAACTGTATATAGTGCAATGTCTGTCTGGATACGGGTCCCCTATATTACCCATATACTATATACCTCTTATGTACCTAATGACAAATATCAAATGCTTGTATACTACCTCATCCTTTTATGATTTATACAGTATACTGTAAACTGCTCCGATACCCTTGTGGGTCTCATTTGCGCTATATAAAACTTTACAAATAAATAAATAAATAAATCATTACAGTTTAAGGGAATGATTTTAAACAATAATAACATAATAGTGAAAGACAAGTTTCAGACCCATGGATAGCTTCTGTTGGAACAAAATATTACATTTTCTCTAGGGGTGGGTGGAATGTTTTATTCTGCTTGTGGAATTGGTGACTCCGCATTTTTCTTGTAACACGGAGTTCAGGCCATATTTCGCCAATTGCTGCACAATGAATCTTTTTTCCTGTGACGCCCAAAATTTAGGGTCCCCTAGCTGCTAATAATATAGTATCCGATTATGTAATAGTGAGACGGTACGATTGTGGGATATATCCCATAAGACTGTTATCTCTGTTCTTGTCCTTTTCTGGCCACCCGCAAGCCACAACTTCATACCTGATGGATGCCTTGCCTTCCAAGCCATAGCAAAGGACTGTTTTGCCAAAACCAGGCCAAGATCCAGAAACCTGTCAGTTTACTTGCCAGCCTTTGATCTTTGTATCTGGCCCAGGAGGAAAAATATTTTTTTATCAATTTACCGGTCACTTCTGATAGGACCTCTATCACCTTCTACCAATACTGCATAATCACTGGACATGTGAAGTAGTGTGGCTCACTGGTTAGAGGCGGCAGACCCGAGAGCAGAGGACGGCCCGGGACCAGGGTTCGATTCCCGGCGCGGCAGGTTTCTGGACCAGGGTCAGCGGACTCGATAATTCTCTCGCCTCGGTGCCCACTCTGATCAGCGTTCACACTCGGCAACTCTGGGCATTAGCTTGCCTCATCTTCACTAACGGCCCCACCAGACCGCCGGGGATGCCTGGTCTCACCCTGGAGATACCCATTAAGGGACCATCTCTCAGGGAAGCCAGGAAGGGTTTCGCAGCGGTCGAAGCGCCTTGGGTCCCTACGGGTAAGTAGTGCGCTATATAAATGCCTATACATTTACATGCCTTCATAATTCAGATAAAGTCCGCGCTCGCTCTCTGACACCCTGGGCAACTATCTATGGCATCTGGGTATCTTTGTGCAATTCTTTTTGGGGTCAAATATGTCTGACGTTAGTTGTTCAGTTGAATATATTTGGACCAGGGATTCCTAGAGACTGCCTTGGTGTACAGCAATATTTTGTCTCACTCTTTATCCAAAAGTTCCTTACCTAGTGGCCCCTCCTTTGTGTCCTGATATCTGTCAACTCACCACACATAGTGATGGGACAAGTGTCATAGAGGCAAGATTTTTAATAAATCAGTTAATAACCCATATTCCGAACAGGGCACTTAGCTCATCCAACTCATTTCACCTAAAGGTACCGCGTACAGAATCAGCCTCCTGAGGCGATAGGCGCTTTGTTGTCACTACTACAAAGCTTTGGAATGCTCTCCCGTTGGAAATCAGATCCTGTCAGTCTGTGCTAATCTTTAGAAAGATGATAACAACCTGGCTGTTCAACCAGTAACATACTTGCCATGGTATCTGCTTGCTGTCCGTAGCGCCGAGACACCCTCGGGTCTTTGAGCGCTTTATAAATCTCAAAAATGAATAAATAAATAAATATGGCTAGTTTACATGTCTGTGTCAACATCACCTCAAGGATGTATTTGTAGGTGGCTCTACATCAGCTTCAGCTTGCCCCCGGTTGTTCTTAGCTGCTGTTATCAGGGTGCCATACATGAGAAAACGACCCCTTCCCCAGTGATCCACAAGGGTGTTATGTATGCAATGTACAATTTGAATATAATTCACCAACCACAAGCAATCCAGCCAGCGCCTTAAATTCCTGGACAAGCCGGAGTGGTAGTGCTTAAAAGACTGTAGTTGCTTCCCTGGTCTTTAACTAACACTGTCGGTCTATGTGCATGGCCTGAAGACAATGAGGAGGGAGAGAAACATTCTGAGGACCAACTCCTACAATGATACAGGCTCCAATATGAGAAAAAGCTCAGAGTGTTCAACACTTAACCCCGGCGATAACCATCTTCTCAAGCATTGCAATTGGTTAGGCATAATAATTGGCTTGATAATTCGGGGACACCTGTTCTCCACTATCTAAATGTCTCATGGGTTTACAGGGGTCTATTCTCCTTCGGTCCTTCGGTCTTTGCCCCAGCAAGGTTATGTAAGAGGAGTATTGAGCTCCTTCAAATGCTGTAGTGGTAGGAACACTTACAGGCTCACAAAATAATACAAACCCCTCAAAATTAGCAGCATGTTTTGCTTTAGTGATGTGTACCATAGTTGACAGTGTGAATCAGCAACCAAATATTAGGCCAGTTTTAAGCAAACAAGAGTACCCGACCGATATTATCCGATATGAGGCGTGTTAAGTCTCTGTATTCCATTTGCAATCTTCACCCTCTGCACATGCTGGTTGTGTGACCAATGGCCATAGGATATTAGCCACAATGTAAACCTAGTTAGTAATTGTAGTTCTAATAGCAGGGTCACATAATCTAAACTTGGAGGTTACTCTTTTTTTGGACCTTGGTTTAATTCAGATTGTAAATTATATCCTAGTTTTGTATCTAATGCTTTTACATGACCTACTCTGTTGTGCCAAGCCCAAACTCCTACACAAAAGAACATATTTTATTCAATGGCGAGTTGTCTTTCATGCTACAGAAAACCCTGTAGACAAAAGTTCAAACTATTAACTTTACATACTGAGACAAGTTGGCCCTCTGCTGCATGTTAACCATGTTTTCAATCTAAGACTCTAGGTACTATTGAAGTTGGATTACTGTGAGATTATTAATGCTGGTTTACCCAAGTGATGGACCGAAACATCGTAACAATTCGAAAGTTAAGTGGCCATCATGTATTCAAATCTCAAAAAGCATGGGTACATCACTGCTGCTCTGAAATCACTCCATTGAGTCCTGGTTCATCAAAGTATCTAGTTCAAGATGCTATGTACCTTGCTTGAGGCGTTTCAATAGAGTTCCACTCTCTCTGTGAAATGTGGGATCTTCTTATGTGCCCATAAGGATTCTCAGATACAAGAATGTTGTCCAACTAATCCAAAGCAAACTTACATGAAGGATGAATCCTTAAAATGACAGCCCCTCATCCTTGGAACAAATGGAACCAGCTCAGAGAAATCAACTATACCATGTTTTAGTTTACAAAAAACATTATTTTTAGTCATTTTAGCATACAATTCTTTCACTCCCCATCAGACGGACTAGGTATGGGCCAACCATCCAGATCTACTCAAGGACCTGAATAAATTTGATATTTTTACTTTGGGAGGAATCCGGTCTGTTTGGCTCCCCACTCACTTGAGTCAGTCATTACTGGGCTCCTAACCTATCTCAAACAAAAGTATTGCCCCTGATGAGGACCATTGAATTGGATGAGACCCGAAATGTTCACATCTCATGCTAACAAACACTCTGAATTGGCAGCAAGGTGACATGTCTAACATGATACAAAATACTTTTGAAATAAATACATCTTATAGATGGCCCACCCTGTGACTTGATAACATTTTTCAACTTTCAGGAAGTGCACTTCCATATACCCATTTAGCAATCTCAAAGTTTTCACAGGTTTTGAATCCAGGAATCATACTGACAGTTCACTCTGTGCCTTTACATTCAAGACCTATCCTAGAATGTTCACAAAGGTCTACCTTTGGTATGAATACTTCACTGTAGCATTTAGGCAGGTCAGATGACCGGCTGGTCCACACTCCAGCATGTCTACTGGCACACAAGGATTCAGAGACTGTTAGTCCAATGCTGGATGCACAGCGATTTTTCCTTCTGATCATCAAGAAATCCTTTCTCCAGCCATGCAGTGTCTGGAATATATTTGGGACTGATTCCAGGTACCTCTGGGAACTCTGTAAAGTAACAGAGTTCTGTTTTGAAGACTCAGCTGACCACTGTCCGAGCTAGAGATTATGCCTCTGTCAGGCAATTGTGGAAACATTATTCCAAGTCTAATGATGACTTTGTCTCATTTCAGAACATCTCTCTCCTGAGTGTCCTTGGGCCAAGCTGTATACAGGACTCTTGGTTCACCACATGCTGAAGTACTAGGATTTCAGGTCAGAGGACTTTGAAAGGCTAGTTCTAGTCTTCAGTATATAAAAAGATGCCTTAAAGTTTTGTCTGCTTCCTCCAGAGGCAACTGTGGTTGTTATCACCAATTACAATGATAGTAGCGTGGGTGAATCCGACTTAGTCTTTTTGGGTAGAATTTAAAATAGTTTAGTGTTTAAACTTGAAGGAACATGCCTAGAGCATGAGAGCTCTTGCTTCAAACATTCTGGGTCACACAGTTGTGGTCAGGAGAAGCTGCACTGTGACTAAACCCTCCATAAACCTATAAGCAGGACCAACATTTGTTCTTCTTGCCCATCCAAACATTCCAGTTAGGATCCTGGGCAGAATTTAATCTGTACTGCCTTATGGCTGTATGCTTCATGGCTACAGACAACAAGTGGGAAGATCATTTATGGGGGTTTTCCCCCATACCAGAATTTGGATATCAAACCAATTTGGAATCTCAAGAGAAAAGCCATTTGCCAGCCACAATTACACCCTTATTTCCAATTACTTGTCCAGGTTGTGGGTGCAAGGAATTCGCAAGATAGCTACCGTTGTAGTTCTTTGTCCATCTTTTCTTCTCTATTAATTAATTTATCTTCCTCTAATTCCTAGATTTCTGATCAGCCTTCACATGAAGCTCATTGCAGTAGACCTATTCTGAAGCAGAAGGGGCTGGAAATCCCAGCTTCATCAGTTGTCACTGAACCAGGATTTGTGTCTTTCATCTCCTTCATCCTTCTACTGAACCTGGTCCTGGTTTTGCAAACAGTTCTTCAACTTAAACTCTCAGATTCTTGATTGATTATGCAAGGTTTAAAAGATTAGGGTGGTCTGGTGTAGAGGTTTTATCCTCTGAACACACACACACAAACACGCACACCCATACTCAATCTCTCACACTCGCATACTCTCTCTTTCTCTTCCTCCCTTGTCTTTATTCAGGAAACACCTGCAAGTGAAATTGTACTATATTGGGTAGTAGAGGGACAGTTACCTTACAGAGATGTCTAAACTTGTCCCCTTGGGTTGCCTTCTATATTTCCTTTTTAGGTCTCGCACGAGCCACGCAGGGCGAAGCCCTGTCACAGCGAGACCTATAGTCGGCGGCTGTGCTTACAAGGAGACAAGAGATGGGCACGCGCAGCATGCCGGAATCGGATCAGGTCACGCCCGTGAACACGCGCTCCGATTCCGGCATGCTGTTCCCAGTCACATTGGTAAGGACGCACGTACACACGTACACACGTACACAGACACCCACAGACACCCACAGACACCCACAGAGAGAGAGAGAGAGAGAGAGAGAGAGAGAGAGACACACACACACACACACACACACACACACACACACACACACACACACACACACACACACACACACACACACACACACACACACACACACACACACACACACACACACACACACACACACACACACACACACACACACACACACACACACACACACACACACACACACACACACACACACACACACACACACACACACACACACACACACACACACACACACACACACACACACAGACAGACAGACGCACACACACACACACTCGCGCACACACACAGACACACACACGCACACACGCACACATCCCCCCCCACTCACCGGGCTCTTTCTGCGTGTCCCTCTCTCCCTCGGCAGCCAGCAGGTCAGTCTCGGCAACAGGCGGGGCACTCCATGAGCACGGGAGCCCCGCTAGCTCACACGCAAATCTTCCGGCTGGCTTCACGGGCACAGGAGCGCGGGGTAGGCTCCCGTCTGCTTCCTGTCTTTCTGCGGCCCCGCCCCCGTCCCAACACAGGTTGCCTGGCTTCCTGTCCAAGCCGGGCTGCGGCGGTGAGTTTTTAGATTTCTTTTGCTTGTTTTTTTTTGTGGGCAGGTGCTTGTCATGTTTAGGTGTTGACATATTTTTTCTTCTCTACGTTTATTCTTTCATGTATGTGTTTGTTTTAATCTCTTGCGGCATTTATTCATTTTTAGGCCTAATATGCTTGAGCAACGTGTGTGTGTGACTGTGTTCAGTTTTCATTGTGAAATGAACTTGAAGTTGCTGGGCCAAATATTGCTTCAGTTTTTAGATATTCGCACCTTACTGTAAGAATTGCGTCCGCCTTACTCATAATGTGCCCACCAGACTTCTAACTGATTCAACTTACTCTTAAAGATATATGTAGTGACACTTTTATTTTACCATCGACACAAAACAACTTTCGTGGCTCTTAAAGCAACCAACGACTTCATGGTGTTTCTTCCCTTGAAGGCAAAGCTTAAAGTGGCAGGGCTCCCATACAAGCGCACCACTGTACCTAGAATCGAGCACAGCAGGTGATGTAACACAACGGCAGCCTTCGATCCCTCACAAAAGCTACATTGTTTGCGGGGCAGAGGCGGCCGTGCAAGTCTTCCCGCCCCGTCACCTGACTACCTGTTCTGCAAGCACCCGTGCCCGTGGGATGTGCGCACGCTGTCGGAAACCTCGGATTACGATCCCTGTCGCAAGGTATTGCACTAAATCTGCCCACGGCTGCCTTTTACCTCAGACAGTGCCGCAAGGAAAGCATATGTACCAGCATGCAGAGTAGCATCACGTCTATTTTTCTCTCTCGCTCGTACACCCATATTTGCCCTCTCTGCCCACACACCAATTTCTCACGGCTGTCTGTTTTCTCATCCCTTCACTTTAATCTTCTTTTACCTCTTATCTCTCTCTCATCTGTTCCTCTCCCTTTCGCTCTCTCTTACAATTCATTTTTTTCTTCACTTCACACTCTTTATCTCTGCTCATTTCTGTCTCTCTGTTAATATCACTCTCCTTTCCACACTCTCCCACTAAACTGCCATTCACATGTTCATTATGCTTACTAAAGGAGATGTAGTTTATTTTACAAAGCCTCTGTCAAGCCAATTTGCAATGCAATAGGTCTCTCATTTTCGCATGTTTATGCTATTGGCATTGTAAATGACAATGCCTTTTATCATAAATGCAATGCGATATGTCTCATATTTACGAGAGTTTAAGCTATTGGCATTATGAATAACAATGCCATTTATTTATGTTTTAAAAATGAAAACAAAATTAAAAGGCATTGTCATTTACAATATCAATAGCTCAAACTGGTGTCAATGCGAGACCTATTGCATTGCAAATGCTTGTTACTATATGCATCAGTCTTGGTGACAGAGTTGTTTCAGATGGTTGCTTCTGCACTTCATGCTTGCGATTGCTTGATGTTTGAAATCAAGTTGCTGTGCGATAAAGTTGAATGTGTTTTGTGGCATTCTGAGCATTTGCTGTCTCAGGATCTCTGAAATTCTCTATTATGGACTTTATATGTGAGTGGCTAACTCCTATTATGAAATAGTTCTTAAAATGGAGTACAAGGGCCTCAGAAATAAAGCTACAAATTCAATGAAGGCATAACTGCAAGGTGACCATATTATAAAAGTAAATAAAAGCATACTGTATTATTCACTGATTTGAAGGACAAGATGACTGCCAATTACACTTGCCCTGTAAAGATGAACAGTGCCTTAAGGACAATTGCAAACCAATTTATTAAGAGGTGTATTAAGAGATTGGTTCCTAGAAATGCTGAAAAAATTAATGCAGGATGAGGAAAAAATGGAGACTAGCTGAAAATGCTTGGAGTGGTATTGCATGCATTTTGAGTCCTTCAAAGCCGCAGAACTTCCAGTGTCTTGCCCGTTTGCATTAGGGACATCATCATGCAGGTAAAAGTTTTACAAGAATATAAATGAGTAACTTTAACCTTGTTAATTGTTACATGAACAGTACTTCCATCTTACAAGAAGCATTGGCCGTGCCAATCATTTTGGCTTTTGTGTAGTAGTATACATGTTTATACCAACAAAGGTACATATCGGAAGCAGCAATTCAAGCTTCCTTAATACAAAGCACAGGTGCAATGCCGTTCAGCCCAGCATGGTGGTATGACCGATTGGTGTCATAAATAAGGCAGGTTCTTACTATGCAATATGGACTTGGCAGTTCTGTGGCAGCTGACATGCTGCAAATCGGTTTGTGATGGCAGAGCTAGCTGCGGCTCTGCCACTAGAAAAAGGGCGGTTCCTTTGTGCCCAAGTCCAGTGGTGGAATCGAGTGGTGGGCAGACTGGGTAGATGATCGGTACCCTCCTGCGATGACCCCAAAAGTATGTTAATTGAAACTATCACTTTCTTTGTGCTTTTTGTGTGCTATGGCTCAATGTTTCTTGTATGTGCTAAAAAATATTTTGTCTACCTGTTCCAGAACAGGACCGGTTTGACACCAACAACGAATGCTGGGACAGAGGCTGTAATATTATCGAAGGGCAGTGTGTTTGCAGAAGTCGAACGTGTGGCGTAAAATATCAGTTTTGGGACCAACTCGAATGTAATGCTGCACTTGGTGAGTTTAAGATGATTCAAACTCTAAGAAAGTAACGTTTTGTCATAATTGGTATGTGTTGTTGTAGATACTTGCTCGTTAAGGTGGATTAATGCAATGGGGTTTTACTTTTACTATATTAGCAAAGTTGTTGCATTAAAAAAATAACTGCACTCTACTGCCCCAATGCTTACCCCATCGTTATTTCAGGCACTCGTTAATTTTCCTCTTCTTGAACAGGGGTTAAAACCAAGTCTTGACCCTGTCTTGGGTTGTTGCAAGACAGGGGGTGGGTCAAAGCAAGCAAGCTGAATTCAGTTTGAGGGTCTTGCAGCCTAACCCAGAACATCTTGAGCCATGATCCTTCAAGGAAACTAAAATGGAGTAAAATTCAGTACAGCTTTTGTAATGCCCTCCATACTTGGAATTCTAAAAGCTGGCATACCATTGGAAGGTGCCATTGCTTATAGATTCTCTTTCCTGACATTGAAATACTTGTGGCAGAGTTGTGTTGATATTGGTGATTAGCGCCAAATCTTGCTCTCATTATCACAGAACATGTTCTCTAGTCCTATTCATTGATTACCTGGTCCGAGCTCATTCAGTATTTTACCTTCCATCTACATGGCCACATTAGAGGCCGAACTCTATCGTTTTCTCTAAGGCATGCACATCAAAGTATGAATCTATTATTACTGCCACCATCGAGTATGGGTAAGAGTTCCCCTCATTTTCTGTGCATTGCTTCAATAAAAAAATGAAGCTGGACGAATATGCCCAAAAATAAAGTACAAAATCAGTCAAATGGCACAACAGTATTTAATTCTTGCGATCTGCTAATTTGTTTGCTTGGGTGAAGATACGGAATATAGAGAACATAATATCCTGCTGCCTTAATATCATAACCAAAATATCAAGGACTAAAATATCGAGTAGTAAGTGCGCAGACAGAGGTATAGATTTACTATTCTTGACTTGACAGCTACATACCTTAAAGTATTTCCATCAAACATAGATGTGGAGTTAAGTATAGAAAAGCTTTAAAGATTTGCCTGTCAATATTTTTGTCTTTGATATTTTAGCTGCAAAATTAACGTAGCAAGATGTTCCATACTCAATATTCCAGCCCTACACCATCTCCAATAAACTATGAAATTAGGGAACTAATGTCTGGCAAAAGGTGACTAGATATAGTAAAAAAAATCTAGTTTTATTTGATGTTGTCACCATATTAAAACCAAAAACCAAACAAATATCATTTTGAGAGAGTGAATTAGAAATCTGTATGTGAATGGTAAAAAATCTATTTTAATAGCGTAAACAAGGTCCAAGGATTTAGTATTCATTGTACTATGACTTTTGTCCATGCTTCTGTGTTCCAGTGAAAGTGAAATGTGCCAACGTCACGTGTCCCGAGATCACTCATCCAACATGTCCCTGGGATTCTGTAGCCACCATGACACACACTCCAGCAGGGCACTGCTGCCCCACCATCCCTAGCTTCTGCACCTGCAACTTTCATGACTGTCCAAAAGGATGTTCAGATAATGCTTCAAAAGAAATGATTGAAAATGGGACAGGGATCCCCGGGAATTGCTGTGACCAGTTTAAGTGTATAAAAGGTAAGAACGTGTTTTGTCTCTCTATTTTAATGAATATGTGAATTGCTTTTGAGCATGCGCAGAGTCCACCAGCATCCTTTGCCTTTACTTACGTACAAACAAATCAAAGATGGTTGACAAGGAGGTGGCACCATAGCCCCTATGGTTCTCAACTATCGAACCACCGGGCTGAGAGAAGAACCTCTGAAGTATGTTTGTGATGACAAAACCTCATTTTATAGAACTAAGCTAGAGTCCGCTATAATGGACCCTAACAACTGTATGATATTCTCTGAAAATCCTCCAGCCCAACTCCCACTGTCCCATTTGTAATTCCTACCCTGAAGTAGTTTGCTGAATTTGTGGTTTCCTACTCAAAGTAGTTTGCTGAGCTCTTTATAGAAAAGGGATGAACCATAAAAACCAAACTTGCACTCCCCTTATCTCCTCTGCATTTCCCTTTTATCTCCAGGAAAGGTATGTTTAATTTGTTGACATTTGATTCAGTCTCTCAGTCAGTCAATTCATATTTCACCTTAGACCATATTGTTTCTGATACATTACCATCCATCCTCCCTAAAGGAATTAACCAGTACATTAGCCCTTTCTTGTCCAACTTGGTTAACTTATGTTCAGGGATGATCTTTGTTTTTGTTTCTATTAGTGCACAATGCCAAAAATAAATTAAAGGGTATCCGCATCCACTCCACAAATAAGCATTATAAAGCGATAATAAACCAGAGCACAAATATAAAATCTTAAATTAATAATTAGTTAATAACGTTAAAACAGATCTAACAACTAAGGTATTGCTTAAGTCTACTTTGAAAACTGATAATGGGACATAATTTTGAGAGTTAATTAATAGTCCTCTACAGACCCTACTGCCACTGCCAGGGTCACACAGACTTGTGTGCCCCCCCCCCCCCCCAAGTCAAACGTCCTTACTAAGACTAACTCACTTGATGACTACCAGTCAGTTTCAGGACTGGGTGGGTTATAGAGAGCGCCACAGTATAAACTCTGTTTCATGCTGTTTGACCTGCCTCGATTTGCCCTCAGCCATTTCATATTAGACCACTGATCCTCCTTGATACTCTAAAGTTTAACCTAGCTATTGTGGGGCAGATCCTCGACTGGTTCACATCATACCTGACAAACACGTTTTACAAATCAGTTTACAGAATTTAATTCCCAATTCTGTCCCCTTACTTCATGGAGGGCCACAGGATTTCTTCTTAGACCTTAGTTGTTTTAGTTTAATGATCTGTTTGGTGAACATCTGCATGATTTAGGTGTAGCCATCCAAGAGTACACAGGTGACAAGCTCTGAAGGTTCCCAAAGAATGTGCTATCTTTTATCTGTCCAGGCCCCAGGAAAAATGTAAAGTGGATGACAGAGCACCCTCTTAGACTTTACTTCAGAAAATTGATCTCCTGCAAATCTCCTCCTATTATGTCGCATCCCAGTTGCAATACGCTGAGCACTGGTGTCTGGAGAAGGACACTGGAAGAAGGAAATGTACTGAGGGTTACAGGAGGTGAGGAACTATCAGTGTGCCTGATGAGAGGGAATGCATTACCGGAGAAATACCCAGATGTAATGTGATAGTTTAGCGCTACATGGGAAATAGCTGTCCAGAGGGTGCTGAAAAGCTCCCCTTCACTAGGTCAATGCAGCTCTTTAGATGAATCAGCAGAGATCTTGCTCAATGGAGAATGAGGGTGTTGGATCCTGGGAGATCTCGTCCGGTAGAAACATTCATTACATTTGAGGAAGCGACAGTTGGAGTAGGGGTTGGACAGTCTCTTCAATTTGCTGAACTCACAAACACAGCAAAAGAGAGCTGGATGAGTTTCCCTGCTGGCCTAGCAGGCTTTGCTACCCTAGAGGAGTAGGTGAAGTCGAGTAGTGGACAAAGGTTAGTTTCACGGCTCTGCTGGGCAGTGACTACAGACCAAATGGGACCGGCCTTGCAGGGTGCCTAGAAGGAGCTATTGGGGCCTTTGGCAGATTAGTGGGAAAGTGTGTGCTCATGTTCAGGAAGTAGCTAGAAACAGTAAGTTTAAACGTACACAGTTCCACAATATTGCATATCCCTGCAGAGATTAGCCAGAATTTGTCTAGATAAGTCCTCTGGTTCCCTGTGGTGGGGCGAGCTGGAGGTGAGTTTCTTGCACCTAAGCTGGGGTTGCAGGAAATTAGAGGGTTACTGATGGGACATAGTGTAGAGAGTCTGAATGTGATAGTAGATTCAACAAAAAAAGGGCCTTCTGGGAATTATACCCAGTCCTAAAGGATGGAAAACCCAATGCAAATTTACGAGCATGTAGTTGGCGAGGCAAAAAAGAAGAGTAGCAATGCAGTAGGGGGAGGGGGCTAGATATATTAAGCCCTTAAATTGCCCCTATAATCACACAAGCTGACGCAATGCATGCAGAGGCTTCAGTGCTATTTACTAATCCACGAAGAGCCACTTTGCATGGCTCTGCATGGCTTAGTTCATTCAGTGTAACGCTATGTAGCTTAAATTGCTGCCTTGTGTTGCTTTGCACTGGGGAGGTGTTCCATGGGTGGAGCATGGGTGTTCCTATTCTTTCACCCATGGATTTTGACGCAGTACCTTATTTACTACGGGTTGTAAACTTGGAATTGCATCAAAATGGTATGCCATCCCAACAGAGGCGTGAGAAGTGGAAATATCTTCATTTATCCTTGTTATCCCTTCTTTCTATATGTGCTGCATTCTGCAGCACATATAGAAAGATGAAATTGCCTCTAAGGATTGTTTTGTACAGAAAGGTGTTTCCTTCTTCACTAAACCAATCCTCCTTGTAACGCAGGCACCCTTGTACCTTGGCACAATGGTGACTACATTTGGGCTAGCCATCACTGAGTGTGACAGCGCAGGGAGAGAGCATGAATACTTTATATCTTAGTAGATATGGTGCTTTCCTTCTCTCTGCCTTTCACAAAGCACAGCTTGTTGACTTGCTACATTGCGTGAAATTTTGATAATTCTGGTCCGGGGTGTCCCTCGTGCCCCATGATGGTAGTCTAGTAAAAAGACTGGAATGGGTCATTGCAGAAGAGATGCGCATGAAAAAGGGTGTACAGATGGCGAAGCAGATGAGAGTTTAGAGGTATGGGCAGGCATGATTAAGGAGATGAGGCCTCTGGGTGAAGAGTATCCACCACAGACTGAAGATAGCAGTAGGCAGGGGAGTGACACAGAGGAGTTGCATTAAGGAGGGGATCCCCCACCAGCCTAAATGCTAAAATAGATATGTACAGGCTGGGTTTTGAGTTCTAAACAGATGAGTTAGTCAATTCTGTAAATATACTTTATTTCCAAAAATATTTTGTGGTCTTTTTCTGGTTTGAAAACTGGTTAGTTTTCAAATCAGGAAAACAATACAATTTTTTTTTTTAAATAAAGAATCCTTATCTATTCAGATCTCATAACCCAGTCTGTTCATGTTAAACTTAGGGAGTGGTTAAGGGGAAAACCCTGCTCAATCTTGAGATCTCTGTTGTCTGACTTTAGGAGCCTCTATATTCCCTTCTTGTTCAATAGCTTTAGTAGGTGTGCCGAGAAGCAGAGATCAGCAATGCAGATTTCTGGGGAAGATTTATATATGGTGCCCCTTGTTCCAGTCTTATGCTTTGCTAGTAAGCAAGGATGTTGACACTGCTCACTTGTAGCACAGCAGACCTCAATTTCCTTACCTTCGCTTGGCGTTCTGTTCCGATAGTTTGTATGGACCTACCTCCAAAATAGAACACCAGGAAGCACGTTTTCTCCACCCATATTCCATCTGAAAAGTACCTGCACTGAATCTATATTTTAACTGTGTAATATCCATCCTGAATAGTGGTTTCTAGGACTCCAGGCCTTTAAAATCCTCCTGTACCCAGCTCTGCTTTTGTACACCAGTAAAACAATAAATTAAATAGTTTGAAGTTTATTTGTAGGCACACATCATACGCTTTGTTTATTGTGTGCTGGTAACTGAGCACAGGCACAAAAAAAAACTATGACCAAGCGTTTGTTTATCAGGGGTGAAGAAAAAGTTGTGAAACTGGGACACAATAAGCTTACAAGGTGGAGAAAAATGTTTTTTAAATGGGTCACGCCACAATAGCAGTACCCAATATTAGCCACAAGAGGTCAGTGTTCGCTCTTGAATACTTTGATATCAACTTTGGTTTTGGCTTCTTCATGCAAAAATTTCAGCTACAGGACGTTAAGCAACAGTCAAAACTTTCCTCGCAGACTCGGCACAGTAATGATACTGGTAAAGGAACAGTTTGGGGCACACCAGTAGGTGAGGGGGGGGGGGGGGGGGAAGCACGGACACAGACACCAGAAGTGTGTGAAAAAGGCCGCTTTTATTGGAATCAGGTGCACATATAAAAACATCCCCCTTGGCCTGTGCCGCACAAAACTACTGCTCACTAATTAACAACTGCCTAACAGCCCCCCACCCCCACCCCTAAATGCAAGCCCGAACATTGCAACAGTAATACAACAACATACGCTCATCAACCTGCCCCTCTACTAGATGCCCCTAATGACCTCCATGACCCCAAACCCCCGCTACCATGCAGTCCCAGGCCTCCAGCCAACCACCCTATTTCCTTAGGACAGCGCCCCACAACGCACCTGTTCCAGCGACAAAAAACACAACCTCAAACCTAAATAGTGCACCCTCAACCAAAAAAGCCCCTCGGGACAAATCCTCGACCACCCCCCCCCCCCCCACCCCGCAAGGGGAAAACAGCTTGGGCCTAACACAAAAACCCGAAGAAACCCTGCAAAAAGGGAGGGAGGGTGGGACAAAATTTTTCCCCGACCTGGCTGCTGTGTCACCGCACCACAAACGTGCGCGGTGACACAAAATGGCCGCCTATATACCCCCACGTCCCTGGGCAGCCCAAAAGGAGCCCAAACCGCCCAACCAGCCCAAAAAGCGCCGCTACGGCGCACCCATAGGGTCAAACTTCCCCCTCCCCCCCCCCCCTCCTCCGGTGCCCCAAACTTCCCCGGGGGGGCGAGCCTCCCGTTGGTCGGCCACCCCCCCAAATCCCCATTGGGGCACACCAGTAGGTGAGGGGGGGGGGGGGGAAGCACGGACACAGACACCAGAAGTGTGTGAAAAAGGCCGCTTTTATTGGAATCAGGTGCACATATAAAAACATCCCCCTTGGCCTGTGCCGCACAAAACTACTGCTCACTAATTAACAACTGCCTAACAGCCCCCCACCCCCACCCCTAAATGCAAGCCCGAACATTGCAACAGTAATACAACAACATACGCTCATCAACCTGCCCCTCTACTAGATGCCCCTAATGACCTCCATGACCCCAAACCCCCGCTACCATGCAGTCCCAGGCCTCCAGCCAACCACCCTATTTCCTTAGGACAGCGCCACTCGAAAGTCGCTTACGACTTTCGACCCCCCCACTAGGACTCCTGTCTCCTGGGGTACCGAACCACCCCCAGGGCCCCATCTATAGCCTCCTTTAACTGCACTATATACAGCTCCATGCCGTACCTGGACAGGTGGACCCCATCCTCCAAGAAGAAATAGTTAGCACCATAGCACAACTCCGGGTGCTCCATCCTCCCCACCCCTTCCTTGGCGCAGAAAACGCGCATCTCACGATTGATCTTCCTACGAGCCCTGTCTATGGCCCCTGGGCGCTCAGCTCCCCTCCACACCCGCCTGGGAATAAATTCCGACCATATGACATGGCAGCCCGCCCATTGCCTCCCGATTTCCTGCAGGTCCTGTCTCATCTGCTTGAGCAGCGCCAAACCCTTGCACTGCACCAAGTCGTTCTCGCCCAGGTGAATTACCACCACATCCGGGCACACCCCCCCTTTTACCAACGTGTTTAACAATGGCAATAACTCATGCCAACGCCTACCCCCTTTTCCCCTCCAATGACATCTATACAACCCCGGATCCAATCCCAAATTGAGCGCCTGATGTCTGTCCCACTCCGCTCGTTCAGCCCGCCTGACGAACGAATGTCCCACAATATACAAATTCAGGACAGCCACATCCGGCCCCGCCACAGCACCTGCAAAGACACATATATTAACATCGGGAATCATTGCGACAAAGCACCATCCGCCTCCCTCAACCTCACATACGTCCTGTAAGCGTCCGATTTCCACCTACCCAGCCTCTGAATCTCTTCCTTACCCCAACCCCTCCGTGCCGCCTCCGTCGCTGCCCCAATCCTAAAAGAATGCGTCCCGAACGCCAGGGGATCCTCCCCCAGGACCCGCAGCGCCCGCCGCAAGACCCACAACGCTTGCGACGCCGTCACCCCTCCCCCCCCACCCCGCCCAAAAACCTCCCCCTCCGACACGCCACTTTCAGCCATCAACCTCCTGCCCCAAACCGCCGGGCACACCCCCTCCGTGTCGCCCGGCCCCAGCACCACCCAAGTACCAACCCCCCGCTGGTCAGTCTTCGAGCGTCTCAAACACACCGCCACTTCCCGGGCCCGCACCTCCACCTCTCCCCACAGCACCCCCCGCCGCCCCCTTGCGCCCAGCAGCTCCGACACTCGAAACGCCCCAAAGAAAAGCCATGACATCAACGTAGAGAAACGCACCGACTCGCCCACATCCCTGCACACCTCCGGCAGCGCGCCAATCACTCCTGCCAGCAAAACCGCCGAAATGGGACGGCGCCGCCGCACCGTCGCCCCACTCTCCCTCGCCCACCCCTCCAGCAGCCTGGTTCCCAACTCCCCCGCCGACGGAGGGTAACCCCACCACATCTTCCCCATGAAGGCCACCGCCGACAACTTTCCCGCAATTGACACCCGCGACAAACCCCTGTCCATAAGCGCCAACATGAATCTTACCACCTGTTCCTCGCGCTGCCACCTGTCCCCACACCGCACCGCACCTGACTGCAGAAATTCCTCCCACGCTAGCTCGTAAGCCTTCCATGTCGACACAGCCACAGACGTCCTCACCAACTGAAAGACCCGGCCTCGCCTACCGACCACAGTTCTTCCGGCACCGGCGTCCTGACTTCCTCCGCCGCCGTGGCTAGCCCATGGAACCTCTCCCACTGTGAACGAGACAAGGCATCCGCAATGTCATTGTCCACACCGGGAACGTGGCGCGCCTGAAACAGTATGTCATTGTCCAAGCACCGCAAGACAAACACCCGCATCAATTTCAGCACCTGAGGATCCCGAGCCGACTGCCTGTTCACCACCTGCACGACGGCCATGTTGTCCACTCGAAAAAGCACCCTCTTGTGTGCCAACGCCCCTGCCCACACCGTGACAGCCACCACCAAGGGGAACAACTCCAGGAACGCAATGCTCCTCCCCCCCGCCTGCCAATGGTCCGGCCACTGCTCCGCACACCATTTTCCCTCCCAGTACAGGCCGAAACCACCGACGCCCGCCGCATCCGAGTACATGGTGACCTCCCACTCCCAGTCCTCCGCCGGCGCCATCGGCACCCCATTGAAACGCTCCAAGAAAGCCCGCCACATGCGCAGGTCCTCCTTCACCCCCGCCGAGAGGCGCACATGGTGATGCGGCAATGGCAAACCCGACAACGCCAGCCCCAAACGCCGGCAAAACGTCCGTCCGGCCCGCACCACGCGGCACGCAAAATTCAAATGTCCCAACAACACCTGTACGTCCCGCACCGTCACCTTCCGCCTCGCCAACATGTCATCCACCAGACCCAACATCGCCACCCGTTTGTCTTCTGGCAGGCGTGCTTCCATGGCGACCGAGTCGAGCTCGATACCGAGAAAGGACAACACCGTACTGGGACCGCACGTCTTCTCTGGCGCCAGGGGAACCCCAAATTCCCCCATCAACCCGGCCAAACCATCCAGCAGCCGCTGACAATCCGCCGCACCGGGCCGCCCCACCAGGAAGAAATCATCCAGATAGTGCGTCACTGACTCCGAGCCTGTGCGCCTGGAAAAAACCCACTGAATGAAGGAGCTGAACCGTTCAAATAGTGCGCACGAAATGGAACACCCCATCGGCAGCGCCTTATCCACAAAGTAGTGACCTTGAAACTGGATCCCTAGCAGCTGGTAATCCGCCGGGTGCACCGGAAGGAGTCGGAAAGCCGACTTGATGTCGCATTTCGCCAACAGCGCACCCCGCCCCGCCGTCGCAACCAGACGTCGCGCCACGTCCACCGACGAATACGTCACCGACGCCAAATCCGCCGAAATGTACGCATTGACCGACTCCCCCTCCGGCCAAGACAAGTGCTGTATCAGTCGGAACTGCCCTTCCTCCTTCTTAGGCACCACCCCGATGGGGGAAACGATCAAACCTGGCAGCGGCGGCGCCGTGAAGGGGCCCGCCATCCGCCCTTCCCTGACCTCCTTGAACAGTTTCTCTCGCACTATGCCCTTGTGCGCGTTCACCGATTTCAGGTTTTCCGCCCAGCGAGCAATCCGGGGACCTTCGTACCCCAACCGAAAACCCTCCCGAAAACCCCTGCGCAGCACCGCAGCATCCTCCGTCCGCGGATACTCCGCCAACCAGGGCTCCATCCGCTCGATCCTAACCGGCGTACGAGCCCTTTCCCAGAGCCCCTGCTCCCCCCCCTCTACCCCCACCCCTCCCCCCGCCTGAACCCCCTCTGGCAAATCCACCCCCCTGCGGGGGCAGCTGGCCTGGGGGGCCCCCGGAGCCCCAACACCGCAGCGCCGGGTGGTTCCGTCCGCACGAAGAGCACTCATGCCGGAAACGGCACGCCGCCCGCCCGCAGGCACCCCTATTGAAATCCCAGCAGGCCCCGACTGTGGCCTGGCTGCCGGAGGCGCCCTGACCCACCCCCCCACGGGTGGGGCGCGCCGAAAAGGGGGGGGACGCCAGCGGCAAACCGCTGGCCGTGTAGATGGTGCGGCCAAACTTGGCCCCTCCCATCGTCTGCTGGTACAAATCAGAATCCAGCTCCCCCCACTGGGCCTCGGGGTCCCCCGCCAAGCGAGCCCGAAACTCCTCGTCGTAGTGCGACCAAGCATACCCGCCGTACGTCACCTGCGCCCGCCGGACCACATCCATGTATTTAAAGAGCGCGACGCACCTGTCCGGGAATTTCTCGCAATACACGCTCGCGTAAATTAGGAACGCCGCCGACCAATTGTCCAGCGTCAGGGGTACCCTCGGGCGCCTAGCCAACTCCTGCTCCTCCTCTTTTGACCCCTCCTTCGATGTCAACTCCCTATGCAGCAGCTTCAAAATATCGATGTATTCCCCCTTCCAAATCTTCTCCTTCGTAGCCGCGGAAAGGTGCGCCCCCAGCGGCTTGGTCAGCCCCATGTACGGAAGCCTCCGCACCGGGATTACACAACTCTCCTTACTTCCCCCCGCCGCCTCCTTTCCGCCCGGCGCCGCGTCCCCCGCCGCCTCAACCCCGCTTCCTCCGCCCGGCGCAGCCCCGCCCGACCCCACGCCTTCGGTACCGACTCCCGCGTCCTGCACATACCGACCCCGCACCAGCCGCCACCCATCCTCCCCATCGCCCCCAGACCCCACGGACACCTGCACACAACGCCTCTTAGCGCTCCCCGCGCCGTCACCTGTCTTACCTGGCGTCAAGGTCGGCGTCCTTGCTGGGTCCCGCCGCCTAACCAGTGGAGCCGAGGGGGCCGTCACTCTGGGAGCTTCCTGCCGTGCCGGCACCTGAAATACACTTCCAACACCATTACCAGCCCCCCCATCTTCCCGAATCTCTCCCTCTTCCTCAGACTCACCATCCGCCGGCACCACACCACTTTGGCCCCCCAACTGGAGTTCCACCCGGCTCAAACCCGCCCGCTCACGACACACCCGCATTAAATCCATCAAGTCCACACTCCCCCTCCTAGGCACCACACTCGCAGGCAACCCAGAAATATTCGTGTCCATCCTTACTCCCCCAACCCCGGCGGCCGTAGAGACCCATCGGGGAGGGGCCGGCGGAGACGCGTCTCGCCTCCATTCGCCCAGTCCCTGAGCCAGGTCCCTCGCTGGAGCTCGGCCGTCCGCACCAAACAGAGCCGGCCCATCCACTCGGTGGGTGGGAGCCGCATGCTGCTCCCCCGAGCGCCTTACCAACAGCTCCTGCCAAGGAAAAAAGGTGGAGTCCAGCATGCCAGGGTAAAAACCACCCCCCTCGCCCCCCCACGCGCTGCCCCCACCGCCAAACCCCCACCCCATCGCCGCACCCCTCCCCCATCCCGCCGAATGGCCACCGCGCCGCGCCGGGACACTCCCTCCCCCCAGCTCCCAAGCCCCTTCCCCCGCCCAACCCCCCGGCCCACCCCACCCCCCGAAACCCCAACTCGGCCCCACCCCCCTTCCACGCCCCACCCCCCCAGCCTCCCCCCAGGCCACGCCACTGCCCCCCGCACCCCACCCAAAACTCGCCACCCGCCCGCCTGTGCCCCCATCCCTGCCCCCAGCCCCCCCCTCAAAACCGCCCCTCCCAAACGCCCCCCCCGACCCACCCCCCTCGCCGGTCAAGCCGCCGCCTCCCCTCCCGCCACCCAGCGCCTCCGACCCACCCCGCCCTCTCACCCCCGCCCGGCCCCTCTCCCCCCCCCGGGCCCCCTGCCCCAGCGCCAACCGCCCCCTCGCCCCCCCTCCCCCCTCCTCCTCCGATGACTCACCCCAGTCCAGCTCCGTGTCCTCCCCCCCCCCCCCACCCCCCACCCCCTCCTCACCCCCCACCCCCTCCTCCTCCACATCTGTCTCCTCTATGAGCAGAGGCGAAGCAGCCCCCCCCAGCCCCACCCCCACCAACTCCCCGCGCTCCCCACCGCCACTTGCGCCCTCCCCCCCCGCAGGCCCCTCCGCACTGTCACCCCCCCGCCCCCCCCCACCATCGCTCGCGCCCTCCCCATCCACAACTATCCGATCCCCACCCCCCTCCCCCACACCTCCCAGGCCCCCCGGCCGCGCATCCACCGCTGCACTCCCCTCCTCCCGCCCTCCCCCCACCCCCCCTCCCCACCGGTCACGAAGACGAGCGGCCTCTTCCGCCCCGCCTCCCGGGCCTTCCGCGCCCCCCCCTTCGATTTGGCCGTGGCCTTCGCAGGAGCCTTGGCCACCGCCCGGCCTCCCCCTTCCGCCCCCCCGCCCCCCCTCCCCCCCCGCCGAGCAACCCGCGACCTCGGAGGGTCGCACGCCGCCACAGCTGCCGCGGCGCCGATGGCAGCGCGCCGCGGCGGCCTCACCTGCACGTCGGGCCGCATTAAGTCCATGCGGCCCGCCTCTGCCAACAGCCTCAGCGCCTCCACAACACGCGGGTCCGTCGCCGCCATCTCAGTCCTCACGCCCCCTACCGCCGACGCGGATCACCGCACCACAAACCGCCGGAGCGCCGCACACTCCTCAGCCCGCTACCACGGTTCGGACAAGCCGCGCACCGCCGCCACACAACCGCCGGGCCCGAAATCCCCACTATAGCCGGACAAAATTTTTCCCCGACCTGGCTGCTGTGTCACCGCACCACAAACGTGCGCGGTGACACAAAATGGCCGCCTATATACCCCCACGTCCCTGGGCAGCCCAAAAGGAGCCCAAACCGCCCAACCAGCCCAAAAAGCGCCGCTACGGCGCACCCATAGGGTCAAACTTCCCCCTCCCCCCCCCCCCCCCTCCTCCGGTGCCCCAAACTTCCCCGGGGGGGCGAGCCTCCCGTTGGTCGGCCACCCCCCCAAATCCCCATTCTGTACGCGTTTTGTCCTTGTGTATATGTGGCCTTTGCAATCACAGAACAATAATAGCACAGACTTCTACAATGCTCGCTACGCTCAATGTGTGAAAGGGTTTTGTGTGAGTGTGTGAGCGTGTGTGTGATCCTTTCTGGTCGCGGTTGCCAAGCTATGGGGCACTCTTCTCATCCATCCTGCTAGTTTTTCCTCCAATGCGCCGCCTTCCACAAGTAGCTGAAAACCTGGCACTTCTCCTTTCTGTGATGCTAGTTATGGTCGTCTCTCCGATAGTAGCTCTCCATTAGGTAGCGCTTTGACGCCCTCAGGTATAATGCGCTTTACAAATACCTCAAAATACAAACATAAAAATATTCCTACTGGGATTGCAGAAGATTAATCTAATCCCTCGATTCTGGTTCATTAATAGCTAGACCACTTCCCACTGTTCTTTATTCCGTATCTCCAGGTGAAGGGTCTCCCTTTCTGGGCCTTCGCAAACATATTCCAACAGTGGGCGGCCCAAGGGAGGGGCCCCCACCACCTGCAACACTGAGTATCGAACCATGGCCGCGATGCCCAGAGGACATGGCCCTCTCAGAGGTATAACTAGCACATGCAGTGACACCGGGCTCTGTGGTCTTAGGGGCCTAATGGACCCGTACTTTAGTTGTGTTTTACTGTCCAGCCGATGCGTGCCCAGGAGCAATTTACTTTGCGCCCGGACCTACAGCCACATACCATGCCATTGTCCTCCGAACCCCTTCTAAGTACTCATAGCCATGATTCAGCACTGCAAGTATCCATTCCCAGGCAAGGACCCCTTTCCTGGCCTTCACAGCTTTATGCCCTGATTGTGGGACTAGGGATGAGTGCCCTTTTGTGGTCATAGCTATCAATAGTGCAGCAGGTGCAATGACACAGGAGACCAGGAGAGTTGAGAATCCAATGCGTCAAATTATAGCTGATTTTCCTTTCCATCCAGTAGACAGGGGTTGCACGGTCGAGGGTATTTAGCTTCTATGAGGGATATAGTTATCAGCTATGCAGCAGGTGTAATGGCACGAGGGCCCTGGGGTATAAGAGCCCATTGCACCCATATTGTCACTGTATTTTATTCTCCTGCCAGTAGATGTGTCTGTGGGTGGGGCAATTACGCTTGCGAACACTAAGGCCACAGCACCATTGCTATACCCCTAGACTCACTCCATGGTCGTCGCAGCCATAGTTCTGCTCTGCGAAACCCAGGCGAGGGAGGCCCGTTCTCATGGCTACAGAGAGCAGAACCTCTCAAGGGTGCTGCTTTCAATAGTGCAGCTTGTGCAGCAGTACCAAGCTACTCGAGTAGTAGCTACCAAATGCATTCCAAATTATGGCTGTATTTTATGGTTTAGCTTGAAATTTAGATTGCTTTTACCAGGGCTCCTGACACTATTGCTGGACCTGGCAGCCATGGTCCAGCAATGCAGGGAATAGCGCCTGGATGCCCCTCGGGATGATTAACATGCTATACAGAACTCTGATTGATTGAGGGGGAAGGAGATGGTTCCCCTGCCCCTGGACAACACAGTCCTGATTCAGTCCTGTGAGGCCTTGGAGAGGAGGCCTGTACCCAGGGCTTCACATCCATGGTCTTGCGCTACATGACTCAACAGAGTAAGGTGGCGGTTTGTAGACCTGTCCTACATTTTAGATGGTATCCAGCATCCTGCAGTGAGCTCATGGGGATGCCAAATGTCCAGCTTTTTGCTCACCAAAGGGACTGGTGCAGGGGAACAAGAAAGGTATGTCAAACAACCAGGTCGGCTAAGAAGCAGCAAATTTCCCAGCAGAGCAGGAATCCGAACAACCACTTTGCAGAAGTCGTTCCGCCACCTTTGTTTACAAGATGATTGCACAAGAGGGCTTATAGCACTGGGCGTGATCACACAGGCCTCTCCATTAAAATGTCTATCTGTAGAAGTATGAAAAGGAGGAGTGTAAAACTATGAATGAAGCAGCCCCTTTACATTGATGGTGAGTGAGCCCATCAACTAATGGCAGATAGGGGATTAAGTTCCAAGCAGAACAATATTTGGCCAACATCATACAATTTTTGTCAAGTAGGAGAACCAAGAATGCAATGCAGGACTGTTTGTTTCAAACCTAATAACATTCCCACAATGCCATATTTTCATTGATTTAAAGAGATTAGGGGCCTCATTTAGGATAGGTTGTTGTGGCATGGAATCCCCAAAATTAACTCTACAATTTTTGCTAATCCCATATTAGCGTTTTCTTGCTATAACCACAGGCGTGCAAATTACCAGGTAAGTGACAGTTGAAAGGTGGGGACTGTACCGGGGGTTATAACTATGAGGCTGGAGCCTGTTTTGAACTTTTAGAACCAATTGATGGTAGGGCCAGGAGTTGATTCTTGTCATTGAGGTCTCCCTGCCATGGTCCAGCGTTCCAAGACCCATGGGCGGGCCTTCTGTTCCCTGAGTCTCGCACCCATTGTCCAGAAGTGAGGACCATGTCCTTACTCTCTCAAACCTAGCTGCATGATCAAGTCCTGTGAGGGCCCAGAAAAGGGGGCCCTTGGGCTGCCTTTATTTACTTCTGAAGTTAAAGGAATAGTTTCTTTCAGTTACAATCCTGTCTGTAAACTGATGTTGATGTCCTCAAGATCCAAACCATCTAGGCACACATTCCTGCTAGCTGAGTCCTGCACAGTGACTTTTCAGATTAGATGTGGCCATGTCCATTCAACAAAGATTTTCTTTGTTGTGTGAAGAACTAATTATTAGTGTTATGGTTAAAGACAATTTAAGATGCTCTTACTAGAAATGATTGATTGAAATTGTGCAACATAAAGCTTGTTGTACCATGCGTTTGACCTGGATTGAGTTGATGATGTATTTGAAACAGCGAAACTATAGTCTTTTCAGTTTCCCTGGTCCTGATATGCTTTATGTACATGGTCATCCGTTTTACCCTTTCTTTCTCACTTTCATTGCACTCAGATATTTTTCAAATGTATATGTTTGGAAATAAAACAGCCAAAAGATATATCCCAAGAAGTTACTGGAAATTTGTGCTCTACTGTACCAAAATGAAACCACTCAATTTGTGCAGAGGCACTCGGTATTATTCTACATTGCACAATGGAATTGATATTTTTTTAAACTTGGATATCAGAACACAAAATCAGTTTAGGAAATCACAGCAAGTCTAGCATGGCCATGCACTGACATGAGTGTAAAAACACCATCAGACAATTCAGATTTCAGAGGTAGTGCTGCATCTCTAGAGGTTGACAACATAAGACTGTTACAAAGAGAGAGCTCGTGAATCAAACATGTATAAACCTCTAACCGATGGGGTTGAAAGGCAGACTTCAAATGTGCTTTTTAAAAATAAATATCGGTATAAAATTCTTAGATCGACTTCAATTTTTAATTTCATTTTTTAATGCAGGAAATTTTCAGTTGTTTTTGAATTAATTTCCATGTATACCTTTGAGCTGTTTTCAATGGGTATGTTGGCAAGAACGCCTACATTCATTCAACTTGATGAACATTGTTAATGTCAACTCCAATAAACCACATGTTTATTTTCATGATTACTCTCATTGGTTGAACATCCTTATATAGGATGTACACCTGGTATAGGTTGTGTCATTGAAAATGTTATTTTCTGCTTCATATTTCATGGATATTAGAAATTTATAGGATTAGTGTTAGAAATGAGATTTCTGGTTGGCTAAGGCTTGTGCCAAAGGCACATTGGCAATCCTTTGTTTCTTTTTTCTAAACCACTTAAACTTCTTATTTCATGCTTATTCGCGTCTCTTTTCTGTTGTCTTTCTCGAATTTATGGTCCCCACTTGACCTTGTGCGCCTTTCTTCCATGTTTCTAATGTTCCACCTCTGCCACTCGGGCCTCTTGAAAGAACATGACTGATGCGAGGTTCGTAAAAGGCAGTGTTTATTACAAATAACCCAATGCATTTCGGGCATGGAATGCCCTTCGTCGGGGGTCACTGTGAATTACAATAAGAATGACATTCAATCATTATACAACACAATATATCACCTGATTTTTACATTCTGTTTTTCAGTCTAGAATTCAAGTTTGTAGTTTACCTGAAACGGTGGGAAAGTGTTAACAGCTGTTGGTTCGGGAGGAGTTATAAAACGCGAGGGATGATGGGAGGAATAATGTTTGCTGACAAGGTAGAGGAGCACGGGCGTTTTTAACTTCGATAGCAGGTATGCACGCATTCACGAGAGTTAACTTCGGGTTTAATGATTATCAAGAATAAAATGGGAGAATGTTTGCTAGTATGTGAAGCGCGAGGGAAGTTAAACAGCTTAATGATCAGTAGAAGGGGAATCCGCGGCTTCACCGCTATGACCGAGTAACGGTTGTTGAATGTAAAGAGGGAGGTGCTGAGAGGACTTGCATGAAAAGCACTCATTAACAATTTGTCATGGTAAACAGTAGGATCGTGGAGGGCGTGAAAGTGGGTCATTAAGTAATTGTAATGCAGGCAAAAATGAATTCTAGACTGAAAAACAGAATGTAAAAATCAGGTGATATATTGTGTTGTATAATGATTGAATGTCATTCATATTGTAATTCACAGTGACCCCCGACGAAGGGCATTCCATGCCCGAAATGCATTGGGTTATTTGTAATAAACACTGCCTTTTACGAACCTCGCATCAGTCATGTTCTTTCAAGAGGCCCCGAGTGGCACAGGTGGAACATTAGAAACATGGAAAAAAGGTGCACACGGTCAAGTGGGGACCATAAATTCGAGAAAGACAACAGAAAAGAGACGTGAATAAGCATGAAAGAAGAAGTTTAAGTGGTTTAGAAAAAAGAAACAAAGTATTGCCAATGTGGCTAATTTCGCAGTGCATTTGGTCCGGGTCGTACATTTCGTCCCATTCATTTAGTTTAATAATCTCTCAGTGTCTGTTGGGCATGACACTGCAACCAAGCTGCACGCACATCGGAGTACGCGTAGTAGAAGAAAATTAAAATATTGTGAAAATGGAGTGCATCCCACCCCCCAGGATTATTTTTGTGCCAAAGGCAGGCAGAAACCCCCACTCTAGTCAGGGCAAGGGAGTTACATGCTGAAGATAACCCCTGCTCACCCCCTTGGTAGCTTGGCACGAGCAGTCAGGCATATACCAGAGGCGATGTGTAAGGCGTTTGTGCAACACACACACAGCAGCAACAAACTAGGCACACCACAAAAGAAACTCCACACAAGGTTATATCACAAATAGCCTTTGTATTATTATAAACACATTAGAAACGTATTCACACATTTACACGGTGCCAACTGGCTCCAGGCAATATTCATAGGGTATTATATACACATGACAGGACCAATTGGGACACTGCCCGAACCATCACAAGCACAAATAATAAATGTAGAACACAACCAGTAACTACTGGCCAAACACTGTACTCATCATATCCTGCCACATAAAATCCTATTCTGCAATCAGCATCACATTAGGCGTGAAACAAATTCTGCGCCAACCTCATAAGCATACTGACAGTATGCCATAACCTCACCAGCATAATAATAATAATAATCCACATTTGTATAGCGCACAATCACCCGTTAGGGTCTCTAGGCGCATTAACTAGGATTAAGCAAGCTATTGCCCAGAGTCGCATGGTGCTGGACTAACCTGCCGCCAGAGCCGGGGATCGAACCGTGATCCCCAGATTCCAGCGTCAGTCGCCCTGGCCGCGGCGCCACACCTCTCCCACATAAACACATTATGCCATTACCTCATAAATCTAAACATATTAGACAATAACCTCACATAAATCACATTATGCAGACACACATAAATCACATTATGCAGAAACACATAAATCACAGGAGGGCCTGGCGCCCTACCGACCTACCAACCTCACACTGTCCCCCTGACCAACTGGCCTTCTTAGAGGGCTCAAATGCACCATGTCCCAAATGTCAGGGCTGGCTGCCAAAGGAGCAGAATGACAAGCGCGCAACTGCGCTGGCACCCCTGTGCCTCCTGGGTCCCCACTGGGGCTCTTTGCATTGGACTGGCCTAAACGATGCAGCTGCCCCTAATTGCAGCACAACTGTGTAGATACTGTGGCCACTGGCACTCACTGTACCCTCTGCAGTCTCCACTGGGACTTTGCACAACAAATGAGTCACAATGAGCAGCTACCATGTGCCCCGATCGGTACCACTGTGCCCTTGGACTGCCAGCGCACCGCCCCCAAAAGGAATTGGCACAGGCACTCACTGTGCCCTCTGGAGTCCAACTCAGACTAACTAACACAAAGGTGCCCCCACATTGCAGTTGCCGGCTACGACAGTGCAACTGTGACAATGGCCTAAGTCCCCCTCTGGGACTCTTCAACAAGAATGTGGCCAACGTTGCAGCAGCCTGCGCTGGTGCGACGCCTCTGTATATGAAATAACGAGGCATGGGCACCGCTGTGCCTTCTGGACCCCCACTGGGGCCCTAAGATCAAGATGCCCACGTTGGAGCGGCCCGCTGTCCTGCAGCTCCACTCAGGACAGCATGCATCTGAAACGTGCCTTGAGAGTGCCCTTAAGACACTGCAGTGATGGGGAATGTGACTTCCCGGGTCCCGCCTACACTCACCGGGCTGCTCTGGGGCTCTGCTGATGTCCGGGGACTCCAGCAGTCTCCTCTGTCACCGGACTCCTCAAGCTTCACCTTGGCCCTCTCCTAGGGCTAAGGACTTCTCCTTACCTCTCTTCCCCTCTGGGACAGGGACTTCTCCAGTCTTAGGCAGGATGCAGAGGCAACTTTGGCGGCGTCTCGCAGAGGCGAGGTGGGCTCCTGTCCTCTTTCCGGCCCCACTCTTTTCGCTGCCTCCCAAGCTACGCCCCCGGTCAGGCAAGGCTGCCTAACTTCCGGGTCGGGCGAACCGGGTCGCAGCAGTGATTTCCTTTCTTGGCGCCACAGTGCGGGGTGGGCACCCACCTTGAAAATAAAGCACATTGCGGAGTGGGTACCGCCCCTAAATATAACTCACAAAGCAGGGTGGTCTCCCATTCGGCTTGCCAAATGCGGGGTGGGCTCCTGCTGATGGAAGCAAAAAATGCAAGGGGATCCCCATGTCGGGATTCCCTCTCAGAGCGGCAGATCCGTGCTGCGACGCCCACGCTCTCCTTTGGCAGGAAAACAAGCAGAGCGCTCTCCCGGCGCTATAGTACAGAGATAAAGTCCTTATAGGGAAAGGGGGCAAAGCTGGGCCCATGCAGGCCAGTGCACAGGGCCCTCCAGCCGGAAAGCAGTCCTTTGTGGCGGTTACTCCTGAGGCCCAGCAGCAGCAAACCCCCAAGCATAGGGACAACCACTTCATGGGGTCACAGCCCCTATATTTATATCAAGATCCTCTTTGTTCTGCCCTGCACAGGGCTGGGGAAACTAGTTGCAACTGGTGCTGGGGGTGTGGAGCACTTTGTGTACAGTGCCCACACCCTCCTTTGTGGGATGGGGACCCTGCCATCAGACACACGACAGGGGGGGTGGAGCCAGCATTCACATTGGCAGGCACAAGTCTATTCAGGGACCGGGGACTTCTCCTCCCACTACGCAGATGTCCCATTCAGTCTGCGCTCACTCACCCTGCCTCTCCTGGAGCCACACATACCTCCCTGGCTCCTGTCACTCAACAGCGAGACAGGCAATTTACATCAGGCAGGCAGACACATAGCACACAGAAATTCCAACTTCTAAAAGTGGCATTTCTAAAATAGTTACAATAAATCTGCGCACACCATTGTGCAGCATTTATTATAACCATTCCAAATATACCAAACTTGACCACGCTGCACCACCCATATCAAGAATTACCACTGAAACATTTATCAAGGAATCCTTAATGCATTCCTATGGGAGGGCAGCCCCACAGTAGTGAGAAACCGAAATGGCTGTTTGTCACTACCAGGACATGTCACACACTTAAGGTACAGGTGCTATCTTTTACCTACAATGCACCCTGCCCATAGGGTTAGCTCGGCCAACCTTAGGGGTGACTGACATGTAGAAAGAGGGGGTCACGGACATGTCACATACTTTAGATGCCACGTCACAGCGGCAGTAACACTGCACGCTCAGGCCGTGCAATGGCAGAGGCCTGAGACAGGTTTGAGAGGCTACATTGGTGGGTGGCGCAATCAGCGCTGCAAGCCCACCATTAGCATTTAAGTTACCCGCCCAGGGTATATGAGATACCACTTTACAAGGGACTGACAGGTAAATTAAATATGCCAAACAGGTGTAGACCAATCTTACCATATGTAAGACAGAGAGCACATGCACTTTACACTGGACAGCAGTGCTAAAGTGCCCGGATTCATAAAACCACCAACACCAGGTTAGAAAAAAAGGCTAGGAGAAAGGCAAAAGGTTTAGAGATGACCCTGCAAGAAGGGCCAAGTACAACAATTAGTAATATTATTGCATACAAATAGTTTAATTCAAGTGAGAGAACAATGCAAAAAAGAAACAGTGAATAACAGTGACTCAAGCATGCATTAACTCTAATTACTCCACTTCATAATGGCGCTCGTGTTTGAACCACACCTTAAAGTTAATTCCCAGGGCACTCATGTTAATGATGATGTAGAATGGTTTCCATGCAGGACAGGGACTTTAATTCATACATTAGTTTGACTTTAGTGAGTACGTAACACATAGATAGGGATAACAAACTAATCCAAGCGAAAGGAGGGGAAAAAAAGACCTAGCTCGGATGGAATATTTCTTTTAATGGATGATTTCCCTCACTCACCATAGGTGGCATGTTTCATTGTCGGGAACCTCCTCACACCCTGATGCCTATTCACAGTGTGGGCTACAACCCCCTCACTGAGGGGTGGGAGGAACTCTGCAGATGTGTTTTAGGGGCAGTAAATACCCTTTATTGCACATGGTGTGGTGAGGTCAGCAGAGCAATAACAAGGAAAAATGTGGGAGTAAAACTGACTTCTGGGTCCACAAAGAAGGTCAGTGAGGGGGTTGTAGCCCATACCATGACTAGGCATAACAGTGTGAGGATGTTCCCGATGATGAAGCATCGGTCTTTTTACATCTTTTACTACAGACCCATTGGGGAGACCAACCCTGCTGGTCTTGAAGTCGGCCTTCTTACTGTGAATTTGTAGGGATAATAAACCACACTTAATTTCGCTTTTTTCACTCCAAAATGGTGCTCGTGTCTGCAGAGCTCATGTGATGAATGACTATTGTGTAATCCCTACTAATCCGTATGACTTGCACATTGATTGGAGAACATAAACTAGGGGCTCGGTGCCAATATTGATTCCGGACACACCCCTGCAGGATATGTTGGCCTATAGACCAGCCAACTCACAGTACCACCGTAAGCTCCCTAACCTACCAGGCAGTGAATGGTTTCTAGCAACCACTGAATATGACAACTCTGACCACTCGGGGATCGTGGAAACAGTACAGAACCTTTCGCTCAGTCACTCACGCTCACTTATTCTTAGAGAAGTATACAAAGAATACACCGTGGGACGTTTTCAATATATTTATTGAACAGAGGTTATTCTTGTATAGAGCACATGTGCTACAATGATTAATAGACAGACACAGATACCATTGATTACAAGCACCAAAAGCATGAAGAGTAGATATATTTCTACCATGGTGCCAGACAATGTATATATGCAGGCATATAAAACGAGCAGTAAGCAAACATACTCCTACTATGCGAACCCTACTCTTAGTGTACCTAGAGTGTGTGTAGGTGTAGAGCCAAGAATTCCCCCAAGGGATGATCCAACCCCATTACCTTATGGGAGAGAATGAAGGACCACGTCTTGGTCACAAACTGGACACCCCTCATGGAATGTCAGACCGGTGCATGGTGAATTCTCAGCATACAAGGACCTCTTGTCTCAGAAGTGCCTCCTCTGCAAATCTATCGGGATGCTCATGTTTTATAATACAAAGCAGCTTTGTGATTTGCGTATAGATTAGTGATGTTATGGATATGTAGAAAGCCCTGTCCCCACGTGGATGAAGATAGAGAGAACATTTATACATATTGTGAAAAGAGACCTCGTGCATGATGTTCAGGGTTTTGTGATAATGTTGTGCAAGCTAGATTTGTTTCAGAGAAACTAATCCAACATTGTCGTGCACACAAATATGTGGAAAAGATTACAGTTGAAAAATAGGACAATGTTAGAAATAAGCTGCTTCGCTACATGGGCCTAACTTGGGACTAAAACAGCCACTCCTCACTAAGGGCCATTATCTAAAAGTAATCTAAAAAGCCAGTAGACCATTTTAAGAACTTAAAAAACTACTCGTATAAGCATCTAAAAGCAGGCTTTCCTCTAAAATGTTTATTTAAAAGCCGTTATACCATTTTATATCCCAAGAACTCAAAGTCATGGTGCCTAGAAAAGGAAAGCAAACGCTGTTTTGGTTTATTTTGTTTAAAAAACAGGACCAATTGGTTCCCTTACGTAAGAAGCCAATAGTCTGTGTTCTGAGTGGTAGACGAAACATTGATGTTGTCCACAACCACAGACGATGATCCCAGAGGCACACCTCGAAGCAGGTTTATGGAGCAAAGGTGATTCCATCCAATTCCCCCAGCAGCTGCTGAGGGAGGCGTTGTTACCCACTTGCATCACTAGGCGCTGAAGCATCCCACGGTGGCTCTAAGAATGCATTAATCGCCAATGGAATTTGCTGGGGACAATATTACACATGGGCCTTTAAGGGGTCCATCAGTACTGCTGGCGCAAAAATTCAGATCCAAGACATATATATGCTGGACGCATTTGTGGCTGCAAAGCAGACAATGGAAGACAGGTTGTATGCAGTCAAGCCAGACAAGTCTGGAGGATACGAAGCAATGCTCGCTCAGTTCTTGAAGCCAAGGTGTGCCGAATAAGTTTACCATGTACTCACAGCGACGCAGCACAAGCAGTACTGTCTCCATTCCGTGTTAAACAGGGACGTCCACTGCGGAGCAGAAAAATAAAAATCAGGATTCCCGCCACCAGTAGAGCCCTCCAAAAATGCTTCCTAACACAGAGTGCATAAAATATGGTATAACTCCGAAAATCATCTGTAAGGTGCTGACCAGACTAGAGCCAATACATTTTAAAAGTGCACTATTCCCTTTGTATCAGACATGTTATTGATACAGTGGACCAGCTACCCAAAATGCAGCGGCAAGTTAGTGTGGAGTAGTGTCTGAATCTCAGACAAGGACCTTGCAACTTGGAGATCAAATGTCTCTCTGGGTCAAGTTAAGGCCACATCCTTCTGAAAAATCATGACTTTTAGTTTGCTCCACGAATCAAACTGTATGTCGGAAACATTTATTGAAGGCAATAGCACTGCCTCTCTAACAGTGTGGGCAGGTGGAGGCAGTACTTGGGTGCAACAAGTCAATATGAAATTAACTCTCACTAGATAAGCAATGCTCCATTCCATTCCACAGCAAACTTGATCATTCAGCATCAAATAGCTCCCATTCGAGAGCAGCTTGAACACCAGATGAATCATGGCACCTGGAGAACCCTTCAGATAACTAGACAAGTTCGCTACTGAAGCATTGCATGCCCGTGGAGAGAAATGTCCTTGCAGACGAAGGAACCTCTTAACGCATCCTCACAATCGGAACCGCTAAGGAAAACATCTGTGTCCCCATTCCTGCACCTAAACTTGAACGGTAATTCCTAATACTCGTGCATATAACCTTCCCCTAGCGCTTCATATATGCCTACCTGTTGGTATTGGAGACAGTATTGGAATTGGAACATCGTGACCAGTAGTGTGATGTAACCATGGATTATCCAGTCATATATAATTCATACGATACCCTGCCCCAAACAATTCTTTCAGGAACTGTTGTAATGTTCATCAGAGACAGTTCCCTCAGTTCATTCTGGGACGATGCATGTGGTTTAAGAACCAAATGTACTAGTTGTACTGTGGAGCATTCTGGGACAAAGTGCCCATTAAGAAGCAGGAAAAAGACAGTCACTAAACCAATCCAGAGTACCAGAAAAAGTAAGCCAATTGTAATCCAGAGATATATCCAGGGGATAACAAAGTAAGTATTTTTTAGTCAGTGAAAGAAAGCATACATTTGTAGCTTGAAAGGGGGAGTTGGTGTTGGCAGTTCAGGTTCACTTGGATACTATTAGAAATCATCATAATGCACGAAGAAGCCAGATGCCATCCAATCTATTCTTGGCAGCTCAGCAGGTTTTGTAGAACTGGGAGAGGAATAAATCTGTGGCATGTTCACATAGACATCATCAATTTTTCGAATTGAAATTTCTGTGCTTGATGATTTTACAGTTGTAGTTGTTTCAACAGGGAGAAGTATCATTTCATTTATGTTTACAGCTTCTCTTTGGAGAGTGGAGTCTTCAGTCCATTATTTAAGCTTCCATCTGAACTTCCTGCACGGTAGCCAGAGGAGCGTGGTGTCTACCCGGGAGCCCGTGGCCTACTGTTGAGAATCGACCACATAGTGTGGTTTGATCACATCAATTGAGACAAACCTTTTGTGTCGTGGCCAGCAAGGGGCTGAATAGCCAGGACAGGTACAGGCGCTCCGTATGATGGCCAAATTCCTTTTTGTCCACTATCTTTTCTCTGACCAGGCCCCCAATCTTCGGGCCCCAGACAGGTTTTGCCGGGACAGCTTTCACTTCCCAATTGGCGGTGCGTTTTACTTGGACATTGCTTTGTAAAGGCTGGGATTAGTTGAGTTCCTTTAAAGGAGCCAAACGTTCATTGATGCCAAATGGTGTTTCAGCCACCACTGTGCTGACACTATCGAGGAGTTCATAAGGTGTACGACCCCCTAGGAATTTTCATTGCATGTTGTTAAGTGCCTTCTCAACCCCATACGGGTGATTGACGCAACTGCCTCCCGATCCCAAAACCCTCACTGTCAAGGTTTGCTTTAAGTCACGGTTTTTCCTCTCAATGACCAAATTCCCCTTGGGATGGTATGGGGTGGAGTACCGCAAGACCACACCCAAATCTCCCATGGCTTCTTTGAAACCCTGGGAGCTAAATGCTGGACCCTGATCGGAATGTAGTGAGCCAATTGAGTATGTCCCGATAAAAACTTGCAAATCTTTTATGACTCTTCGAACATCAGCTGAGCGCTGTGGCCAAACCCACAGGAATCTGGGGCAGAATCTGCTGCCACCAAGATATACTTGTAAGCCCCATCTGATTGTAAGGGGCCTCAGTGGTCCAAATAAACAGAAGGCAAAGGCTTGTCTGAGATCAGTAGAGATGTCTGAGCTAACGTGTTATGGTGGAGCCTTTCATCTGCTGGCAGATGTTGCATTTAAGGTCAAAGTACTTGGTCCGTTTTGATAGACCTGGCCACCAATAGTGGTGCTTCAGTAATGAAATTGTAGCAGTAATCCCTGTGTGAGCAGAACCCAGTCCTTCATGTGCAGCTAGTGTTAGTCCTAATCTTAGATCAGTATGTGGTATAACTCTATCCCCACTCCTGGAATCTGAGCTTATGGAATTTTTTGTGCGTCTAACTTGTAGGAATATTTGAGTGGAAAGGCTTTTGGCATGCTGTTCTGTTGCATGTGGCATTCACTGCTACCATAGCTGTTCTTTCTATCCTCGTACTTGAGAAAGTAATTGCAGCAACAGCAGTAGTAATAACTGTTGCCTTGGCGGCTTCATCCACCATCAAATCCCCTTCAACATGAACACCAGCATGTTGATGACTCGATGTATGAATGACATGAGCCCGTGGCAGGCCTTCTTTCAGCTTTACCACTGGTTCCCAAAGCATCTTCTACTTTACTGTGCAACCTCTGGAATCCCTAAATCCATTCTGCCCCCAATAATGTAAACATTTCTTATAGGACTAGCCACAGTAAAATGAATCACACACAATTAGTGTGGGGAATTCATGATCCATATTTTGTAGTCCCAGTATCAGAGCTTTAAGTTTTGCCAGCTGTGCCGTACAGTCCCCTAGGGACTGACTGTGTGTTTTCCCAGGTCAGAACTTTCCATCATGCATGAGCCCTTTTACAATTTGTATGCCGTGGAATATCGCTGTTTCATTCCTACGGCTGGCTAGGCAGAACCATTGGTATAAATGAAACATTCATATCGATCTAGAGGCATAATTTAATTCGACAGAGTATATTCTTGTTCCTACTGCAAAAATGCTTGTATTTGTAATGCAGAGTAAAATCTGTAATGTACATCAGTTGCAGTGAAAGAGTTAGCCGATTGAATCCATTATGGATTTAATGCTTTAGCATTTGGGATGCTTGCTTTTGTAATGGCCTCCATGGTCGGTACTGTGGGTCATAACAATTATGCGTTTCCCCTGCGCTCTCTCTTTACAGTCTGTACTGCTGTGAGTATCTTCTCAGTCGGTGGAAAATGCATTTCAGCGTTTGTGTACAAATGTGATTTGTATGCAATATGGACTGTATCACCTTCAAGGGAAGAGATGAAAGTGTACTTGATTGGTCCAGCGACTACGCGGATCACCAGGTTTGTTGTGTTAACACGTTTGTGCGAATGTTTAGAAGCTATCATGTCAGCCTGGACGGAATGTAGAATGTATGTTCCTGTGTCCAATGATGTACTGAAAAAGTAGGTCTAATTAAGTCGTAGAAAGGTTTCACGCTTACTTCTTAATCCAGAATGTGTGTCCTGCAAAAATTCAAAAATGGATTGTAGTCCTCATCATCAATTTATTCAGTTTTTACAAGAAAACCATAAAAGTCAAACAACACCTTAAAAAACACTCCATCAAATAATTTAACATGAACAATACATAATACAGAGTTAAATAGCAAACACTTTTGATGGATCCATTATGAAAAAATTTCATAATACCATGGTAACCCAGATTAACCATAACAATTTATCACAGCTGGACCTAAGCCTAATTGCAGCCCTTAAAAAGCTAAGAGCGTATAATACCGAGTTGCTTGAAAGCAGTTGTAGAAAGATAAAAGCCGATCTAACCTGTCCAAAACTGACCTTCTTAAGATTAGGTATGATAAAAGACTTTCTTAGGACCTCATAAAAACCACAAAACATTAAAAAGTGAATCCTATCTTGTGGAGATTTTCCGTAGCAGCCACAGGGTAAGAGACACTGCCCTCAATTTGCACCACAGGGATGAACTAAGAGATAATGAAAAAGGTCCAAACGAAATCGAGTCAGTAAAAAGCGGTCGTGGGCACTTTTGAACCTTAAGAGATAGGGCTCAGTGAATTACCCAGTCTTCAACAGGGAATACCTACGAACACTGGGCTTCCTCAACTCCTCTTCTTCCCTGGCTCATGTGCGCTTTTTGAAGAAGTTCTCCTTTACACAATACATATCCTTTCTACATATTCCCTCTGGATTCTCAAATAGATCAGTCCTTCCCATGCTGGAAAAACTTTCTCTGATCTACCTTAACCAGCAAATACGGTTAGAATAATCCAGGGAAATACAATCCCTTACAATTTCTATACCTAGGTCGGCTCCATTCTTCATCTAGATTTTCATCCATAATGACAATGGACGATAGGCCAGCACATCTGAGAGGAAGGCCATCCCAAGTTCTTTGTGGGCTATAAACAATGGCATACACTGGGGTAAGCAGAGAATCCGTGTCCAAAAAGTTTTTTGAACAGATTGCAATACGTCTCACTCAATATGACCCCAAATCTCACTCCCATAGGTGACCTTTGATATACATTTATCTTTGTGAATCTGAAAAAGTGCCCCGATCAGTCTACTTTCTAGTCTGGAGCACAATTAAGGATGGACTTAGTAGCCCTTGCATACTCCCTTTTCTTTCAACTTATCAAGGGGCGCCGAGTCAGGGGTGCATCAAGCACCACCCCATGATATGAAAAGACTTCAGTCTTATTGGACCTTGGTCAGAATATTATTGTCATCTACCCAGCTAGCGAGTCTATCAAGGACCATGCGGCCCAGCACCTCTCGAAAATATTGGCATCCAGTGTATTGGCTCTATCTACTTCTAAAAACGGGCTATTGATGATGCTCCATAATTTAGAGGTATTGTGCACAGTGCTGGCCTCCACCAGGTCTAACCACGCCTCCTCTTTCAGGGCTGATTTATGCTTTGCCAAGGCAGCCTTATATTGTCTGCGGTACATCTTGACAGCCAGGGAATTTCTTGGTGTGGTGCTCAAAGTTTCGGTCAATCTTCTGGAGGCACATGAGCACTCAGTCAAAACATTTCGGACCTGTATAAGAGGGGCGCTTTCCTGAGGCCCGCAATAGATTGGCTATGGCTCCTGACATACTTCCAAAAGCCTCCAGAATGTCTGAATGTTTTGCTGCTCTGTCTGAGCAAATGGCAAACTCCTTGGAACTCTGGGTGAGCTGGGACTCATAAAACTGATCTGGTATAATCTGTACCCACTTCAATCTCCTCTCCACGGCTGTCAGTGCCCCCTTGCTCCATTATTGGCTAATGTTTCTACCTGGGGACATCCAGTCGAGACACACACCTGGCTATGGGCACTGTACACACACTCCTTTATAATAAATTTCAAAGTATTAGAAAAAAAACGATGTCGAAACAAAAATGAAATCAATTAAAGACTTACAACCTCTCCCAGTGAAAGTGGGGACAACATCCTTTTTGTCCGGGGGCAACTTGTTCATAGCAGACAACAAGTCAAATTCATTCAGGATGTCGTTAAGTATAGAGCCCTGATGGGTGTGTTCCATATGCAGATCAGCATGGCATGCTCATCCCATATCTTTGACCTCCTCAGACCTAGGGTCCCCACATAAGGGGACATTAAAGTCCCCTTCAATGAGAACATTTGAGCAAAACTGCTAACTCAGAGTCACGTTTCCCAGACAAAAAACCCAACCGTTTAATATTGCATACTTCTGGGGGGCTAACTACTGCGTTATAACATTTTTAAAGCAATAGCTTATTTGCCTCCCTAGATGACGACAACACCTTTAAGTTGGGAGTCTTGAGGCAACATGACAGAGCTTACTTGTGCTGCTAAAGAAACAAAACTGACCAATGTCCCTTTCACTTCCCTGCTAGAGAGGGGTGGCTGGCACAAAGAAGGTTTTGTAGCCTGGAGGCAGATCACGCCAAACCTTCTTAAAAAATGCACCCTGTCTGGATTGGCAAGCTTATTTGCCAGCCCTGCAGCATTCCTGGAAATAAAGTTACACCCCTTGACTTCTGGATAAGTCCGAATTCCCGGGGAAAACTGTAAGGGAGGTGCAATTAGTTCTGGGATTCCTGGACTCAGACACAGCAATCTAATTAGCGAAGATGCCCAAACCATTAGATGTGGCTATGCCTAAAAGTTCCCTCCTGCTGACTTCCCTGACCCAAGTCCGATGCCCCCCTTCTACCCCTCCTGAAACCAACCGTAATGGACAGATAGATGGATCTGGGTCCTATAAAGGTAACTCAGAGGAAGAGCCACAATGGCCGAATTAGAACTCCTAGAAGTTGGGAGATCACACTAAGGATGCTATTTGCCACAAAGGGGCTATTAAAATTAATAGAAAACATAATCCCCATCCCAAGTTTTCTTCACTATGCCCACCCATGATGTTCTGCGCAAAATGATGATGTTACTATCTATCCTAAACCCAGTCGCAATGTTAGAGTTTAGCCAATGCCAATATTCTTAAGCTGTTCGCAGTCTTCCTTGGTGCCCAGAGCAAGTTGGGGTACATTTGCTAAAACCACTTATAGAGGAGTTGATTCTGGTGGCAGGTGTAAGGTGCAAGAACTTGGCACAGAGTCAATTGAGTCCTCTGGGCAGGTGCCTCCTGACCCTCTGCCAGACATCGTGTAGGACCTGCCCGCAACAGTTCCTGGGTTTGGGTTCTCCTTAAGCTGTGAAGATGCCCTGCCGTAAATGGTTGATACTGGTAGCAAAGGAGTGTTCAAAGCTGTGACCAATGTAGATGAGTGTGCAGAAGGCTCTTGTCGACATGTGCACTGAGTTGCACCCTCTGTTGCTGCTACATGTGAAATCTTTGTGCCAGGCTCCTGCACACTTTGGCCCACACTATGACACGCACTGGGATGCAGGGCTGTTAGGCCTTAAGGGAGGGTAGGCAACATGAGGGAATCACCATGAGAAAGTGTAGCCAGCTTTTTAAGATCCTTTTCAATAGTTGACAAGTGATGAAGAATGGGGGCTAATTTGAGATCCAGGGCTGATAACAAGGATGCTTTTAAAGCATCAAACAGGCTTGTCAAATGGAATCTGGGGGGCTGGAATGCGAGCCAATGCTCTTTCGACATTTGACATGACTCCCATTCAAGGGGCCCTTCCTTTTTGCTCTCACTCCCTTCTCCGCTCCAGAACCCACTCCTAGAACCACTGGTTTAGCCAGAGGGTCAGTTGTCTTTGTGTCATCCTGGTGTAAGGTGGTCGAAGAAGTCCGGCAGTAGCCCCTGTCATCGTTCTGAGCCAAGAGCACTGGGCCAGAGTTGGGTTCTTGGACTGCAGTCTTTTCAGAGTCGGAGATTGGAGCAGTGCACAGTTTTCTAAAAACTGTGCCACCAGGATTTTCCCTTCACTTGACAACTTGTACCCTAGACAATAGGCACTGAATTGGGGAATTTTATTTTTTTTTAAAATGAATTTGTAGTCCAGGTGAGCAACCCCAAGGATTATGTGGTTCACTCTACCCAAGTGTTCCATTAATTCATCGTCCGTCAGATAGATCTCATCTAAATGAGACAATGCTTTGAAGTAACTCTGTTACTCTGGCTGAAAACAGCCCAAGGCTATTCTTATACCCCTGACGTAATCTACAAAATTGGCACTAAGAACCTAGCGCAGATAATGCTGTCAAAAATCATCTGCTCCCAGGCACTATAATTTGGCAGAAAAATACATTTGAGATATCTAGTGGTTTGTATTATTTCAGCACACTGTTATTCATTAGTGCGGTACTATCTGCATTTTGCGTTGCAAATGTTCTTGTGGATACGTTTAAATGTGTGTAAACTACGACTAGACAATATGAATTATCAGGTTTTATCATGTGAAACAAGGGATTATTCATAGGTGAGGTGCAATTCTCTATCACACCCTGGGACTCAAGTGGATCCTGGATCTCCCAGACATGTTTCTTTGCTTTATGTTTTATTGGGTATTGTCTCTGTGGTTGAGGAACTGATTTTAATGGGATTACGTGATGAGGTGACACATTGTCCCACTCAGCATGATTGTGGTCAAATGCAGGAGCTAGTGCTAATGCCCTCTACTGCAAGTATGAATTTTTTTACTGATTCTGGTACGAGGTTGGAGAAAGCAGGTAGAATAACTTCTTCCCCCATTGGGTGTTCTACTACTAAATCAGGTGGCCAATTCTTTTCAGCCAAAAGAATGTTGTAACCATATGTCAGGTTCTCCCACGTGAGACCCTTTACTTGCCTGGGTATGTCTCCCTCCATTTGAAGTTTTATGTCGAATAAATGATGTGAGACACTTACCCTTGTGTTGTGCAATTCCACCGTGATATGCTCACTCAGCACCAATGCAGCCGCTAATCCTTCAGGTTCCTCTGAGCTACTGTGACTACTGCCATTCTGTCTAGCATAGTCACTGCCAATTTCTCTTTCAGAAGCAGAGTCCTCTGTAGCCTGGACATTCTTAATTTTAATGCTAGCTACCTTCTTCTTTTTAAATTGAGGGATGTTGTAGTTTGAAGTGTGATTTGTCTCCCTTTTCGGCTTGACTCGCTCTTCCGATCTGTGCTCTGACCATCCATCTCTCTCCGAAAGTTTTTCGGATGACTCCTGAAAGGAACAAGAGGAACGTGTATCAATATCATGATACCTGTCAGCTTTCTAATATTGTCACAGTTTCGCAAATTGTATTTTCTCTCAGTGTGTTCCTCTTGAGAAGATCCACCCGCAATCTTTTTTTTTTCTTCTTCTGTTTATTATCCTATTTCTTCTTTGAAGAATTTGGTGCTTGCTTCGAGTTATGCTTTTCAGAATTGCTCTCAACTGTCAGTTACCCTTGTCTTGCTCCCCGATTATATCTACCTAGTGATGCATATTATTCTTCGATAATCTTAGGCAATTCTCGCTCCTGCTGTGCTGGAGTGAATTTTCTCAGGCATTGGCGTATAGCCACTACTGCTGCCTCCCCTTTTATGGTACTTAACATAAAGGCAGATACATGGGCAAAATGGCCCATTTATTTCATCCCCAGATCTAGGGCAGGCTCTGCCCCATACTCCATTTTGTGTTTGTTTCAGTACATCTGGTATAACTGCTATTGAAGGAGTAACATGTTCTGGTATAAATGGCAGCGTAGATTGTACCCCAAGTGACACAGTCTTCTATCAGGGGAGCCATCCCCATTGGCAAGCAAATTAATAGTATTCTTTGTTTTTCATGGCTGCCCACATGGGGAAAAATGGCCTCAAGCTGCGCTGTTTTCTGTGCTATACAGAACGGGGATTGCTCCCGGCTGGTGGGATGCATTCTCATAACCGCGTTCATCGATTGGGGGCTGATACCTGCAGTAGCCAATTGAGGCTGTGCAGCCCTCGGAGGATGGACTGTCAATGTTCTCATTATGTATTGTGTAAGATTTCTGTACATTTTTACCAAATCTCTATAAAGTGTATGCCTTCCTGCTGCTGTTAAAGTAGCAATGTCTGAGTGTATATGAAGCTAAGACCGGCCAGGTTGCTCCTTCCTTGCTGAGCAGACCAAGTCTCACGTTTTCTGTGGTCTGGGGAATGGTGCCTTTAAACTAATTATTATGCTCTTAGTAAGTTAATGGGACTTCTATGTCCACATATGGAAAGTATTCCTTAGGTGGTTCATCCTCAATATAAGTGTGAAACAACTATGTACATGCAGGCGAGAATTTAACCCATGAGTAGAATACGTCAGTTCTGAATGCTCTGTGTGGCTCAACCACAAAGTTAACATCTCCACCCGTTGCCGGAAGTCCATGTTGTAATAGTTTCATAGTAACTGTCGGTCTGCAATTTTCTGTAACATTTAGAGCCACTACCTGCCCTTCAGCATCCTCAGTTTGTTCGGCCATTGCAAAAGAGAAGGATTATTTAGATAATTAAATATGTATAGTGGTGTAGTATGCACGATGTTGGAACTTCTAATCCTCCAGGGTTGACTAACCTATAGTCAATACATAGGTATACCTACTCAGCTGAGGCAGTTTTGTTTACCTTCCCACTTCGGACTTCTCCTGTTTAAATGTGAGTAGGGGTCTCTGAGAAAGCATAACTGAACTATTAAGGTTGACTGTTAAAATAACAGCCTAACCAATATTGACAGCAACACGTCGTGTAGTTCCTACTAATCAGTAGGTTCTGTCCCCTCAGGGATTGTGGAAACAGTATAGAGCCTTTCACTCAATCACTTGTGCTCACTTACTCTCAGAGAAGTATTCTGAGTATACACAGTGGGATGTTTTCAATATAGTTATTGAATGAAATACTTAATTGTTGATTAATAAAAATCATTACAAACAAGAAGTATATATATAAAAATAATAAAATTGTATATAGACACAACAAAACTTTGTAAAGTATAAAATAATATAGAGGATACATTATATTTCAATTCATAGTAACACCATCATTAAGCAGAATTGTGAAGATTTTTTCGACAGATCCTAATTTAAAGTGCCATTGCAAAGAGCCTTTATATATAAACATTCCAAGGATGCCAACCTTCTCCAGTTGACATTACATTTCTGATATTATAAATCAGAAATTTCACACAATTCACAGAATACTACTACATTATTTTTAAAACTAATTGGTAACATTTCTAAGAACTTTTTAAAGAATTGCCTACACTGTCCCTTATTTTAAAATTCGAAGGTAAAAAAGTCATAAGAGAAAAAAAAGCATAGGTAATTTTCCACTGTGCGGTTCCTTTTTAAATTTAGCCTTTGTCAAAGTCGTCTAAGAATTGCTTAAAGTGCCACTGTTCAAACCCTATCAGAGAAGCCGACATGTCCTCACACCGTTTTCTTTAAGGAAAGATTTTAATAGGGCTTTCCACTCTTCTAGTAGTTGCAATAGGGATTCATTATCAGAGCAGCATAACCTGCAATTGTTCGAGTGCCAAGTCTGTACCCATGGGGGGGGTGTTCCATCCTTTGTGGGATATCTCCCAAAACGTAGCAACAAGCATTTGTCTCTTATAACATTTTGTAGATGGGAAATAAGATAAAATTGTGGCTCCAATTTGGAGAATGAATTAATGGACCATGCATGGCTTTTTTTTGGCAAGCTCATCCTTGTCCAATAGAACTATCAGGAAATTAGCTGATTGGATAAGTGTCTGTCTGAATACAGCTTTATTTCTAGCTACATCTTCAAAAGGTTGAGACTTTGTTATTTAGGCTCTCCGATAAATAAGATCTCCAACCCTCAGCGTGCTCATATTCAGTTATTTTCTGCCAGCAAAAATTTGCAAGTGTGCCTGGGTCTGAACAAAAGAAGGAGTATAAAGATTTAAAAAATGCAGATTGTTGTATTAAACATTGTCTTTTCAGACCAAATTCCAATCTGACATTGGCATGCCCTATGTTCTTTGGAACCCTGAAAACCAATTTGAAGACTTTCACCTCTAGATTGTCAATACTTTTTTTGTTTTTTTGCTTGAAAATAACTGACCCATAGGCCAGGGAAGGAATCAGCTTTGCTTTCATTACCTTAAGTAAGTGTTCATGGTTCGAACATACCAGTGTGTCTCGCAGCTTTCTAAAAGCAAAAGACAGAGTAGTTTTCGCTTTTAGATTAAGAAAGTGCTGTTTAAAAGACAATCTGTCGTCAAATGTAATTCCTAAATATTTATAACATTTTACGGTTTCAATCTCTAAACCATTAATATTCCAAACTTTCATGTCTGATTTAGTCAAACCAATCATCAACTTGTTTGTTTTTTTGGTGTTCATCAATAAACCCATGGCTAATATATAGTTGTTGAAAGATTCTAGTAGTCTTCGTAAACCTATGGTAGTATGACTTAACAGTATGGTGTCATCTGCGTACTGTAGATATTTTATATTTTGTCCTGCAAGGTTAGGCGAATGAGCATTAACATTTTTGAAATGGGACTGTAAATCAGCCATACAAAATTAAAAAGACAAGGGCTAAGACACAACATTGTTTGAGACCACAATACGTTTAAAATAGGCTAGTTGTACAGCTGCCAAACCCCCCACCTTAACCTGGCCCAGGTATTAGAATATAACAATATAATCATATCTAACCGTTGGTTTGGAATGCCCCATGCAGATAATTTCACCCAAAGTAAATTAAGGGGAACAGAATCAAAAGCTGCCTTAAAATCAACAAAACAAACATATACATTTTGCTTTTCATGTTTTGCTCTTTCAGATAAAAATGTCAATAATGTCAAGTTTGTAATCGTTGACTCGCCCCGCCCCTTCAAAAACCAGTTTGGAATATTCAAATAATTTCTTAGTTAGCTGCCCATTCCTCCAGTTCATTGAGCAGACAACCTGAGAAAGTTTTGCCTCCACATCTATTAGGGCAATCAGCCTGTAATTAGCTGGATGCTCTGGTGGACCCCTTTTATGAATTGGCTGGATTATGGCTCCCTGCCATGATTCAGGGACCGTTTAAAATTTTATAACATCATTGAACAGAGATGTCAGGATTTTGCAACCAAAGATCTGTCTTAGCCTTAAAGACTAAGGGGCCGATTAGGATGGCGGACGGATCGCCACCGCCATGGAGGCGGTGACGATCCGACCACCATCCTTGCCCATCCGCCACCTATTTCCCCCCGCCATATTACAATGGCGGGGGGACCGTGGCGGATGGGAAGACCGTCCGCCGCTTGACCGCGGCGGAAACGGTCTAATATTTTGGCGGTGTCTATCAGACACCGCCAGCCATATTAGGATGGGCTGAGGGGAATGCCTTTCCGTGGCGGCATACGGTTCTTGCTTTGGGGGCCCGTTGCGGGCCCCCAGGGTATAGAGGGGTGGGAGGTGCACGTGGGGGGTACCTATGGTACCCCCCTGCGTTTCACAGTACAACATGCCCGGCACTGCGTGGTGCCTGTCATGTTGTGCTGTGAAACGCACAACATGCATTTTTGACATTGCGGCGGACGGTGCATTAAGCACCGTCCGCCGCAATGTTAAAAATGCGGGATGCACCCGCCACTGTGGCGGGTGCATCCTAATTGGGGGCACGGTTCCTCCGCCCTTGTGGCGGACGGTACCTGCCCCAGACAGTCCCTTCACCTTTCTCGGTTAATGCTGTAGCGATTGCAGGTTCTGTAAATGCCCATATTTCCATCTGATTTGACAAATCCCACACTAACCTTTTCAGATTGTAACTAAGCCGTTAGCTCGGTTACCATATTCCTTAACTCAGGCAGATAATGAACCAATGAAACCAGTGACATAATTTGTGGATTGTGGTCACTTTCTACTCTTGGGATCACCTGGTAGTCCCTAAGAGACTATCCTTTGAGATGATGGTATAGTCGATAATGGAGTGTTGCCGTGAGTTTTTAAATGTTGGAACGCTCTCAGTACTATTTTGTACATCTTCCTGTATTAACATGAGATTATATTTGTTAAGCTGGGAACGGCACATCTGCATTAAAGCTGTGCTTGAATTGCTGGCTCGGTATTTGAAAAGCAAATGCATGTTGAAGTCTTGCGAAATGATTAACATAGTTGTTGGACATTTCAAAATGTTGACTACTTCCCAGAGCGCAGTAAATTGGGATAGTCTAACAGAACCTTTTGTGCTTAAATATATATTTAAAAATATTATTGATTGTTTGAAATCGATTTTAATACATAGGAGCCATGCTAGCTGAAAATGGATTTCATGGTGCTTTATATACAGGGCCAATGACACATAGGTGGCTAGTCCACCACTTGCACGACCATAGACAGATGAGCGAGATGCAAACTTTGCGTACTCATGATATCCAATGAGCGGAGCTTTAGACATATTCCATGTTTCCTGGAACATTAGTACTTTAAAGTTGTTTATGAAGGTTACCATGTCTTGGTCCTGAAGCAAAGTTCTTAGGCCGTGAGTATTCCATGAGCAAATATAAAAAGGTTTAATTGTATTGGTCAAACTATTTAGGTATCAATTGTTCACTCCAGCTTTCCCTATATTGAGAATCTTCGGAAGCCAACCCCAGTCATCGCTTAATACTGAATTTTTCTGGAGCTCCTCACAAATTTGTAATCCAAGATACAGCTCGTAACTTTGATCCCAGAGGACAATTCCAGATGAGATAGAGTGCCTATGGCTCCCTTTAAAACCCTAGTATGGCCCTCAGATGATTTGCTTGTCTTAGGATTTGACAAAGTGGTGGTCTTTGATGCTTGCCTTGGAATTAATAGAGTTGGATATTGATTAGCATTACATTTCCGCAGCTCGATACCCTATTTTTCAAATGGGGGAATGTTTTCAAAAAAACTTTTGAGCAGTCTCTTTGCAATGCCAGGTTGTACAGGACACCTCTTTAGTGGTATTATTAGGACCTTGTTTGAATTGGACTCAATCTAGATCATCCGTTCCTAGGTCCTTGGGCTCTGGGATTGAATTTATCAATTTCAAAATGTTACCACGATTTAAGATATCATAATTACCCCTTGAGGCGTACTGTGATGTGAATATTATTTTCATGGAGGCGATGGATTCATTCATGCCCGCTGGCAATACATTTTTTTGCTGTCCACCATTGTTAGATGCTAGCAGCAAGCCATGGATCTTCCAGAGTCTGGGTGCAGTATCCTCTGCGTCAGATAGACCAGCATGATTACAGGATCATGGTAAAACTGGAGGCTGTATGTTGATCGGGATCATTTCCGGTATATCTATGTTATCTTGCTTTCCTCTTGCAGTATTTTGCATTGCTGTCTGCAGGTTATCACTTCATTGGGAGGGTCATTCTACGGGACCAAGCCAGACACCTGGGGGTTTAATGCTTCTATTGGGTAAGGTATTATTGACTTGTTGGTGTTATAGCGGGCGAAGGTGGCGCAGCTGGTTTGTTTGGCCGAGGGGTCAACCCCTCTATTGATTGGCAGTGACCATATTTCCAAAAATTTGAAAATTGGGTACATTTCTTTTGGTTTAAGGAGCATGCTGGTGTTCATTACTTTCTTTGATTTATTATAAGCCTTTCTTAATCTTTCCTTGCTCTTTTAGATAGCCCTTCTTGTGTTCGATTAGAAGCTGAGGCCGATTTGTCGGTAGCTTGAGTAACAATGGCTTCTTGTGCTGGTTGTAGCTCTGTGGATTCATTACAAAGGTCAGGGGATTTTAGTGGTCTACTTCGTATACTATCTTCCCTTGTTAATTGGTTTTCTCTTTTTTCCCCTTGCTTACCGATGGTATTGGGTTCTCTGGCTGATCTTTGCGCCTGTAGGGACCTTCTAAATTGCTTGTTGTTTTTTTCCAATCCCTTTTTTATCCCATTAGGGGTTGATTTCATTTGTGTTATAGTGCCAAGGCAGTAACCGTTATCATAGTCATTTATGCCAGCTTGGTCTTTAGCAATCCTGTCTGACATTGACTTGAACTCCGCCACCATAGACCCTACACTGTTTGGTAGCTCTGAAATTTTATCTATCTTGGGTGCGCAGGTACATGTAATTAATTTTTTTTCTTTATTAGATTGTGCCTTTGCAACTAAATTTGAAACATTGAGAAGTTTGGAGTCTATCCCGGCAACATGGAGCCCTAGTGTGTTTAATAAGTCCACTTGAATGTTCAGCTTAACTGAATGAAATTTAAGAGCATTAGTAATGGTATCCATGGTGTGAAGGAGACTACCCCAAATTCCATTTTCGTACTCTTTTTTTTTGCCCTCTGGACCACAGGCGCCTTCTCGGAAATGTTTGTCGTATTTAGCTAGTAATGAGAGGTCTGCTGAGTTAAGAGGGTTAATGATGGAATTGGATTGCTCTATCTCGCTTTGAACACTTGAAGTAAGCGCTTTCTTCGTGGAGATTTTCTTCGGGATTAAAGTTGGTATGTGATCCTGGGTGGTGATACCGGTTTCCAAGGTCAAGCTAAACGGATCGGTTTTATGAATGGGCATACTGTCGTGTGGGCTTGAAAAAACCTCTGGTATAATTTTTTGGCGACTTCCGACTTTATCTGGTTTTGACGTAATAGTAGATGACAGAAATACCTAGTCACTTGTATTTTGATCAAAACCGGATGATATATTAATCGCATAAATAGTCAGAATCAAGCTGATGTCCGTATGTATTCAGCATTGTGGTCTGTCACATACCTTTTCTCCTGCCCAAATGATGAAAAAGGAACAGGTTTTGTTACACCTGTGTGACTACTGGATGCACCTCTTTGCTGAGGCATTCCTAACGGAGTGCTAGGAACATGAACCTGTGCTTTTACCATAAGTAAGTTATGACCTTTTGCTGTTGCCAGGACTGTGTTATCAACTTTCGATGCAATACAAGGACTCTTATCAGTTATTAAAAGGTTGGTTTCCACTTCTGATTCTATCACCAAATTGGGTTGGGAGCCAAAGATGTACCAACCATTCCATGCCTCCATATGGGAGATCCAACAGTGAAGTTCTGTTTTTGCTTCTTCCAAAAGGGGAATTAATAAGGAGACCCTGTTGCAAGTGAGAGATTCTGAGGCACTGTAGTGCGTTGTAATGCAAGGGGCCTGGAAAAGTGGCCCGTTTTGACTAGGAATGGAGGCCTACTACCCATTGGTACAGTAAGAGTTCTCTTGAGTTTGTGTTTTGTTTTGGAAAGTTTGCGAGAGGGAAGGATCACGGCATCTTTGATCAAATTCCCTGCAAATCTCAGGAATTTAATATTCTGAGAAGGTGTTACAAATGATTTCTTCTTGTTGACTATGAAGCAGAGACTTTCCAACAGATTGATGATCATCTGCAGATTAGATGACAGACACCTCTAAACATAGTTACAAGATTTCGAATATCGTTCAGGTAGACTATCAACCTGAAACCTTGGGCTCTCAAGTGCTCGACCACAGGTTTCATAACTTAGGTAAAGCACCACAGAGCGGAAGACAGACCGAAAGGGAGGGAGGTGGACTTGACTATCTGAGACCTCCATTGAAATTGTAGAAATCGTCTGTGAAGAGGAATATTGGGAATCACAAGGTTGGCATCATTGAGGTCCAATCAGACCATCCAGTCTTGAGCTTGTAGCAAATACCTGAGAAGATTGATACCCTCCATCCTGAAGTGGCCATAGACCAGAAACTCGTTGAATTCCCTCAAATTGATGATGGGGTGATGACCACAGTCCCTTTTTTCCATAAGAGAGATTGCTGAGGAACCCATTGGGGTGTTGGTCATTGGCACAATTACACCTTTTGCCAAAAGATGGATGATCTTGCCATCCACTAGCGCCAATTGGTCAGTAGGGAGAACTAGAAGTCTGGGACAAGTTGCTTGGTGTGGAGAGAGTGTAGAACTCTATATGAATACCTCTGATCATTTGAAGAACCCACACGTCCGTGGTCAGAGGCGCCCAGTTGTGGGGGAAAAAAAATCCAGCCTGTCCCCAAGTTTGATCCCTTCGAAGCTCTGTACACTCACTTTGTGGGGTATTGTATTGGCTGTTGCCCATTCCTCTTGCACCCCGGCGACGGGGATAGAACCGTGACCGGCTTCGGCAAAAACATGGGATGTAAAAATGTATTTAATAGCAGTCTGGGCTTTATCTAGAGCAGTGGTTCCCAAACTTTTGACTCCTGAGGACCCCCACTGAGTCACCGCTGGAAACCGGGGACCCCCAAGCAATTTCTATGATTTAAATTTCAAACATTAAAACAGTAATTCAGAAAAAATAAACACGCGTGCACACAAAACAAATACTTGAATTACTAAGGATTTTAGGGGCATATTTAGAAGCCCCTATCTCCATGGGAACATCACTTTTTGCAATGTTCCCATGGCAATAGAGGCTTTGCCTTATTTACAAGGCAGCGTTAAGCCACTTAACATGGCTTAACGCTGCCTTGTAAATAAGGTCCCCTGTCACACAATGCCTAGTGTGAAAGGGGTGGGCAGTGGGTGTTGCGGTGGGCATTCCACCGCAACACCCATTGATTTTGACGCTGCCCCCTATTTACAAGGGCAGCATAAATAGGAGGTAGTGCCAAAATTATAGGAGGTAGTGCTAAAATGAAGCCAGGGAAAACCAGGTCTTAACTTGGGAAACCGATGAGAAATCCTTAATTTCTCCTCATTTTTGTTTTTTCAATGTGTGCTGCTTTGTGCAGCGCACATGGAAAAAGCAAAACGCCTTGGATTGTTTATGTTCAGGAAGGTGACCCTTCCTGCACATAAACAATCTTTTTAAAAAATTCCGTTTTGTAACTTCCATGTGTGCTGCATTAAGCAGCACACATAGAAGTGACAAAATGGAATTTCAAGATTGAAGCGGGACCTTCCTGCACATAAACAATCTTCCACTGCATACATACACCCTTGTGCAAGGGTTCCCCGTTGGCGCTACACTGCTAAGTGTAGCGCCAGCACAGGGGGAAACAAAGACTGCACCATATTCTTGTAAATATGGTGCAGCCCGCTGTTTCCGAAGTGGCGGAGCGTGTCGTTAAGCCAAGGAGGCTAACGACACTCTCTGCCACTTCTGTTGTAAATATCCCCCTTAGTATTTTATATTCAAAGAATTTGCAAAAAAGAAAACATTTTAATAGGAAAGTTGGTGCTGCATCTCCGAGACTAACTTTTAAATGGTTGGTTTTATTTCGCAGTACAAGGCTCCTGCTACGGCCAGACTGGAAACCCAAAGCAGCCTTGGCAAATGTTTTCAGACTAGTCGCCATACGGTGCACACCAAGTGCAGTGAGTGAGCCTGACCACTACAAAGGGGGCTTTGGGAGGCTCTCCCTCCAAGAAATTTAGGAAACATTGGCGCAGTCTAAAACACATATATCATTATATATTAAATTGTATTGGCTTTTAACGAATAGTAAATGAAGACCTTTCTATACACCAGGATACGACAATCTTTGTTGGGGTTCTTCAATGATTCCCTTATTATCATCCTTCAGCAGTGCCTCTCATCTCTCCATAGCCTCTCTGTCACATGTATTTCATTTGTTTTATAGTATCTCTCATGCCATTGTAGGATGTCAGAGCACTTTACATCACATACATATAGAGACAATGAATCATATGTGTAAATCAGTGAATAGAAAGTGTTACATAAGGCAAAGGGTACTACAATGTGTAGGATTCACATGTCATTCATACTAGTAGGCAGGAGTGCTTGATCCGGAGTAGCGCAAACTTGGGATTCAGAACATCAGCTAGTGGTTAGCATTGACTTTAAAAAATAAAAATGTATTTCCGCCCATATAAACCTTTTTAGCAGCATCAGGATAATGAAAGACTTGGAAAAAACATAAGTTACTAACTTGTACCATGCAGTGTGCAAGCAGTTCTTTGATGACAGTTTATAGGTCATTGTGCTAGATTACGATTGTCACTTATGAACTGCAGAGTAACAAAAAAATCTGTGACAAAAGCAGCAACCCACTGATCAATGCACATAAACCACTGTTATTTTTTCAAATGCATGATACACGTTCTTTGCATCCTCTGTTCTGTGCTACGTTAGATATCTCAAAGCTGCACTGGACAAAACTCTCATCTCTCCAGCAGGTGCATTAATCACTGGAGTTATTTTGACACTTTTATTGTTGCTCTAAAACTGCTAATTAGACAAGGAACTTTGCATTCCTTTTAAAACTGCCACTTGCGGACCCCCTGGGAATGTGTCACGGACCCCTGGGGGTCCGCGGACCACAGTTTGGGAAACGCTGATTTAGAGAATTCAATGTGTTCCCAAATTTGCCGAATTCTTTTAAGAATAGATCACCAAATAGATTGCCCTCTCCTACAGGGCCCGCCACGGAAGTGGAGAGAACCCCCAACTTTGGGTCGATTTTAATTTGTGAGAGACCGACAATGCTCTGGAGATCGAACAGTTTCGTTCCCCAAAAATATTATGACCCTTTGAGCCTAGCTTGATTGAGCTTCCGGGGAGGCCACATCATTACACTGCAAGTGAAATGAGCCAATCGGCTCATTTCACTTTCCCTGCCTACGTGCTTGTGGGGCTATCTCAGCCCCCAATTACCTAGGCAGATGGAAGAAGTATCCTTGGAAAGGAGAGAATTCTTAGTAGATCCCTGCTTGGGGATTTCCGCAGAAGGGTGATCACCAAGCATAGATCGACCACTAGACACCAGGGAGGGGGGACTGGCCCCTTTGGCAAGGGCTTTTGCTCCCCCCTAACATTTTTGGGAAAATGTAGGCTTTCTGCCCCAGGGGGAGTGGGGCAATCGCTCCTTATCTGGCTTGGGGGGCAGAAAACCCACTAGGCATCAGGGAGTATTGTTTATTTTATTGTAAAAGATGGGTGGAGCTGTCCACAATGGGCATGCCAATGGCCCCACTTCCCAGAACCTAGTAATAGCAGTCTTTCTGCCCCCGCGGGAGGAGATGGGCTTATTACCCTTGATCAGCCCTCCCGTGGTGGCAGAAATTCCACTAGGCACCAAGGATTATTTTTTATAAAAGAGGGGTGGGGGCTGCTCTCAATGGGCACGTCAATGCCCCAATCACAAAAGGGACAGTATTTCTAACCCCCAAAGAGAAGATGGGGGTTATTACCCCAATCGGCCCTCCAGGGGAGACAAAGTCCAATAGACACCAGTGATTTTTTTAATAAAAGAAAACTTTGGGTGATCTAGACAAGCCACACCTCCCTGGACTCCCCTGGGTGTCTCGTTTGCAGCAATGTCTGGGTTAAGTAGGTTTCCGTGGATGGCCGCTGAGCCCGGGGCTTAAACGGAGGAGACTCCTTTAAAAAAACCAGTTGTTTTATGATACAAAGGGAGTCGCACAGGTTTTTGTTCAGGGGCTTGGCAGCCATGTTGGTAAACCTACCAAACCCAGATATTTCTGAAAACTAGATACCCTGGGGAGTCCAGGGACATATGGCTTGCATGGATCCCCCAACGTTTTGTTAACCAGAATCCCCTGCAAAACTAAAATTTATCTTAAAAAAACTCATTTTTTCTCGCATTTCTGTGTGGTGTCCGCGTGCCGTCACAAATTTCCTACCACCCAGTATTCCCCTCAGTTTTCCAATAAAAATTATACCTCACTTGTGTGGGTTCCCAAAGCAGAGTCTGCTTCAATACGTATAAAATGAAAAACTGAGAGGGAGCCAAAGCGTGTCCATAAGAGCAGGTTGTTTAATACGTTTCTAGGTTGACTCTGCTTTGGGCACCCACACAAGTGAGGCATCATTTTTATCAGATGAAACGCTAAGTGGTGGGAAATTTGTACCGGCGCTGTGATCCTTAAACTTTCCCACACAGACGTTTGAGACAAGTGTAACTTTTAAGCGAAATTTGAGGTTTGCAGTGGATTCTGGGTAATAACATGCTGGGGATCCATGCTAGCTACACCGTCAGCCAAGCGACAGTCCACCCACATCGTCCGCCAAGCACCATCCAACATACATCGCCAGCCACGCACCAGTTGACACACACTGCCAGGCAAGCACTAGTCAGCACACCGCTGCCAAGTGCCTGTTCCACACACTCACACCACCAGCAAAATGCCAATAAACACACAGCCAGTTAAATGCCAGCAAACGCAGACCGTCAGCCGAACTCCAGTTCTCTCTCTCTCTCGTCTTTCTCTCTCTCTCACATGCACACACAACACACACACTTTCCCTGGTATCTAGCGGTTTCTGCCCTTCTTGGGGACAGTTAAGCCTAAACATATTGCTGATGGGGCAGAAATGGCTTAAATATGTGCCTTAAAAAAAGCAAAGCAACCTTGGACTATAGGGCCGCTTCCTGACATGCCCATAAATATATCCCCGGTGCTTAGTGAGCTTTCTGTAATAACCACCATCTACCCATGGAGGGCAGAACGTATGTGCCCATTTTTTATGGAGGAGGGGTCATTTGCATGCCCATTCTTGGCAGCCCCTAACTCTCTAACCCCCATTGGCTCCTGGGGGCGCGAAAGACTGTCCTTTTTGTGATATTCTAACATAAAATCTCCCCTAGATGTTCCGTATGTGCTTCAATACAGTTGGTAAACAACCAATGCTCAGTGACTGTGACAGCCATGCAATCCCCATCCACCAGTATGAGTTCCTTTCATGTGCACTGCTTGGCCTAAAGTGGTTAATATGTCAAAAAGCAATTGCATGAGCCCTAATTTTTCCATTTTCCTAAAGAACTCAGCACTGATGCTGTCAAATGCCTGAGTTGCTGAATACCAATAATTTCTAATTTTGATTCCATCTAATACCACTGTCTTCCACCACTCTGCACTCCTGTCTCTTCATATCAATTGTGTAGGCCCTCTTTTAGCCCTGTTTTCTTCCTTTACTTCTTTTTTCTGTTTCTCTTCTTCCTATCTCACGTTTTCCCCTATTCTCTCCTTTGCTCTGAGTTACAGACTCCCAATGAATAATAAGACTTGGTTATCAAAAATGAGGGCTAGTGCCCAAATCAGCATAACTTAAGCACTGTTGGCCTGACCTGACTGTGAATTGTCCTCAGAAGTGCCTGTTTCTTGACATTTATGCTTCAGTAGCTGGCCAATCTTGGACTGTGGCAAGCAGCTCTCCGTTACCTTTTGTTTAAATGGCTCGTCATAGCACACTGTCCTTCTGCCTGGATATACGAATGGGGCACTGATGTAATCTAGGGGTGCAGACTGCAGGCAACATCAGTGAATAGGCAGAAAGGAGAGTTTGAAAAGAGGTAGAAGAGAGGACAAGAGAATGTCTTGTGCAAGGAGATAAAAGGGTGGGAAACAAAGAAATTATAGGGAAAAGGCTAAATCGATAAGATGGAGGATTGAGGGAATTAGGAGAGAAAGAAGTGCGAGAGAGATTGAGAGACAACATTAGAAATTAGAGTGAAGAGACAGAGACAGAAAGCCGAGATAAGAGGAGAAATGCGACCAAGAAAAGAGAGGGGCAAAGAGAAATTGAGAGGGAAAAGAGTGGATAACAATGAGAAATTAGTGAGAAAATAAAAGAGAAGTGGGTGAAAGTAAAGTTGTGGTAGGAGAATACTCAAAACATTGGAAGCTGCTTCCTAGTATGCATTCTCATGCTGATTGATTTTGTCTAGCCACACTTCTTCTTTGTCAGATTTGGTAATGTGTATACACTTGAGGTGAGAGCTGGAGGGTAAGTTGCAATTTTTTTAATCTTGAAACATGAGGGTTAAAGAGAGTGCATGACTGAAATTCTACCTGGAAAGTTATTTGTTCTATCTACCTAGTGTAAATTTGTATCCGGAGAACTGACTGTACCAACAGAAGTGGGTGAACTGATTAAAACATGGAAAATCACAAATAAACTGTAATCTGATGCCAGTTTTGTCGCATTGACTGTGCCTCTAAGAGGTGCTATCCAATCAATGTGCCAAGATCAGTGTCATTAAGTAAAGCTGCCGCGCCATATTCAGTAAGTCATGCAGAGGAGCCAGTGTGTGTCTGATCTGTGGCAATATTTTGTATATTGTCTTGTACTGGCTTTTACTGCTGTATGTTCACCTATTGCTATCCTTTCAACATTTTCCTCTTGATTTTTCTTTTTCCAAAGATGTCCAGAATGGAAGAGGCAGAGAAAACAACATAGTGCGGAGAAGAAGACTACACCCTTTCTTTTCCCACTTGGAGAAAACCAACCGAGCAGGAGTGAAGGAGTCGAGAAGCTGAAGGACAGTTGGAAATTGAAAGAGACAATGCACTTAAGAGTTCGGACAGCACATTCTTCATAATGACCTTCACACAATGCTGTAATTTATTTAATCATCCCTTGAAATGACAAGAGAAAATGGTTCATCAACTCACAAATACTTGAAGAATAGTAATATTTCCTATTACATAAGTTGACTTGAAAAGATTCTTTCCACTTTGACTGCTGATTTAGCAGTTGGGATTTGTTTTGAGTTCATAAAACTGCATCAGGGTATTTGTTGCAGTTGGACCCCAGGGATTTCTCCTCAATGAATGGCCACTGTGGAACTGTTTTGTGTACTAAATTAGTACAGTTGGCTGGATTGCATGGGGAGGATTGCCTCTTGATGCCCACACTGAGATGCATGCTGAAGTTTTTGCTTCCTGCCTGAGGACTCTGTGAATGTATTATGGCAATGAGGCAGTGGGAAATGTTCTTAAGCTCCCTTGTAAATAATTTGTGTTGCTGCAGCCTTGGTTCCCTCCGAAGCTAACTATGAGATTGATGTGCAAATTCTAGGGTGGAACCTTGGTTCCTACCTGAGTCTTAAATACAAAACCTCAATTTCCTGCTGTTTCCTCAGCTTGATCCTTCAAATGTTTTGAACATGTATGTGTCTAGAGTGAACTAGCAACAAAACTGAACATAAACTTCTCCAATTAACTTTATATAAGAACTATACGTTTACAATATTAAGGACCATAACTCAGACCAGTGTATTTCATAATTTATTTTTCAGCAAAGTAGATATTTGTTTTGTGCATTAGAAAATCCTTATTTTATATCAAAAATATATTCGTAGATTTTTGTGAGCGCCATATAAATTCAAAACATACATAAAGCTCGGTCACCCACGGAACTCAACTCTGCACTCCACAAGATTTTCCTGCAGTATATTTTATTGCCAGGATTATGCTGTTATCTATGAAAATGAGGGCACCCCTATTTCACTTTGATCACCTCCTTTGATCTGAGATTGCCAGCAGCGCCCCTTGGTTTTCCTCGTAATCTCCTTTGAGATGGGTACATCACCCCCTGTTGTTGGTGGGAAACTCTTCCGTTCAAATATTCACTAGACGATACCAACTATGGAATCAAGATGGCCATAACAATGGAACGGTTACGCATCGAGATCGCCAGTATGGTGGAGGAATCATTGACTAATGACTGGATGTCCAGAAAAGAGGCTGATTTCCTCGAGAACAAAGATCCCACCATCCCCTACTTTTACACGATCCCAAAGATCCACAAGACCATGGAAAAACCACCTGGCAGACCAATTGTCTCGGGGATAGGTTCCATCCTAGAACCATTGTCTAAATTTGCGGATGAATATTCCAGGAAACATGGCAATACCATTACCCTAGACACGTAGTACTAGAATGCTGCCGTCTAGCACTAACAGAAAACTTCTTCTAATTCAACCACACCCTGTACCGTCAGAAGCATGGCACGAGCATGGGTCGTACCTTCGCACTGAGTGTGGCAGTACTGTACGTCCACCACCTTGAGAAGCAGAAAATCTTACACCCTAACAACCCCCATCTGAGCCACGTCCACCTATGGAATAGATACATAGATGACGTATTACTCATTTAGGAGGGAGATGAAAGTGGAGTCACTCATTTCTTACATTGTCTAAACTGACAAGACCCCTTTCTGAAATTTACATCAACAATGAGCAACAATGAGCAGGTCACACCTTGTGTTTCTGGACCTCAACATACAAGCTCATGATGGTAAACTAATCACAACTACACACTTTAAGCCTACAGCTAGGAACTGTCTTCTGAGATTCAACAGTTTCCACCCCAGACAATTGAGGGAGAACCTTCCCTTTGGGCAGTTTTTACGTCTCAGACGGAACTGTTCAGAGAAAAGTGACTTCAACATACAAGCGAAGGATCTGAGTACCAAACTCCTTCAGAGAAACTACCCTAAACATGTTGTGTCACAAGCTAGAAAAAGGGCTTCAAATAACAATAGGGATGCCCTTCTTGAACACAAAACAACTGACCAGAGTACTAAAAGTAAAAGACCCATTTGCATAACTACTTTCAACGTAGCCTCAGACAAAGTAGCAACAATTGTTAAAAAACACTGGAGAACCCTGAATAGGGGAGGTTTGAACTTTGAATAGCCAATGTTCAGCCTCCGAAAAGGCAAAAATCTCTGGAACTTTGTGGTCCACACATGACCCAAAGACATACACGTCTCAGAAGGCACAGTACGCCTTTTACACCCCCTGCCTGAAGGGCACTACCCGTGCACAAACTAGCGCCTGCCATCTGACCACAGCGTTGTAACAATGGGGTAGTTTGGGACCTGAGATCATTTTCCAGCTGCAATACGACAGGGGTGGTCTACCTGATCACCTGTACATGTAATTTACACTATGTGGGAATGACCACAGGAAGGTTAGCACACGTATAGTAGAGCACCGCAGTAGCATCAGGTGCAAACGATCCAATACTAAAATGACTACACATTTCTTGGAGAAACAGCATACCCTGAATGACATGAGGTGGGTGGTCCTTGAAACCATGCAGAATCACACACACACATGGACAAAATTTTTTTGAAAAAGAGCAGCGCTGGGTTTTCAAATTACATTCTGATACCCATGGTCTTAATGATGACATACCATGGGGACAATTCACGTAATGATCACAATACAACGTCTGGCCTTTTTGAAATATCTTTGACCTCCTGCTGCTAACAAGTTATCCAGCATTTATATGACTTTGTATCCAATACATCAATCCATGAGGTTATGAATATGCCTGTGGTCCTTTCCCAACATTAAGGGCCTTGAATACAGCTTTTTTCTTTCCTTAGTGGAATATTTGCACAGACACAAATTATCCCCTGCGTGAATCGCAGTTTTCCAAAATTTGGGTAAAATATTCTAAATTCACTTTTTATGAAGCTTTCACTCCTGACACCTCCCAAAAATACTTTTTTTGAAAATCCGAGCATTATTTACTAAGTTAACGCTATTAGAAGTGGGTGACATACACCCAAGATGGCAGCCGCTATTTCCATTGGAGTAAGTCCACCGCGAGTGGTCTATACCTTCTGCAATGACAATGCGGAAATGCAAGCACAAAAGCAACAACCGGACGCACACTCTCCAATATGCGGTCTGGAGGTTGCAGTGTATGTGATTTAGCCAGCGTATCTCTATACCAAGTAAGTGCCTGTTCTAACCCCCACAGGTGCAGAGAGACGGTGTACTGGCAGAACCAGCAATTACCGCTTGCTTTTTTCTAACATAACCGGCCTCTAACACGGCATTTTTTTCCCTCATTTTTCTTCCAAATTACTAGATTGAAGGGATACCACCAACTCTCCGCGACCATGGGGAAAAGCTAGGTCCCCCTTTATGTATGTAACTGTCTGTCGTTTTACATATAGTGTGTGTGTGTTATGTCACTGAGTGCTTCTGAGTGCTCAACCATGGACACCTGTTTTAAATGCACGCCAGTCGGCTTATTTCTAGTATGGACTAAGGCACAGACAACCTCACATTCTGTGTCTTTTGTGTGTAGAAACAATGCAAATACTTTGGGGGCCATGTAACCCCTTAACCATATTGTGTATGCTTTCTTTCCCACAGATACTACGTGACTATCAATTTACGTATGTACTAATGCATGCCTTAATATTGCAGCATTTAACTATTTTTAACCTCACTTGAGCACAACTAGGAGTGGTGAACACAGGGCTGGTCCCTGTGTACTCCTGACGAAGAGCTTGGGGAATGCTCGAAACATGTTGACTCGAATTACTAGGTACACCTAACTCATTGTAACTAGGACCCCAGTATTCTACCCCATTTTTCATTTTGCCTCCTAGGAGCAAGAATAAATTTTTGTAGCCCACTAGGTAGGTAGTTTTAACCCACTTAAAATAATTCCACTCCACTTCACGACACTGATTGCACTACACATAGTCCATCACTTAAGTGCTCCTACGTAGTTCGCAAGTCGTAGCACGCCTCAGTCCTTAGAGGACTGGGATGGCCCCAATGATGAAGCATGTCACTGTGGGGAAACCCTGGTGAGTGAGGGGACTCAATAAAAAAAACTTTTTCTTTCTAAAAAACAAAACTATTCCAACCCCAGTGAGCATTGTGAATACTGGTTACTTAACAGCTAGGTTCCTGATCCTTTTCCAGGGGTTTAATGTCTATATAACAATTTTATACATTTATAAACAATTGCTATTCATTGTGAGCCCCCTCATGCTTAAATAAGTGCTTGAATAAATTCAGACTTGATGGCAGCTGCCGTTGATTACTGAATACAGACCGCTCCTTGATGAAGGTTGCACCAACTTCTTCAACTAGCCTTTAACTACCGAAACGTGCGTTGGTGCAACTCCCATCTATTTATTTCTTGTTTTATAAATTAGGAAACTTCTAAACTGTACGAGAAGTCCAATCACAATATGAAATAATCATTTTGTCTTGTATCTAATGTTTTGACATATTTGTTTTGTAGAGTATGATTGAGTGTGATTGTTCCGCCAAGTATGGATATAAAACAAATATTTTCATATGTAAAAAAATATCTGTTTTGACGCAAAATGAATTACACTGATCTAATTTATAGTCCTTAATATTGTAAATGTATTGTTCTTAAATTAAGTTAATTAGACAAGTTTATGTTCAGTTTTGTTGCTAGTATTCTTCCCTGGAAACTTCTCCATACATATTAGTTTGTTCAGGGCCCCTCTTTTGTTTTTGATTGTGTCTAGAGTGAATACATAAAGAGGACAGTTTACTAATTCAGGTCTTAAGAGAGAAATGCTACATTTCCTCTAGTATATCCATGTATATTCAGAAACAAATATGCTGTGCATGTGAAAATATCTGGTGATAATTATTGCATGGTTTCAGCTTTTGAATCTTAGAGCTGGACAATGGTAGTGTGATCTGAACATTCCACTCTAAGTTAAAGATTGATCATTTTAAAACTGTTCAACTGTTGGATAAATACCAGGGATACAATACTAAAGGGGATATTATATACATTTACAAGAAGACTAGGTACAGAATGGAAAGAAGATTCACAGTGATGATGAGATGCAAGAATTCTAGTCTCTCAATTTTCTTGTGACATATAATGTTAGACCTTTATTCAGAATCTGAACCAGAGAAAGTGATAAAAATGAATGACTTGGGCTACAGAACATTTTCTCAGTCCATTGAATTTACGCATTGACAGTATTCACCATGAAAGGATTTAATAATTATTAGTAATGTTCCCAGTTAAAAGCCTACATAAAACACATTTGTATAGCTATGATATTGACCAGTGCCGTGTAAGTCATACGTTATTCATCTGTACTGCAGAGCCTTTAAATATGACTGCATTTACTTGAAATGTTTGCCACCATGTGCTAAATGATTTGTGTAAGGAAAGTAGTTTATTATAGGGGGTGGTTGTGAGAGCTTGCCATTTAATAAAGACAAAGACACAATTGTGTGTCAGGTTAGTTTGTAGAACCTTAGCTCAGTCCTGGGTAGCTGGGGCTCAGAGCTTAATCAAAGAAACAACATCCAACATGCATTTAGCAAACTAGGTTATATTTTTATCTTTAAATGGATACCTCAATGTCAAAAATTCACCCGAGGGATTTCAAGATATGAATCTTTAAAGGAACAATAAATCACCGATTTTACTTAGCACAATAAATCCGTGTAATCCACAGTAACTCGCAGGTTATGGTTAGCTACACCATGTAACTTGAAATTGGCTATGAGGGCACTCTTGTGGCAAGCAACTCCAGCACCTTTCTGGGACCAATAAGGTCCAGCAGAACAGGGAAGCAGTCTCCAGTCCAGTTCCTGGCTCTATGGGCAACCCACCATAGGAATCAATGGAATGGTCCTGATGCAAGGGATGCAGGATGCTGAAGATGCTCAAAAAGGCTAAGCCGGTGTCTGAGATTCTTCGTGGTGCCACCGCTCAGTCCAAAAACTTGGTGGGGTGACTTTGCCTCAGGGCGTAATTTCCCTCTAAGTCTGAAGGAAGTACAGCCAAAAATCAGTTTCCACTGGTTTAATGGTCTACAGTTACAGCAAAACCAGCGGTTCCCTTTAACTTACAGTATTGTCTGTGCTAGATGACCAAAATGCACTCCTACTCTAGCGTGTTCAGCAGACTTGGGTGCAGCTGTGGAGGGTAGGGACACAGTCTCCCAGGCTGCACATCGGCAGTGAGTGGTGATCAGGTGTTCTTGACTCTCAACTATCCTGGGCAGGCTTCTTCAGCTTTTATGGCCTAGTCCCTGTAACAGAGAGACAGTCAATTAAGTCTTGGAGCCATCTTCTCTGTGTGTGGCTCAGGAACAACTTTTTCCTCTAGCAAGACACCCCAGTCACAGTCTCCTTATAGCTAGCCCAAGGAGCAGCAGGTATAGTCCAGTCTTTGTTGCAGCCTCTCTTTTCTGGGTCAGAGAACAGCAAGGCAGACCTTTGGCCCTCTCTCCAGTACTGACATGATCTGAGGTCTGGGTGCCACTTTTATACCCATTACAAGCTAAGGGGATGGGGCAGCTACTTTGCCAATTTGGCTACCAGGTCACTCCCACCTGATTACAGCTTCTTGTGAAGTATGGCATCTAGCCATCCCAGGGTACACCCTTCTGCCCATTCTCAACATGGCAGAACAGTTCTTTTGATCCAAAACGCCTCCGCCCGACTGATCGTGAACGTCCCCCGCCGCAGCCACATCACCCCCCACCTGAGAGACCTACACTGGCTCCCCGTCGACAAGAGGATCACCTTCAAGCTCCTCACCTGATTGATTGATTGATTGATGACTGGTGCTTCCTAGTCCATCTCAGAGGTGTGGCTACATGGGGGCTACACACCGATAGAAAACACATTTTGGGAAAACTTTCCCCTCTCTGCCTGAGATACCAGTTTGTCTGCTAAAATGTAAGAGCAGCCGCGCTTGTGGATGACTACCACTTGCCCTTCAAAGACCAATTCCCCTTTGAGGCTCTCCTTTTGGGCTCACATCCTATTTGGCCATCATGCCAGGAGGAGGTAACACCTCTTCCCTCATTCCTCGCAGGCCCTCTGTATTATTTCCTGAGAGTCCATCACACCTCTTAACAGAAAGGCAGTAGGCAGTAGCTTGTGTGCAACCATAAATATTCACTGCAAACTTTTGGGCAGCAAAGTTACAACAAGTGGCCATTAGTGCTAATGTTACATTAAATTTGACATGAACAACAATTCGTTTTAGTGCAGCGATTGTTTTGATACCTTGACGTACCATATTTATAAGTCCCATTCAGAAGTTAGCACTGCCGAGTTGTCAGCATGTAACCCTGTACTCCTCACCGGAGCTATTAGCCTTTCTACAGCACAAAAACAATGTAGGTTTTTTCCTGTCAGGATAGTAAAAACTCATGCCCTACTTTATAATATACAGCACCTTGCTTTAGGAGTTACATATGTATCTATTAAAAAGGAATTTGCCATTACCTTAAATGGCAATGCCGAGTTAGCGGTTTTGAAACTACTCTGCCAGCCTGCAATGACAGTCTGGGTGTCATGTTGTACCATATCACACTTGTGACACAACTGGTGCTGCAGTCCGCAAGGGCACTTAACTTACAGGCCCAGGGTACCCCTAGTAACATACACTAGGGACATATAAGTAAGTTAACATGTACATTTGGGATGAGCCAATTAGACATATACTTTTTCAAAGGGTCAGAGCATTGGCATTGTGGCCTGTTTGTCAGCAACATCAGTCCAAAGATATTAAAAAGTGGGGCAAAGGTGAGGGTGAACCCTGCAAAAAAACAGTCTTTACAAGGGGTTTAACCTGATTACAAGCAGCCTGTTAATTGTGATATCTGCATTAATTCCTCTTACCACATGTCACAATTAGTAGTTTGGGTGCTAACAGTTTACTTCTGAATCTATTGACATTTTCAGGGTGAAAAATGCCAAATAAATTGTGAAATAAGCATGAAAATCCATGTTAGTCTCAGTTACCGAAGACAAATGTGTAATTGGGAGTTAATTTTCAGAAATGAGTAGTCAGATTTCACAAGTCTTATAAATATCAATCCAAACACTTGGCTGCTCATATTTGATAGCCATAGGGTACTGCTAACATTTAGCATTTATTTAAAGTTGCTTACGTTCTATTACTGGGCACCATGCATTGACCATTGTTTCTTCTTTGATGTAAGATTTCCGTTTATTACTCCTGAGCTTCTCCATAGTTAGTTGTAATCTCACACCACCTCAGCTGAAACATGCTCACCGCCCCTATTTTTCAAAAATACATTAGAGATGAGCATATGACAGAGATTCTCAAAGTGCTTCAATGTCTCTGTCAAGTCACCCCTCCCCACTGGCTCCACTCATGACCATAGTTTCTGATGTTATCTGGGCTGTTTCTAATAAGTATCTGTCTCTTTTTCTGGGACTACTGTCTCTAAAGCAGGGTGGAATACTCCAGGTAAGCCATTATCAGTTACGAAGAGTGTAGTAAAATAGCATCCTTTTTTTCCTTGGAAAGTCTCTCTCAACACGATGAGCATTCCATTTAATACTGCACCATTTCTTTATACTGTCTATAAAAGTTGGGGTTAGTCAAAAGAATAATCCCAAATTCCCCCTCCATTGTGATGGATTAGTATGTCCTCTCGCAATCTTGTATGGTTTAGCAGGGTTTCTGTGTTGCAAATGCTTCAAATTATATAAGCTGCATTGAGTCCTACCTGCCACCTTTCTGACAATTTTTTCTAAAATATATTTTTTTTACTTTTCTTACGTTATCAGCTATGCCATTGATCATAAGACATTCCTGAGAGTTTGGCAAACAGAACTCGAAGTGCAATGGATAGCCCATCCACCTTACTACAAGTGCCATAGGCTATAATGAACTTATAATATGGTGGACGGGAAATTCCGCCATGTTTGTGACAAAGGACCCCATGCCCCAACTCTGACACAAAGCGCCATTTGCAAATAAGGATTCCCTCATCGTGCTGAAATTAAAGGAATTTCATAGGACAGGCTATAGAACTGATCCACCTGGCACTTTCAATTTTACCCAGAATACTGTTCTTTCAAGCAAATTTGATTTCTCCATGGCTTAAGAACTCACTACTGAAAGCAGTGTGCAGAGCTTATTTCACAGGTTCAACTCCACTCAGGGCTGTGTTGGACAATGTTAACACCCTATGATAAAGCAATTATGAGTTGTTAGCATCATTATTACTTACATCACATTCTCCTGTCATCTCACCAATCCATGAAGTGTTGCATGATTGGGATGAATGAGATGAAGGCCAATGATTTCCATGCCCTTAACCAGGTAATGATGAAAGAGCAACTCAAGGAGGAGTGCTCTTGCCTACCTAGGCAATACCTGTCAGACTGGACAGAAAAGGATTAAGAGAAACTTGTAGTGTTGACTGACTGACTGTTGGCTCACAGGGTTACCAAAGGACTCTAAGCCTAAGGGAGAGAGGCACTCTTAAAACTTTGTTTACAATCTGGAGGGTAAGTGAAAAGAAGAGGCAGACTCCTGGTAAGTTAGAGCCTCTTTATTATTGACCAGTCCCGTCAACTCCCAGGCAGCAACTGCCAGAGCCCCCACATTCCATGTTCCACGCAGGGAACATGGATGTAGGAAGATTCCATGCAGACACAAAGAAAGGACCCAACACACCTCCCTTCGTATAACAAGAAAAGAAAACAATGAAAGAAATAAAGGGGAAACTAAATGAGAAAAAATCATCACAACAATGAAGAATCAAAGTAACCCTTACTGCAAAACACAAGGGAAATAGAATAAACATTGGACAAGAGATGCAAATAACAATACATGCATATTAATACATGGCATAATCACAAAACTTAGTTGGCATAGATCTCATCCTCGAAGAAAATCTTCTCTGAGCAGAAGAGGATGACTGACCACACCCAATTGAAGGAATGACCTTAGAAGAAGAACAGCTGGAGCCAGAAGGTGAATCAAGAGTAGCACGTGAAAAAGAACTGGAGCCAGAAGGTGAAAAAGAATCGACAGAACGATCAACACAGACACCCATCTTCCCTCCTACATACACAATTTTGGATTGAGGAACAATAGAAATGGCACACTTATTCCACACCTTCCCATTCTCCAACACCACCACACGTTCTTTTACTTCTTTGACCCTTGCAGGAGCAGAAAAACGAGAATCACCCTTGCGAACAAAACCGGGTTTCTTGATTCTTACCCAATCACCCACACGTACAGGAGAAACATTCACAGAAACAGTGGCATACTTGGACTGAACAGCCATTCTAACATCAACGACGCCATTAAGTTTAGATGGATCAACAGCTTTCCTGGACATCCAATCTTTGTTCAATTTAGAACTGGCAACCCTACCCCTGAGTAGCGTAAAAGGAGATATTCCAGTACTAATATGGGGAGTAGTTTGAAAAGCCCATAACATATCTGCAACTGCAGTACGCCATGACAAACCATTCACAAGAGCTAACTGTAGGTGGTCCTTAATGACGCGATTAAAGCGTTCAACTAAACCATTGCTGCGGGGATGATAAAGAGATGTCAATACATGTTTAATATATTATAACAACAAAGGAGTGACAGAAAGTAAGATAATATAAATAGTGAGGTGTGATAATATCCCACTTGTTGCCGCAAGTGTGATCAATACTCACGCACTTGCAAGCACCTAGTCAAGGATAGTCTGTCTCCCTAAGTGTGTCCAATAGGTTCCCCTCAGAGGGTAGGGACCTAGTAGGCTTAGTGATCACCCGGTGTTGAAAAGAAAAAGAAAAAGGGGAAACCTTAATTTTAAAAGGAGCACCCTTACTTTTTAGAAGGACCCTCACTCACCACTAGTTGGTGACATGCTTCATCATTGGGTCCCCGCTGGGGTGACCGAATGTCCCCCCAGCGTGCTACAACGCCTGATTACAGCGGAGCAGGATGTGGTGAGTGCAACAATGCCCAAATTAGGAGGTGACTAAATGTGAATGTGAATGTGTATTAAAAAATGCAAGGATGTGCCTTTACAAAAGTCTTTAATAATGGCCAACTTGCATTAAATAAAAACAAAGTGGGCGGACTTTGCAGGTTCTGAGTTAGGGAACCGAAGTCCTAGTTTGGATCAAAAAAATTGGTCAACATGTTTCTGCTGTAAATTTGCGTTTAGCTCAGCATTAGTCAGGACCTAAGCAAAAGTCCTCCGGTGGTATACGCGCGCTAAGGCGTACCCTCCCAGTAGGCTCAAAATGTGAAAAATATGAAAAAATATACATACAAGGTTAAAAATCGGATACTTCCCGTATTTTTACCCACTACAGTTTCAGTAAGGGAAAAAACCTGTAAAGAAAAAAGGAGACAGACAAAACATGAAAGGATGAAGGTTAGCCAATTTGATCCTTTAATCAAATGCAATTAATAGCATTAACCACTGTGTATACAGGTTTTGGTGTAGGACATACTTTATGTCACACCAAGGTTGAGGTGCTGCCCCTTGCTCTGGGGTGGGTTGCACCTGAAACAACTTGTATATCTGTCCGTATAGTAGAACGGATATCAAGTTTTTGCTTAGCTGAATAAATCATGGCAAGCGATGTACTGTTTGTTTCAAAATCATGAAACTATAAAATAAAGGAAGCAGTGTTTTAGGAAACAAGGTTCGGTATTGTCATTCACAAATTTTTAAACGATCTCTACCAAGGGGCTGTCAGGGAAATACCCCCTTTCCCAGAGAGGGAAGTGATTGCATTTGTGGTGGGAGAAATTATAGAAGTAATTCGACCCACCTCAATGGAGGCAGTTTCAAGCCCCTACAGACAAGGCAGCGTGGGATACCTTCACGCGGTGTAATTCTGATGGAGAGAGAGACACACACCGTGTGGAGTCAGCACGTGCAAGTTGATTAGAAGGTAAAATTTCCGAAGGAAAAATAGCAAGGAGCACTTACTTTGACATCCGCGGCTCCCCTCCGTCTACCTACTCCAGCGACCTCTGTCTTCCGGGAGTGATGAGAAAACGGGAGGGAGCGGCTTAAAAAGCACCCGTACCGTTGTTGGTACAGTGGTCCACGTGGGTAGGTGACGTCTTAGTAGACGCGCCCCTTGCTATTTGAGTAATGCAAGTGCGCGAATGGGTACAAGAACCACATGCTGTGTGGTTGGTTCAAGGGCCCACGTGGGTGGATGACGTGGACGGCACGATGGACACGCCCTTCGCTGTTGACGCTATGTGGGCAACAGGGTTCGAATCCCAGTCGGGATCTGATCATTTTTAGTCCGTTCACCCTGATGGTCCATAAAAACTAAATTAGTTAGATAAAGACTCAGTATAGAATTAATAGTGCAAAAGCATTACTTTACGCAATTCGCGCAAACTGTGTATTCATGGTGAATCTTCATCCCAATCAGGAAGGGACTAAACCCTGATCTGTTTAATACACAACGGCAAAAACAAAAATAAATACCAATGCAGTCTCAGGGGTCAACAGGGTTCAAATCCCAGTCGGGAACTGATCATGTTTAGTCCGTTCACCCTGATGGTCCATAAAGATTAAATTAGTTAAATAAAGACTCAGTAAAGAATTAATCATACAAAAGCATTACTTTACGCAATTGGCGCAAACTGTGTATTCATGGTGAATATTCATCCCAATTAGGAGGGTACTAAACCCTGGTTTGGTTAATAAACAACGGCAAAAACAAAAACAAAAATAAATACCAATGCAGTTTCAGCGGTGGGCCAGCCCTTTTGTTGCCTGCAAGGAAGTATAGAGACCTAACTAGTTGTTCATGTGTGTGAGTCCATGTCTGGCCCATCTAATGATGAATATATCTCTACATACGATGGAATACTAGGTAGATGCTCAGAAGTTCAGAAGTTAGTCTTTTGAGGGGGTAACTTCAGGCAGGCAAATGGGCTACTAGGTAGGTGCTCAGGACTTGCTACTTTAGAGGAAAAATACTTTAGAGGAAGGAAAATTCCGGCAAGTAAATGGCAGAGACGAAAGAGAACAGATCTATCTCTTGAGCACGCTGCCCCATGGTATCTCATCATTAAGTGGAGTTTGAAACGATCAAGTCTAGGGGTAGGAATAAAACTAAGCATGGGCGGATTTTGCGGATTGGCAATCCGCGAACTTGCGTATTTACGGATTCGCAATCCGCGAAGATCCGCGAACTCTAGCGGACTTGCGGATTTTTCCGTTTTTTGTGTTGGCGCGTGTTCGCGCCGATTTTGGGACAAGTTCGCAATTGCGAACTTACTTTTCGGCTTGCAACGGCCGCGACTATGTTGTTTCTACGTCTGGTTTATCATCACAGGTTCACAGCACCCTCTGTTTCACCACTGCCACCCTCTGGGACACCCATGCCACCCTCTAGTACATCCTCACAGGCACCTATTAGGTTTATTTATTACTGTAGATTATGGTGGTTGAAAAAAGCTAGCACACCTGCCCTTCTTCAACTGCCATCAATTAATTTGTGTTTCATTAATGTGTCAGTAATTTTGAAAGTTCCAGTCTGGCTGGCACCTGCTTCCTTCCTTATCTGTAATTTGCTTTTTGTTGCAGTGAAATTTTTTTTTTACAGGACCTTTATGGTGCTATTCTATGAGCCTGCTGTTTGGGTCATAGCAGGGTCATAGAATTGTTGCAAACTCTGGAGGGGCCCATCAGGAAGCACTACCTTGAATGTTACTAATGTTAAGTTTGAACTTTTGCACCTGCTCATTGCTTTCATTTTAGGTAAAATCGTTTTTTTTGCAATTTCGCGCGTTATTTGGGGCGCGAATCCGTGCGAGATCGATTTCGGAAGCCGCGAATACGTGCGAATACAAAATTGTTTTTGTTGCGACGTGTATGTTCGCGTGATCTTGCGCGTGTTCGCGAGGCGCTTCTAGCTATTCGTTTGCCAAGTTACCCTATCGGTCGTACACGGGCGCGGCCATCTTGTTGGCGTGACGTAATTCCGTTTCCGCCCGCTATGTGTAATCTCGCAAAGTGTGCTGCTCGCGAGTACAATTTCGCGCGTACTCGCAAGGAAAATCTCGCGCGAACTTACCCACGCGGTCGTGAACTGGCGCGGCCATCTTGTTTCTCATTCATTGCTATGGTTCTGGGCATGCTTTCTGTATCCTCTCTCAATCTCTGCCATCCTTTGCTTGTTTGAAGTTTTTTTGATCTAATTTTACTTATTATCTAACCCTCTATTTTTCTAGCTCTATATTTTTGTGTTTTCTGCAGCTTTTATTTACTTTTAAACTACTTTTTTAAACTCTTTTCTTTTCTTCTTCACTATTCTATTTCTTCTTTATCATTTAAGTTTATTTCTGCCCAGACCATGGTAAAGGGAGCCGGGAAGCACCCTGAGAAGGGGAAGGGTCCCGCACCCCGTGCCCGGCTCCCGTGCGGGCGTTTAAGGGGGGAGCAAGTGGTCCCGAGGGAGATCTTCAGCGCGGAGGAAGTGGCGGCACTGATCTTCCATGTCCAGCGCCGCCTCCCCAAGACGATCCTGGGAGGCGGCAAGATCGCGACCGGCTATGGCATCCGGGAGCGCCGCCAGCGGTGGGAGAAGGTGTGCCGGGCCATGTACAAGATCTCTGGGGTCCGGCGCACATATAACCAGGCCACCCACCGCTGGACCGATGTCATGGACCGGGAGCGGGACTTGCTGGACGCGCTCGGCGTAGAGGTCCCCGGGCTTGGTGAGTAGTTGTAGTAGTACATTTACTACTCTGTTTTATCCTGCTCTGTTATTTGCAAATCTTTGTTCTTTACCAAGAGCAATAATGCTGCCGATTACATTGAGGTAAATTATATTTCAAAATCTTCTATGCATTTCATTTTCAGGTGCACTGCTCTCCTTCTCAGTAGCCTTGCTTGCTACTATGCTTCTTTGTTTTGTATGTTGTGTTCAGAAGCATTTCATTGGCCTGAGAAATTATGTATCAGTGTACTGTAAAGAAAAGAACTGCGTAATGCTAGACAGTAAGGGTCATATTTTCAATTACCGGCGCAGATTCCCTGCAAAGTAGCAGGGATGCGGCAGTAATTGTGTGCCATGCCACCACCACCCATTGGCCCAAAACGTCACAGAAGCCTTACGCATCTGTGCCGTAAAGGCAGCGCATTGCTGGAGTTGCGTGCCAACGATGGCGCAGCTCCAGCAATGCTCTGGGGTACCCTATCTCCCCAATGCTGCATCAAGCCGTACGTCGGCTTCAAGCGCGCAGGGTTTGAGTCATGCATCATTGTCCTAAAAATGACTGATTGACATCTTGTAGATTTCCCTCAGCCACTTTTAGGATTCGTTCCTGCGCAGGTACGCCCTCCCTTGCGCCGGAACGCCCCCTGATGGCGCAGGGCTTTACAACGTGATGCATCGCCCATATGCCCATATGTGTTTTTTTTTTTAATATATACGCCGCACCAACACCATGGCGAGTCTTTTGTTCTGCCGCTGCGTCAGAAAAGGCACGCAACAATGGAGGAAAATCAGCCGCAACTTCCGCAAGGGACTTATAAATCAGCCCCAACAGACTGAAGTCCAGTGTCCTTCCTTTAGACAGTCACATGGCTATCAGAAGAAATAGTGGCGGTGGTGGCGGGTGGATTGATAGTTTGAGTATTCACTGATCTGCAAGCAGGATGGACTTTGTCTGTCACGTGTTGCGCACTACTGCCTGCAGTGCCAGGCCTAGGCAAACCTCTTTAGTAGTCTGTTTATTGAGTTACATAGGAACTTTCTAAGTCAACGTTCCGCAAATCAGGCAATACGAATAACGTAGTATACCACATGAGATAGATCCCGTGGAATAGTTGTCTATCTATTTGCTATTTTTCCAAAATATGTTGTTATTGTTCTTTTGAAATGTTTGATTTGGTTGAAAAATCTCATCCATGTTTTATGGTTTTTCTTTCTTTCATGTTGTACATCAGCTCCCCCCAAGGGCAAGAGGACACAGGAGGAGGGTGCTGAGGATGCAGGCCAGGATCGGGCAGGCGAGGGCTCCTTTGCTGGCCCCAGTAAGTTTACATTTTACTAAACAGTACCTATTTTTTCCTAGCGTTCCTCATTCGATTTTTTCTAAATCGTCTTTGATCTTCTTGTAGACTGGATATAAATTCTTATCCTGCCTCGAATATGACTCCCTGTGGTATTACTAGACTATTCTTATTAGTCTGTCTGTGTAGCTAACTAAGATTGGACATTTGGCAATTCCATTGGACTCCCATTATATTCAGCAATACCTCTATGCACTGTCTCCTTACTGACTAGATAGTGTGGCAGAGTCATTCAGCTCCCGAAGTCACCGATTATAGATCCCCAATGATCTCTAGATTATCGTACGCAGGACAAGAGAGTAGTACGGAGTCACAGCACAGTCAAGAAGTGTCAGAGGCACTCATGCTTGCAAAAATTCCAAAACCTTTAGCTCATCCACTCTAGTCTAGAGGAACAAAAACCACAGAGTCTATTTAAGTGTAAAAGCTTTATTAAAAGTAAACACATTTATTAAAATCTACTTTGTCATAAAACTATTTAACTGTAAACGGAAAAGTGGTTAGTGCTGACGATTAATTGGACACATTTCTTGTGGTCGAGCCGAACTCTCACCTACTTTGAACTTGATCCTGGTCGTGTTCTTAGGACTCAGGAGTCAAGCTTCTGTCTGTTAGGAGAAAAAGTGGTGCGTGTTAAAAATCAAAAGCAAGCATTCATCAGTTGTGCATAAAAGTGCAGCAAGACAACAGCCTTCCCTGGAAAATGGGACATTTTTACTATGGAGTAGACAGTCACAAATTATTACATTGTATTCTGTTTTTTTAACATTTCTCCTAGACCAAATATTATATAGTAGTGAGTGGTGTATTCTAACTTTCTTAAATGTACTTTGTAGGTGTAACATCTGGTGACGGGGCCAGCGCGGAGGTGGCTGTGTTGGACTTGGACTCGGAGGCCTCTGGGGAGGATGCGGCGTTAGAAGAGCTGGTGGCCGTTCCTGTGGGGGATCAAACGGTGGTGGCGGAAACAGGTAAGCTATATATTCCTTACTTATTGAGATTGAAGACTGCATAGTGTGCTTTCTGCACGGGTGTATTACAATTACAAATCAACCAGGTAGTAGCCTCCTCGAAATGTACTTCGACTTAGCTGTGAAGTTTTTGGTGAGAAGAATCCCAATAAGTTCTTAGACGAACGTGATGGTGGGATGAACGAAAAGCGAAAGAAGGGTGTAAGTAAGTGGGACGCGAACTTGTATGATGGCTGGCAAAGAAGAACGATATGTGTTTGCTTGGACCCAGAGGTGGCTGGGAAGGAAAGAATATGGTATGGTGCATGGCTGGGTCAATGATGAAGCAAGGATGGGTGGAAGGACAGCAGCCTGGGTGGGTGAAACAGAAACTCTATGTGTGCGTATACTTTGAATGAATGGATGCCTGGAGCATGGTATTCTCTGACTCTTACATAGCAAATGTGTATCTAGAGAGAGTAGATGGTCGCCAGGTGAAGTAAGTGTTACCTTGAAGAGCATGTACCACCGCACCCGCACGTCCGTCCCAGTGCAGGGAAGGCAAGGAAAAGAAATTGTAAATGTGTCCAATACTACCATGAATAGTAGCAGTACTTTGTATTGCGTTTGCATTCACAGCATATATCTGGTTATTACGGTGGACACTCCGTACCTCTCTTAATAACTTTAGTTTACTTGTAGTACGTCATTCATGTGTGGGTGTATCACTGTGTTCACTCAATATTAAGCAAAGCACCTAAAGTCATCTCATCTGTCATTAAATACGTCCCATGTGAAGTGATAGATAATCAAATTAGTTAGCTTCTTCAGTTTCCTTTTCTAGTACTCATTTGCACTGTAGGGTGAAAGGTAAATTAATTAAGCAGTAGCCCTTGTAACAGAGTATTCTCAGTGCCACCCGTAATAGAAAAGTAATAGCTTCACCACCTGCATGTACTGGACCGGTACAGTAACGCAAGTCTGTCTCCATCATCATGGTGTGCAACTTTTTTTCTCGGGTGCAACTTCACTGTGCTGTGTCCATGTCATTCTGCCGGCTTGCATAAGATAACGTACCCATTTCCCTAAACAAGAGAGAAGAAGAAGAATAAGACTGGTGTACTGTCATAGTCGACTGTAATGGAAGTCCATAGTGGTCGTAGAATTAGTTCATTAAACTACCACTACTGTTAGAGCAAGGATGCAGAAGTGGGAGGTTACATAGATACTGTCCTCAATAGTTATGTACTGTGCTTTCAATTTGCTACTTGTACTCTGTGACCCAACTTTCGGCTCAATCACTTTGTGTTATTAATAAGGAGCATTGGTTACAGACTATGTCTTTCTTTCTTCATATAGTTGCTCCTTCCAAATCAACAACAAGGAGGGAGCAGGCTAGATTGGCCCGGCAACGGAGGCCGGAGGCCACAGTCGCCGAGTATCAGCGGCTGGTGGCCCTGGAGGAGGAGGAGGACACGCAGTCGAGCGGGGCAACATCTTCGACTGTGACCACTGCATCCTCCTCCGTGACTAAACCAGCGGGACCGAGCCGGGCTAAGAAAGCCGACCGCCACCGCCAAGCACCCGAAATACCAGCTGCCCCCCACAGGAGCTGCAAGGAACGCCAACGCCGCCTACGAGTCCGCATGTCCAACCTGGAGCAGGAGGTCCTGAGGTATAAGACCTTGGTTAAGGGCCTCCGCTCCGAGCTTGCCACCCTCCGCAAGGAGTATGATGCCCATGCCGCATCATGCACCAGCACCAGCACCCTCCAGTAGTGGAGTGTCCCTTGCCCTTTTTTTATAGACTTTTGGGGGGTGGGATTTGGGAGTTGGGATCGTTTTGGGACGTTTCAGAGACAATCGTTGGGGTTAGGGTGGGTGAGGGAGATTATTTTGTTAGGGATAAATAAATATATTTTTCAACTTTATCTGACCATACCTGTTTTTTACTGCTTTTCAGTCTGGTGGGTGGGGGGCGGGAGTGTAACAGTAACTTTGTTTTCCTGAACAGTCGTAGGACTTTAGTAGTACAACCGTCAATCTCTTGTCTACTCCGAAATAATACTCCATTATACTACCTCCCACCAAACGCTTATCTTACCTGTAATTTGTGTTAGAAATTAGGGCTAGGCCCAGGGCTGGCTCCAGGTGAAATGGGGATTAACGTTGTCATTCCTGGGCGGGTGACATTTCCTCATTGCGGTGTTACTAGTGGTGTGACACAGTGGCAGTTGCATGCCTATGGAAAAAAAGAAAACGAAACCTTGTTTGTACTCCTTACTGTAGCATTACAACGGTTACGGTACGATCGAGAAAATAGCAGGTGACAGTACACTAGAACAGTGCCATAATGTAGCCTAACAAATGGTAAAGTATTGCAAGTATAACTAGTACTTGCGTTGAATTTATTTGACATTGGCTACTACTACTAGAAGATATAGTACTGAAGCTGAGTAAGTCTAGAAGATATCCTCGTATTCCTTCACCAGCCTGTTGCTGCTATCACCTTATCCTCCCCAGCAAGTGTGTGGAATTATTGATGTCATTTTAGTCAGACATCAAGCAAAACAACACAGCCCGGGGGAAGAGGGTTAGGGTTTGTAAAATGGATGGGAATGGGGGTTTCTTTTTGGGTAGGTTTTGTTGAGAGAAGAAAAAAAAAGCAGAGCATGGACAAACAATAATTGAAGATACAGAGTTTACAGACAATCTTTGGTTACAAAGTAAAGGTAAGCACATGCAGTCACACTCATAGAATAAAAGACAACAATGGATACTGTATCTGTATTGCGTATGTTGTTGGAGTTGTCCTGTTGAAATTGGTAAGTAAGTTGCATGCAGCAAACAATTCCTCTTATTGGCGGCACTCCTCCATTCCAGCTGACGCTTCGTCCATCAATGTGGTGGTGACCACTGACAGAAGAGACACCCTGTCCACTGCCTGCCTGGCGGATGTTGACTGAAACCCGGCCTGTAATTATTGAACGGAAAACAGGAAGTGCTATTACAATACCACTGATAAATAAATAAAAGGTATGTACGCTGTGTGGTTCAAAAAGTGACACTTTGATTTCCCTAATAGACAGTACAATATTTTTGAAATTGCGTGCTCTGTCTGAGTCACCTTTTTAAGGATCAATAAGTATGGCCAAAATATTATAGCGGATCTTTCCCCTCAAGGTGGGTGTACTACTGTGTTTTAGAACAAAATTTGACCTTCCCAGCAATGCTCCCACCAAGACCCTTACTAAAGCCAGTCGCAAAAATGTAGAAGAACCCAATCATATCTCCAAAAACGATGCCTAGCAGAAAAATGGTTACAAAACATACTTTGAAAGTAACAGTAGACCCAAATACAGACCGTGGATTGTATTCAAACCACTTGCCTGCAAGCAAAAGTATCCATAGCCAGCATCGCTCCAACAGTGCTCTACAACAACAGAACCGCGTTGCAATAGAACCCCCCTAAACACATGCAATCCTGCTGCTAGGGCTAACCCTAACGAACCCTAACTTACAAAAAGTGCAAAAACTGGTGTTTCCTTATGGATTTTGTCCAACAAACTTCTAGCCGGTATTAGACCTTCCCAGGAATGCCCCAGGCAAGACCCGCCAACCCACCCGCAAAAAAACACGCGACACAACACCACCAAACAGCGAAAAAGCTAAATCTCATACTTACAATGTCTCTCGGCCTTCGGTCCAAACGCGGCGCTGTGCAGCTAGGTCGTCATCATCATCAATCATCATAACTCCTGTTTTCCACCACGGATTTCCTGAAAAGCAAATGCAATCAAGATTAGACTGTCGCAGCAGTGCTTCGACAGAGACCCCGGCCGCAACCCACCCACGAACAGCAGGAAGCCCCCCAAAACGCTACATTGAGCAAGATGTCTGAAGAAATGGCAAAAAAAAGGCTTTTCCTTAAGGATTTTGTCCAAAACACTTCTATCCGGCATTAGACCTTCCCAGGAATGCCCCAGCCAAGACCCGCCAACCCACCCGCAAAAAAACACGCGACAACACCCCCAAACAGCGAAAAAGCTAAATCTCATACTTATCTCTCGGCCTTCGGTCCAAAGTAACGCGCTGTGCAGCTAGGTCATCATCAATCATCATAACTCCTGTTTTCCACCACGGATTTCCTGAAAAGCAAATGCAATCAAGATTAGACTGTCGCAGCAGTGCTTCGACAGAGACCCCGGCCGCAACCCACCCACGAACAGCAGGAAGCCCCCCAAAACGCTACATTGAGCAAGATGTCTGAAGAAATGGCAAAAAAAGGCTTTTCCTTAAGGATTTTGTCCAAATCACTTCTATCCGGCATTAGACCTTCCCAGGAATGCCCCAGCCAAGACCCGCCAACCCACCCGCAAAAAAACACGCGACAACACCCCCAAACAGCGAAAAAGCTAAATCTCATACTTACAATATCTCTCGGCCTTCGGTCCAAAGTAACGCGCTGTGCAGCTAGGTCATCATCAATCATCATAACTCCTGTTTTCCACCACGGATTTCCTGAAAAGCAAATGCAATCAAGATTAGACTGTCGCAGCAGTGCTTCGACAGAGACCCCGGCCGCAACCCACCCACGAACAGCAGGAAGCCCCCCAAAACGCTACATTGAGCAAGATGTCTGAAGAAATGGCAAAAAAAAGGCTGTTCCTTATGGATTTTGTCCAAAACACTTGTATCCGGTATTAGACCTTCCCAGGAATGCCCCAGGCAAGACCCGCCGGCGCCAACCCACCCGCAAAAAAACACCCGACAACACCCCCAAACAGCGAAAAAGCTAAATCTCATACTTACAATATCTCTCGGCCTTCGTTCCAAATGCCGCGCTGTTCAGCTAGGTCATCATCATCAATCATCATAACTCCTGTTTTCCACCACGGATTTCCTGAAAAGCAAATGCAATCAAGATTAGACTGTCGCAGCAGTGCTTCGACAGACACCAAAAATTACACACAAACCCCCGGAACCCCGCCAAAGAGCACCTCAAAGGCAAGCAAGTCAGCAAAAACGGCAAGAAATTTCCACCTCATATTTGGTCCAAAACACTTTTGTCCATTATTAGAGCTTCACAGCAATGGGCCCAAAACCGTCAACTCACCCGCAAAGAAGTACAACACCCCCACAAGTGCTGAGTCTTTCTTCATTGTGCGTAATCCAGCACTCTGCTTGGAGGGAAATCGCAGTCTGGAGGAGGAGGATAGAGGAGCATGTTCTTCAGAACTTGTGAACCTGAGGAATGTAGACTGCGGCACCTTCAAATCAATAAGCAAACAAGTGAAGACAGTTCTGATGATGGTCTTGTTTTTGGGATTAGGTGATTAAAGTTTGAATTAAATTAACTGTGCAAAACAAAGAAAGAGAGACACAAAGCACACAGGAATAAAAGTGAATAAGGACGAAAAAGAAAGTTCTTGATTGATTGTCTCATTTTCAGGGCTCGGTGTCAGGGAATAAGAACAAGATTTCGTCATCATACTCTGCGAATTCAGGCTGGATGAGGTCAGTGGCACCGAACAGAGAAAAAATCCCCTCATCTACGTTGCTGTCCTCATCGTCTTCATGTGGCGTGCTTTCTCGCACTTTGTAATCTGGTGGTATGAGGTGCTGATTCATCTTGATCATTGTCAGCCGCTCCACATTTTTGGGCGATAGGCGGCTCCGTTTGGCAGTTACAATGCCACCAGCAGCACTGAAAACACGTTCAGAAGACACACTTGCGAGTGGGCAAGACAAATAGTTTATAGCCAGGTTGTAGAGCTGTGGCCACAATTGTTTTTTGCCATGCCAATACTGCAATGGCTCCTCATTAAGAAAGACCACTGTTGAGTCATTCAGATAGTCCTGCACCATCGACTCAAGGTCATCAACTGTTCCTCCACTTTGCTTACTTTTAGCTGTGCCTGTGACATTTTTTCGAGAACCATACCCCATCAAACTTAGCCAATCCTCCTCCCCAGCCACTGTTAGTGTTGTCATTGTGTGTGGTGCAGATGATCCAGTTGCCGGTGTCTTTAACGGCTGAGAGGTCACTTGTGCCCCAGCCACAGGTGCAGAAGTGGATTCTTGTGACTGCGGATGGCCTGCTGATGCTGATGCTGATGTACTGGCTTCTCCTTCAATAACCTGCCGTTCTTTTTCAAACCTCTTGGCTGACCAGGCTAACCAATGTTTGTACTTTTGAACATCTGCATCAGCGAAAGGAAAGAATGCGTTGTCTGCCAGCGCCTTTTTGTAGCGTGGATCCAGAATAGTAGCACAAATGTAATGCTGATCTGAGTTGATGTTTTTAAGACGTTCATCACCACGTAGGCGATGTAATAATTTCTCAGACAAAATGAAATGGTTTTTTTTTTTTTCATCTTTTTCAAACTCAGAAGAAACCGCCATCAGTTGGTGCTCCAGTATGCACAACAATGGGATAGCTTTTCCCAAATTACAGTCCTCCTGGCTGACTGCACGCGTGAAGAACTCAAAAGGACGAAGCATGTCTGTCAGGCTTTTAACTATGGCCCATTGCGCCTTACTCATCCGCAGGTCCTCCTTCTGAGATGTAGCCTCTGTCAAGAAATAGTGATCGAGTACCGTATACTGCTCATGCAGACGCTCAAGCATGTAGAAGGTTGAGTTCCAACGTGTTGCCACCTCCTGGATGAGTGCTTTCACTGGCATTCCACGTTGAAGTAGCAGTCTCCGCAGATGCTTCCGGGCCTTAAAAGAATGGCTGAAATGGTTGCACATTTTGCGGCAGGTGGCCATTACCTCGAACGCTGGACTCTCTTTATCACTCAAGAATTTTTGAACTACCAGGTTGATACAGTGCGCCAAACACGGCACTCTAACATGGTCACCCATGAACATGGCCTTAACTACATTGGCGCCATTATCCGTGGAAACATAACCAATCTTGCGTTTTAGGGGGGATAGCATTGTCAAGACCTTTTTGTTAAACTCTTCCAAAAGGTTTTCTGCTGTGTGACTTTTCTCCAAGGCAAACATGGCTAGTGTTGCATGTTTCCGAGCAGCTTTGAAAACTTGGTCCGGGTCAACACCTGCGTTTAGCTTTGCTATAACACCTGAAAAAGAGACCCAGTGTGCAGTGATGCACATGTAATCATCGCCTGGGCCACTGGTCCACATGTCTGTTGTCAGATGTATTGTGTGAACAGCACTCTTCTGCAAAGCTGCCCCAATCGCCTGCAGCACATCTTCATGTAGTGCTGGAACCGCAACTCTGGCAAAATAGAACCGGCTCGGAACCTTCCATTTAGGGCAGAGCGTTGCAACTAATTCAAGAAAACCTACCGCTTCTACAAAAGAAAAAGGTAGAAGGTCCACAGCTAGCATTTTAGCCAGCTTAGTGTTATACAGACGCGTCAGTGGGTGGTTGCGTTCATATGGCACGTCTGAAGTAAGCATTGTTCTAATGTTGGCCTGGACCAAGCATTTACGGGCTGATAATGACTTCGTTGACCCAATTTTGCTCGCTGGTGAACTTTTGTGCGTTGGTGTCTCACTCGCTCCAACACTCTTAGTGTGCCTCACATTGGGTGTGCTGCTGACAGGGGTACTGGGTGTAAGGGAAGTGTTTGACACGTCTTCTTCCTGCTCGTCAACATCAGATGAAACATCAACGTTTCCTTGATTTTGGCCTTTCTTGATCGCAGCTAGGTGCGCAAACCATTGGACAGCGTGCTTTCTCTCAAGATGACCACTCTGGCCGCCGGTACCATAGTTGGTACCTGACTTACCACGACTAACTGCAAGCTTACAAAGGGTACAAATGGCAAACTTTGGATTTTTGGGACAAACAGTAAAGAAGTCCCAAACTGGGGACTTGAAGTGTCTGTGGGACCTGGAGGAGGCGGCGATACTGGTGGTGGTGGTCATGAAGCTAATGCCAGATGAAGTGGAGGATCTGGATTGCCCAACTTTTGTACGTTTTCCACTTTCACCGCCACTAATTAAGGTCGAGGTTGACGCAGGTCTCTTCTTGCCAGAAAGAAATATGGAAGCGGGACGAGTTGGTGTACTACTTAACTCCAATGATTGTGGTGTTTCCACTGCCTCCTCATCGACAACATCATCATCATCATCATCACGCGCAGCAGCTCTTCGGGCTAGGGTCAAAATGTCTGTTTGCTGCATGCCCGCTGGGGCTGCAGTGACCTTTATGATGACTGGGTCGTCGTTGGCAGAGTCTTCATCAGCAGCAGTATCCGCCACTTCTTGTTGAGCCTCATCACACTCCATAAGTCTGAGACTTTGGACGAGCTTCCTTTTACGCTTAAGTACCTTTGTTGGATCATGGTGTGCCTCACTCTCAGACGGCTGTGGTGCTGGTTCCCAAGTTTGATCCGTATCATCAGAAGGAGGTGTGCTTGAAGAGGATGTAGACACCACCCTTGATCTCTTCCTTGCTAGGGTTGTGGAAGACAATGAAGGATCAGCAGGAGGAGTGGCTTCCTCAAATGATACCTCGCCTTGATTGTCGATTTCCTGATGTGCCCCTACTTCGGGAGGAACAACTATTGTGGGCACTTGTGACCCTCCATGCACCTCTGCTTGCGCATCTCCTTGCGCTGCCTCTCCTTCCACATGTACTTGGGCTTGTACTTGCACATGTGATTGTTGTTGCGGCTGTGGTTGTTCAACACTCGTCAGATGAGCTACAACAACCTGTGTTGATTGAGGGACATTGCTGCTGCTTTCTTGCGATGAGCCAACATCACTGGTCGATGGTGATTGAACAACTATACTGGCTGCCTCTGCAGCACTCAAGGGCTTGGACTTAAGTTGGCGTGGTGGTGGTGGTGGCACTGAGCCCAATGGAGCGGGGGTGCTGCTGCCAGCTTGGTCCCCAGCAGATCCCGCTGCTGCTGCTGCAGGCATACTTTTTTTTTTACTCCCAAAAAAAGGGGCGGGCGGCACACCAGTCTCCTTGGTAACTTGCTTCTTCTGCTCCTTACTGGCACCTTTCTTGCTAGAGGAGCTACGGGTTACTTTTTTTGGGGCCATCCTCTTCAGAGCAGGTCAGCAGGCAGCAGTTGCACGAGTTGCAGAGGGTTCTGTGTCCAGACGTGACGTCGCGTGACGTTATGCTGCACACACCGTTGCAGGACTTCTTCCTGGCACTGGTGGTTCTCTTGAGTCTTCTTGTGCACCTAAAAGCAATGGAAGACAGAGGAACATCAGTTCAGTTATACACCCCAAAAAATCGACAAAACACAGAAAAATGAGCACAATCCCATGCCCTCCTTGATGTTTACATTGAAGACACCCCACAGAAAGACTACGGACATGCAAGTATGCAACACTCACTACCCCTGGGCATAATGGATGAAAAGTAGGCAAAATAAGTGCAGGCCTCAGACACTGCCTCTCCTCAAAATGGCCCACTTACACCCCAAGCACATGTTGCCTGTACCAGCCAGCACTCAAGATGGCCACCACCACCACCCACATGGCCAGTCCACATCAACAGTACACCCCCAAAAAACAGAAAAACAGCCAGAAATCACCACAATCCAATGCCATCCATGATGTTTACATCAAAGAGAGTGAGACCACACCACAGGCACACTCAGTCCATGCACCACCACCACCCCTGGGCAAGCAAAAGGCCACACCAGCAGCCCCCCAAAAACGACAAAAAACAATAAAATAAGCACAATCCCAGCCCATCCATGGCCTCAATTATGTTTAAATTCAAGAAGACACCACACAGAAAGACTAGGCCCATGCAACTCTCACCACCACCCCTGGGCAAAGGGCCACACCAGCAGGCCCAAAAAAACGACAAAAAACAATAAAATCTGCACAATCCCAGCCCATCCATGGCCTCAATAGAGTTTAAATTCAAGAAGACACCCCTCAGAAACACTAGGCCCATGCAACACTCACTACCCCTGGGCATAAGGGATGAAAAGTAGGCAAAATAAGTGCAGGCCTCAGACACTGCCTCTCCTCAAAATGGCCCCCTTACACCCCAAGCACATGTTGCCTGTACCAGCCAGCACTCAAGATGGCCACCACCACCACCCACATGGCCAGTCCACATCAACAGTACACCCCCAAAAAACAGAAAAACAGCCAGAAATCACCACAATCCAATGCCATCCATGATGTTTACATCAAAGAGAGTGAGACCACACCACAGGCACACTCAGTCCATGCACCACCACCACCCCTGGGCAAGCAAAAGGCCACACCAGCAGCCCCCCAAAAACGACAAAAAACAATAAAATAAGCACAATCCCAGCCCATCCATGGCCTCAATTATGTTTAAATTCAAGAAGACACCCCACAGAAAGACTAGGCCCATGCAACACTCACCACCCCTGGGCAAAGGGCCACACCAGCAGGCCCAAAAAAACGATAAAAAACAATAAAATCTGCACAATCCCAGCCCATCCATGGCCTCAATAGAGTTTAAATTCAAGAAGACACCCCTCAGAAACACTAGGCCCATGCAACACTCACTACCCCTGGGCATAAGGGATGAAAAGTAGGCAAAATAAGTGCAGGCCTCAGACACTGCCTCTCCTCAAAATGGCCCCCTTACACCCCAAGCACATGTTGCCTGTACCAGCCAGCACTCAAGATGGCCACCACCACCACCCACATGGCCAGTCCACATCAACAGTACACCCCCAAAAAACAGAAAAACAGCCAGAAATCACCACAATCCAATGCCATCCATGATGTTTACATCAAAGAGAGTGAGACCACACCACAGGCACACTCAGTCCATGCACCACCACCACCCCTGGGCAAGCAAAAGGCCACACCAGCAGCCCCCCAAAAACGACAAAAAACAATAAAATAAGCACAATCCCAGCCCATCCATGGCCTCAATTATGTTTAAATTCAAGAAGACACCCCACAGAAAGACTAGGCCCATGCAACACTCACCACCCCTGGGCAAAGGGCCACACCAGCAGGCCCAAAAAAACGACAAAAAACAATAAAATCTGCACAATCCCAGCCCATCCATGGCCTCAATGGTGTTTAAATTCAAGAAGACACCCCTCAGAAACACTAGGCCCATGCAACACTCACTACCCCTGGGCATAAGGGATGAAAAGTAGGCAAAATAAGTGCAGGCCTCAGACACTGCCTCTCCTCAAAATGGCCCCCTTACACCCCAAGCACATGTTGCCTGTACCAGCCAGCACTCAAGATGGCCACCACCACCACCCACATGGCCAGTCCACATCAACAGTACACCCCCAAAAAACAGAAAAACAGCCAGAAATCACCACAATCCAATGCCATCCATGATGTTTACATCAAAGAGAGTGAGACCACACCACAGGCACACTCAGTCCATGCACCACCACCACCCCTGGGCAAGCAAAAGGCCACACCAGCAGCCCCCCAAAAACGACAAAAAACAATAAAATAAGCACAATCCCAGCCCATCCATGGCCTCAATTATGTTTAAATTCAAGAAGACACCCCACAGAAAGACTAGGCCCATGCAACACTCACCACCCCTGGGCAAAGGGCCACACCAGCAGGCCCAAAAAAACGACAAAAAACAATAAAATCTGCACAATCCCAGCCCATCCATGGCCTCAATGGTGTTTAAATTCAACAAAACAGTTGTATCATGCACCCATAACCAACCCTGGTCCTACTGGATACTGTGGCTACCCACAATATAATTTATTTAATTTTCTGAAAAAGTTCAAAAATTGTACTTGCAGCAACTGTAATGCCCCAAACAAACTTACTTGTGAAAGTTGATTTCTAATCCAAAAGTGATCCAAAGACAGTCAAAAAGGCCTCAAATCCAAATATCCAGCAGCACCCACAAAAAGTAATCCTTCCAGCTCCAGATCCAAATGAAAGTGACCAGGAGATGGACAAAGCACTGGGAGGAGCCTGCTGGACAGGAACAGGAAGTTGGAGACTGTGGGGCACTTCCTTACTCCCCCCCCCCCCAAAATGGACTCCTTGCAAAAAAAAAGGCCATGCAAATGTCAACCTGAGGAGTGATTCTGATAAAAATCATAATTTTCTGAAGGTTTATCCTGTTTGCTGGTGATTTTCTTGTGCGAAATTGCAAAATCTCTATTTCGCAAGTGCGAGATTGTTCCTTTCCGCCGCAACTACGTGTTCGCAATTGCGAACTCTCGCGAGGTGTGCTGTGCAAGGTGGCAAGCCGCGAGTACGTATTCGCGGGCGACAAACTCCCGCGGGAACACGCAGCAAGATCTAAAATGGCGCGTCACTCGCAAAGAAAAACAACTCGGCAAACGCTAATATGACGGAAAGTGAACGCCGTGCACCACGCCGCGCGCCGCAACCAAGCAAAAAATCCGCCGCAAGCGGATTCACGGATTTTCGACAAATTCGCGAGCGTTCGCGGATTGCGGATTTGCCGAAAATCCGAAAAATCCGCGAGCGGAGCGGATTTTACGCCCATGCTTAAATAAAACCTAGTCCTTTTTCCAGTACTTCTGTTTCAGGTTGTGTAAGGCTGTAAGAGGATAAGTTAACCACTAGGGTTTCGCGTTGCTGGGACCTGGTCTCTGGTCTGTTGATGTACTGTTGGTGAGGTCCCTTGTTCCCTCTTGCATCTCCCAATGTACTTGGTTGGAGCCTTTCTGTCTCCCCCGATTGCCCCGCCTGCCTCTGTCCTGAAAAGGATGCGGGTATCCTTGGGGGTTGAGATTTGGATATGGCATAAAGTGTGGATTCCAGCCCATCATAGGGGGGAAAGGGGCCTGGAAAGGATTAGGATGATAAGGACCCATTGCTGTAGATGCAGATTACAATACGTGGGAATGACATCAAGACGCATAAAAACCAGAATACGCGAACATCTCAGCAATATACGCTGTAAGAAATCAACTACAAAATTGACATCTCATTTCTTACAAACTAATCACACACCAAATGATCTAGAATGGACTATCCTCGAGCACTTTGACAGTAGTTCGGAGTCTTCTTTATTCGAGAAAGAACAACGCTGGGTGTATCGTCTGGGCACTAATAAAACTGGCCTTAATGATGAGATACCATGGGGCAGCGTGCTCAAGAGATAGATCTGTTCTCTTTCGTCTCTGCCATTTACTTGTCGGAATTTTCCTTCCTCTAAAGTATTTTTCCTCTAAAGTAGCAAGTCCTGAGCACCTACCTAGTAGCCCATTTGCCTGCCTGAAGTTACCCCCTCAAAAGACTAACTTCTGAACTTCTGAGCATCTACCTAGTATTCCATCGTATGTAGAGATATATTCATCATTAGATGGGCCAGACATGGGCTCACACACATGAACGACTAGTTAGGTCTCTATACTTCCTTGCAGGCAACAAAAGGGCTGGCCCACCGCTGAAACTGCATTGGTATTTATTTTTGTTTTTGTTTTTGCCGTTGTTTATTAACCAAACCAGGGTTTAGTACCCTCCTAATTGGGATGAATATTCACTATGAATACACAGTTTGCGCCAATTGCGTAAAGTAATGCTTTTGTATGATTAATTCTTTACTGAGTCTTTATTTAACTAATTTAATCTTTATGGACCATCAGGGTGAACGGACTAAACATGATCAGTTCCCGACTGGGATTCGAACCCTGTTGACCCCTGAGACTGCATTGGTATTTATTTTTGTTTTTGCCGTTGTGTATTAAACAGATCAGGGTTTAGTCCCTTCCTGATTGGGATGAAGATTCACCATGAATACACAGTTTGCGCCAATTGCGTAAAGTAATGCTTTTGCACTATTAATTCTATACTGAGTCTTTATCTAACTAATTTAGTTTTTATGGACCATCAGGGTGAACGGACTAAAAATGATCAGATCCCGACTGGGATTCGAACCCTGTTGCCCACATAGCGTCAACAGCGAAGGGCGTGTCCATCGTGCCGTCCACGTCATCCACCCACGTGGGCCCTTGAACCAACCACACAGCATGTGGTTCTTGTACCCATTCGCGCACTTGCATTACTCAAATAGCAAGGGGCGCGTCTACTAAGATGTCACCTACCCACGTGGACCACTGTACCAACCACGGTACGGGTGCTTTTTAAGCCGCTCCCTCCCGTTTTCTCATTACTCCCGGAAGACAGCGGTCGCTGGAGTAGGTAGACGGAGGGGAGCCGCGGATGTCAAAGTAAGTGCTCCTTGCTATTTTTCCTTCGGAAATTTTACCTTCTAATCAACTTGCACGTGCTGACTCCACGCGGTGTGTGTCTCTCTCTCCATCAGAATTACACCGCGTGAAGGTATCCCACGCTGTCTTGTCTGAAGGGGCTTGAAACTGCCTCCATTGAGGTGGGTCGAATTACTTCTTTAATTTCTCCCACCACAAATGCAATCACTTCCTTCTCTGGGAAAGGGGGTATTTCCCTGACAGCCCCTTGGTAGAGATCGTTTAAAAATGTGTGAATGACAATACCGAACCTTGTTTCCTAAAACACTGCTTGCTTTATTTTATAGTTTCATGATTTTGAAACAAACAGTACATCGCTTGCCATGATTTATTCAGCTTAGCAAAAACTTGATATCCGTTCTACTATACGGACAGATATACAAGTTGTTTCAGGTGCAACCCACCCCAGAGCAAGGGGCAGCACCTCAACCTTGGTGTGACATAAAGTACGTCCTACACCAAAACCTGTATACACAGTGGTTAATGCTATTAATTGCATTTGATTGAAGGATCAAATTGGCTAACCTTCATCCTTTCATGTTTTGTCTGTCTCCTTTTTTCTTTACAGTTTTTTCCCCTACTGAAACTGTAGTGGGTAAAAATACAGAAAGTATCCGATTTTTAACCTTGTATGTATATTTTTCACATTTTGAGCCTCCTGGGAGGGTACGCCTTAGCGCGCGTATACCACCGGAGGACTTTTGCTTAGGTCCTGACGAATGCTGAGCTAAACGCAAATTTACAGCAGAAACATGTTGACCAATTTTTTTGATCTAAACTAGGACTTCGGTTCCCTAACTCAGAACCTGCAAAGTCCGCCCACTTTGTTTTTATTTAATGCAAGTTGGCCATTATTAAAGACTTTTGTAAAGGCACATCCTTGCATTTTTTAATACACATTCACATTCACATTTAGTCACCTCCTAATTTGGGCATTGTTGCACTCACCACATCCTGCTCCGCTGTAATCAGGCGTTGTAGCACGCTGGGGGGACATTCGGTCACCCCAGCGGGGACCCAATGATGAAGCATGTCACCAACTAGTGGTGAGTGAGGGTCCTTCTAAAAAGTAAGGGTGCTCCTTTTAAAATTAAGGTTTCCCCTTTTTCTTTTTCTTTTCAACACCGGGTGATCACTAAGCCTACTAGGTCCCTACCCTCTGAGGGGAACCTATTGGACACACTTAGGGAGATAGACTATCCTTGACTACGTGCTTGCAAGTGCGTGAGTATTGATCACACTTGCGGCAACAAGTGGGATATTATCACACCTCACTATTTATATTATCTTACTTTCTGTCACTCCTTTGTTGTTATAATATATATTGTACTGGGGTACAGGAGTGGCTACCCATGCCCTCTCTCTCTTGTTGTTACTAACAAATACATGTTTAATGCCAAGTTCTTTTAGAAAATCTTGCATCTCGCGCGAAACTAGTTGAGTCCCATTATCTGTTACCAGTTCATCCGGCAGCCCTTCACGAAGAAATACATCCTTAAGAAAACCAATGACAGAAGATGAAATAACACAATCAACAAATTTGACCTCGGGCCATTTAGACATATAGTCCACTAAAACCAAGGCATACTAGAGTGACTCACCAGAAATACCAAAAGGACCAGCGACATCAAAAGCGAGTTTAGACCAAGGTATATTTTTAACTGGCACAGGATCAATGGGAGACGGATGGGTAACTTGGGATTTATCGCTGAGAACACAAACACAACAGTCCCTAACAAAATGTTCAATGGACCTATCCACACCAGGCCACCAAAAGTCTTCACGAATTCTGCGTTTCATTGCACGAATACCCTGGTGACCCTCGTGAGCAAGATTTAAATTTTTTGTTTGCAAGGACTCTGGAACAACTAAAAGACCACCCCTACGTAAAATGCCATCCACCACGGACAACTCATCACAAATTCTCTTATAAGGTATTAACTTAGGAGATAGTTCATTGTTAACAGGCCAACCCTGAACCAGAAAATTCACAACCAACTTAATTTCCTCATCCTGAGACAAAGCACGCAACCACTCTTGTTCGGAAAGCGCACCATTCACCACACTAACTACAGCTCCCACAGCACACACTACGTCAAGATCATCATCAGAATGAAGCGAGAGATCATTAGCCAGAGGAAGACGAGAAAGACAGTCAGCGAAGATGTTTTTGGCACCAGGTGCATACTGTAAACAATAATTAAACTCTTGCAACCTATATTGCCCTTTGGCAATTCTAGGAGTGGCACGACCACCACCCTTAGTGGTGAACAGGTCCACCAAAGGTTTATGATCGGTCCTGAGAGTGAACACATTACCCCACAAGAAATTCCGAAAATACTGAACGCCCCACCATAAGGCCAAAGCCTCTTTCTCGATGGTGGAATAGGAGCCCTCAGCACCACGGAGAGTCCTGGACGCAAATGCAATCACTTCTTCACGACCGTCATGTCTCTTTTGCATCAAAACCGCCCCTAAGCCAATGTTGCTAGCATCAGTAGAAACAATACATTTGTCATTAATATTAAATAGTTTTAAAGGGCGAGCTTGAACAATTTCCTTTTTTAAGATGCAAAATTGATGAGCACACTTGTCACACCATACAAACTTGACATTTTTCTTGAGAAGTTCTCTTAAGCTTGAAGTTTTGTCAGCAAAATTTCCAACAAATTTCGCGTAATACTCCACGAGTCCAAGAAAGGAGCGCAATTGGTCTTTATTGGAAGGTGGAGGAGCATTTTAAATAGCATCTAAAAATTTTTACTTTCGGTTCAATCCCTTTAGTAGAGATGTGGTGCCCTAAATAGTCAACCCCCTCACGAAAAAACGTACACTTTTCCTTCTTGAGCGTAAGGCCATGGGTCTTTACTGTATCAAGAACTAATTTTACCCTGCTGTCATGTTCAGTTACAGTAGGTGCATGTACCAAAATGTCATCCTGGAAGAACACGACTCCCGCTGTGTTTCTAAACAGATTGCCCATTAAACGCTGAAACACAGCGGAAGCCGATGCCAGGCCGAAAGGCATGCGTTTATAACGAAACGCACCCTCCGGGGTGACAAAGGAGGTAAGATGTCTGGACTCCTTGGAAAGTTCAACCTGATGATAGGCCGAAGAAATGTCGAAAGAGGAAAAATATTTGGCCCCATCAAGCGTAGCCAACATTTCATTAATATTTGGCAACGGTTGGCGGTCAATCCAAATGTTGGCATTCAAGTCGCGCAAATCCACACACATCCTAAGGGACTTATCCGGCTTACGTGCAAGAACAATGGGAGCCAACCACTCTGATCCCTCAATGACATCCATGCGACACAATCGTTCTAGCTCCTCTTTCAGTTCAGCACGCAAACTTTTAGGTACTTTACGCACTTTGTGTGCAACAGCTTTAGCACCATCTTTTAAGACAATGCGATGTTGAAAACCTTTTAATTTCCCAAGTTTATCGCAGAAAACATCGGGATACATCTCGATCCACTGATCACCAGACAAGTGTTTCACAACTACATCATCTGCAACGTTAGGAGATGGAGGACAAGAGTAAAACTTTGAAGCTTCACGCCTGGATATAACCATGTCAGGGTGGTTAGGATCAAGGATGATCCCCAGTTCCCCTTGTTCTTGCCAACCCAGCAAATTTGCGCCATCCTTAACCACAAACACAGGACCTGAGGTTGTATCTCCACAGAATTCTAAACTTGCATCAAGTTTGCCCAAAACTTCCACTCTCTTACCTTGATAAGCAAAAATTCTGATATCGGATTTCTGGAATTGGAAGTCACCAGATGTACCAAGATCTTTAATATTAACCAGAGTGAAAGGAGACCCCGAATCAGCCAAGAAATTCACACTCACGCCATTACCAAGAATCATACAAGTGGGTGATTTTCTCTTGCATAAGCAACTCATTGATGCAATCTCTACAACACCATCCGAATATGTAATGGATGAAGACAACATTAGTAACATATTGTCATTTTCCTCACTGGAATCAACAAACTCTTCTTCGATTGACTTGACTTGGGCAGCACTTTTGTTGAATGCTGGATTGAACACTGTAGCCTTGCAAAAGCGAGAAAGATGCCCTTTTTTACCACACTTGAAACACGTTTGATTCAGAGCATAACAGTACTTTGCGTTACCAAGATGGTTCCTGCTGCCACAACGAAAACAAAAAAACTTGTGCTCTGTCCGTCTTGGACTTAGACGGTAAGGCAGAATTACGCAAAGAGTTATCTGAAGGAACCTTTGTGGCCCTGATGCTGTGCTTTGTGGATAAGAGTTTCACCTCAGAAGATTGAGAAGAATTACTCATCTCCTTCATGCAAAATTGTGAATGTTCAATACTTTTGGCAAGAGTAATCGCGGTTTCAAGGTCTGGATCATCTGAAGATAAAAGCTTCTCCTGAATTTTCTTGTTGCAAGTACGTTCGATTATTTGATCACGTATGATCTCATCCCTGAACTCTCTGTAATTGCACGTGAGAGATAAAGTTCTAAGAGCAGAGACAAAATCATCGCTAGACTCTCCAGAGATTTGAGCACGTTGTAAAAATCTATGGCGTTCAAGGACAACATTCTTTCTAGGATCGAACCTTTTTTCCAAGGTTTTTATCAAAGATGCATAGTCATCCACAACTAAGGAATCCCCATCATCACTAACGACTGTAGTACTAACAACTTCAAGAGACAGGGTCTTCACAATACTTCTACCTTCAGCCCCCAAATTGTACATAAGGAGTGCCCTTTTCTTTTTGGTGGTAAATGTGTCACCGTCAATGGCCTCTAAATAGCTTTCTAAAGTGTCCTTCCACTGTTGCCATAACATGGGAGGTGAACCAGGAGATTGAAGAAACGGTGGAGGGGCCGCAATATGGTCCATGATCACAGATCACATGTGGGTGAGTTGCTGCCCACACACAAAAAAAACTTTAAAAAGCACTGAAGAGAAATGAATACAGTAACTGTGGCCAAATGTTATCCAAAAAGTGTGCTTTTAGTTCATGTGAATTGGAATAGAATCCAAAAGAAATACCAAATAAGCCCACAAGATGGCACTATCGTGAAAGAATTTTATCACAATCCAAACCAAATGAACACGATATAGTGGCAAACATTTTTATTAATGGAAAATGTTCCAGCTTACTTGGAAAATGTCCCAGCTTACTTGGATATGAGCAGACTCACAATCTTGATAATTACGCTGACAAAAGGAGAAAGAAACCGATCTCATGCAGTAGTCTGTTTCGATGAAAACAGACTGTTCCGGTGTGCCCAGTTACTATGGAAACGAACCAAGCACAAAATGGATGTCACGTCCTTTTGACGTTTTTTCATTAGGAATTAGAGCTTGTCCAGGTTGGTTTTGATGACGTTTCTAAAGGAAATAGGGCACAGATGACGAAGTCAGCAGAAGCTCGAGCCCACTTCTATACATCACTGGGAGGTTGTGGACTGAGCCAACATGACGCCTCTCTTCTTGAAATTGCCACTCACATATGCCGTCAGCTCGCAAACTTGACCTCCTGGACTGTAGAATTGAAAAGCAGCATAGATGCGACATTGGAGTCAAACCTGGGCAGCACTCACACGATGGAGGGCAGAAGATCAGTATGAAACAACATGGGAACAGGAGAGCAGGACTGGCCAAATCGTCGCCAATTAAAAGAAGAGGCAGACTCCTGGTAAGTTAGAGCCTCTTTATTATTGACCAGTCCCGTCAACTCCCAGGCAGCAACTGCCAGAGCCCCCACATTCCATGTTCCACGCAGGGAACATGGATGTAGGAAGATTCCATGCAGACACAGTGGAGAAGCGTGGCTCAGTGGTTAGAGGCGGCAGACCCGGAAGCTGAGATCGACCGTGGACCAGGGTTCGATTGCCCGCCTCGGCGGGTCTCGGTCTCATAATTCCACGGACTCGACAATTCTCGCTCCGGTGCCTACTCGAATCACGGGGTCACACTCTGCAACTCTGGGCAATAGCTTGCTTAATCTCCACTACGGCCCCTCGCGGCGGGATGCCTGGCTTTCACCTTGTGGACACCCTGCCGGGGTTTCTCACAGAGGAATACCAGGACGGGTTCCCTCAGCAAGCGCCAGGATGCCCTTTGGGTGACAGGTTTGCGCTATATAAGTACACCTACATTTACATTTACACATTTACACAAAGAAAGGTCTCCAGGGTCCAAAGGAAGACAAATCAGAAAGGGAATTGGGTCCCAAGTTGGGAACATAAAGAAAAGGGAGGACCAGAAGGTTCTACCAAGTCTAAAGTGATACTTGCTGTAAGTATCACAAGGAGGTGTATTTCAAGAGTGACTGTCGGCTGAAAGACTCTGTGCCCATGATAGTGAGTGCGTTGACTGTGGATGAAGGAAGCCAAGTAGCAATGGGCAATATGGGGCCCAGATGCTCTTAAGCACATCCATTGAAATACCATGAACAACAGTGGGAGGAAGGTTCCTTCTCTTAGGTATAAAGGGGGTTCTTCCTGGTGCCAATGGCACAGATTTGGTAGTCAGCAGTGGGGAAGATGAGAGTGTCTGATTGCCGGAGTTGAGGTTGAATTCAATGGCAATATGGCAATTCAGCCATGGTTAATGGATGGATGGATGAGAGATAAGCAAGATGCTGGATGTCTTTTGGGCAATGATTTGATTGCTCCTCGTTTAGTATGAGACCATAAGCCTACATGGCTTGAACCACTTCATCTATGTTGATCAGAGCATAGGCTGCTTATAGTCTTGGGAAGAGACAGGGACCACCACCGATTTGCCTAGACCAGAACTAGATAGTAAGCAGATCATTGCATAAGCTGATAATGTGCAGGCCATGGCATACTTTGCCCCTACTCTAAGGGAGAGGATAATGAGACATCTGAAACAGACCAGATGTAGGACTCTGGGTCACTGTCAGAGCTGCAGGGGTTGTGAGCTACTGAAAGACCTACTTAGGAAGAATTCTACAAATCATACGTTGAGTATTTCAAAAGGGTTTCCAGGAACGGATTGATGAGGTAGTGGTTTGAAACACTAAATTGGCTAGGAGGACTGACTTCTTTATAGTGAGCCTGTTAAAAATTGGGCTAGAAGTTAGCAACAAGCTAGACGTGCCATTGTCACTGACCCCCAAAATTACCTTTACAGGAAACTTGACCATTAGACACCGGTAGGTTAGACTCTGTTCTGCTGGCTAGGGATGAGCAAGCAAAGCAACACTGACTAGGTATCAGGAGGACCAGGAGGTGTTGTTGCTGAAGCTCATTTACCTAGGAGCTTTGAAGGCTATGTTGTGTGGGCCGTGCATGGTAGGGCAGAAGGTCTCCGAAGTGAAGTTCTTGGTGGAGACAGCTACCACAATGGGAAAGGAAACAAAGCAGGCCAATTCTTGGCTTCAAAACTGAAAGGCCATCAGATGTGTCTTTTTGTAGAGACCATCAAAGATCACAGAGAATTGTGACAAATGAACAATAAAACCATGAAAATGAGAGAACAGGGATAAAATACTACAATTCTGCTTATTCTACTGTACACAGTCAATACTACTCAAATTGAAATGGTTTAGGATTGTGTTGAGGGCAGCTCATTTTACCATTTTAATGCAAAACCACTAGATGAATCAATTTCCAAATAGGCGTTTATGAGGGACATAAAGTCCCTGCACTCTTTTCGGGCTCGAGGTGGTTTTACACATTCGTTAGGGGTTACTGTCCTTCTCTACATGAGCTTTTGGCTATAATTCATACATTTTCACATCTAGGGCAGGCTTAAGCCCATTATGGCTGAGACTCAACTTTCCCTCATACTTAAGCTTGGGAAGGACACAGAGATTTGCGGGTCAAACAGCTCAATCTCCATAACCAGCATGAATATGAAGATCTTCCCAAAAATTCTGTCCTTGCTTCATGGAAAAGGTGCTCCATATTTTATAAGTGTCCAACTCAGAGAGAAATGGGCAAAGCTTCTGTCTCTTGATATGGGAATGCTTTTTATAGGCGAGAATGGACACTACAGATGCCCTAGTGTACAAGGACTAAAGTACATCCCTCCTCCTACGTTTACGCTTATATTGGGTGAAGTAGGAAATGCGCTTGAAACACTCAATATTTCTATTTATATCTCTCAGCTGTCCTTCATTAGCAAGACAATCCTGACATTCAGACGTACATTTGGTAACTTACAATCCATTCTGCTTAATAATGGAATGTCCCTTTTTCTATTGCAGGAGAGTAGAGCATTGGAACTGGTAATATACAGAGTACTTTGTCTTATAGCTCAATTCGAAAAACAGCTTTTTTATTGCGATCTTCAAATATATTAATTCTCACCTTGGAAGCTGCAGATCTAGGCTGTAATCCTGGTTTCACGATGTAGTGGTAGTAGCAGTAAATGATTTATAAAGTGCATGGTTAATCAAGTCGGAGTGTCCTCGCACTAGGAATTCATTCTCTAATAAGGAACCTGGGGGCATATTAGCAAGGAGTAACGATATTTATTGCTAAATGCGCGTATCACATTATTTTTTATCGCTGCCTATCGCCAGATATTATCGCGGAGATAACGTGCTATTAGCAACGTTAATCTCCAATGCGATAAAATATCCGGTGATAGCGGCTCAATGATAGAATATCGCTGGAAATCCAGCAATATTCTCGCATTAAAGCCAATGGGGGTTTAATGTGATAATCCACCCCCCATTGACTACAGGTAAGTCAACTTTTTAGCAGGCATTAGATTCTAGCGATTTTTTTTATCGCTTCGCCTGCCTTGCTAATAAGTGATAGCTGTGTTAGCGACTGTTTTCAGTCACTAAAAGTTTGGAAACGCCCACTTTGCATGTCATTAGCGATAAATATCACTGAATGCAAAGCGGGCCCCAAACCTGTAGCCAGCGCCTAAAAGCTGTCGCTAACTGCTGTTAGCTACAGCTTGCTAATAGGGCGATCAAAATATCGCTGCTTTAGCGGGAAAAAGTCCAGCTAAAGCGGCGATATCGCCCTTGCTAATATGCCCCTTAGAATTAAAGCACCTAGTTATATTATCTACTAGCCTTAGAGTTGCCTAAAATATGTCTTGAGTTTCTTCAGAAAGACTGATTCAGAGCATTCCTGTCTCATATCCAGAGCAGGGAGTTGTAACAAACTAGCCTTTGATTAGGGGCAATGAATATATCCCTCTCCTCTGATTTTGTAAATAAGTGTAATGTAAAATGAGCTCTAAATTCTCATGTCTAGTAATGTTACAATTTCATGATGCTATAGTTCACCTCCTCATCAGGTTTTCCTTTTTGTAGTTTGATTTCATCCAGACCCCAAGCTCACAATTCTTTTCAGTGTACAGCATCTCAAGTTTCAGATGGTCCTCCTGCCATCAACATGTTCTCTGCAGAGCTCCATGGTGTTTCCTGGAGTTATAATCATACTTTTATCAAATAATCAACATAACATGCAAGCAACATCGATACTGCGAGCACACACACAACTAGCACAGTTAACAACCAACCAATTTTTTATGGCTTTGGAAATTGAGACTGGAAGGTTAAAAGCAAATCACTACAACAGACATTGACCCTCCTGAGCTATCCCATTAGTTGAAGAGCCTGTGACCTACACACTTTCTAAGGCATGCACTCGGCTTACCTAAACTTGTTCGCAGATTTTCTCAATCTCTTTAAAAGTCATGACTGCCATCCTTAGGTATTTCTATGTCATAAAAAAGGGTACTCAGTATGCCCTGTGTGAGTCTTGGGAATCAAAAGTCAAAGAAGCACCCCTAAAATGCGTGTACAAGGTTTGTACAAGCACTACAGAAAATGTGTGGTGCAGGAGCATGCAGACAAACCAGCAGTGGAGAGGTTAATAAAATACAGAGAGAACTCCATGTTTGTATAGATTGGAAGGGCTTCTAGAATGCTTGCTTTTCAACATATTTATATTCTCTCTGGTACCTTTCACATGACTTGTTAGTCGTCTATCCAATACCCTCCATACAAATGCTCAAATAAATGCACCCCTGTTCATCAAACCAGTAAAGCAAAGTTAGTTTATAATCATATTAAATAAAACGTTATAATTTTTCTTGTACAGTACAAAGCAGATTAAAATGCACACTGTCATATAACACAACCTACAACTACATTTTTATCAATCTGATATATTTACAATTCAAACACATAATTTTCCTTTAGGGATCATGGACACTTACATCCATAAGCTATAAACTCCATTATTTACAATCACATTCACAGTGTTGATAAGATGAAAAAAATTAGTTCCTAAACTTAACAACACAAGGTCTATATTGACTATTGTTACCTTGTAAGTTCAACAAATATGGCAACTCAACAATATGTATTAAATACATATTAACCACTCTTGTAGAAATTAAGGACACATATTCTGGAACCGGTTGGCAAAAATGGCAAACACTACCAGACTCCAACTCCTGTCACCTTTGTGTTAGAGTAACGGAGGTGGTAACCTTGATACTTATTTCATATGTTCTGAGTCCTAGTATCTGTTAAATATTTTTGAGGAGCTAAATTAAAGATATTGGAGCTAAAAAAACACACTTGATTTAGTCCTTATCAAAAACATCAGATCACGATTAAAGCTATGGGTCTAAATGAAATGTTTCACTATCATTTTAAAGACACGAGAAGACATATTTCAGGAGGACAACTCACAGCACCATCTTTTATTTCAAAAATTCTTGTAAGCCTTAGACCACTTTTCTACCCAATTTCAAGCATGAAAATGTCTCTAAACACACTTCTTTTAGTTCCAAAAGTGATGATTCACATCCAACAGTCATAGATAGCCACAAGATTTAACATAAGAAAGATCACTATTTTTGGCCTTTTTGAGAAATTTCTTAAGGTCCGGGGTCATCGAATCCGACAAAAAATTGATTATTTGGAATGTACAAAAAATTATTTGAAACATCATTTGTATTGTTCCTCATTTTGAATTATCACTTTTTAGGGCTTCACAATGACCAAGTATGAAAATGACTCTAAAGGCACTTATTTTAGTTCCAAAAGTAATGGTTCACATCCAACAGTCACATATAGTCAAAAGATTAAACAATTTCTGACTATTTCAAGAAATGTCTTAAGGTCCAGGGTCATCGTTTCTCATCAAACAAATAGATTTTTTGGAATGTACGAAAAATTATTCCAAATGTCATGTGCATGGCACCTCATGTTGAATACCCTCTTTTTAAGACCTCACAGAGTCCAATTATACAATTTTTATAGACTTTTCCTCCTGCTAAAAAGCTTTTGTTTTGCTAGATTTAAAGCATGACTCTTCAAATTACTCTAAAAAACTTATTTTAGTTACAAAACTGATGATTCACATCCGACAGTCATTTACATCAAAAGAGTAAACATTTAAAAACTCACAATTACTGAATATTTGGAGAAAGTTCTTATGGTCCGGGGTCATCATTTTCCATCAAACAATAGGTTTTTTGAATGGTACAAAAATGCTTCAAAATTCCAATTGTATCGCACCTCATGTTGAATAACCACTTTTTAAGACCTAATAGTCAGTTTTAGAGAGTTCTCCTACTACTCAGAAACTTAGATTTTGCCTGATTTCGAGTATAAAATATTACTCAAAAAACACCTATTTTTGTTCCACTTGTGACGATTCACCTCCAGCTATAATTTATAGTCAAAAGATAAAACATTAAAAAAAATCACCATTACTGACCTTTTTTATTGACCTTTCCCAAGGTCGAGGCCATTGTTTTTCATCAGAAAAGTGATTTTTTTTGGACTGTACAAATGATGATTTCAAATCTCAAAAGTCATGTGCCTCACGTTGACTAACCACTTCTTACGGCTTTCCAGTGATCAAAATTGACATTTTTATAGAAGTTTTCTCCTAATCAAAAGCTTGTAATTTGCCCAATTTTGAGCATGAAATAACTCTAAACACACTTATTTTAGTTCCAAAAATGATGATTCAGATCTGACAGTAATTTGCAGTCAAAAGATTAAACTTAAACAAAATCACCATTTCTGACCATTCGACATAAGTTCCACAGGTCTGGGGTCATTGTTTTTCATAGGAAATTGGATTTTTTGGACTGTACAAAAAAAAGATTCAATTTGTCAATTCTATCGCACATCAAGTTGAATAACCGCATTTTAAGGTGTCTCACTGACCAAAATTGCCATTTTTATATTCTTTTCCGCCTACTAAGAACATTGATTTGCCTGACTTCGGGCATGAAAATGACTCTAAACACACTTATTTTAGTTCCAAAAGTGATGATTCACATCAGACAGTCGTTGGAAAAACATCATTTCTGACCAGTCGGAGAAAGTTCCACAGGTTCGGGGGTCATCATTTTTCATCAGGAATTATATTTTTGGGACTGTACAAAAAATCATTCAAAATGTCAGAAGAATTGCGTCCCAAATTGATTAACGACTTTTTAAGGGCTCCAAGTGACCAAAATTGAAATTTTTCTAGACTTTTCTTCCTACTCAGAACCTTGATTTTCCCCGATTTCAAGCATGAAAATGACTCTAAACACACTTATTTTAGTTTCATTACTGACCATTCGGAGAAGGTACATCAGGTGTGGGGTCATCAATTTTCATGAGAAAATTGATTATTGGAGTGTACAATAAATGTATCAAACTGTCAATTGTATTGCAACTCTGGTTGAATAACCATATTTAAACGCCTTGAGTGTCCAAAATTGCCATTTTTATAGACTTTTCCTCCTACTCAGAAGATTGTATTTTGCCTGATTTCGAGCATGAAAAGGACTCTTAACACGTGTATTTTAGTTCCAAAGGTGATGCTTGATACCTGACAGTCATTTACAGGCAAAAGATTAAACATTCAAGAAATCACCATTACTGACCATTCGGAGAACAAACCTATTTTAGTTCCACAAGTGATGATTCACATATAACAGTTATTTACAGACAAAAGATTAAACATTCAAAAAATCACTTTTACATGCCATTTGGAGAACTTTCCTCAAGTCCAGGGTCATCATTTATCATCAGAAAAACGATTTTTTGGACTGTACAATGAAAGTGTCAATTGTAACATGCCTCAAGTTTAATAACTACTTTATAAGGGTCCCCAGTAAGTTAAATTGCAATTTTGATAAACTTTTACTCCTACTCAAAAGCTTGTATTTTGCCCAATTTCGGGCATGAAAATGACTTGAAACAAACTTATCTTAGTTCCAAAAGTGATGATTCAAATACAACTGTCATTTACTGTCAAAAGATTAAACATTAAAAAATCACCATTACTGACCATTTGGAGTATGTTCCTCAGGACGGGATCATCATTATTCATCAGAAGATTGATTTTTTGGACTGTACACAATATGATTCAAAATGTCAAATGTATTGCGGGTCTTGAATTGGTGCCCCTGGGAGACTTGCCGGATCTCGGGCTGCGATGGGAACGAGAGGGGTTCCGTTATCTCGGAATACAGGTGGCCCGACGGATTCACAGCTGCTGTCCCGGAATATGGATCGGATACTCACGTCCTTACAGCAGTCGGTGTCCTTTTGGAATTCTTTGCCACTATCTCTGATGGGACGGCTGGCTGTAGCTAAAATGGTAATGCTTCCTAGGACGTTATATGTCCTCCAGAACTCGATGTGTCTCCTCCCCAGCGAGTTTTTCGCACTCTCAACATGCTGCGCATGTCTCTGCTTTGGCCGGGCCGGCGCAGCAGAGTAGCACTCCACACTGTGGTCCGCAGTTACAAGGAGGGGGTCTGAAAGCGCCACGCTTCGACTTATATTACTATGCGGCGCAGTTACAGCCACGGACGCGGATAACTGGGAGACGCGTCTCCTTGCGGGTAGGGCGGACACCTAGAGGCTACGGGTTGCCCTAATGCAGGGCAGGGTGGCGGACGAGACTCTTCCTTATGTTGTGCGTCACGCGGCCGGCATCTGGCAGTGGTTTATTGAGAGTGTCTTACGGAGGGCACCCTTTCATAGGGAGCTACCGGTCTGGATACTGGCCCCCTTTATTGCCATGGAAAAATACATGTCTTTCCACTCCTGGCGGGAGAGTGGCTGCGAGGTTCTAGCGGACCTCTACCCCAACGAGTCCTTCCTAACTTATGAGCAGGCAGGGGAGGCCTTTGGTCTTGGGAGGGGACAATACCTACATTATCAGGGACTTCAGGATGTAGTGAAGGTTACCTGGCCTCAGTCCCCGGACGCACCACCAATGACCCACACCTTGGACATACTCCTCTCCTGCAGTAAGGGGCGTAAACTGATCTCTCTACTGTATAAGGCCATGAAACAGGATTCCACCCCACCGGTGCCGCCGTCCAGGATGGCCTGGGAGGCGGATCTCGGTACTGCGCTGGAACATGGGCAGCGGAAGCATATAGGTTCCCTTACGCGAAAGGTCTCGTGCAATGCACAGTTCAAATTGATACACTTTAATTTTCTACACCGCACCTACCTGACTCCAGTTTCCCTGAAGCACATTTCTGAGGATAGAGGGAGCGGGCTTCTTACACTTAGCCTGGGACTGCCCTTTGGTCAGGCATTTCTGGGTGGGGGTAGTGGATCGCATAGTTACCACTACGGGTCTTTGGATAGCGATGGACCCCTTGCATTGTTTGCTTGCATTAGTCCCAAGGCCCAAGGCCCAAGAAAAGGAAGCTCTCATATAAGCTTTTACAATTAATGTTGGTTCTCGCCAGGCGCAGGGTAGCGATCACTTGAATGGGACAGAGGGCTCCGGAGGTGCCCATTTGGCTTAGGGATGTTAGAGAGTGGTCCCCGGCTGAGGAAACACACATGCAACTTACTCGGCGAGACGAGAAACTGCAAGACAACTTACTCACCCAGCGAGTCATGTGTGCCTCAGGACTAGCGGAGAGGGTGCTCTCCTCCCATGGTGAGTCTGACAGTGCGAGTAGCGGGGTGTGTAAGCCTGTTGAGTCGGGGTCTGATGGTGAGGGAGGGGGTGTCCCCTAAAGTGCTATACCACCTATAGTTGTGATGTGCTTGGCTTCTTACTCACGATATATGTATTTCTTTGCTATTGGGTTCCTTCCCCATGTGTCCATTCCTCTCTGGATGCTGCCTACATTCCTAAATGCCGATAATGACGTTGTCGAACTGTATACATACATTGTAGTGATGCCAATTGGGTGCTGTTGTATATGTTGTGAAAACTGAAAAATAAAGGTATTAAAAAATATATATATATGTCAAATGTATTTCTCCTCATGTTGAATGACCAAAAATGCCATTTTTACAGACTTTTCATCCTACTCAGAAGTTTGTATTTTGCCTAATTTCAAGAATAAATATTTGTCTAAAAACTTATATTTTAGTGCCAGAAGGGATGATTCATATTCAACAGTTATTTACAGTAAAACAAATCAAGCATTTAAAGACTCACTATTATTGACCATTTGGAGAAGGTTCCTCAGGTCTGTGTTAATAATTTTTCATCAGAAAATAGTTTTTTTTAACTGTACAAAAAATGAATCAAAATGTCAATTGTATTGAACCTCATGTTTTATAAAAACTTTTCAAGAACTCCCAGTGACTCAAATTGCTATTTTTATAGACTTTTCCTCCCACTAAAATACTTGTATTTGCCTGAAGTCGACACAATAAAGAACTCTAAACACACTTATTTTAGTTCCAAAAGTGGTGATTCACATTTGACAGTCGTACACAGGCAAAAGATTAAACATTCAAAAAATTACCAATAATGGCCTTTGGGAGAAAGTTCCTCAGGTCCGGGGTCATCATTTCCCCTTCGAAAATTGATTTTTTGGACTGTCCAAAAAATGATTCAAAATGTCAATTGTATTGCGCCTCATGTTGAATAACCACCTTTTAGGTCCTCAGAGTGACCAAAATGGCCATTTTTATAGACTTTTCCTCCTACTCAGAACTTTGATTTTCAGAAGATTGATTTTTTAGACTGTTAAAAAAATTATTCAAAAATACAATTGTATCTGATTTCATGGGAGAAATGCCAAGAAATGACCAACAATCAGCTTTCAAGAATAAAATACTTTCAAATTAAAAGCTGGCTCCATTTCGTCGAGATGGTGTTGGAGTATCTAATGAGCTGGAACCAAAGATGGCGACGAACATCTCCCGAAAAAAAAGGTGGCGAGTTGGTATTGGCTATTATTGGAATTGGCAGACGGAGATTTCAATTTACCATTGTTACTTTGGGAGAAGATCTTGCCAGGAGAGCAGTAAGAAGATTTATGGCAAGTATCCTGTAACCTTTCATACGCAACGGTCCATGCTGCAAATTTAAGGTGGAACCACCTTTTCTGTCTCAACAGAGTTTACTGGTCTCCGTATAAACTGGCTAAAATGGGTAAAGGCCCCACTCTGAGATGCCTAAAGTGTGGTAAGGAATGAGAAGACAACATTCACATGTTTCTGGAGTGTCCGGTTCTTCAGGAGTTCTGGGAGAATGTGAGTAGTACAATATCTTCAATACCTGGTGACCTACTCCAGGTAAGCAAAATTCTTGGGTTTTTTGTATGATGGAGCACGGCAAAGCTATGACGAATAACATAAAACAATTGATTTTTTACTTGATACTCTTGGCCCGCAGAGGAATCTGCAAAAACAGGGTTAAATCTACCCCCCCAACAAAAATTGAATGGTTAATGGCAATAAAATACAACAATCAGTTGGACAGATCACCAAGGAGAAAGCGAAATGATTTTCGGCTTCCATATGAGACCTGGGTGAAACAATGTAGTTAAATATAGTCCAATGATTAGGCCTCTATACCTTATTGCTGGATTACTCCTTTGGGGACTTCGCAGCAGTCTCAGCTGAAAAAAGTTTCCTATGGTTGGAGGTTAATAAGCATGGTATAGAGTGACCCATCCTCGAATTGGAATACAGATCTCCAGCTGGTGCTAATCAAAGGGAGGCCATGGAGTAAGCTATACCATTAGCTGGTAATCGAGGCTGATGAGGACAAAACCCAAAATCAATTGTATCATGCCTTATTTTGAATAAACACTACTCATAAGCTTGTAAATTCGAGCATGAAAATTAGCCTAACCACATTTATTTTAGTTCCAAAAGTGATGATTCACATCCGACAATCATTTACAGTCAAAAGATTAAACATTCACAAAAATCACCATTACTGACCATTTGGAAAAAGTTCCTCAGGTCCAGGGTCATCTTTGTATCACGCCTTATGTTGAAAAACCACTTTTAAGGACTTTCAGTGACCAAAATTGCCATTTCTACAGACTTTTCCTCCTACTCAGAAACCTGTATTTTGCCTGATTTCGAACATGAAAATGAGGCTTAAAGCACTTATTTTAGTTCCAGAAGTGATGATTCACATTCAACAGTTATTTACAGTAAAAAGAGCCAACATTAAAAAAATTACCATTACTGAATATTTGGAGAAGTTTCCTCAGGTCATAGGTAATCGTTTTTGATAAAAAATAATGTTTTTGGACTGTACTAAAAAGATTCAAAATGTCAATTGTATCGTGTCACGAGTTGAATAAGCACTTTATAAGGGCTCCCAGTGACCAAATTGGCATTTTTACATACTTTTCATCCTACTCAAATGCTTGTATTTTGTCCAATGTCGAGCATGAAAATAACTCTAAACAAATTTATTTTAGTTCTAAAAGTGATAATTCACATCTGCCAGTCATTTACAGTCAAATGATTAAACATTAAAAAAATCGCCATTACAGAACATTTGGAGAAAGTTCCTCAGGTCCAGGGTCATCTTTTTTCATGAGGAAATTGATTTTTTTGGACGGTACAATTTTTTTTTTTAAATGTCAATTGTATAGCGTCTCACGTTCAATAACTTCTTTTTAAGGCCTCCCAGTGACCAAAATTGCCTTTTTAAAGACTTTTCCTGGTACTCAGTAGAGTGTATTTTGCCTGATTTCTAGAATGAAAAGGACTGTAAACACAGTTATTTTAGTTAAAAAACATGATGATTCACATCTGAAAGTCATTTACAGTCAAACGATTAAAAATTCAAAAAAATCGTCATTACTGATCATTCGCAGAAGGTTCCTCAGGTCCAGGGTCCTCGTTTTTCATCAGAAAATGGATTTTAATCAAAGTAATTCAAAATGTCAATTGTCTCACGTCTCATGTTGAATAATCACTCCAGTGACCTAAATTGCCATTTTTATAGACTTTACTTCCTACTCAGAAGATTGTATTTTACCTGATTTCAAGCACGAAAACGATGCTAAACACAGTTATTTTATTTCCAAAAGTAATGAATCACATCCAACAGTCATTTACAGTCAAGGGATTAATCATTAAAAAGACTCGCCATTACTGACCATTCGGAGAAAGTCTCTGAGGTCATTGTTTTTCATCAGAAAATTGAATTTTTGCACTTATTCAAAAATTCTCTTGTATCGAGCCTCATGTTGAATAGCAACTATTTAAGGCCTCCCAGTGACCAAAATTGCCATTTGTATGGCCTTTTCATTCTGCTCAGATGCTGGTACTTTGACAATTTTGAGCATGAAAATGACTCTAAACACACTTATTTTAGCTCCAAAAGTGATTATTCAAATCCTACAGTCATTCATAGTCAAAAGATTAAACATGTATTTAATCATCATTACTGACCATTCAGAGAAAATTCCTCTGGTCCAGAGGCATCGTTTTTCATCAGAAAATTGATTTTTTTAACTGTACAAATAATTATTCAAGATGTAAATTGTATCACGCCTCATGTTGATGAACCACTTTTAAAGGTCTCACAATTTCCAAAATTGCCATTTATATAGACTTTTCCTCCCACTCAGAAGCTTGTATTTGTCCAATTGTGAGCATGAAAATAAGTCTAAACACACTTATTTTTATTCCAAAATTGATGATTCACATCCACTAGTCATTTACAGTCAAAAGATTAAACATAAAAAAAATCACCATTACTGACCATTTTGAGAATGTTTCTCAGATCCAAGTTCATCGTTTTCCATCATAAGTGGATTTCTTGGTCTGTACAAAAAATTATTCAAAATGTCAATTGTATCGCCCCTCATGTTGAGTAACCACTTTTTAAGGCCTAGTCAGAAGCTTGTATTTTGCCCAAATTCGAGCATGAAAATGACTCTAAACACACTTATTTTAGTTCCAAAAGTGATGATTCACATCCGACAGCCATTTACAGTTAAAAGATTAAGCATTCAAAAAATAACCATTACTAATTATTTGGTGCAGGTTTCTTTGGACAGGGTCATCGTTTTTCAATGGAAAATTGATTTTTTGGTCTGTACAAAAAATGATAAAAAATGTAAATTGTGTCGTGCCTCATGCTAAATAACCACTTTAAAAGACCTCCCAGTAACCAAAATGTCCATTTTATAGCCTTTTCCTGCTACTCACAAGCTTGTGTTTTGTCTGATTTCGACCATGAAAATGACTCTAAATACACTTATTTTATTTCCAAAAGTGATGAGTCACATCCGATAGTCGTTTATAGTCAAAAGATTAAACTTTAAAAAAAATCACCATTACCGACCATTCAGAGAGAGTTCCTCAGGTGCAAGGTCATCGTTTTTCATAAGAAAATGTATTTTTTGAACTGTACAAAAAATTATTCAAAATGTCAATTGTATTGCGCCTCATGTTGAATTAACCACTTTTAACGGCCTTCCAGCGACCAAAATTACCATTTTTATAGACTTTTCCTCCTACTCAGAAGCTTGTATTTTGCCTGATTTCAAGCATGAACATGTCTCTAAACACACTTATTTTAGTTCTAAAAGTAATGATTCACATCCAACGGTCATTTACAGTCAAACAATTAAACATTTGAAAAATAACTATTACAGGCCATTTGGAGACGATTCCACAGGTCATCATTTTACATCAGAAAATACATTTTTGGGACTGTACAAAAGATGATTGAAAATCTCAATTGTATCATGCCTCATGTTGAACAACCACTTTACTGGGCCTCAGAGTGACCAAAATTGCTATTTTTCAAGACTTTACCCCCTACTCAGAAGCTTGTATTTTGCTAAATTTCGAGCATGAAAATGACTCTAAACACACTTAGTTTAGTTCCAAAAGTGATGATTCAGATCCGACACTCATTTACAGTCAAAGGATTAGACAGTCAAAAAAATCACTATTACTGACCATTCGAAGAAAGGTCCTCAGGTCTGAGGTCATCATTTTTCATGAGAAAATTGATTTTTTGGACTGATTCAAAATGTCAATTGTATCCAGCCTCATGTTGAATAACAACTTTGTAAGGTCCCCTATTGACCAAAATTGAAATTTGTATAGACTTTTCATCCTACTCAAAATCTTGTATTTTTCCCTATTTCGAGCATGAAAATGACTGTAAATACACTTATTTTAGTTCCAATAGTGATGATTCACATCCAACAGTCATTTACAGTTAAAAGATTAAGCATTTAAAAAATCATCATAACTGACCATTCAGAGTAAGTTCTTCAGGTAGGATCATCGTTTTTCATCAGGAAATTGATTTTTTTGGACTGCTCAAAAAATGATTCAAAATGTCAATTGTACCAAGCCTCATGTTGAATAACCACTTTTTAAGGTCTCACAGTGACCAAAATTTCCATTTCTAAAGACTTTTCTCCCACTCAGCAGCCTGTATTTTGCCCAATTTTGAGCATGAAAATAAGTCTAAACACACTTATTTTTGATCCAAAAGTGAAAATTCAAATCCAACTATCATTTACAGTCAAAAGATTAAACATTAAAAACATCACCATTACTGACCATTTGAAGAAAGTTCGTCAGGTTTGGGGTAAGCATGGGCGGATTTTGCGGATTCGCAATCCGCGAATTTGCGGATTTGCGAATTTGCGGATTGCGAACATCCGCAAAATCCGCGAATTCTCGTGGATTTTGCGGATTTTTTGGGGGGTGTGTGTTCGCACGGGTTTCTGCAAGTTCGCGAGGGTTTTGTACAATTTCGCAAATTGAGAACTTACTTGTCGGGTCGCCAGTTTTGCGAACTTGTTGTTTCTACGTGCCCAGCCTGTTTGCAAGGCTTTCTTCATCACTGCCACCCTCTGTCACCACTGGCACTCTCTTTGTTTACCCATGCCACCCTCTGGCTCACCCATGTCACCCTCTGTGTCATCACAGCACCCTCTGGTTCACCAGTGTACATTATTGTGGCAAAGCAAAGCACTGCCATCCTCTGTCAACACTGGCACTCTGGTTCACCCATGCCACCCTCTGGCTGGCACACCCATGCCACCCTCGGTGTCATCACAGTACCCTCTGATTGACAAGTGAGTGTACATTATTGTGGCAAAGCAAAGCACACCTGCTAAGTGCTTTAAGTTTTGCAAACAACAACACCTGCCCTGCCCCAACTGACATTAATGAAGGCTGGCACCTGCTTGTCTGCTCCCTTCTCTTTTTGTTGCAATGTAAAAACATTTTAACAGGATGCAATGGCATACTTGTAACTATTCTGTGACTGTCAGAGCAGGGTCACACAATAGTTGCAAGTAGGCAACCGGATTCTGGAGGGCCCCTTCAGGAAGCACTACAGGGAAATGGTTACAAATGATGAGCTCGAACTTTTGCACCTGCTCGTTGGTTTTGCTTTTGCAAAACTCGTTTTTCGGTAATTTCGCCCTATTCGCGAGGCGCGGCGTCGTGCGAACTCGACTGTGGAAGACGCAAACTCGTGCGAGTTACCCCAAGGTTGAGTACGGGCGCCGCCATTTTGTTTACGTGACGTATTTCCGTTTCCGCCCGCTATGTGTAATCTCGCGGAATGAGCGCCTTGCGAATGCAAGGTCGCACGAGTTCGCGAGAGAAATCGCGTGCGAACTTACTTACGCGTACGTGATCGGGCCGCCATCTTGTTTTTCATTCATTCCTATGTGTCTGGGCATAGTGATTCTATCCTCTATATCTCTGCCATCTTTTGCTTGTTTTTAGATTTTTTTTTATCTATTTCACTTTTTTTCTATCCCTCTAGTTTTCTAGGTCTAAAATTTTGTGTTTTAGGCTACTTTTGTTTACTTTTCAACTACTTTTTTAAACTTTTATTTTCTTCTTCCCTAGTTTTATTCTTTTTCATTTTGTCTCCTTGTTCCTAACACCTGCCCAGACCATGGTGAAGACAGGTGTGAAGCTGCCCAAGACGGTCCCCGCAGCCCGTGCCCGGCTCCCGTGTGGCCGCTTGAGGGCGGAAATGGTGGTGCCCAGGGAGATCTTCAGCCCTGAGGAGGTGGGCGCACTCGTTTTTTATGTACAGCGCCGCCTCCCCAAGACCATCGCGGCAGGCGGCAGGATCGCTGGAGGCTACACCAACCGCCAGGAGCGACGGAAGCGGTGGGAGCAGGTGTGCCGGGCCCTGTTTCACATCTCGGGGGCCCAGCGCACCTATAATCAAGTGACCCACCACTGGACCGATATCCTGGACCGAGAGCGCGACCTGCTCGACGTGCTGGCAGTAGAGGTCCCCGGGCTTGGTGAGTAGTAGTAACAATTTTTTAATCACTCACTACTCTGTTTTTTCTCCTGCTCTGTGTGTTATATTGCAAATGTTTGCTTTAACTTTTTTACAAAGAGCAATAATGCTGTCGATTACATTGATAGGAGAGGTAAATTAATATTTCAATATCTTCTGTGCATTTCAGGTGCACTGCTCTCCTTCTCTGTGGCGGTGCCACTGCTTATTTGTTTTCTATTTTGTGTTCATTTTATTGGGCTGAGTAATGTATGAGTGTACTTTACAGAACTGCGTAATGCTAGGCACAAAGGGGCAGATTTACAAGCCCCTTGCGCCAGGTTTACGCTGCCTTACCTGACGCACAGTGACGTAAACGTGGCGCATCCCTGCGAGTCATGTAGAACGTGATGCATCTAGGGAGATGCGCCACGTTAAGGCCTGGGCCTGCGCCACAATGGATGCGTTCCCACGCAGGGGGGGGTGGGAGGTGGCGGTCAGGCTGCTGTGCGCCTCGCAAAAGTGACTGCGTGAAATCTACAAGATTTAACGCAGGCACTTCCGCGACGCTGCTACGTCAATTCTTTATGCCTGCTTGCTTGAAGCAGGCGTAAGGACTGATGCGGTATGTTGAGTATTGGGCAGCCCTGAGCATTGCTAGAGTTGCATCGCGCCTGCGACGCGACTCTAGAGATGCGCCCCTCTTTCATCACGAGATGCGTCACGCATCTGCCTACCCTTGCGCCAGGGTTTGCCGCATTGTAATTGCAGCGCATCTGCCGTGACGCAAGGTTAGTTTTGCGTTAAGCATTTCTTCTGGTGCACCTCTGGAGGTGTGCAGCCCAGAACTCGTAAGTATGCCCCTAAGTGTCAGATTAGCAATTACCTGCGCATCCCTGCAAAGTGTGCGGCACGCCAGCACCACCCATGGTGCGCCGTATTTACAATGCGGCACACCATGGTCCCAAAACGTCACCGAAGCGTTACGCATCGGTGCCATAAAGGCGGCTCATTGATGGAGTTGCGTTGCAACGATGGCGCAGCTCCAGCAATGCTGCGTCAAGCCGTACGTCTGCTTCATGCAGGCGCAGGGTTTCAGTGATGCATCATTGTCCTAAATGACTGATTGAAATTTTATATATTCCCCATAGCCACTTTTAGCATGCTTTCCTACGCAGGAACGCCCTCCCTTGTGCTGGAACGCTCCCTTATGGCGCAGGGCTTTAGAATGGGATGCATCTCCCATATGCGTCACGTTGTTAATATACGCCACACCATGGTGCCTCTCTTGTTGTGGCGCTGCGTCACAAAAGTGATGCAAGAACGGAGCAAAAGAGCTGCAAGGGGCTTGTAAATCTGTCCCTAGAGTAGAGGCTCAGGTGCAGTCCTTCTTTTGTAGCCCTCTTTTTGGCTGAAATAGTTGGTTCTTGTTCTTTCTAAATGTTTGATTTGGTTGACAAGGACATCGACAAACAGCAATCATCAATGTTTTCTGTTCTTTCTTTCATGTTGTACGTCAGGTCCGCCCAGGGGCAAGCGGACAGAAAAGGAGGATGCTGTGGCTCCAAAGGAGGAGGATGTAGGCCAGGGCGGCGAGTGCTCCTTTGCTGGCCCCAGTAAGTTTTCATTTAAATATAGAGGACCTATTGTTGTCCAAGCGTTCTTAATGTAATTTTTTCGAAATAGTGTTTAGATAAGAGCAAAATCCATAATACTACTGTTGCAGGGACAATTCTCCACAAACCGAACTATGGACACCAAAGACCAGAGTAATAATATTTCAGAGTGGCGTGTTTGGCACATTGTATAAACCTGGTAGTGTCAGCGGCACGGACTCCTCCTTGCAAAAATTGCAAAATTTTTCGCTCAGTCACTCTAGTCTGGAGGACCAAAAACCACAGAGTCTATTCAAGTTTAAAAGCTTTATTAAAAGTTAAAGTAAACACATATATTAAAATAAAGTTAGCTGGAAATGGAAAAGTGCTTGGTGCTGAGTTGATGAGTAATGGAACACATTTCTTGTGGTCGAGCCGAGCTTTCACCTGGTTTGAAGTTGATGTTGCTCTTGTCCTTAGAAGTCCAGTTTCTGTCTGTTCAGAGAAAAATGGTGTGTGTTAAAATTAAGCAAGCATTCATCAATTGTGACAAAAAAGTGCAGCAAGACAACAGCCTTCCCTGGAAGGAGGGACATTTTTACTTTAGACTAAAGTAGACAGTCAATTACTTTTTCTGTTGTTTTCACATTCTTCATTCCTAGACCAAATACTAGTGAGTGGTGTAATCTAACATTCTTAAATCTACTTTGTAGGTGGAACATCTGGTGGCGGGGCCAGCTCTGATGTGGTGGTGGTGATTGACTCGGAGTCCGAGGACCACTCTGGGGAGGAGGCGGCGCAAGAGGACCAAGAACAGAGTCAGACTGTGAGGGAGGAGACAGTGGTGGTGGCGGGTACAGGTAAGCTGGATCATGGTACTATCTGACTCTTAGATAGCATATGATGTGTATCTACAGAGAGTAGACGGTCACTGGATGAACTACGAACATACTATGAAATGTTTCCAGGGGGGGGGTGCAACATCATCACCATCTCCTGAGTCCTACTCCTGACATGATTGAGCACAAGTATTAAATACATTTTTTTAAATCTAACACGACATAGAGCTTAAATAAACAAAGAACCCCATAGGGGGAAGACAAAAATCTTGTGCGGCACCACAGCAGACGACCTGGCAACTACATTAAAACAGAGGGAAAAATAAAAAATTGCCAGAAAAAAACAATTCAATCTAAATCTGGAGGATGTGGTTATAAAGCATGGGTCCTCACAAACTTTCTCTCGGGGCCAAATTGACAGTGTGGTTTGTGGCCAAGGGCCGCACCGAAGGGGGCAGGGTCAGTGGGGGAGGGGGGTGGATCTAGAGCAACAAAAAAAACTATGACCATGAGGTTGAACTCATGCCCCTCTCTGCGGACGCCCATGATACTGGCCTGAATAGTTTTGTACTGCGCTGGCTAGTTGCTAGTTGTACTGTGACACAACTTCATGCTGAATCATTTTGTGTTAATCATATTCTTAAAGAGCATTGGTTACAGATTATGTCTTTCTTTCTTCATATAGTTGGTCATACTCGAACAACAAAACCTACAAGGAGTATGCAGGCTGTACTGGCCCGGCAACGGAGGCTGGATGCTACTGTTGCCCAATATCGGCGGCTGGTGGAACTGGAGGGGGACGACACGCAGTCGAGTACATCAAATGGCACATCTGCATCCTCCTCCGTAACCCCACGTTCTGCCGGTCATCGCAGTGCTCCGGCGAAACGGAGCCGTGCTGTCAGACGCCACCGCCGAGCAGCAAAGACTGCCCCTCATAGTACTGTAAAGGCTCGCTTGCGCCGTGCTATCCACCGAGTGTGCGACCTGGAGGCGGAGGTCCGTAAATTGAAAGAGTACCAAAATTTGGTGGAGGGCCTCCGCTTAGATCATGCCACCCTCCGGGATCAGTACAATGCCCTGGCCCTAAGGCATGATGCTCCGGAGGCCAAAATCAACAACATGCATCCCTAGAGTGTCCCTTGCCCTTTTTTTAGTGACTTTTGGGGGGTGGGAATTGGGAGTTGGGGTTTTTGGGGACTTTTGAAGGACTATTTATTTGTTGGGGCTAGGGAGGGTCTTGCGGGAGTTTATTTTGTTAGGGATATAAAAATGCACTTTTTCAAACTTTATCTGAGCATACTTGTTTTTTACTACTTTTGAGCCTGGTGGGTGGTGGGTTTGCAGTAAGTTCGTTTTACTGAACACTGTCATCGTGTTGGTTCACGTGTAATTGGCCAAATGTTTTCCAAAGTAAATGCCTTTCACAGAGTTTGTTAATTCAAGAGTCCTAGGACTTTACTACTAGTACCACTGTCACTCTCTCGCCTCTCCTAATACTCCATTATACTACCTCCCATCCAAACGCTTATCTTACCTGTAATTTGTGTTTGAGGGCTGGCTCCACCTGGAATTCACATTGTCCTAAAGCGTTCTGCAGCAGGGCCCCAACTGGAGTTTCCCGGCGTGGATTTTCTGCAAAACAAAAGCAATCAACATTGTAAATGTGGCAGCGGTGCTCACAGACACCAAAAACCTACAAGCCCCACAGACAGCACCCCTAAGACAGGCAAGCGAGCAATAATAACGCGTGTAAATGACCAAATGTTTTCCAAAGTAAATGCCTAACCAATTTCATCCCTTAATAGACCTTGCCAGCAATGGCCCAGCCAAGACCCGTAAACCCAAGCGCAAACAAGTTTGATTGACACCCCCCAAACAGCCAAAAAGCAAATCGGGGAAAAAAAGTCACACTTAGCAAAATGTATTTAAATGAGGACTCACTACTTCCAGTCCCTCTTTAGGGGACTCGTCAACGTAAGTTTCTTCATTGTGCAGAATCCAGGCATCAGCATTACGGGAAACAAATGGATAGGGTGAGTCTGGAGGAGGAGGATAGACGACCAGGACTGAGTTGTCAACTAACTGTTGTGAACCTGAGGAATGCTGCGGCATCAAAATCAAGACAGTTCTGCTGATGGGCTTGTTGTTTGATTGGATGATTACAGTTTTGTTGTGAATGTGATGAAGCACTTGCTAAACAAAGAAAGACAGACACACAGGAATAAAAGTGAATAAGGACGAAATAATGAATCATTGACTCATTTTCAGAACTCGCTGTCAGGGAAGCAGAGCTCGTCCTCAAACTCTGCAAATTGAGTCGGTATTACTTCTGGTAACTGATGAAAACTTCCCTCAGGTAGGTCGGTGTCCTCTTCTTCCTGCGTGCATTCTCGTACTTTGTAATCTGATGGTATGAAGTGCTGGTTCATCTTTATCATGGTGAGCCGCTCCACATTTGCAGGCAAGAGGCGGGACCTTTTGCAAGTCACAATGCCACCAGCAGAACTAAAAACACGTTCTGAAGACATGCTTGCGAGTGGGCAAGACAAGTAATTGATAGCCAGGTTGGTGAGCTCTCGCCATATCTTTCTTTTCCAATGCCAATACGCCAATGGGTCCTCAGTAATATTGACTGCTGTTGAGTCATCCAGATAGGCCTGCACCATTGAAACAATGTTCTCCCGGATTCCTGTACTTTGCACTTCTGTGTCCTTTCTGGGACAAGGAAACCCTAGCTCACTTAGCCAATCCGCTTCAGACATATCACCTGTGACTGGTGCAGATGATACGGTTGCTGGTGTGGTTAACGGCTCAGAGGAAAAGTCACTCACTTCTGTCACAGGCACAGATGCAGAAGTGTTTTTTTGGGACGCCTGATGGCCTGCTGATTCACTAGTAGTACTGTCTTCAAGTTCTCCTACAGTTTCCTTCCGCTCTCTTTCAAAACGAATGGCTGACTGAGCTAGCCAACCTTTGTACTCTGTAACATCTGATGTTTCAAAGGAATTATTACTTTGCCAAACAATGGCTTTTTGTAACGTGGATCCAGAATAGTAGCACAAATGTAGTGCTGTTGTTTCTTGATATTTACAAGCCGTTTATTGCTAACTAGGCGTTGTAATAATCTCTGCGCCAACTCATATGCTTCATTCTTTCCAGCATCTTTTAATTCTGAAGACACCACATTGACTTGGTGCTCGAGCTTCAGCAACAATGGGATAGCTTTGCTCAAAGAACAGTCCTCCCTGCTGACGTCACGCGTGAAGACCTCAAAAGGACGAAGCATGTCTGTCAGGCTTTTAACTAGCTGCCATTGCTCCACCGCTAGCATCATTTCTGTCGTATCACCACCCAGGTTGTAGAAATACTCATTGACTACTGGAAACAGCTCATGCAGACGCTCAAGCATGTAGAAGGTTGAGTTCCAACGTGTTGCCACCTCCTGGATAAGTGCTTTCACTGGCATTCTACGTACATTTTGCTGGCGCCTCAGCTCCTTCCGGGCCTTAAAAGAATGGTTGAAATGTGTGCATATTCTTCTGCAGATGGTCAGTATTTTGTCGACTGCAAGTTCTTTTTTCAAGAACTTTTGCACGACAAGGTTCATACAGTGCGCCAAACACGGCACTCTGAAATAGTAACCGTTCTCCATGGCCTTAACTACATTGCTGCCATTATCAGTAGAAACATAACCAACCATGCAATTTCTTGGGGGCAGCCATTGCGAGACCTTTTTGTTAAAGTCATCCAAAATGTTGGCTGCAGTATGATTTTTCTCCATGCCAAACATGGCTAATGTTGCATGTTTACGAGCACCCTTAAAAATCTCGACCAAGTCACCACCTGCATTTATCTGTTGTGCAACCCCTGAAAAAGAGACCCAGTGTGCAGTGATGCACATGTAATCAAGGGCTTGGCAACTGGTCCACATGTCTGTTGTCAGGTGTATAGTGTGAACAGCACTCTTCTGCAAAGCTGCCCCAACCAACTCAAGCACCTCTTTATGTAATGCTGGAACAGCAACCCTTATTAAACAAAACAAAAGCCAATCCTGGAACGTTAATCCAACAACAATAAAGTTTCAAAGACAAGCTGCTTTGATTAAAGCAAAAACAACCTATTTATATTTCAAGCAAATTTATTCTTATTTTGTGAAATAATCGTTTTTCTTTTTAGCACACTGTTTGTCGTGCAGATAGCTAACGCTTATTTCGCTCCATTTTTACAGAACAGGAGCCGACGCCCTTAAAACTAATGACAGCGCAGCAAACGTGGAACTGTGCATTACAGGGTAAGTACAAAGGCTGCCTGCATCATCTCGCAACTGCCCACGAATGTATCGTATGAATGGGAAAGTGTGACACATTAGTAAATGTTGTCGCGTTTGTTGTGTTCTTTCCGCACAGTTGCTGGCACTACATCTTTTGGGAAAATACAACTCCATTGGGAAACTTAACTGTCCACCATTGGTTGCGTTCTTTTTTGGAATAAGGTAGGCAGCCTCAGCTGAACACAGGGAGTTGATCCCTTCTTTCTTATAGTTGTTTATGCTCCATACATATGCGCTAAAGCCAGTCATTTTTATTGTTTCAGAACCAATCCGGTCCTGAGGAGAACCCCACCCTATTTACAGGGGTTTGAAACGCGTCGACCATTTTTCGTCCAGCATCTGGTCAATCTCATTTTGCATTTATTTGGGTTCACAAGAGATCTTGTGACAATTACAACAACAATAAGCTTGCAAAAATATGAAAAGAAATATTTTGGACTGATTTATTTTCCGATGCTTGGACGCACTGTTTTTTATTATTTTTTGTTCTATTGTTGTGAAAGGATGGTGTACGAATGAATGGCCAAGTGTGTTTGAAATTGTTGATTTATTGGTTTGTATATAATGTACATATAACTGTATGCATTTTGTATTTTGTATTTTCCATGCACGACAAACAGTGTGCTAAAAAGAAAAACGATTATTTCACAAAATAAGAATAAATTTGCTTGAAATATAAATAGGTTGTTTTTGCTTTAATCAAAGCAGCTTGTCTTTGAAACTTTATTGTTGTTGGATTAACGTTCCAGGATTGGCTTTTGTTTTGTTTAATAAGTTCAGTTGGACTCAGCCTTTCTGAGTAAGGAGTCAAGGCCCTTTTTTGATTCTGGAACAGCAACCCTGGCAAAATAGAACCGGCTAGGAACCTTCCATTTAGGGGCCAGTGTTGCCACGAGTTCAAGAAAACCCACATTTTCGACAAACGAAAAAGGGAGAAGGTCCACCGCTAGCATTTTAGCCAGCTTAGTGTTATACAGGCGTACAATTGGGTGGTTGCGTTGAAATTGCGCATCTGAGGAGAACATTTTTGAAATGGTGCGCTGGACAAATTTACTGGATGATGCGGATGCCTTCTTCGACCCACTTCTGCTCAGTGTTGACATTTTCCGCATTGGTGTGTCTCCCAGACTCTCAGTGTGCCTCCTATGTGTTCCGGAGGGTGTGGTGCTGCCAGGGGTACTGGGTGCAACCGGACAAATGTCTGACGCTTCTTCTACCTCCCCGTCATCTTCAGATGAAACACCTAGTATGGGTATATTTTGGCCACTTGCCCTTTGGGATTGCTTTCCCTTGATGTTTGCTAGGTGCGCAAACCATTCGACAGCGTGCCTTCTTTTAAGATGACCTATCTGGCCTCCGGTTCCATAGTTGGTACCAGTCTTACCACGGCTAACTCTAGTCTTACAAATGCAACAAACGGCTATGTTATCATATTTTGCATGGACACTAAAAAAGTTCCAAACTGGGGACTGGAAACTTCTGGTTTTGCCGCACGAGATGATACTGCCAATGCCAGATGAAGCAGGGGTGGATGAGCCTTGCAGACATCTACTGGGTTGTGCAATTATTGCAGCAACCCTACTTGAGGGAGTCGAGCTGGATGGAGTCCCCCTCTGGGGAGAAAATATGGGAGCTGTAGGTTTTGTTGAACTTGTTGTACTACTTGACTGCGTTGGTGGTGCTACCAGTGCCACGTCGCCAGGGTCACGCTCAGCAAGACGTCGGGATAGGGTATAAATGTCTGTCTGCTGCATGGCCGGTGTGGCTGGAATGACGTGTGTGATGACTAGGTCATTGCTGTCATCCTGTTCATCAACATCAGAATGAACCACTTCATCAAGTCCGGCGTTCGGATCCATAAGTATGAGCTTTCCGGGGCCCTTCCTTTTAACATTTGATACCTTTCGCAGCGAGTGGTGTGCCTCCCTCTCAGACGTCGGAGATGGTTGCCAATCTAGATCCAGATCATCTGATGAGGCGGGGCTTGAAGAGGAACTTCTACACACACTCCTTGATCTTTTCATTGCTGGGGAGCTGGGAGAAAATGAATCATCAGGAGGAGTGCCTTCGTCTTCCTGACATGATACCCCGGCTCCAAAGTCAATTTCCTCCTGTGCCCCTACTCCTGTAAGAAGAACCATTGTGGGCACTTGCACCGCTCCATGCGCCGCTACATGGGCCTCTTCACTGACCTCTACTTGCAACTCTCCATGGACCTCTCCTTCTCGGCCTTCTCCTTCTCAGCCTTCTCCTTCTCGGCCTTCTCCTTCTCGGCCTTCTCCTTCTCGGCCTTCTACTTCTCGGCCTTCTCTTTCTCGACCTTCTCCTTCTCGACCTTCTCGACCTTCTCCTTCTCGACCAGCTCCTTCTCGACCTTCTCCTTCTCGGACAGCTCCTTCTCGGCCAGCTCCTTCTCGGCCAGCTCCTTCTCGGACAGCTCCTTCTCGGCCAGCTCCTTGCGCATGTACTTGTGCTTGTACTAGTAGCCCACGCAGTTGTTGTTGCGGCTTTGGTTGTTGAATAGTACTTGTGAGATGAGTTACAACCTGTGTTGATGGTGTGCTGCTACTTTCTTGCGATGAGCCAACATCACTGGTCGTTGGTGATTGAACCACTAAACAGGCTACCTGTGCAGCACTCATGGTGGGCCTTTGTTTTTCCCACAAAAATTTTGTGGTTGAGCCACCAGTCTCCTTGGTAAGTGGTGCCACTTGCTTCTTCTTCTCCTTAGTAGAGACATCTTTCTTGCAAGAGGAGCTACGGGCACCTCTTTTTGGAGCCATCTTCTTCAGATGTCGGAACAGCAGGCCGCAGCAGGACTTCTTCCTGGCACTGATGCTCAACGATGATGCGGAGTTATTGACTTTGTGCACCTAAAAGCAAACGAAGACAGAGGAACATCAGTAAATATATGTTGCATATGTAGCGCTTCAATAAATAGTTTGCAAGTAGGCATTTATGAATACACACGTGCACACCACACAATATGGAAATTTCAAAATTAAGAATTGCTAAATTTTTGGGAAACAGGAATTTAACATTGATCCAAGATAGCACACACACAGAGGGTTATAGTTTCATGTACCACTGACTCCCCCTGGGCACAATGGGTGAAAGCAAGGCAAAATGGGTGCAGGCCTATGGCACAAAGCTCACTGCCTGCCTTCAAAATGGCGGCTTGACCCCCATCCACATGGCCAGGACCATGCCTCAAAATGGCCCCCACCAACATAGCCAGCCCCCAACCCCTACTCCAAAAAGTCAAAAAACACAACACCAATCAAATCACCACAATCCAATGCCATCCATCAAGTTTCAGAAGGTTTATGCTGCCTGCTGGTGGTTTTCTGGTGCAGAATTGCAATTTCGCGAGTGCGAGGTTGTTGCTTCACGGCGCGAACGTGGCGAAAAACCAGCAAAATCCGCGAACAGACCGATTCTGGGCCCCCTGGGCATGATAAAATCACAGCACACTGGGTGCAGGCCTATGGCCTAAAGCACACAAACTGCCTTAAAAATGGCCCCTAGACCCCCACCCACACGGGACCAGGCAATAAAATGGCCCCCACCCACATAGCAAGCCCCCAACACCACCCCAAAAAGTCGTAAAACATACAAATATCACCACAATCCAATGCCATCCATGCCCTGGCCAGAATCATGTTAAAATTCAACAAAACAGTTGTATCATGCATGCACCCATAACTAAGCCTGGTAGTTTTCAACTCATGTGCAGAATTGTAATTTTTACAATTTCGCGAGTGCGAGATTGTTGCTGCGCGGGACGCGAGCCGTGCGAACACAGGCAAATCTTTTTTTTTTAAATCCGATTTTCGCCTGGGCATAATGAAAAAAATCAGAGCAGACTGGGTAGCCCTAGGGCACAAAGCACACTGCCTGACTTCAAAATGGCCGCTTGACCCCATCCACATGGCCAGGACCTGCAGGACCATGCCTCAAAATGGCCTCACACCAACATAGCCAGCCCCCAACCCCACCCCAGAAAGTCGAAAAACACACACAAAAATCACCACAAACAAACAACATCAACTTATCAACTTACTTGTGAAATCAAATTTCGAATCCAAAAGTAATCCAAAAGGCCTCAAAGCCAAATCTCCAGCAGCATCCACAAAAAGTAATCCTTCCCAGTCAAGTTCGAATTCAAAGTGGCTAGGAAATGGACTAAACAATGGGAGGAGCTTGCTGGACAGGAACAGGAAGTTGGAGACTGGGCCACTTCCTTCACCCCTCCCCAATTGTAATTTTTGTAATTTCGCGAGTGCGAGATTGTTGCTGCCCGCGCCGCGGACCGCGAGCAGTGCGAACATAATCAAAAAATCCGCCGCGCGCGGATTTGCGTATTTTCGCTACATCCGCGAGAGTTCGCGGATTGCGGATTTACCGAAAATCCGAAAAATCCGCGAGCGGAACGGATTTTGCGCCCATGCTTAGTTTGGGGTCATTGTTTTTCATCAGAAAATTGATTTTTTGAACTGTACAAAAATTGCCCCAAAATGTCAATTGTATTACACCTCATGTTTAATCGCCACTTTTAAGGCTTACTCAGAAGCTTGTATTTTGCCTAAATTTGAGCATGAAAATGACTCTAAAAACACTTATTTTAGTTCTAAATGTGATGATTCACATCCAACAGTCATTTATAGTCAAAAGATTAAACATTCAAAAAATCACCATTACTGACCATTCGGATAAAGTTCCTCAGGTCTGGGGACCATCGAAAATTGATTGTTTGGACTGTACAAAACATTATTCAAAATGTCAATTGTATCATGCTAAGTAATCAATGGGATAGGGAGGAGGAATGGGTGTCCATTTGCTTCCCCTGGATAAGTATTGAGGTTATCAGATGCAAAAAAATTGCAAAAAAATGGACACTTGTAACAGATCTAAACCATTGGATAGATTGGTTATGGTATTCTCAAAAACACAATGTTTTTGTTGGTATTGCGGTATATATCTTTCATCCGCCCCTACATTGTTGTTGTGGCAGTTATCATTGAATACCATAAAAGTGCAAGGTGCCTGCCTCATCCAGAGGCTCCTCTGGTCTAGATTCGCAGTGTCCAGAGATCAAAAGGTGAGGTGAAAAATAAAGAAGTGGTAACCCCAAGAAAATTTTTTTATTTAAAAATTAGGTCAACACCCAATTTTTTTTTATTAATGGTGTGGATCTAAAAGGTAAAATAATAGGTACTTGTACTAGATCAAGTAACTGGATCTAGAAGTATAGTGTTAAAAATGGTGTCGACATGTTTCAGCCCCCTATGGCTCAACGGAGTCTGCAGGGCTTTCGTCAGGACTAAACAAACATACAAACATTAAATAGTTACTCACACCATTTGTGTAGTTACTACGATGGCTTACTGGTTAACTAGTCAGTGGCAAATCATGCTCTTTCAACCTAATGTTAAGTAACAAGAGGCTCCGTCAGGGGATACCAGCTATTTTATAGCCACAGAGCCCCGTGGGAGGAGACTTCCACCACTTGTGCTGACTCTGCCCCTGGACGTCCAGGGGCAGAGTCAGCACAAGTGGTGGAAGTCTCCTCCCACGCGGCTCTGTGGCTATAAAATAGCTGGTATCCCCTGACGGAGCCTCTTGTTACTTAACATTAGGTTGAAAGAGCATGATTGGCCACTGACTAGTTAACCAGTAAGCCATCGTAGTAACTACACAAATGGTGTGAGTAACTATTTAATGTTTGTATGTTTGTTTAGTCCTGACGAAAGCCCTGCAGACTCCGTTGAGCCATAGGGGGCTGAAACATGTCGACACCATTTTTAACACTATACTTCTAGATCCAGTTACTTGATCTAGTACAAGTACCTATTATTTTACCTTTTAGATCCACACCATTAATAAAAAAAAATTTGGGTATTGACCTAATTTTTAAATTACATTTTTTTCTTGGGGTTACCACTTCTTTATTTTTCACCTCACCTTTTGATCTCTGGACACTGCGAATCTAGACCAGAGGAGCCTCTGGATGAGGCAGGCACCTTGCACTTTTATGGTATTCAATGATAACTGCCACAACAACAATGTAGGGGCGGATGAAAGATATATACCGCAATACCAACAAAAACATTGTGTTTTTGAGAATACCATAACCAATCTATCCAATGGTTTAGATCGGTTACAAGTGTCCATTTTTTTGCAATTTTTTTGCATCTGATAACCTCAACAATTGTATCATGCCTCATGTTGAATAACCACTTTTTAAGGCCTCACAACGACCAAAATTGCCATCCTTATAGACTGTCCCTTCTTTTCACTTTGAGGTCCCTAGGCATCCTGGCTTCCCTGTCCTGGGGCTAGATTAACAACAAGGAGTATGAAGCCCTTTATGTGGAGGCAGAACATAGCTAATTCAAGTATAAGTAGGGTTGTGCCTAGATATACCCTCCCATCCTGCCAGTGATGGGTGATCAAGGCACACAGAAGCTCTCTACTGCGTGTGGCTGTCTAGGAGAAGCGCACAAAGCTATCAGCTACACCCATTTATGTGGCTGAGAAACAGGCTGCATGCACTAAATGGCTAATGCAGGAAAATGCCAACTTTTCTAAAAGTAAACACAAGGAGATGATGGACAGAGTGCTGAAACTTTTCAGACACTCACCCCATCACAGATCTGGGTTGAGTCTAACATCGTTCTTTAGCTCAATTCTCCATCCCATTTCAGACCCAGCCATATGCAAATCAGTCTTGACCCTGTTTCTCATGGGAACAGTCCAGCCTACCTGCCAAGCCAGGTCTTTCCTGGACCTGAATTAAGTATGACTGTATGAAATTGTTCATCAATTGGTCTTTGTGCAAATTTGTAAAAGTGGCATTTTTAAAAATGTAATTTAAAATCTGAATTCACCAAAAGATAGGATTCTCAACTACAATTCCAAAGACACCAAACTTAAATTGGTCACCTGCTCCCATATGGATATAATCACTTATTGGATGTAATAGGGAAACTTCTATATTTGCCAATGGGAGAGGTAAGTCTTTCAGAAGAGTTTTTCACTACCAAGACAGGTAAAACTAAAAAGTACATGTCCCTCTTCTAAATACACTATACCCTGCTCGAGCGACTGTTCAGGGCCTACCCTGCGGGTGACTTGCGTGTCTCAAAAAGGAAGATTTGGGCCTGGCAAAAGGATTATTTTGCCAGGTCGACATAGCAGTTTAGAAACTGCACACACGGGTTGCAATGGCAGACCTGAGACAGGTTTGAAGTGCTAATTAACTAGGTGGCACAGCTAGTATCATTTAATTAACATGCCCTGGGCACAGTTAGTGCCCATTTACTAGGGACTATTAAATTAAAATTGCTAGTTGGGTATAAGCCTATTCTAATATGTTTTAAAGAGAGAGCACAAACACGCTAGCACTGGTTAGCAGTGATAAAGTGTAAGGAGTCCTAAAGCCAGCAACAACAAAGTCAGCAATCAGGGGTGTTGAAGGAAAAGAATTAAGAGGGAAAACCACACCAAGGATGACAGGTCTAACAAAAATATATTGCCCTAATTGAGGAAAAAAGATAGCATATTATAAATTGAATTTGGAAGAAATGATAATGATGTTAGCTTCTAAGGACACCAACAAAGTTTGGAAACAACGTTAGGAAGGGCCAAATAAGGATGGAAGGGCCACAAGCTTTATGATCCCAGACGACATATGGGTTAGATTCCTATCAGAATTGTATACATTCAAAAACATGTTTTATCCTGGCGACTGGACATGTTCTGATGAGGAACTCTTATCCTACTTGTTCAAACCAGCAATAAGAAAGACTATAGCATCGATTAACCTAAGACGGCAGGCCTGATAATTTACCCACGTTTATTGTTAAAACTAACATAGATTGGTGAGCCAGTTTCTTTTCTTTTTCTTTTAATGCATTTATGAACGTTGAAAACTTTTCAGTAAGGTGGAAAGCACCAATTATCCGATCCAATATATTTTAAAAATGATCCATCGGATCCTAAAAACTATTGCTAGATTAGTTCAATTGATTTGTAGGCTAAACTATTGTCAAAATGCATCATCCAGTATTTGAAGGACTGGATCAAGATGAGTTTGTGAATATCCACTGAATGAGGGGGTTTTAAAGAGGAGCACTCAATGATTGATCATTGCTTTAGGCTGTGAAGCGGTGGGATGTTAGGCAATAGAAACGCGAGGGAACTTATGTTGTTTTGGCTATTTTTAGTTGATGCTCGATCTCATTAACAGGAGGATTTTATAGGAAAATGTAAATGGTATAAATATCCCAGGCAGCTTAGTGGCTGTTGTAAAGGAACTTCATCAAGGGAATTGGGTCATTGTTGAGTTAGATATAAATGGTGCTCTTACAAGGAAAATCCCAATTAAAAATGGTTTGGAACAATGATGTGTTCTTGCTCTCGTTCTTTTCGCGCTTTATCTAGCTGACTTCCCAGAATTGTTACAGAGTACGCACTCTTTTTTCCATTAATATTGGGTATATGCAGATGATCTTGTTATTGCATGCTTTTAACAGTTATTGTAAAGCAAATGATTTAACAATTATTAGAAGAAAAACAAATATATTGGTGAAAGGAAAAAGCAAGCCCTTAAATGGTCTTTCAGGGATATGGTTATAGAAGAAGCCCAGTCTTATAAATACCAGAGAACTAACATCCTTGGGGGGCATAAAAACGTTTTTAAAGGATTTTGGTGGCCTCTCTATAACTCCTGGGTGCCTCGGGCTGAAGTTATTGCTTATGCCTTGGGCCGGCCCGGCCTGCCCATTTGTTCAGGGTGGGGTGTAATCATAGGACCCTGAGGCTTTAGACCAGCCTCATTTCTTTTCCCCACTCTATCAAAGGTTCCCACACCGTGCTATTTACATTTTGTGTCATAGCAATTTCCAAACGTGCAATTCTCAATACAGCTCTGAGCCAAATCTCGTACAGAGGGGGACTCGAGTCTTTCCAGATCTTACATATCTCTCTACGAGCAACAAGAACAAGTTTAAAAAATAAAGCCACCTGTGTCTCCCTAAACCCACAAACAAGATCAGTGTCTAACCCCCAAAAAATTCTAACTATGTTCAAATTAATTTTGACCTTGTAAATGTCCTCCAAAGCTCTCTCTACATTGGCCCAAAAAAGGTCTAGGCTGGGACATTCATAAAATACATGGATATCATCAGCCTCTAGTGTTCCACATCTGGGGCAACAAGATGGTGATGTGGCAAACTTAGCTATTTTTTTTGGGAGTATAATACAACCTATTCAAGGCAAAAAAATGATTTTTCTTGCGAGAGGCAGAACTGACGAATCTGTAAAGGTATTGGAAAGATGTTTCGTATAGTGTACTTGAAGTGACCTCTAGGGGAGATGAGATCCAGACAATATGTAACGATGGTGTATGGCCTTCCTCGACCTCAAGCATACTTCTGTACCAATAACCCACTTCTCTTTTCTTATACCCCGGTGTTTGAAGGGCAGATTCAATGTCCCAATTACCGCAAATGTTGACCTTCTCGGCGGAGAACCAGGAACCGAGTTGTATATATTTGAATCTAGAGAAGGAGTCTCCAATCCTTAACCTCAGCACCTCCCAAGGAAGAACCCCTTCCGATGTTACCAGGTCAGACCAAACTGTTATTCCGCCCTCCTGATAGCAATGGAAAGACTGTCTTTAAGGCATATTGGTAGGCCAGGGGATTCCCAAATTGGGGCTAGCTCAGAATAATATTTTATGCCCCATCTTGCCTTTACTGTAGTCCAAACTAAGAGTGCCAGTTTCAGAACCTTAAGACAAACCTTTTTATAGAACTTTGGAGCCCCAAACTTATACAAAAACCGGGCCCTCCCCCTTCCTGGCGAGCCATGATCCCTAAAATCTTCCCCCAGTTGGATTTGTCTGGGTTACAGAGAAGACTACGGATGTTTTTTAACTGGAAAGCAAGGGCATACCACAGAACATCGGGAAGGGCAAGACCCCCCTTTAACATTCTTCCTTCATTCAATGCGCTACCTTAGCTTACTCTGCAACAAAGACGTGTTTCATGGGCACCCATAGATTTTGACGCTTTTTACAAAATCACCTCAACCTGGGGAGGGCCCAAACCCTTACGCCTCCCCAGAGCATGCGTAACAAGGAGAAACATCTTAATTTCTCCTCATTTTTTTCCTCTTTCCATGTTAGCTACATTCCGCAGCACACATAGAGGAAAACGCCTCCCTTGATTGTTTCCGTGGAGGAAGGTGTCCCTTCCTGCACAAAAACAATAATTCCTACAACACAGACACCTTTGCACCATAGTACAAGGGTGCCTGTGTTGGCGCAAGGCAGCCAAAAGGGCGCCACTGCAGTGGGAAAGGACAGGAATGTGTTGTATATCAAAAATAGGATTCATTCCTGCCATATGTTATGTTATGTTATGTTATTTGGATTTTTTAAGCTCACAGCTGCCCCAGCCAAGGGGCGTCCCGGCGCTAAATCTAGAACAAGCAACACAACCAATAACACAGAAAAAGTAGGGAGAGATTAATAGGACAGAGGAAAGAGGTGAGTTTTAACAGCTCTTCCTTTTGATGCAGGGCAGTAAACCTGTAAAGGTGACAGTCATCCCACAGTTAAAGCTACTCCGAATACTCCAATGCCCAATAAAACCCTGAAGTAGAGGAAGGAATCTGCCCTGCAACATGTTATTAGGCAAGGGTTTTAGTACCTGTTGTTAGTAGATGCAATACTCCGTTTCTTGCACTATACAAGATGGGGAAAGCCAAATTCTACAAATTCGTATAGGACCTAAAGGCTATTAATGGGGTGCTTATCCAATGCTTCCCTGTGATCCCCAATCCTGCCACCATCCTTTTCTGTAACCCCGCAAATGCCCAATGGTTTAGAATAGTTGTCCATGGTTCCATCTTCTTCTCCATCCATATACATGAGGAGGGTGAGCGGTGTACCTGTATGACTGCAGGGTGAGCACTGTGCCTGTACGAATGCAGGGTGAACGTGTGCCTGTATGACTGCAGGGTGAGCACTGTGCCTGTATGAGTGCAGGGTGAGCGGTGTGCCTGTACGAGTGCAGGGTGAGCAGAGTGCCTGTATGAGTGCAGGGTGAGTGCTGTTGCTGTATGACAGCAGGGTGAGCACTGTGCCTGTTCGAATGCAGGTTGAGCGGTGTGCCTGTATGACTGCTGGGTGAGCACTGTGCCTGTATGAGTGCAGGGTGAGCGGTGTTCCTGTATGAGTGTAGGGTGAGCAGTGTTCCTACATGAGTGCAGGGTGAGCAGTGTTCCTGTATGAGTGCAGGGTGAGCGGTGTTCCTGTATGAGTGTAGGGTGAGCAGTGTTCCTACATGAGTGCAGGGTGAGCAGTGTGCCTGTATGACTGCAGGGTGAGCAGTGTGCCTGTATGACTGCAGGGTGAGCAGTGGGCCTGTATGACTGCAGGGTGAGCACTGTACCTGTATGAGTGCAGGGTGAGCGGTGTGCCTGTACAAGTGCAGGGTGAGCAGAGTGCCTGTATGAGTGCAGGGTGAGCGGTGTGCCTGTATGACTGCAGGGTGAGCACTGTGCCTGTACGAATGCAGGGTGAGCGGTGTGCCTGTATGACTGCAGGGTGAGCACTGTGCCTGTATGAGTGCAGGGTGAGCGGTGTTCCTGTATGAGTGTGGGGTGAGCAGTGTTCCTGTATGAGTGCAGGGTGAGCAGTGTGCCTGTATGACTGCAGAGTGAGCACTGTGCCTGTACAAGTGCAGGGTGAGCAGTGTGCCTGTACGAGTGCAGGGTGAGTAGTGTGCCTGTATGAGTGCAGGGTGAGCACTGTGCCTGTACGAGTGCAGGGTGAGCAGTGTGCCTGTATGACTGCAGGGTGAGCACTGTGCCTGTATGAGTGCAGGGTGAGCACTGTGCCTGTATGAGTGCAGGGTGAGCGGTGTGCCTGTATGAGTGTAGGGTGAGCAGTGTTCCTGTATGAGTGCAGGGTGAGTGGTGTTCCTGTATGAGTGCGGGGTGAGCAGTGTGGCTGTATGACTGTAAGGTGAGCAGTGCGCCTGTATGAGTGCAGTGTGAGAAGTGTGCCTGTATGAGTGCAGGGTGAGCAGTGTGACTGTATGAGTGCAGGGTGAGCAGTGTGACTGTATGAGTGCAGGGAGCGATGTGTGCCTGTCTGAGTGCAGGTTGAGTGGTCCAAACAGAAAACTGCACAGGTGGACATTTCTGACGTGGGTCTGTGAAGTTTGCAGACCTACATTATATTTCCTGTAAAGCTGAAGTCATCTGCACATTTGAAAAGTGTAATTTTCAGATTCCACAATATTACATACAGTGCACATACAAAGGGTTTGCATTGTAACTATAGGCGTACCTGTGACACTGCATTTTACACGAGCCTATGATATATGCACATTTTGGAGGCCTTATATATACATATATTAAGAGGTTTCAGATGTCCATATTGGGCATATTACATGTCTGAATGATGTGCATAAATCATTTACAGGTCGTGCACATGCCAGAGAGGTGCATATTGTGCCTCTAGCAGAGTCCAATATATTCTTAATGTGATAGCTCTACAGTGTCATATATCCTTTGGCAACAAAATGTACATATATCAGTGGTCGAATTCCCCAAGTTCTGAAAACAAATAATTGAGAAGTGGGTAAGGTGTGCACTGTCTTTTAAAAATAGTTTAGCAGTTTAGAATGTTATTTGAAAATCAAGCCTGGGGAGACACAAAATGCAACAGAAGTAGAAGTAGTCATGTCAGCGGTACTTTAGAGTCAGGCTTTTTTACGGTCAAAAAATGTTCATTATCTTCGGTTCCAAAAGTCATAACATCCAGTCTCTTTTGCCGTTTTGCCTTGATTTTATTAAAGATTTCCTTCACAAAGAGCTTGGAAAACCAACACATGTTTCAAGTCAACCGTTATATTACCAAGGTAGGAATTCAGAATAGGTATTACATCTGGTTTTCAGCAGTGCCAGTTGAGGATGTGGGTGGAGCCAATAGAGTAAGTGGGTGGAGCCAGTGAGGAAGTGGGTGGAGCCGGGGGAAGTGATTATGGCCTCCTACAAAATGTGAGCACCTGCACTTAATATTTCACAAATTAAGCGCTGCATAGAGTTGAGTGGTCAGGCAGACCACTTGCTAGGTATTCCGCCTTGTTATATTAAAGTATTTAATTGTTCTTTTTGTGTCTCCTCAACTTTGATCAGAGACTACAGGTTTAGAAGCCTTTAAATATTGTGCTGGAGAAGAAGCATTGCAGTGCTGAATGGCGGAGGCCTATGTGTTCCATAAAAGCCAGACACAATGTCAAAGTGAGATAGACAAAGAAATAATAGAGATTGGAGGGAAAAAAGAAACGAGAGGTGCAAAAAGAAAAAAGGCCGTGAGTGAAAGAGAGAAAGTGAAGGAAAAACAGAAGTTAACAAAGGAGGACAGAAAGATGAAAGGTAACACTGAAAAAGGAGAGGCATGGAAGGAGATAGGGAAAGTGCAGAGAGAATAAAAGAGCTCTACAAAGAAAGATAAAAACTAAGAATGAAGGGAAAATGGTGAAAGAAAAAATGGACAGATGAAAGAGCGAAATAAATATGAAAGGAAGTAAAAAGTGGGAAAAAAGAAACCAAGAAAAAAACAACACAAATGGAAAGAAAGAATTAAATACATAGAGAAAGAAAGATGTTAACAAACATTGAAAGAGTGAAGTAAAGTGAAAAAATGAAAGAAAGATTGAAACAGAAATTAAATGGGGCAAATAAGAAGCAGAATGTGAGACAAAGAAGGAAGGCAGAAGCAATGTAAGATGTTATCATAGGAAATGTTGGAGTCACTTGCTTTGCATGCTTGCTTATCTCCCTCTACCAAAGCCATTCGAGATACCGTTCTAAGTGGGGGGTATTTTATTTTTCTTGCTACTCCCTTGCCTGAAACCTATAGTGGGTATGAATGGCAAAGTAAACAGGAGATAATGAATAATTTATGCCAGAACACTGAATTCATTTTTTATAAAGTATGCTCTTAAAGAAATTGACAGGGAGATATAATATAGCACAGCTACTGTGAAATATTTCATTTTAAGATAATTTAGGGCGTTATGGCACCCCCTGCTGAGATTTATGTATCTCCTTCCAGTCTCCGGATATAACATTATTAGGATAGGCCTTGTGGTAATAGCACTTGCCATAGAGATACTAATGTCATTTTCTGGTCACACTTTTAAATCAATATGAAATACCTTAGGTGATGTAGTTTCCTGTGATGGTTATTGGTCCAACGGCTGTGTGATATATTGCCAGTTACAACATGATTATGCAAGGGTGTTTTTAAATTAGAAAAATCCGACTACATGATTCTGCCATGGTTTTGGCAAGTAGGGGTTAAGCGTAGGAAACGTTTTTGAGTGTGCAAAAACTTGAGCAAATGCACTTTTTGGCAAATTTGCTAATTGTGTAGGAAGGAATTTAAGAGACAGGGTTCACTTCTATTGCACAAAGAGATGCAAAATAAGGACAGAGATACTATAGCAAATATCGGAAACATTTAATGCGTGTAAATGATCTTTCTAGTGCAATACAGATTTTGACAAAAAACACATTCACGTGCGAACTTTGTAAGATTTTCATAGTAAACTGATTTGTCATCATTTATGCAGCTTTTGTAAAAAGAAAGAGCAAGAGTATTTTATCTCTTAGATTCGTTTTTCGCACTGCATAAGTGGATACAAATATTCCTTTAGTTATTATTATGTTAAGACATCAAGCATAGACCAAGTTCTATTTGTTCAGTTTTTACCATATTGCACATATCTTCCCGCTGTAGCGACAGGACCAAACCCTGTTTACGCCACACTCTAATACTCAAGCTGCCTAAGAGATGAAAAAAGCATTAGCACCATTTTTTTCATCAGTGTAAACATTACATCATAAAGTCTCGGGTGTTCCTCAGCATAGAAAGAAAGAGGCCTGTTCATAAAATGGGCCACTCCATATGGATCACTTACACTGTTTTAAGAGTTACAAGTATTTTCTCTGACGTTTTTAAACGTTGCCACGTATGTTACAAAACAGCATTTTTGCTGCAATCATTCACATAATGTTCTTACCTTTTCAAAATGCAAGGGGCTTCTTATAATATGGACGGTCAAGTGCGTTGACTATTCAAACTGCGAGCTGTACGTGTCTACTAGCTGCGAACAGTAACATTTAAGAGAAGCATATTAATTTAAACGATTTTCGATTGTTCAACTGCAGTGAAAAGGGCTATTTGCAGACCAAAGATATTATAGCATTTTTTGTGAAGTGAAAACCTTGGCACCTGACAAAGGTATTTAGCGAACGTGAGAACGCAAAGTTGTGATTCAATTATTCAAAATGTGTTTATTGAGTTTGTGAATTGTGAAAAACTGGGTTGTTGGTTGAGGTGGGGTATGAGCCCTTCTCAAGCAACAGCCACAATCCTGGTCAGGGTGTTATACCAGGAGCCACTAAATTAACCTGTGCTTAATACTCTGGTAGCGTGGCACAAAAGTAGTCGGGTTTGATTTAGAGGCAAGGTGTAAAGTGTTAATTTAGTTCACAAACAGCAATAAAGTGAAAACACAACACAAGAATAATCCCTCACCAAGTCACAGGTTTATGCTGATCGCAATGGAGCCTGTGAAGGATACAGGGACCATGTTAGTCCTGTTGAAAGAGTTAACTTCTGAAGTCAAGCTCAAAGAGCTCTGTTCATGGTGGGGGATGCTGCGAGGAGCAGGGTGAACGTCGCAGATGGTCGTCGCAATAGGGTGAAAATTCTGTATGGCGTAATGGGTGGTCATTGCTGGAATTAGATGTCGATGCTGTAGCGCAAAGTGCAGATTCTGCGTTACCAGTCCTCGCTAGCGGTCTCTGTATTTGCAAGAGTTTGGTTCACCAGAGCTCTGCATTAGAGGCGAGTGCAAAGTGCCAGGATCTTGGCACAAACAGGCCCGCTCACAGACAGGAAGAGCCCAAAACATCAATGTGTAGTGTAGTTCCTATCTTCCCAATAGGCTCTGCGCATTGGAATAATACCTACAGCAGTAAAGGCCTAGGCCAGACGTTAACTAGGTCTACTACTGTCGATACTAGACTTAAGTTTTGGGTTTGCCAGCGTAGCTCAGAGTTCGCTAGAAACTTTCTCGAATGTTCAGGAAAGAATTAACTCCCCTGATTAGACAAGAAGGGATTTAGTTTCTGACAACCATAGAACATGACAACTTTGCTCTCCCCTAATCAAGAGTGTATCTCCAGAGTCGTGTGAGCACAAGGCAATTATTTTACTCAGTCAGTACGTGCATTCTTAGTCTCATCAGATTGTAGAGAAAAGGAAGAGACGGGCGTGTTCAATAAAAAGGTGTTATTTATTGATCAGTCTCTTTTCTCGTACAAGAGAAATGGATCGATATTATTGCAATACTTATAGTTAAGTAAAGTGCATACATTAAAAGCAATAGTATAAAATAATACTGTAAAAACATTGATATGGTTTCTGAGCCATATGATGTTTAAAATGATTAAAATATATTTACATACACATATACATTTGACTAAACGTACTCAACTGGTGTTTCTAAATACGCCTACCCCGTGTACCTGACCTAAGTCTAATGCGTGGGCGGGAATAGAAAGTTACAGTTTAAGTTAAGTTTGTTTTTGCCAAGTGAATAACTAAAGAATTCTCTGTGAGGGGTTATTCAGTTCTGTACCTGGAAGTTAGGATGAATGAGGAATGGTATCTCTTTCTCTGCTCTCGATATTCCAGGCCGCCTGCGAGGGCTGCCCGAAAGCGCCGGTGCTGGGTCTCTCGGTAGGAGATAGCAGCGCGTCTCTCAGCGCGTCAGGAAGGCGGGGCTGCTGCCAGCGGGGTCTGCTCTGCTTCTGGGCTTCGGCAAGTATGGCTGCTCCGTCTCGTCACCACGCGTGTGTTTGCATAGGGCAAGATCGGCAATATTTATACCTTAAAGGTGCCGAGATTGACGTAAGGATGGACATAGATGCGTCAATAAAGATGTCATACGACTTGCTCGTTAGCACATTCTTTTACTGAAGTTCTCTGTGAAATCAAAACAATGGCCGCACGGATTTTCCAGGTTGTCATAGGTTTGATTTGTTATGAGAACGTCGTATGCCTTATCAGGGGCTGGAGGAATGTCGCTTGTCTAATTAGATCTCAAGCGTTATGACCTAATCAGATAACACGTTCCTGTGCCGTAGTGTGACTGCGTCAGATAACGGTATCTGCATCATGGGGGCTTTTCTTGCCTCATGGGCTGACTGTTAGTTAACTTGATAGTTAGTTTAACCAGAATAGGGTCAGGAATAGGGGGATCGATTCAGAACCTATAGGAATACATGACACCCACTCCACGCTAACTATGGTCATATTTACTAATCTATGCATAGTATAACATAGTACAACATACTATAGAGTATAGTGTGTACCTCACCACCCCAAAATACATAAATGCATTTTGAAATTTTCAAATATACTGAAAAATTGCAGTCATATATATTGTATGCACTTAAGCTATGAATTAAACGCTAAAGTAAACACGCATTTGTAGACATTATTGCTTATTTGGTATATGAGAAATACACATGAAATGGCTCTTAATATGGCTATACAGAAAGAAAGTTCGAGACCATTTCATCACATGATAAAATATTTGTGAACATACCAGCGGGCAACTAAAGTTTATAAAGTATCTAAAAATAGAAATCTTAGTTCTCTAGGAATAGTTTCTTACTTTAAGCAGAAGATAAGTGACCCGAAAATTTTGTAAAAAATAATTTGGGGCTGCTAAAAAATTGCTGTCCGTGAACTGGTGGGAAAAATTGTTCATGTGACTATATTTTCAAAGTTGAAGGCCGAATTCAGGGAACGCCGTGTGCGAGCTTGCTCAAAAGTCTCTATTTCTGTTCTGGAGAGAACATCATATCATTAAGGCTTTCGAAAAAACTGTCAACAGCTTCATGGGAAAGTTCCACTAAGTCGGAAATAGGTGTAACCATGCATTCGTGCGCATGATTGTCTCCATTGACATTCTGATTCGCATTGCTGACAGAAGGTCGTACCTGATTAATGCTGCTTTCATCTTGAACTTCACTACTCTTCAATCGTAGTGGTGAAGACTCCACGAATGCCGTCATCAGGATTGGCAGCCTTTGAGGGCACCACAAAGCGTGAACCTTGGTAGGAACCAACAATGTATCTGCATCCACTGGCGCATCCGATTGTAGCGTCAGACAGGTGTCTAACACGCATTCTTCTCCGCATAGCAGAATCTCAATACAGGTAAAACACATCTTTGCCACATTGGTCGAAATGATAGAAACCAAGTCATGTTCAGGTCTCTAAGCCGGGATAGTCCCAGGATTTTTGATATCCGGTCCCGGTATCCAATGGCTAGGATAGTATCTTCCATTGTCGCGAGAGTTTGATCTGTGACATGGGTTGCCATAACGAAAAATAAGGACTAAGAATAGGATTCCTGCAATTAGTCCCAGGATCAGGGGAAGTCCGCCAAAAATCGAATGGACGAAATCTGGAAAAATACCCAGTATGGCTTTGAATGGTGTTAATGCCATCGAAAATACTGTCTTAAATACTTTTGAGACCCCAGTGGTATCAGAAATATTTAAGATTTCGCTCAGGATTTCCGCGAAATGTACGGGGGAATTAGTCGATAATAATGTATGTATCTCTGCAGTCGTCCTTGCGACTTGTAGATCATACGTTTCTTTTGATGACGTGAGCCTTGTAGGCGTCTGAAGAAGCACTGTTTTCATTCTGCTTAAAGTATCTATTCGAATAGAAGTAATTTTCAAACTGGCCCATGCCCTTGCCTCCCTGTCTGGAAAGGAGCTGGGGAACAAAGAACGTCCACAGCACTTGACCTTCGCAGTCGTAGTGACTAGATAAGGAGTCCCGGGCATAAGACTACAACATTTGCGGTCTACAATAAGAATGTAACTCCCATTATAGAGTCTTTGAAAGAATGGTTCTATTTCGGTTGCAGGTGCGCCTTGCTGGTGACATGAAAGGTTGTATGAATTCCCTTCACAGGCTCCATGCAAACTAATTCCGTTACACAGAAGCGTGCCGCTTAGTGACATAGCACAATTGTTGCCACTAAGAAACACTTTCTGTCCTTTATTACTGACACATGCATGCGAATAGGGCAGGTTCCAAGTTGTTTTAAGGTACCCCTTTCCCAATCTCTCGTACATGCCAGCCTGTATATATTTTTGGCAGTATTGAAACCTGAAGGTTGAGATTGGAATATTTATGATTCCGTGGATTATCCATTCACTGACAGGTCGTTCTGACATTGTCATTGGTAATCTTTCTAGTTTTTCAATGCTCAAGATTGTATAATCAGCACCCTTTTGCGCCATACCGATTTGTCTATCAGTAAGGTTAAAGATTTGGAATAGTGACGTTGTGTTGATTAAACGCCAAGGCACATAGCCTGAACGCAGATTTTGTAACGTCCAGCCAAGCTGTACAATAGAACGCAATTGTGACTGACCATGTTGTAATAACAGTAAGTCTTGCGATAATATATCGATTGCTGACGACACAATGCTGTCCAAAGAAAAAATTCTGGAGGACAGAGTCATTAACCCATTGTCCACTACAGAAAGTGATTTTTCCAAATTAATACGGTCAATTTCCCGTACTCTCTCTGCTGTTTCAATTTGATTAACCTTCCAGGCCTCATTGTATGCTGCATATACAGAGGCTGCTATGAAACGCTTCTGACGCTGTTTGCGTGGTCCCATAGTGAAATCACGCAAGTCAGCACCATCAGTAAGTAAAGTTAGGTGTTGCTTAATTTCAGGCAGTGTGGAAGTTTGTAGCCATTGAAGGCATAATTTGCCCACACTGTAGGTTGTTATTATCCCTGGGTGATGTCTTTGGGGATATCTAGGGTCTGGCCTGGTCATTTTGAACCCCTGTGTTTTATTCAGGAATCTGTCTTGACAGTTATTTGTATCTGTGGGCCAGATCAACCATTGTTTCCAATTCGGATGTGTTCTGTTTTGGTTTAATATATGGTTTACGTCTATCACTTCATCCGTATTAGAGCTATTGCTAAACATTGTTGGCTTTGGAATAGACGGTTTATTTAAATCTTTGATTTTGGCTAGGCCAAGACAGGTGGTTTGTTGAACAGTGTCATTTAAAAATATCATTTGTTCTGGGATCATGCAAGCTCCAAACAAAGCTTCTAAACCCTGTACTTGCCATTCTTTTGTACCCCAAACACTTTTTAAATCAACATTTTTGTCCCAATAATTAAATCCTAAAGTATTCATTTCTTCGAAGAATGAATCTGAATATATCAACTTTGTGTTGGTTATCATGGTTTTCATCCCTGTCTTGTTTGACAATTTATAATAAAATGTTTCAGCATTACTTGTGTTAAAACCGGAAAAATATGAATATTTGTCGTAAACAGTTCTTGAGCTCCCTTTTGGAGGTGTTGCACAATGTTCCCATTGATTATAATTTAAAACATTTCTCGGTTGTGCAGATTTATGTAAAAAATGGTTACCATAGTGGTTATAACAATACATACTATCATAATTTGTAGAACCTTGCAAATAATCATGTTTTGTAAATTTAGCAGACATTACTAAGTCAGACATCATGTTATTAATGCTTTCGAAGTCCCAATCATCAGCAAATGAGTTTGGTTTTGCAAAGTCACTCAAGGAGATCTTGATTTGGTGTGGGTATTTCAGGATCTCGACCGGACCATAAATTTCATAGTCAGTGTTGTCCCAGGCTACCCCACCAGGTATCGGATTGGCTGTGAAGTTGGCTGAAGAAAGTTCTCTTTTCTCGACGTGTGAAGATGTGTGTGGTTTGAGGACCAAGTTGATGTTCTGACTTGCTGTGTCCATTTTAGCATATTTTCCCTCAATGAAGCGTCCCAAAGTTAATACCATGATGAGCCAAAGTATGAGGATAAATGCACCAAAACCCACCCAAAATTCAATCCATGGAGAAATCAGATATGTTTCTTTCAGTTGGTTCAAAAGTTCCTTAGCTTTGTCTTTAAAGGATTTTGATGATGGCTGTGTCTTTGATTCACTGAGGCTTTCAGAGGAATCATCGAAGTTGATGAAGTAGCCGGATGCAGTTCTGTCAATTGTTCCAATTGCTTCAGGATTTTTGTTTCTTGCATTTTCACTTGGTACTTCATTATAGATTGGTGTGTCTCTGCTAAATGTTTTTATTTGGGTTTTCAGAGGTCTGAGTTCTATTGCATCGTTGCATAGTCCTTGTTGCTCTTCTGTAGGCGTTTCGAATGTGATGAGCCTCTTTGTTAGGACCTCTGTACTGGTAGCAAACCTTGGTGTTCTGCTACTTATTGGGAGTCCACTTGGCCTACTGTTTGTTATCGGCCACATGTTGTGGTTTTACCAGGTCGATGGATACAACTCGGTTCTCCTTTTTACCAGCAAGTGGCGGTAGTACAACTGATCTTGTCCCGTTGACAGACAAGACAGGAACTGCTTTTCTGTAAGAAGGCCCAAATTCCTTCTTTACCGCGATCTTCTCCCTGACTAGATCCCCGACTTTTGGAATCCAGACAGGTCTTGCTGGGACAGGTGGTGATTCTTCAGTGGTTGTTGGCTGTTGTTTCAACTGTATGTTGCTCAGGTCTTTCCTTGTTTTGTTTAAGTCCTGCAAAATAGCCAAACGGTCTTTGACATCAAAGCTTTTTTCTTTAACCACTGAAGTCTGACTGTCGAGGTCAGAGATAATCATTCTAGTTCCAAATAATAATTCGTACGGACTGAATCCCTTCAGAGAATTTCTTGGCAAGTTATTTAGACTACGTTGGACACTTATTAGATGTTTGACCCACCCAGCTCCCGAACCTAATATCCTTTCCATTATAGATTGCTTTCTGCCTTGGTTTTTTCTTTACACCATCCCGTACCCTCAGGAAGGAAGTGAGAAGATTCCCGCTGGGCTGTGCTCATTTGGCCATGTTTCCCCCCCGGCCGGAGGGCTAGAGTGAAGACAATGGTCGAACGTAGCATGCTCTTAGCGTATATGCCATTTAGACTCGCAAATCTTTGTATAACAGTCCGGACGTCAGCCGAGTGCTGGTGATCTACATTATAAGTGGAAACTAGCCTGTATATGTTAATCGCAAGTCCTGCTTTTTACTGGTGATATTATCTGCCTTGATACGACGAGGTATTAAACAGTTTCTCTCCCCACTGCGATCTCTGTTGCAGTTTGGGCAGTTTTTTACAAACATGGTGTAATGCAGGCTCATGCCTGGCCACCAGTACCGTGATTGTAATTCTTCCAGAGAATCTTTTAATTTAAGGTGTCTGAGACCCTCGCCCATGTGTGCGTCTGCGATTAACAAGCTTCTCCTGTCCATGTTTGGAATCACTCTATCCCCCACTCCAGGGATTCGAGCAAAAGGGACGGAGTTTGCATCGATTATGTATGTATAATTGAGTGGATAGTTGATCGGTAACGCTGAGCAGTCGCCTTTTGATGACGTTTTCACCGCCAGCATTGTTTCACCGTCAATGTATTTTAATGTACGCTTTTTTCGATCTACGGGAGCCGGTATAGTGGCTGCCGCTGCGGCTGTTTCAGCCAATGAATTCCCTACAACGTGAACACCATCACGCTGATGACTCAGTGAGTGTGTCACGTGAGTCTTTGGTAGTTCTTTTTGTAAAAGAACTACTTGTTCCCATAGCATTTTCTGCTTTATTGGTGCATCTGTGTCATCTTTGTAACCGTTCTGAATCCATGTCTGCAAATCCTTGTTATATGCTTTGACGCAGTAATATGAATCTGACACTATAAGTGTCGGGAATTCGCGATCCGCATTATCCAGCGCCATTTTTAATGCTATTATTTCAGTTTGTAGTTCTGAATTAGTTTCAACTGAGTGTGTTTTTGTTAATAGAGGTCTTAGTTTACCTCCGCGCCACACTTCTTTTGTAATCTCACATGTGGGGTTGTATGCATGTTCTCCCCAAACGGAGGGTTGAGCATGTCCGTCTGTATAAATTACACAGGCGTAATGTCTTAGAGGCAGAATGTCGATTGGCAGAGGATACGTCTTTTCATATTTTAGATTTTTTAATTCTTCTAGTTCTGGATCAAAGTAGTAGTATACTTTGTCCGTTGTGATTGAATTCACCCATTGTATCCATTCCGGATTCAATGTTGTTGTTGGTAAATTACACGGTGTTGTTAGTGCCTCAAAGGCTGATTCTGCTGTTCTGACTGTGATATGTCTACCGTCAGCTATGTCATTTTCTCTAGCTATTGCGGTTTGAACTGCACGAATGATTTTTTCTGTATTACTGAATTTCTGTTCAGCTTCTGTGTACAAGTGTGATTTGAATGCAATTGGTACCTTTTCTCCCTCATTAGAGGTTAGGTATGTGAATCCGCATCTCCCTGGGATGACTCGAATCACAAGATTGCGTGTGTTATCACGTGTTTCTAATTTTGTTTTAATTAGCATGTCTGTTTGTAAGGATCTCAAAATTTCTGTGTGTGTTTGAGTCCAATTGGATCTTTTAAAGTCTGGTTTAATTAGATCATAAAGGGGTTTGACCCTTTCTGCGTAATTTGCAATGTATGTTCTTCCGAAATTTAGGAAGCCTAGAATTGACTGTAGGTTTTTTAGTGTTTTAGGAGCTTGGATTACGGCACATTTCTCTAGGAAATTGTCTGCCAGGCTTTTACCTTCACTTGATAACTCATATCCTAAGAACAGGACTGTCAGATGGGCAATTCTGGACTTTTTAAAGTTGAATTTGTAACCCTCTGCTGCGAACCCAAGTATTATGGTGTTCACTCTTTTCAAGTGAGTATCCAAGTCATCATCTGTTAAGTAAATGTCATCGACATAAGATAACGCTTCATTATCATATAGTTGCAGTAATTCTGTTACTCTCGCTGAGAATACCCCCGGGCTGTTCTTGTACCCCTGGGCTAACCGACAGAATTGCTTTTGAGTGCCATTTACTGAGAATGCAGTTAAATATCTGCTCTCTGGTGCTATGTTTTGACAAAAGAATCCATTGGAGATGCCCAAGGTTGTTTTGTATTTTTTGCGCACTATGTTATTCATTAGTGCAGCACTGTGTGAGTTTTGCACTGCAAAGGTTTTGCAACATGTGTTAAGGTGTCGGTAATCCAAAACTAGACGATATGAATTGTCTGGTTTGGAGACCGGAAACAAAGGATTGTTCATTTGTGAGGTGCAAGTTTCAATCACCCCCTGGTATTCTAGCTGATCTAGTATTTCATTTACCTGTTTTTTAGCTTCTTGCTTAATTGGGTACTGCCTTTGTGCAGTAGGTTGTGATTTTAACTGGATTTTGTGAGGAGGAGAATCCTCATCCCATCCTACATGATTTTTATATAAAGCAGGTGCTAAGGCCACTGCCCACTTTCTAGCAAGTGTGTATTTTTTATGAATCGGGATTTGATTCGAGAAGGCAGGCATAATTACTTCTTCGCCATGAGGGCACTCCCTGACAAACTCTGGTGGCCAGTCTTTTTCAGCTAGAAGGATATCATAGCCCTTGGAGAGGTTATCCCAAAATAGCCCCCTTATTTTCCTAGTCTTATCTCCCTCTATACGTAATGTTATCTCGTATATCTTGTGGGGTTTGCTAACTCTGGTGTCTGCAGTTTCCACTTGAAGATATTCATTCGTGTCCACTGTCTCCAGATGATTCATAAGGACTTTGCGAGCTATGCTCACTTCTGCTGCGCTGTCTAGCATTGTCTGAGCCCACTCTCCGTTTTTCAGTTGTGTCCTCAGTATTCTCGGCATTGTTAACTACCTTGATACTGGCTACCTTCTTTTTTGGAAATTGTAATTTCTTTTTTTGTTGAGCAGGTTCCTTGTCTTTGGACTTGGCGTGCTCTTCTCTTTGTTCTGATCGTCCTCTTCTTTCCGATTTCTGCGAGGAAGTCTGAAAAGATTGAGAGGGACGTGTATCAATGTCTTGATATCTATCAGGTTTTTTAATATTATCCCTATTTCTAAGGTTATATCTTTTCCCAGAGGGGTCACTCTGGGGTGACCTGTGTCTCTGGTTCGGAGATTTCTCCCTTCGCCTAGGAGACCTTCCTCGGGACTGGAATTTCTTTTCTTTTAGATTGGATTGTTTGTTTCCATCCCAGTTCTTTTTTGGTGAATTATTATTAAAAAATATTTTTTCTGGACTTTCAGTCAGTTGCGGTTTTACTGGTATTCCACCTAAACTATCTCTACCTAGTTCTTCATAAGATTTTTCTATGATTCTGGCAATTTCAGCTGGTTGGTCTGCTATATCTGTCTCTTTTAACCTCTGGCGGATCGCCACATTTGCTGCTTCACCTTTTATATTGGCTAGTAATATAGCCGAGACCTGCTTGAAGTCTTTCAGTAATTTCATACCAAGAGTTAAAGCTGGTTCTGGACCGTATTCATCTTGAATTTGTTTTAGCACATCTGGTATTACCGAAATGGATGGAACACCGTGCGTTTTTGTGTAGATTGAAGCAAAGACTGTACCCCAAGTGTCACAGTCCTCTATGTGTGGTGCGATTCCCATTGGGAGACATATAGTCACAATCCTGTGTTTTTCTAGCGGGGTGGTGTCAGGAAACACCGCCTCTATTTGGGTTATTTTCTGTGCCAACCAGAATGGTATCTGTTCCCGTTTAGCCGGAACTTTACCTAGGCAGGATTGGATGTTCTGTGGTGTGATTTTATTTGTGTTCCCCTGGTGAGGGGTCAGCTGTGGAAGTTTAATCGCTGGCTGAATTGTTGAAGTCCGCATTACATACTGGACTAATTGTCTATGAATTTTTAGTAATTGTTTTAGCTGTATTAACAGCTCTCCAGTAGACATTCCTTCGATGTCTGGGTGTGGTGTGTATCCGGCTAAGACCGGCCACGTTGCTCCTGGTCTACCTAAAGGACCGAGCCTTGTAATGTGATTGTTATGTATTAGGGCGCCATTAAATAAGAGCAAATGCTCTTGGAATTTGAGTGGTACTTCCACCTCCTCGAAAGGAGTGTAAATGTCGGGTGGAACCTCTATTTTGTAATAGTGGAAGTACTTTGTTACAGCATTTGCTGCTGGAAAATGTATCCATGTATAGTATACCTCTGTCTGCCGATATTCGTGTGCCTCAATTACGAATATGACTGTGCCACCTCTAGGTGTCAGTCCATTTTCTATAAGTTTTAAGGTTATAGATTTCCTTTTGCTGACCGGAATGAGTATTATATCCGCGTCTGCATCCTTTAGTGCAGTATCTGCTGCTGCTATTTCAGCTGCTAATCTAACTGCCTCTCTTTCTTCATCACTTTCTGACATTTTACTGTCAGGATGGTTATTTTGTTTGTTTGCAGATCAGGTTTCTTATGGAACAAAGATTAGATGCACAATACTTTGGAACAGTGTATCCTTCAACGTTGACTAAACCAAGAACCTTACATAGGAGTTCCCTCCTGCGGGGTTTTGGAGGATATTACCTTTCACCCACTCCAGACGTCTTTGGAGTATTTGGGAAAAGGGGTCTGAGTGAGAAAGCACGACTGAGTTACTCTAAATGTCTTACGTTAGTTTTATCGCCCTTTCCAAACACGTTGGGCGCCATGTAGTGTAGTTCCTATCTTCCCAATAGGCTCTGCGCATTGGAATAATACCTACAGCAGTAAAGGCCTAGGCCAGACGTTAACTAGGTCTACTACTGTCGATACTAGACTTAAGTTTTGGGTTTGCCAGCGTAGCTCAGAGTTCGCTAGAAACTTTCTCGAATGTTCAGGAAAGAATTAACTCCCCTGAATAGACAAGAAGGGATTTAGTTTCTGACAACCATAGAACATGACAACTTTGCTCTCCCCTAATCAAGAGTGTATCTCCAGAGTCGTGTGAGCACAAGGCAATTATTTTACTCAGTCAGTACGTGCATTCTTAGTCTCATCAGATTGTAGAGAAAAGGAAGAGACGGGCGTGTTCAATAAAAAGGTGTTATTTATTGATCAGTCTCTTTTCTCGTACAAGAGAAATGGATCGATATTATTGCAATACTTATAGTTAAGTAAAGTGCATACATTAAAAGCAATAGTATAAAATAATACTGTAAAAACATTGATATGGTTTCTGAGCCATATGATGTTTAAAATGATTAAAATATATTTACATACACATATACATTTGACTAAACGTACTCAACTGGTGTTTCTAAATACGCCTACCCCGTGTACCTGACCTAAGTCTAATGCGTGGGCGGGAATAGAAAGTTACAGTTTAAGTTAAGTTTGTTTTTGCCAAGTGAATAACTAAAGAATTCTCTGTGAGGGGTTATTCAGTTCTGTACCTGGAAGTTAGGATGAATGAGGAATGGTATCTCTTTCTCTGCTCTCGATATTCCAGGCCGCCTGCGAGGGCTGCCCGAAAGCGCCGGTGCTGGGTCTCTCGGTAGGAGATAGCAGCGCGTCTCTCAGCGCGTCAGGAAGGCGGGGCTGCTGCCAGTGGGGTCTGCTCTGCTTCTGGGCTTCGGCAAGTATGGCTGCTCCGTCTCGTCACCACGCGTGTGTTTGCATAGGGCAAGATCGGCAATATTTATACCTTAAAGGTGCCGAGATTGACGTAAGGATGGACATAGATGCGTCAATAAAGATGTCATACGACTTGCTCGTTAGCACATTCTTTTACTGAAGTTCTCTGTGAAATCAAAACAATGGCCGCACGGATTTTCCAGGTTGTCATAGGTTTGATTTGTTATGAGAACGTCATATGCCTTATCAGGGGCTGGAGGAATGTCGCTTGTCTAATTAGATCTCAAGCGTTATGACCTAATCAGATAACACGTTCCTGTGCCGTAGTGTGACTGCGTCAGATAACGGTATCTGCATCATGGGGGCTTTTCTTGCCTCATGGGCTGACTGTTAGTTAACTTGATAGTTAGTTTAACCAGAATAGGGTCAGGAATAGGGGGATCGATTCAGAACCTATAGGAATACATGACAAATGTTGCTCCTTTTCTTCTAGGGGTAGCTGTACTGATGCCTCACCAAGGGTCACTGACCTGGGAGGCACCTCTTGGGGATAGGGAACTCACACCAGCAGAGAATAGCAGGGTTCAGGCAGGTCCAGTTGCAGTTCTAGGCAGCTCCAGTTCAACAGGTCAGCTGGGCAGTTGCAGAGAGGCCTGTGTAGCCTATGTCCCTGTAGCTCAGAATAGGAGGTAAGTCAGGTGGCCCTTGTAGTCACTTGAGCCTGGGATGAAGGGGGGCAGGTCCAGTCTTCCTTCTCAGACACCAGGACAGTCCTTTTTCTGCAGTACCCATAGGTCCAGGAGTGTACTGAGGGTCCCTTTTGTTAATACCTTGTGTCCCTTTCTAACTGGAAAAAACTTCTGGCGCTTTCCTCCCACAGAGGTGTTTTGAATTTCCCGCCTCACTGTCCTGGTCCCAGTTTGCCTGCAGGCAAAATAGGCTAGATTGAAGTACTTTTATGCATGAGCTGAGGCACTGTCTTTGAAGTGCAAGTGTGACAGATGACAGCTCTGTCCCTCTCATTAAGTCAGAATGGCCCATCCTGCCAACACCCACACTCTATATTGTGTGGCTGTCTGGGTGAAATAAACAAAGGTCAGCTGCCGAATGCTCCTAGTGATGTCATCCAGGAAGCAGGATGCAGGTTGGAAATGATTAGTGCAAGAAAATGCCATGAATCTTCACAAGAGGTCTGCAGACATAATTGACTCTCACCAGCAACAGGTCATCTATCACATTCCTGGATGTTGTAGTTACTGAAAATGTTCACAAAACCTACAAACCGTAATAACGTGTTATTTTACACAAGCAATCACCCTTTGGAGCCTTCAAGACAATTTGCTCTATTTGCAATTTCTGCGAGTGACACAGAATCGCACAGAAAAATCCCAGTTTTTCTTATATTCTGAAACATTAAAGCAAAGACACAAAGAAAAGGGTTAACCCAAGACGTTACTTAAATATGCTATGAAAAGAGCATAATGGACGGCGAGAGTATCCCTGTTGGAGAAACGAGAGAAGCCAGTATCAGAACACCTGATGTGTGTCTCCACATTCTGTCCTAAAACGAGACAATGCCAAAGGATAATCAGACATAATTGGCATTTGATTCAAAAGGTTAACAGCTCATTGCAGAAACCACTGTTTGCCTTAAAAACGAAACAAGCTATGGGTAGCCATATGGTTCCGCCTACATACCACCACCATCTGAAAAGGGTCATTTTAGACAACTGTGGAAGATGGGCCCTGTTGAAGGCCACTTCAAGTGAGGCACAAGTGTTTGTGTGCGAGTAAACCACAAAGGGCTCATTGTTCCAACATAAAAACACAAAGTTAAATGCCCTTGTGAATAACTCTACATTGGTAAAATGAATCGGAAGATTCGTCTAAGGAACATGCAACATAAGTCCAGAATTCAAAAAAGGGTAGCCACGGCATCACTGCTTAACCATTGGATTGAAAAAAAAGCATACAGAAGCTGAGTTACAATGGACAGTCTTAGCTGCAATTACAACTGATTCTCAAGGAGGAGATGCTTAGACAAGTTTAAGAAAAAGGCGTATTTAATTTTGTATTTTAATATCATGACTGATGATCTGAATGAAATGACCGAAATGTACCATATGAGTACTGGATAGTTGCACAGGTCATTGCCTTGTGGGGGTATAATCAGAATTTATTCCTGTTCTATTCATCCTACATTAGGCCTTGGAAACCACAATTCCCACCATCCCCTTGTCCTCACAACCTGAAACAGGAAGGACGTAACCACACTTTGCGCGTTACCATCTATATGGAACATGCCCTCGACAAACCCGCACTATGCATTGGTTGCATTTTGGAGCCTGAGAACACAGCCAAAGCCCCGGCCAAGCTTCATCGGTGGGATTCATTCTCACAAAAAGGAGTAATTCAATTCAAAGCCAATTGCTTGATCAGGCATGAGCACTGGCTACTGCTAGAAAGGATTGTTTAGGCTTTCTTGGGATTTGTGCGCAAGTACTTAGTGAGGTGGCTCTCCAGAGCATCATGAGGGTATTCACGCATTACCCGGCACCGCTTTCTGTATATCATTGAATTATGATGTGATGCATGGCTACCTCGATATAGTCATTTCGGACTGCACTGATTATATGCTTCTTGCACGTTACAAGGGGCGACACGCATATACGGGTGTTTCATCCGCAGCATTAAGTTGCTTATATTTGTCAAGTTGTTCAAAGGGGTAAGATTGTGAGGATTATAGGTCAATTCAATACCATAACTCTGTATTTTTGGTAACAAGTCCGGTCCCTTAGAAATTTCTTGATGGTCGGTTTGCATTGAGGTCAGTGGAGGTGTTCCAAGGAATCAGTGTGAGTTTGGATTATGGTTAGAAGTATATAACTGACAGGAGTTCAGTCTCCAGAATAAATATAGCAGACTCTGTTTCTATATTCTTTAGGCATAAGGAGGAAAGATGACTATGGATTCTTTCCCATGATATTCATTGTCCCCATATGATATGCTGAGCTGCACAATATACAACCACTACTGCATCTTGTGATGCACAGGTATCCATTGTGATTTTTGTTTCCTTTTCAGTGCTGAGCCCTGATGAGAACTCACAAAGAGACATACAGGTTTGAAACATTATTGGACTACAATGCAACCAGGGTCAAATAGGTAAAGTTTTGATGGACTCTCGTGGTGGCACTAGTAGACCATTGTTAGGTTGTGGTGCCCATTGGGTACAGGATCGATGGAATCTAGATTGAGTTGCTGCAAATTATTGTTGATCCTCATCTTGGGATTGGTTAATTCAGATCTGTTTAATATTTATGTTGATTATTGTCTTATGCATATATGTGAATTGTACAAATGTCCTTCATGTGATAAGTCTAATTTGAATGTAATGATGTTTTGTATATGGGTGGGTGGTACAATGTGTATTATTGAATTTTCATTTTTTTTATTGTTCCTTCTGTGTGTCAATTTTAAAAAAAATGTTAGGTAAATTTAATTAGAAAGAAACAAATAGCGGTCACTAATATTGAATAGAGTGGTCTTGCGAATATTTGTATGGCTTGTGATCACACGTCAGTACTAGCAAGTTGTTCTGTTTTAGTAACTTTTTAAAAACTGCATTTTCAGAATTATCACTTCAAATTCAACTTTACCATTAAAGAGACCTTTAAATTACAATTCCTCAGACACCAAACGCAACATTCCTACCTGCTCCAAACAAAAGTCAGCCCTTATTAAATGTAATAAGGTAACCCAATGTTATCCTATGGGAGAGATAGGTCTTGCAATAGTGAAAAATTACCAGCACATGTAAAATAATAAAAAAAATACTTCTCCAGCTTTTTAAATAAACTGCACACTAACCTATGAGCTGTTTAGGGCATATGCTAGGGGGGGACATCTGTCAATTAGGTGTAAGCAAATGTTACCATGTTTAAAAGATAAAGCATAGGCACATTAGCACTGGTTAGCAGTCATAAAGTGCACATAGTCCAAAAAGTCAAGACCAGAACCAGGAGGGTTGAAGGGAAAAGATTTGGGGGTGACCGTGCAGAGAGTGCAGGTCCAGCATAATCAATAATGATATACACAAACATGCAAACCCCTCATAGGCTTAGGTGGCCAAGCATAAAAGAAGGTCAAGATGCCCAATACTGATACAAATATCAGAATTGAGTAGATCAGTGAAGCAAATGTGAATTGTGATAGCACAGAATTCCCTGGGCTAGTATAGGACGAAGAGGGTAATGATATTTATGAAAACTCATGAATGACGAAGAAACCTTTAAGAGTTCTAGTGCACCAAACTATGGCCATCCATGCAGGGTTGGACTGGCCTCTAGAGCAATCTGGCTGATGGTTCAGTGTATGATCCGATGACAGTGCCCATGGCATTCCAATGTGGAATATCAAATACTTACTAAAATCAGAATAAGTAGAGCATAACTAAAACACAACACAAAACAGGAAAAGCAGATGGTGGAGTACACAGCCTTCATATTAAAAACATAATTCCTATATCTCTACAAATCTGGTGGTGCCTTGCATTGGTTACCAGGGTCTTGTTGTTAAATAGTTACAATATGTGCCATATTGCATAAGATTGTAATAAAAAGGAACAACATTTTATTGTGGAACACTGAGATGAGAAAGAAAGAGGCATGCAGCCTCCAGCATACAGCTAGGATGAGACCATAGAAATTGAAAGTGAAATGGTGGAAATTGAGTACTTTAAGTTTACTCTGAAGTAAGTGATGCATCAATATATAGAATTAAGCAGACAAAATGGCTGGTTCTTATCAAAAACGTTATCTCTGTTTTTTCTCAGAGTGGACATACCAAAACACAGTAACTACTGTGGTCCATTAGACCTGATATGCCACTATCAGATCACCTAACCTTAACATGTGTCAGGTGTAAGAAATTGGGTTGTTGGTTGACTGGGGTGTGAGCCCTGTTCAAGCAACAGCCACAATCCCTTGCAGGGTGAACCACAGAAAGTCATTAAATTAACCTGCATTTGACACTGGTAGCTTAGCACAAAAAGCAGTCAAGCTTAGCTAATTAAAGTATTTATGTAGAATAGGCCTGGGCGTAGTTCGCTGAGTTTTGCAACACGGAATTCTGCGAAGTTACAAAAAAACTCAGCGAAGTTCCGCGAGTGTCAGAGTGCAGTGCGAACTACAGTTTGTGCTGGTATTCCTGCAGCTCGGGTAGAAATTCTACCTGAGCGGAAGCTCGCGCTCACAAACTTAACGTTCGCGATCGTGAGCAGGAAAGAACTCCGCTGCACATCGCGAAGCGGAGTTTTCTGCACTCCCCGAGCTCCGCGGAATGCGGAGTGCAGAAAACTCCGCAAACTCTGTGAACGGAGCAAAGTTCACGGCCCAGGCCTAATGCAGAACACAAACAGTATGTAAGTGAAAACACAACACAAGAAAAATCCTACACCAATTTAGAAAACTAGATTATATTTGAATAAATTATTGGACACCAAAATGACAAAAAAATCCAATCAGTAGAACTGGAGTCATGATTTTTAAAAGTTTCTAGTAAAAACTAGTGCTAAAACTGCCGACATCTAGTTGCGAGAGACCGGATCAAAGTCTGAAAATAGTGCCGTCCCTGATGTAGCATGCCAGCGCTTACCTTCGGACTTGGAAGAAATTTTGAGAAAAATGGCTGAAAACAAAAAGTTATGTGGGGGAAGGCTGAAGGTGGAGTGCATGGAAGGAGTGTATTCGTTGCATAGCCTTGGATCGAAGCAGCGGTGAAGATTTCTACGTTTTAATGTAGCTTGTGAAATGGAAGTCAAAAATCTCCAGTGGGACGAGGCAGAGGGCTGTAACCGAAGACAGTTCCATGAGGGTGGATACCCCTTTGGTGAAAGACCACTGAAAAGAATATGCTGCTGGAGAGAAGAACATTGCGGGAGATGTCACAAAGTCAATCCAACCAGTGGTGCACCTCGGTGGATAGGTGAGTAGGTTGGTAGTGGTCTCGTCCAGGTTCTCAGAGCAGTTTTTGGCCTCAGTTTTGGGATTTGCGCATCTGGGAATATTTAGCGCCACAAACAAGGACCCAGGACTGGTAGGACACCACTTGGGAGTTCATGACTCACTTAGGATGGGTCCAGGTACGGGTTCAAGCTGTAGGTAGCCTAGTGTGTCCCTGTGGCTCCAAACAGGAGGGCAGCAAACTAGCTAATGGAGTCACTCTGATAGTCCTGGGTGCAGGTGAAGAGGCAGGGATCTACAGCAGGGCAGGTCTCTGAGGGTTCGAGGTAGGCAATATGAAGCAAAACAGTCCTTTCAGGTACTGCAAAGCTGTCTTGCATAGTGAACACCTGATCACAGCAGCAGGCAGTCCTCTGAGAGCCCTTTGTTGGTCCAGGAGTGAAATGAAGAGTGGGCCTGAAAGTCCTATTTTTATACCCTGGTGCCCTTCCACTGGCTGGTGGGAGAAGCTTCTAGAAGAGTTTTTTTTTAAATTGTATCGATTCTCCTGACTCCGCTGAATTGGTTTCAAGCTGGCTGCAGTGACAAGTTGGAGATTATAGGTTCTTTGTGTTAAGGCAGAGGATACCCTATTCAGTTGCAAGTAGGGCAGTGCTCAGCTCCAGGCACCCATCCTGACAGCAGATGGCCCTGTGTGACTGTGTGGGAAGAATTCACAAAGTCTAACTGTCAGATACACACAGCCATGTGACCCAAGACAGCTTAAAGGCACAAAGCGGCTAAGGGCAGGAAATTGGCTACTTTATACAAAGTGGCATTTTCACAATTGTAATGAAAAATTCGACTTTACCACTAAAGAGGATTTTTCATTACATTTTCATAGATACCAAACATGAAATGGATTCCTGGTCTCAATCAAAGTTTGATCAATAAGTAACAACCTAGGCAGAATTATTAGGCCATGTCAACTGTTTTAGATGAATTTTGTATAAATAAGTTGTGAATTATTTATGATGTTTATAAATTGTTTTTCAATTTCCATTGTTGTGTTGTCCAATTTTATGTATATACAATCTTGTGTTAATAATTTTTTAACATTTGTGTAAATAAATATCAGAATTTGAATTTATTGGTAGCCCATTTTTTCCTTCCTTTTTATTTTTTAAATATTTCACAAATTGTATTATGATTGCCTAGGTTGTTACTTATTGATCATTTGTTTTCCCTGACCTAGGAATCTCAAATCCAATGTAATCAGGGGGTCCTTGATAATTATTTACTACTCAATCAAAGTTTGCCACTTATTAAACCCAATGTTATCTTATGGGACAGGTAGACCTGACAGTCTTGAAAACGAACTAAGGAGTTTTTCACTGCCAGGACATGTGAAACTTAAAAGTACATGTTCAAACTTTTCATTACAATGCACCCTGCCCTATTGGCTACTTAGGACCTACTTTAGGGGTGCCATATGTAATAAAAGGGGGGTTTAAGGCCTGGCAAGGGGGATAAGTTGGCAAGGTGATTTGGCAGTTTAAAACTACTCCACTTAAGCTGCAATGACAGGCTTGGGACATGTTTTAAAATTCTACTTAAGTGGGTGGCACAATAAGCATTGCAGGCCCACTAGTAGCATTGAATTTACAGGCCCTGGGCATATGATATACCACTCTACAAGGGGCTTACAAGTAAATTAACTATGCCAAACAGGTGAAAGCCAATCAAGCCATGTGAGGCTCAGCCGGGAGTAGGCTCAATTGCTATTTTGCACGTTTTTAACTTGTGTCAGATCTGTTTTTATAATCTCACTCACCCTGCTCTCTGACACCGACCACTGTGTGCAGGCACCCCCCTCTCAGCGGAGCTAGCGCTGGAGAGGGAGGACACTTGGAGCTTCCTCAGACGCCATTCCCCGCGCCGAGCATAGGGACACACCCACTTTGAGGCCATGCCCCCTGCCACCAGTACAAAGCGCGCTGATCTCACAAGCGCCGCAGATAATTTTGGAACCTCCTGAGGCTCAGCCGGGAGTAGGCTCAATTGCTATTTTGCACGTTTTTAACTTGTGTCAGATCTGTTTTTATAATCTCACTCACCCTGCTCTCTGACACCAACCACTGTGTGCAGGCACCCCCCTCTCAGCGGAGCTAGCGCTGGAGAGGGAGAACACTTGGACCTTCCTCGGACGCCATTCCCCGCGCTGAGCATAGGGACATGCCCACTTTGAGGCCACGCCCCCTGTCACTATCCCAGCCCTATAAACATGTTTATGTACCGGAAGCGCAGCGGACGAGCGCAGCGGGCGCGACAATTGCGCGCCGAAGGCGCGCTTAAGGCAAGCTCGTCTGCGCTCGTCCGCGATCATGACGCGGCCGGGGCCGGTCCCCCTGCCCGTCCCACCAGCAATACCACCGTGACATACACTCGGACTGAGATGATGTCCTGGAGACCTTCCCTATGTTCGGCCTGCCCCTGGTCTATCCCTGACGTTCTGAGCTAAGATTACGTATGTAAAGTTTGCCATTTCTCCCTTCCATCCTTCGATCTAACAAACAGTCCGGCCCACGCTCAGAGTCCTGCCTCCACTTGTGGAGCCTGCCCCTCCTTGACCCTTAGAGCTGCGCTGATTAATTGCAGATAATTGGGCAAACATGCCATTGACATCTGGCAGTCCCTTCTGGACAACAATTGGGATCTGCTTTTCTTAACAGAAACTTGGCTGAATGATACCACGAATCCCATCATCACCCTTGCCCTACCGGAGGGTTATAGTATCATTTGTGCCAATAGACCCAATGGTAAACAGGGGGGTGGCGTTGCCTTAATCCACAAATCCAAATGGACGGCTACCTTCCCTCAATATGATCAAATTGACTGCATAGAAGGTCTGCCTTTTAGTGTTCAAATCTCCCCGTCTACCTCCTGCTCGGGAATATTAATCTACCGCCCCCCCCATTCCAACACTTCACACCTGCCGGCTCTGGCGGATTATATTATTCAGCTCAGCACACGCTATGCCAATTTCACTGCTTTAGGGGACTTCAATCTCCACGTAAATGAGGAATCTTGTTCGCACAGCAAAAACTTTGTCTCTACGCTGGCGGCCTGCAATCTATCCCAAAAAATAGCTCTACCCACGCACAAAGCGGGACATACACTAGATTTGATCTGTTCCAACCTACCAAATATTCTGGCAGCTTCCCCCATCCCGGTTATCTGGTCAGTTCATTTCCTCATCCCTTTTGAGATTGGTATTCTTCGTCCTATCAGGCCTATTATCACTCCTAAAGCATCAGGTAGAAATTGGAGCCGCATTACCCCAGAAACGCTCCAGGAATACTTAAAAAACTCCCAACCCATCCCGTCGTCTGACCCCGACAGGGGTATTGACCATTTGGACGCCTGGATCGGTCAGGCCCTAGAGGCTTTGGCCCCTCTTAAACCTATCAATACCTATAGGGCTGCACCATCAGCACTGTGGTATTCCGACGAGCTTCATCAGAAAAAGGCCTCGTGTAAATCTCTCGAACGCTTCTGGAGGCAGAATTATTCCCTGGACAGTAAAACCATCTATAAGACAGTCCTCAAAGAATACCGTAGAATGATTGAGGAGCACAAAAGGGACTATTTGGCCTCTAGAATTAAACACGCTAGCAATGGTGCCAGGGAGATTTTTAACATAGTCAGATCCTTTACAGACCCTAACGCTCTGACTCGGACTCAGCCTGCCTCCCAGTCTCTGTGCGATAAACTTTCGCAATTCTTTGAGGAAAAAATTGAGAATATCTACTCCGCCTTCCCTATCTCTAACAGAGAAGGATAGGAGGAGGAATCCACTACTTACATGCTACAGTCGTCCACTTTGTTAGAATTTGCAGACATTTCTGAAGCCGACACTATGGTAGAATTACTCAAATGCAAATCTGGTTCTCCAAATGACCCCTGGCCAGCCAAACAATATAAGAAACTGGCCCCCCTGCTCAATCCTTACTTGAACCATATTTGGAATGAATCTTTGAGAACGAGCAGTTTTCCCGCCAAATGGAAGCATGCTTCCCTGGTCCCCATTCTGAAGAAGCCCAATTTAGACCCTGACAACCCCAGTAATTACAGGCCCATTTCTCTTCTGCCCGCCCCAGCCAAGATCCTGGAAAAACTGGTACACTCCCAGCTGGCGAATTACATCGAATCCAATGGGCTCCTACATGACTCTCAGCACGGCTTTCGGTCGGGCCACAGCACGGAGTCAGCCCTTATCGAAATGGCTGACTCGGTGAGATGGGCGCTGGACCGGGGGTCGAGGGCGGTGTTAGTGCTGCTGGATCTCTCTGCGGCATTTGACGCCGTCTCTCATAAGATCTTGCTGAGAAGGCTGGGGGACCTGGGTATAGGCGGAACTGTGTTGCAGTGGCTCTCTTCTTATCTATGCGACCGCACACAGCAGGTATACACCTTTCCTTATACCTCCTCCGCTAGACCACTCAAATGGGGAGTTCCACAGGGCTCATCCCTGAGCCCGCTTTTGTTCAATGTTTATTTCACCCCCTTGGCTAAACTGATTGCGCAAACTGGGATTAAATCCACCTCCTATGCTGACGACATTCAGCTACTTTTCACCTTTGATACACCCTCCGCCTCTGCCTTTGATCCGTTGAAATCCTGTCTCAGGGACATTTCCAGCTGGATGGACTCCAACTCCCTCCGTCTCAATGCAGGAAAGACGGAGATCCTGTTTTTTAATTCACCATCTCCTTTGGATCCCAGTCTGTGGTGGCCAGAGGATCTGAGCCAAGCCCCCACGCCCAAAGACTCTGTGAGAAATTTGGGAGTGCGTTGGGATAATCACCTTAGTTTTAATGCCCAGGTTCAAACAGTAGCAGCATCCTGCTTTGCAAAGATCAAGACTATTAACCGGCTTATCAATTATCTGCCGGTGGACTGCCGTAAGACTGTGGTCCAAGCTTTGATAACATCTCATCTTGACTACGCCAACGCACTATACCTTGGTATCACAGCAGGCCTATGTCATAAACTACAGACTGTCCAAAATGCTGCCGCTCGGCTGGTGGAGAGAATTCCTGCTAGACATCACATCTCTCCACACCTTCGTAAACTGCTTTGGTTACCCATTGCTAAGAGATGTGTATTCAAGGCCATGACTCTGGCTTTTCGTGCTTCGAAGGGCATTGGTTCGGCCCATCTGAAAAGCACTCTGCGGCCGTATGTTAATACCAGGACATTACGTTCTAATTCCCTACTTTTCCTGGAAACTCCAAGATTCAAACGAACTCGTGCTGGAGGGAAAACATTCGAGGTTTGCGCCACTCAGTGTTGGAACAAGCTTCCGGTTGCCTTACGTGCTTGCCAGACAGAATCGGCATTCCGAAAGTCTCTGAAGACTCACCTTTTCTCCACATAATGTTTTCCCCTGTTCCTACGCCCTCTGTTCCCAGATTTATCAGCGCTGGGACGCCCCGTTGGGGCAGCTGTGCGCTTTATAAAACACACAAATAAATAAAATAAGGGATTGAGTACATTCAATTTACCAATGGTTAACAGCCGTAAAATGCATTGAGTCCTAAGTCTAACAAAAAACGAATTCCATCAGAAAAATGGAGGTAAGGAGGCAGAAAAGTTTGGGTGAAGACAGGTCTAACACCAGGACACTTAAAAAATAGAATAACATTATTCAAGCAATTCCTATTGTTTGTATTGATTATGACAAATTAACCATCCATGCTCCTGGTCGCTGGTCTCCTCGTACCAATATACACCAAACCCAAACTGCTGCCTATGCTGGACACATCACTGTCAGCTGTGCTAAAGGTCCACACCCCAACGCGTTTTTGTTAGGAGACCCACCCATATCAGCAATACTGGCATGACACACTTCCACCACTAGCCATGCCCACTGCTGTAAAAGCCCACTCACGTTAGTGCTGGACTGATAGCACCAAACTGCCCTACAAATGGTCCTATTTTAAGAAAAGCTCAAGGTACAATGGAGGGGGATAACTTTAGTTTTTAATTCAGAGTTCCAGATGTTTATTCACAGAAGAGATTAAACCATCTACAGAACAAGCTCTGATTGAGAGGGAAACAAAAGAGGGAAGAAGGATACAATATAACAGTAAAACCACTTTCATCCTGCCTCACTTACTTGTTTAGGCCCATCAGAATGTGGGGGTGGGTGGAACGTGGAACACTGGGGCTTGTATTTTCTAGTCCTCACACTTTATCAAGGCTTTGAGCTGGTGTTGCAACTTAACATGATAGATTTAAAAGCCAGCTTGTGACAGGAGCATGGCTTACTAGTACAGCACAATGACTGTCGGGCGCTCTACTCCAAATCCACTCATGCCAAATCCATTTCAGAGAAGGAAAGTCTGGTGGGCTTCATGGAGTATCAATGTTGCCTGATGTGAGGTTCGCATCTGTCAAGAATGCACTGCTAAATGGCACTCCAACGAAGAACTACATTTCCCAACAGTCCCTGAACTCTCAAGTTGTATGAAGACAGCAGTGACCATCTTGGATTATTCGGTATAACTTTCCTTGTCTTTCACTGCGTCCTTGTAAAGCAGTCATGTTACTATTTTGTTGCAACCAGGACTTTGCTACCTGGAGTCAGCTTTCGGTTTTGCAAAGAACAGTTGCTTCATTAAAGGTTTGTTAGAGGACAGTTGTGGATAGGGAGAAGTATTCTGAAAATCAAGTTGTGACAGAGCAGGAAGAGAATGTTACACGTGATATGTATATATGATTACCAAGTGATATATGAACTGCCGTGTTAAGTAACCACAGAATTAATAATGCTGCATTACTTTTCTATTGGCACACGAGTCATGGCGAAACAAAGCTTTCTTTCGACATAGAGGGCACAGTTGCAAAGCTTGTGGTAGTTACATTGCCAAAATGTGGTAGGTGTTGGTGAACCTGTATCAAAATACTCATCACTGGTTTTGTTTCATTTTCAGGAATAACAATCCTCATGTCAGAAAACACAAAGTTGGTTGTACAGAGGTACAGTGAAGGTAAACGCGCTTCCCTTTTGTAGGTAGGTGCAGGACTGTTGATGTCACAAACTCCTTGCTGCAAGTATTATAACAAGTATAAAAAGTCCGTCTCATTAGCATGTTTGTACCATGCTATGTTATGTTTCATTATCAGGAATATCAAGCTTCATGTCAAATCACAAAAAGTTGTTTGCTCAGAGGTGCTTTTAAGATAGACGCTGTTTATTATTACAGTTAGATGCAGGACTGTTGATGTCACAAACTACCTTGTTCAAGTATTAAAACAAGAGTTAAAAGTTAATCTAATCCTCATGTTTGTCCTAATAATGTTCCACTGTTTAAACACCAAGATATGTTGTATTACTGTAAAGTCTTTATTGTTATTGTTTGTGTGCCTTAGCTATGCCAGTAATGGGCTTCACTATAGGACTCATTTGTTTGTGCTGACTCTGATGACTCATTTGTTGTTTTCCTTTGGCAGCAGGTGTCAATTCTGGAGCTTGCTCAGATGACCCTTTGACCCTGATGACACATTTCTTTGTTCTGACTCTGGTGACTCATTTGTTGTTTGCCTTTGACAGCAGGTGTAGATTCTGGAACATGCTCAAATGACCTACTGACCTTGATGACTTATCTGTTTGTGCTGACTCTAATGACTTCATGGATGTTTCCCCTTGACAGCAGGTGTAAGTTCTGGAATATGCTTGAGGGCACCACCTTCTGATATGGCACCTTTATTTAAAGAGGTTGTGTCCTTTCAGCTATGCTTGCTACTCTTATTCGGTTTTGAAAGGAGCTGCCACATGGAGGATCCATACACTCAAGAGGTTTTCTCGATTTCAGAGAGCTGTTCCTGTCTTCCAACAGCTCAAGACTGCACTTGTTTCCTGACTCTGCACTCTCTAACATCTTGCTTTCAGTCCCTGCTCACCTTCTTCAGACATTCGGATGAGGTAACGCCTTCTGGCGCTCAAGCAGAAAATTCTTCTAGCAAAGCGGGAAAAACTACATTCCAGTAAGGTGGTGAGTTAGTTGGCTTGTTTAGGTCTGCACTATTGGTTGTTGAAGGGAGATCAACCAATCATAGCACGAGAGACAAATTAGGGACTAACACCTAGCTCCCAGTCAGTTGATATTTGTCTTTGGATATATATGCTTGTTTTGGGAACTCGAAATGAACTTTGAAAAGAACTGTTATAGCTTTTGAGTCAGAAATATCAAGAACGTTGTGGCATTTATCATAGGGAACTGTAATTATGGACTTTACTCTCTTATTTGAAGCACCCAGTGTTTACGTGTGTGAAATGTAAATTATTTGTGAAATTAGAACTAAGAATGGTTGACTAATCTTTTTTCCTTCCATGTCTCCTTCCGTGCAGTATGCACCCTAACTTCCCTTCCCCCTGTTTGGCCACATTGATACTCAGGAGAAATATAAGTCAGTGTTGCCAGAAGGAGAACATCTTGAGTGCATTGCTTCTGAGGAACCATGCTCAACAGTCATGGCAGAGTACTAAAATACCTTCTCTTGCTTTCAGATATTCACTTGGACCTGCAGACATTATTGTCCAACAGTAGTAACGAGTTAGAGTGATGGTGTCCGATGTCCATGTTTTCTCTCTTATCCAATTCTCCTGTTCCCATTTCTACTACTGATCCCTAACATTCTCGTTGCATGTGCTTATTAGTGTGGAGGCAATGAGTGATGGAAAATTACATAGCTCCCATTGGATCCACAGTAGACGGTTATTTCTTTCTGACAGCCTGCCCATATTGATTAATGACAAGACTGTTGACATGACTTATACAGTGCCAGATCCTGGATCCACCATGTTTTTTATTTTCCTTCATTATCTTTTTGGGTCTTCTCATTTGGTTTTCAACTTGAATTTAACAACATGACTCTGCAAAAACTTCTGACTTCCTTATATTTGGCTCTGACATTTTTTGGGCTCAGTAAGTACCTCCCGCCAGTATTTGATCTGGCCACCGTTTTGGAACCTTATTGAAGTTTTCTTCTAACTGTACTGGGAATAGATTTTGCCAGAGCTGCATATCTTTTATAGCTTCAGGGTGAGGACCAAGGATAATTTTTCCTGGGTTTTCTTACAGGGAGCATAGCACAGCAACTGACTACACAGATTCAGAGACATACTGCTGTTCAATCGGCATTTGAAAAAGATTCCACCTCTGTCGAATTTTATAGGTTAAGTGAAGGGATACAGGCCTTTGATGCTTAGAAGTTTTCAGGCATTATGACCATGTTTGAGAGTACAGTATTAGCCACAATGTAAAGTACAAAGTTCCCCAAATTGGGTAAAGAGGAGGTAGAGTATGTCGATATGTAGTGTGTACAGAGAGAAAGAGAAAAGCCAAAGAAGGGGGAAATTCCCTTGTTGGGACTAAAACCCTCACACACCTAGCAAGCTAGATGTCATGCTTCATCATATGGGTTTGCTCCTCGCTGAACTGGCGCTGCAATGTTCAGCGGGCACCCTCAAGGGGGCTCTTTAACGGAGATCTTTAATCCCTGCCATATGGTGCATGCGGGTGTGTGGGGAAGAAAAAGGGTGTAGTCGTAGGAGGTGAGGTGAAGATAAAAAAGGTGGGTCAGTCCACAAGAGAATTTATTGGAGTGGCTGGCGCCCTTGGTAAAAAGGTGGGAGGGGAGATAGTTGCTACTAGTTTAGGTTGGGCAAGATATCTACAACCCCCTGGTGTGGTCAACATGTTTCATGCCTACGCGGCATTTCATCAGGACCCAGAGTGGGACGTACTACACAGTGAAAACAATAAAAAATGTGAAAGTTAAAAACTGTAGTCATACAACCTTATGCCAAAAGGTCAGAGCAGCTGCTCTGTCCTGACCAGACGGTGGGGGTAGGTGTTAGCGGCTCCGACCGCACGCTTTCCGGGTTCCTGACCTTACGTGCAGGTCCCACTGGAGCAGACTGCGGGGCATCTCTCGATCTCCCTTAGGGTCACTCATACCGAGCAGGATTTCCTTGCCTGCGCCTTTATGACCTTTTGGCATAAGGTTGTATGACTACAGTTTTTAACTTTCACATTTTTTATTGTTTTCACTGTGTAGTACGTCCCACTCTGGGTCCTGATGAAATGCCGCGTAGGCATGAAACATGTTGACCACACCAGGGGGTTGTAGATATCTTGCCCAACCTAAACTAGTAGCAACTATCTCCCCTCCCACCTTTTTACCAAGGGCGCCAGCCACTCCAATAAATTCTCTTGTGGACTGACCCACCTTTTTTATCTTCACCTCACCTCCTACGACTACACCCTTTTTCTTCCCCACACACCCGCATGCACCATATGGCAGGGATTAAAGATCTCCGTTAAAGAGCCCCCTTGAGGGTGCCCGCTGAACATTGCAGCGCCAGTTCAGCGAGGAGCAAACCCATATGATGAAGCATGACATCTAGCTTGCTAGGTGTGTGAGGGTTTTAGTCCCAACAAGGGAATTTCCCCCTTCTTTGGCTTTTCTCTTTCTCTCTGTACACACTACATATCGACATACTCTACCTCCTCTTTACCCAATTTGGGGAACTTTGTACTTTACATTGTGGCTAATCTTTTGGACTTGTACACTGGACCCCTTTAAATATTGTCCACCCTGGTTCCCCCTCTTTGCTATATATGAGAGTACAGTATGCCAGACTCATACTCCCTCTCTATTCTTTCTTGAGATACAGGCACATAGGACTGAAGTTCTGTGGGGTTTTTGGCCTCCCTCCATTCACCATTTAGATCTTGATAACATGTTAGCGTGGAAATGGTGAGTATTTACCTCACTCTGTTAAAACTGATACCGCAGATTGCGGTATTTACATAGTGAGGCAAATACCTAATATTTTGGCTTTTTCCCTTAAAATGAGGAATAAGATGTGGAATTGGTGCTTTCCAAACCTAATACTGCATGTTTTGGAATTTATTATTCATCTTTACCTTTCTCAGACTTAGGGGCCTATTAGGATGGCGGACGGAAACGGGATCCGTCCACCATGGGCGCGGCAAAAATACACCGACCGCTCCGCGGATAAACCGCCGGTGCGATTAGGATAATTATGTGAAGAAACTCCGACCGCGGCGGACGGATCACAGCAAAAACCGTCCACGGCGGACGGAGCACACCAAAGACCGCTGCAAGCGGACGGTACCAAAGAAACACCCTCCGCCACGGACGGACATGACCGCGGGAACAGGCACATCCGCCGCAATACCTGCGGAGGCTCCTGCCTCGCGATTAGGATAACGCCGCCAGTCCAACGGAACCACATCCTACCTCGACCGCAGCGGAAACAATACATCGACAAATGGAGCATGACTGCAGAAGGACCACATGAACACCATTCCCTCCGTCAAACCGATTACAAAATGGCTGACGGAAGTAAATATAAAACACACTAAACAGTACACCCACCCACCTGAAACACCCACCCACAGCAACTACACGTCACAATGACACCCCCCAAGCACCGAAAAAGGCACCCAAGTCAACACACCCACAGAACACCTGACTGCCAACAACCATTGGGACACAACCACCACACAGAGTATAAAATGGATCCCTCCCACAACCACAATCCTTTGCATCACAGCATAGCTGCAAGCAAGAGCCAGATTACGACGAACAGCAGACACATAAAAACACACATACAACCTGCACACAAACACACCCACCACACAAACACCCATCACACCATCCCTACACACCACACACCTGCACATCCAACCACAGCCCACCAACACCTTGCACATCACACACCATGGCACCAAAGAAAAATCCCAAGTTCACAGAGAGTGAGTTGAAGGTCATGGTGGATGAAATCATCCATGTCGAACCACATCTCTTCGGCACCCTAGTCCAGCAGACCACCGTGGCAACCAAAACCAACATCTGGGACAGGATAGTGACCAGAGTGAATGCGTCAGGGACTGTGCCACACACCAAACACGAGATTCAGAGGCGGTGGCACGACCTCAAGACAAGGGTGAAAGGCATCAGGGCAAAGAACCACCTGCGGGCACACCACACTTGTGGCAGCACTCCCCCGGAGCCCATACCATATGCAGAATGGGAGGAGAAGGTGCTGGGAATACTGCACCCTGAGAGCCTTGAAGGAATCGAGGAGGGACTAGAGGCTGGTAAGTACAAACCAATCACCACTATCACACTGACATGGTCTGCCTTGCACAACTGTTATGTTATGTTATGTTATTCAAATTTTTGAGCGCACAGCTGCCCCAGCCAAGGGGCGTCCCGGCGCTATAATTAGTGCAGATAACACAACTGAAACACAAAAGATGGGGAATAATTAATAGGGCAGAGGGAAAAGGTAAGTTTTAACAGCCTTCCTAAAGGAGAAAAGATCCTCCAGTGAGCGTATGTGGGCCGGGAGTGCGTTCCATAGTTTAGCGGCCAGAACCGTAAACGATCGACCACCCAGTCGACATTTTTTAAAACGGGGAACAAGTGCCAAGTTTTGTCCGGTAGAACGGAGGCTGCGCAGAGGGTTGTAGGGGGACAAAAGGTGCTGAAGTATAACAGGGGTGCCGAGCTTAAGAATTTTATATGAAAAGCACAGGGCCTTGAACTCTATGCGTCTGGATACTGGCAGCCAATGCAAGTTAGAAATTGTAACACAGGCTGAACAGAAGCGCGGGAGGCCAACCAAGGCCCGAGCTGCCGCATTCTGCACCCGTTGGAGTCGCAGAACTTCCGCCTGGTTGGTGCCCAAGAACAGAGAGCTCGCGTAATCGAGCCTCGATAGTACACTAGCTTGGATCACCATCTGGCGGGTGGGGGCATCAAAAAACTTGAGGATAGGCCTCAAACCACGCAGGATGCCAAAGCACATGGACGCCACCTTCTTAGTATGGAGCGAGAAGGATAGTTTGGAATCCAGCCAGACGCCAAGATTTTTAAGTTCGGAGACCGGTTTTGGTGGAGGTCCCAGCTCCTCAGGCCTCCAGCTAGCGCCCCACAAATCAGGGTGTTTCCCTAGAACCATCACCTCAGTTTTGAGGGCGTTAAGTTGTAAACAATTGGCAGTAAGCCAGTTGGCAACAGCCCTCAAGCCATCCGCAAAGTTCGATGCCAGTTGGTCAGAGTCCCCATTAAGAGCCACTGCCAACTGGGTATCATCGGCATATGATACCATAGTGAGACCCCAACTCTTCGCCACCTCCGCCAGAGGTTGAACGTACAGATTAAAAAGAGTGGGGCTCAACGCCAAACCTTGCGGGACTCCTTTGGTGATAGCGTGGGACTTAGATCTAAACGGTGGCACCACGACCTGAAAAGATCGCTCCGAAAGGAACGATAGGAACCACTCCAACGCCCTTCCTGAAATGCCAGCCTCACTGAGCCTACGAATGAGAATGGTATGGGATACAGTGTCAAAGGCGGCACTTAGGTCCAAAAGGACCAGGGCCGCCGATTGACCTTTATCTAGTACAGAGCGGAGATGTTCAACCATAAATAAAAGTGCCGTCTCTGTACTATGTCCAGATCTAAAACCATTCTGTGTTGGATCCAGAAGATGTGTAGAAGCCAAATGATTTGTTAAGATGTTGTTCACGTGGGCCTCTGTGATCTTTGCCACCCAAGGAAGAAGGGAGATGGGTCGATAACTCTCCGACTTCAACGGATCCAATCCAGGCTTCTTTATAATGGGCATGACACAAGCAGCCTTCCAACTAGGAGGGACAGAACCGATGGTAAGGGACTGTTCCACCAGATGGCGAATAGGAGGAAGGCAGAGGGACGCCGAGTCCAAAAACTGGACAGGTCTCAAAGGATCATCCGGAGAGCCAGATTTAACCTTGGCCACTAGATGGTTAAACTCCTGCTCCGATGGTATGGAGAGGGAGGCCGGACACTGAGAAGTACGCATTAACAAGGGCGTACTAGCAGGGTCAACTTTGGGAAAGGAGCAATAGATAGCATTTACTTTGTCCACAAAGAAGCTGGCTAACGACTCACAGTGAGCTAGAGAACATACTTCCGTAGTAGGAAGTCTGCTCACTGTGAGCTCCTTCAAGACTTTAAAAACCAGTTTGGACGGGTTAGAGCTCGCCTGGAACTCCCGTGCATAGTAATCAGCACGGGCCCGGCAGACGGCTCTGTGGTATACCTTTACTTTGGCCAGATAACTGACCTTCAGGACTTTATCATAGTTCTTTCTCCATGCTCTTTCAGCTTGTCGGCAGGTGGCTTTAATACACCTGAGCGCCTCCGTATACCAGGGGTTAGGCAGAGCATGACGATTCCTGCTCCAACTGGCTGGGATTAATTCGTCAAGGACTTTAACAATCCAAGCGCAATAGATGGTATAACCGGTTGCAACATCATCAGAATGGACCCGAGGTGTAATAGTTAACAGACGATGGAAATCCTCCAATTTGAGCTTTTTCCAGGGCCGCCTGTAAGATGTTTTACCAGGCTTCCCAGTAAATTGTGTCGCCATTGTGACAGACAGCTCAATGAGGAGATGATCACTCCATCCCATCGGTCTAGGGGGGGAAACCTCGACCAGTTGAAGGTTAGTGAAAACCGGGTCGAGGATGTGACCTCCATCATGGGTCGGATGACGGACCAGTTGAAGTAGTTGTACTGCTTCCAAATCATCCAGCAAGCCTCTAACCGCCGGTATCTCCATGGCATCAAAGTGTATATTGAGATCGCCGACGATGGTGAAATTAGAAGAGAGCAGAGAGCCAACACACATCTCCCTGGCTTCAATCCATGCATGTGTGCCACATAGTCACCCAAATGTTAAGTCCTGGGCTCAAATGCACCCACCATGACCAAACTCAAATGTTGCCTCCTACCTTCCCAGCCTTGCATGTTGTCAAAGCAGCCAGCACCACAACTCCCAACAGGCCCCCATGTCTACAGGGAGGGTGGTGGTGGGTGGGGGGTGTGAGAGAGGTGGGTGGGGTGTGTGAGAGACCAGCACTACAGCTCCCAACAGGCCCCCATGTCCACAGGGAGGGTGGTGGTGGGTGGGGGGTGTGAGACACCAGCACAACAACTCCCAACAGGCCCCCATGTCTACAGGGAGTGTGGTGGTTGGTGGGGGGTGTGAGAGAGGTGGGTGGGGTATGTGAGAGACCAGCACTACAACTCCCAACAGGCCCCCATGTCCACAGGGAGGGTGGTGGTGGGTGTGGTGTGTGAGAGACCAGCACTACAACTCCCAACAGGCCCCCATGTCTACAGGGAGGGTGGTGGTGTGTGGGGTGTGTGAGAGAGGTTATTGATTTGTAATGTTTGTACCAAAAACATGTCATGTCCACAGCATTGATCATGATAATCTTGTCCCTCAGGTGATCGCAACTTGACTGGTGAAAGCAGCAACCACCAGCACCAGTCGCCCCCCTCACAGCACGGACTCTCTGGGGACCAGCCCATTGCCAGCTCAGGTGCAGAGGACGATGCGGGGCCAAGCAGACTTCCAGGGCCATCAGGCTCCCAGGACATCACTGCCTCCACCACCTCGGCCTGTGTCACCACACCAACACCTGCCATTGTGAGCTGTGCAGCCACCACCACCACCACTCCTGCCTGTGCCACCCTGCCTGACCCATCGGCCGATGATGGGCCATCAACATCCCAGGCAAGCAGGGAGAGTGGACGTGAGAGGACACAGGTGAGGGCACAGCTCACAACGAGGAGTGCAGTTTTCCGGCGAGGTGGGGAAGGACACCCACCCCATCCTGGCGCCGAAACCCTGGAAGCCATCGCCAGAGTGAATGCCTCCTACGAGCGGTCGCAGGCACAGTCTGATCGGGCCCACCAAGACTCACAAGAGAGCAGTCATCTGTTGCAGTCCATTGATACCCGTATAGGCCACATTGTGGACCTCATGGGCCAGCAAACTGCTCTGTGGAGGGACTAGCTATTCTGCGCCACACCACCACCCCCTCACCCAAGTGCCCAGTAGGACCGGTCACCAACACCACCGCCACCCACACCTGAGCCCACGGACAGGGAGGTGGCCCCTGACCAACCTGCCCCCACAGCTGTCTCCGCTCCGTCTCCAAGACGGAGGGGCCGTCCGAGGCTGGATCCTGGTGAGAGCAGTGGTAATGCCCCATCTACCCGCTCTAAGAGGGGCCGCCAATGACTTCACCCTTGTCTGAGCCTGCCATTCACCCTGCAAACTATCCTGTCCCACAATGCCAAGCATTGCCACACGTCTGTTGGACTAGCTGGACATCACTCATTGTGGTGTCCCCACGGTGTTTTCATCTGCCATGACCTTCAACTCTCACTTCCCCCAACACTTCTTTGTAAATATGCACCAACATCAATCCTCAACCTGTAAATAAACATCACGTAAACACTCAATGATGTGTGGCCTCCATGTTTTAATCACATGATTGTCTTAGAATGTAACGTTACCAGGTGCAGGGATCAATGTTGTTGAGAATCATGCCTCTGTGGGAGTGACCTAGGGATAATGAGAGAACAACAAACACAGGTCAGGAAAGTGATTCACACCCATCACAACACACTGTACTGCAACATCCCACAAACCACACTCATCACCAATTAAGTGGATCACAGGACACACATCAGGGAGCATTGCATGTACACCATCTACCACACACATTTGCAAACAGAACATACCAGAACCGGCATCATAGGCACACCACATCCACACTCCACCAGCAAACATACATCACGCATTGTCTGGCTGCACAAGCGGTAGTTACTCACATTCAAGGGAAATAGCAATCAATGAGCTGACGCCTCTGGTCCACACCTTCTTCCTCACCACTATTCTCATCAGTCGACATGGGTGGGATGGGAGGCCGAGCAACCTGTTGGTCTTCAGGGTCCATGATCAGTTCAATGTTAGTGCGCAAGGCCAGGTTGTGGAGCATGCAGCAGGCAATCACGATTCTGCATACTTTGCCTGGTGAGTATGGTAGGGCCCCTCCGGTTCTATCCAGGCAGCGAAACCTAGACTTCAGCAGTCCAAAAGTACGTTCCACCACTCGACATGTCCTCCCACGGGCATCATTATAATGCATTTCACCAGGTGTAGTAGGATTACGTATGGGACTCAGCAACCACGGTCGGTTTGGGTACGCAGAGTCACCTATGTGGGGGAATGACAGACACTAATATCATTACCAGGATTGGTGGGTACACCATTCCACACATACAACACAACTGTCCTCACAGCATACTCACCTACAAGCCACGCACGTTCTGGACGCAGATTAGCCATCAGTTAGGGACAATGCTGCTCCGCAGGATGTGTGAGTCATGTGCGGAGCCTGGAAATCTGGCACACACATGGGAGATGATGTTGTCAGCCAGGCACACCACCTGCACGTTCATCGAATGGTAGTGCTTTCTATTGCGATATACAGGCTCACATGCCTGGGGTGGAATGAGACCGATATGTGTGCCATCAATGGAATCAACTACGTGTGGTATCTGTGCCAGGGCATAGAAGTCCCCTTTGACTGCTGCCAACTCTGCCGGCCGTGGAAAATGGATGTACTCATCCTTGTAAAGCATCATGGCATTCAGAACATCCCGCAGTACCATACTGAACATGGATTGTGACATCCCCCCGACATGTCCAACTGTGTACTGGAAGGTGCCAGTTGCAAAGAAGTAAAGTGCCGCCATCACTTTTGCTGTGGGTGTAATAGCTCCAGGATATGTTCTGCGTGGCTGCAGAAGAGGTGACAATTGGGCTATAAGCTCCAGCAATCTACGTCGATCAAGCCGGAATTTGCGGATCACCTCCTCGTCAACCATGTCCTCCAGCACAGTGTATGGTCGATGCACATTTGGAGCCCTCCTGTGTGGGAGTAGATGGGAGCAGATGTCAATTGACCAACAACGCATAGCTGTTCCACACTATCACATGTTGACAAACACAATACAAATAAGACATGTTGCCGACAATGCTCATATGTGTTATGTGACCAATATTTAATGCAATACAGATAAATAAAAAACAAATGTTGTGCCACACACAACATCAGGTGTGCAAACATGTCCAATGTAACGTGCACACATGTCTAAAGAAGTGCCAACAACACATGACTGAGGACCCAAATGTGGACAAGCATCACCACAGACACACATGCACGTGCACACACAATACGAACATGGAACACACCCTCCTTGTCTTCATGCACCAATGACCCCACCTACAATGCTGGGCATCCTCAGATGACATGCATGGGCAAACAACAGGCAACACACATACGCATACACAGAATGCATGTATACCCCCATCATTGTTACTTGCACACACAAACCACACACTCACAACAGCTTCTGAATGTGGTTAGACACCCTCGAAGTACTGTGTAGATGTGTATGATTTTTAACGTGTGTACGCAAAACCAAGACATCAACACGTCGCCATGCACATGTGTTGCAACTTGGGTGCACATCAATAGCCATAGTTAACCACTGGCAAGGTCAATAGTATGACTACACATGACAACTAGTGGATATGAAATGCACACGTGGCCACGGGCCATTGACTTGACACCATGATAGTTGCAGCATTCTGTACATGTCCTAACACACATGTACAACTGTCAACATTACATGTGTGCGGAGACATGCAGTGTGTGTACATATGCCATCTGTGGACGCCTTCCACCTACACAGAAGATGATCGTTGTTCATGATATTGTGCATGACATATGCTGTATGGCCAAGTCCCATCACGGCCACACCCCTCAAAACGCATGTGCGGACTACTGCGACGGTGCATCATTTGAGAATGAACAGTCAGTGGCGTCGCTATGGTGGTGCACGCATTCCGCATGGGCGTGCAGGCCAACACATACTTTAGAATATGCAATACGAAATGGCAGTTGATACCCCCCCTTACAGTCACATTGCAGCACCCGGTCACCCACCGCTGGGTGGTTGCTGGTCACCCACCGCGGTCCAGGCCAGTCACCCTCCGCCGGTCCAGGCCAGTCACCCACCGCCGGTCCAGGCCAGTCACCCACCGCCGGTCCAGGCCAGTCACCCACTGCCGGGTGGTGGCCGGTCACACACCAACGGGTGCTGGCAGTGTGTGACAGGCCACCACCCGGCGGTGGGTGACTGGCCTGGACCGGCGGTGGGTGACTGGCCTGGACCAGCGGTGGGTGACCGGCCTGGACCGGCGGTGGGTGACCGGCCACCACCCGCGGTGGGTGACTGGCCTGGACCGGCGGTGGGTGACCGGCCTGGACCGGCAGTGGGTGACTGGCCTGGACCGGCGGTGGGTGACTGGCCTGGACCGGCGGTGGGTGACTGGCCTGGACCGGCGGTGGGTGGTGGGTGCTGCAATCTGACTGTAAGGGGGGCATCAACTGACATTTTGAATTGCATATTAAAAAGTGTGTGTTAGCCTGCACCGCCCACGCGTAATGTGTGCACCGCCATGGCGACGCCAGGCTTTGATATCGTTCAAATGATGCACCGTGGCGGAAGCGCACACATGCGGTTGCAGATCTGTGACCGTGACGGTCCGTGCACATGTAGCCAATAGAAATAGGTAACGCGGGGCGCGTATGCGCATTCAAATATAGCGGAAGCCGTGCACCGCCACACCAGGGCCACTCATTGGCTCTTTTTGAATGAGGCATCCCGGGAAAACCAATAGCTGCAGACGTGTGCCACTGATATGAGCTCTGGGCCCTATATATGTGTGAATTTCGGCTGCACACATTCACTGATTTCAGCCACTGCTGCCTGGGACCATCACCTCGACCTGCTGCTGCTGAGATATCCAACAACTGCTGCCTGCGACCATCACCTCGACCTGCTGCTGCTGAGATATCCATCAACTGCTGCCTGCGACCATCACCTCGACCTGCTGCTGCTGAGATATCCAACAACTGCTTCGGTACTGCCACGTTCGTGAACATTGCCATGCAGGGAGTGCGAGAGACCCGGTCTCGTCCCTTCTCCGCAGCAGAGCTGGAAGTCCTTGTGGACGGTGTGCTCAGCCACTATGACCGGCTATACGGTGCCCCCGGAAGTGCAGTGTGGAACATGTTGGTGGGCATGAGGTGGTCACTGACTCCTGGCTTCTGCAAGTTTGGCGGTGTGCTAAGGGGCCTTCACATGTGTTGTACTGAGCATGGCTGCATGAAGATACGTGTTGCTCCTATCTGTGTGAATGTCAAACGGTCCACTGGCGTTTCCCTCTTGTCTCCCATCATGGTAGGTCAAGCTGCACCTTCGCAAGGCCGTGTGGAGGACAATAGCACGTGATGTACGGGCAGTGGGGGTATGCAAGAGATGACACACGCACTGCCACAAGCGCTGGGACGACATATCCAGGCTGAGCAAGAATGTTGCCGAGATGGCACTGGGGATGATTCCAAGATCAACCCGTCTGGCCCAACGCACCATGACCCCTCTAATGCACCGTATCATTGCTGTGACGCATCCTGACCTGTCCGCCCGGCTGGGAGGGGATCAACAGAAAACTAGCGGTAAGCAGACTGTAAGTGTGTGAAACTTGTGAGTGCATGCATGTATAGGTGCTCATACACAGTAGTGATATCCGTGGTGCATTTGTTTGGCTGCAATTGCATGTAGGTGCTATTAGCGGAGTGAGCGTTAGCCTCCATGTCCGCCAGGTGGTCATGCCACTTTCTTTGTATTTGAGGGTTCCAGGACATGCCCTTGAGGTCTGTGGTCCCATGGCATGACATGTGTGCTGGACTGCATGCAGTTGCCCTGTTTGTATTATGTACATGTTTCACAGCCAACACCGGTTCTTTGCAATGAGGATGTCTGGTAGGGGAGGTTCGTGTGCAGGATGGGTGATACATGTTATTCGACTGTAAAGAAAGTTGTGATTTTTTAACATTCAATACGTGAGTGTGGCACCTAGGTAAAACTCTTTTCTCTCTCTTTCAGCTTTGGCAGAGGGCACAGACCCATAGACTACGGAGATGAGTGGTGGCAATGCATCCGGATCCGAAATGGCACACACGCAGACTGACACTGAAGAGAGCAGCCACGGAGAGGGGGACAGAACTGTACCAGAGGACTCACAAGTTGAAACACCATCTTCCTCATCATCAAACAGTGTTGGTGAGTCATCACTGTTGTCACAGACAGGGAGTGGGCAATCGACACCTTCAGTCGGGACACAGCACACAGGGCCCACACTGCCACCCACTGCAACATGTACTGCTCGTGCTCGCCAGAGTAGGGGGAGCAGAGTTGCCTTCGATGCAGGCACCGCAGAGCCTGCCCCTGTGACACAAAGTGCACTTTGCGCTGAGGCAGTAGATCTGCTGCGACAGCTGTGTGTAGGGCAGACCAACATGATCAATGCATTCCAAGACCACGATAGGAAGTTGGGGCAGGTGGTGGTATTCATGGAGGGGATGCATGGCGATGTTGCTGGTCTCCACAGTACAGTTCAGTCATTGGCAAACACTGTGTCTTCAGCCATTGTACAGTCGCATAGACAGGGTGCTACTTCTGTGCCACCATCCACACCACTTGATGTTTCAGGGGAGAGTGAATTATCAGACCAGGCCTCTTATTCAGGTTATTTCACTAGGAGCAGCCAGAGGCAGCAAGGCAGGGCACGGAGGGCACAGCCACCATCCCCTAGGACTGGGATATCTTTCACCGAAGATGACGTGAGCTACACAGGAGTTGACACAAAGGATCATCAAGGGGTGTTTGGGGAAATGGCTTCACATGCTACACAGGCATCCCCCACAAAAGGAACTCCCAAGGTAAGGGCACCTCCCAAGTCCAGGGACACTCCCAAGGACAAGGACACTACAAAGGAAAGGGCACCTCCCAAGTCCAGGGACACTCCCAAGGACAAGGACACCACAAAGGAAAGGGCACCTCCCAAGAGCAGGGACACTCCCAAGGACAAGGACACTACAAAGGAAAGGGCACCTCCCAAGAGCAGGGACACTCCCAAGGACAAGGACACTACAAAGGAAAGGGCACCTCCCAAGAGCAGGGACACTCCCAAGGACAAGGACACTACAAAGGAAAGGGCACCTCCCAAGAGCAGGGACACTCCCAAGGGCAAGGTCGCTTCAAAGGAGAGGGACACTACAATGGACAAGTCTGCACACAGGGACAGGGCACCGCCCAGGGATCAGGGACATTCCAGAGACAGGACACCTCCTACGTCCAAGGCACATCCCATGGCCAAGGGTTCTCCCATGGACACGAGCTCCATCAAGGACAGGCATACATCACCCCTGTCTGCACTGAGGCTGATGTTGTTGAAGGAACGTACAACACATGTGTCAGCGGTGGAGTCCCCCCATACCTCAACTCCCATCGACGCCCAACAGAAGCAGAGGAAGGAGTACACTGTTGTTGCATCCCCCATTACACATTACACATGATGCAGAGGGCAGAAGGCAGGCCCACAGCAAATGACAGGCAGGGTCCAGCATGTCCCCAGGGAGCAGACCACCACAAGCACATGATCCACCTTTGATGTCTGATGATGCCACTCCACTTACCAGTCCAGTCATATCCGGGGTGCCCCTACATTTCACTAAGAAACAGAGGCACACACCAGTGACACCTGACCACCTCAATGTCGCTCCAGTACAGCTTTCCCCATCTCCCAGAGCCACCCTGCCTCCTGGCCCATACAGCCCTGTGGCTCATCATTTCAGTGGTCCTAGTGGGTCAGCTGCAGTTCACTCTCATGCGTCAGATAGTGGCACTGTGTCTATTGTACGCTGTCATGCATCATGTAGTAGCACTGTGTCAGTTGTGCCCTCTCCTGTTGCAGGTACTGGCACTGTGTGTGTCTGCCACTCTCATGTGTCAGATGCAGGCATGGTATTTGTTGGTCACTGTACAGGGACATGTCCTGGCAGTGTGTCTGGGTCTATGGCTCATGTGTCAGTCAGTAGATCTGTGGCTGTGTCTCACACTCCTGTTTCTGGTGCTGGCGGTGTGTCTGGGTCTAGGGCTCATGAGTCAGTCACTACAGCTGTGGCTGTGTCTCACACTCCTGTTGCTGGTGGTGCGTGCTGGCAGTGTGTCTGGGCCTATGGCTCATGTGTCAGTCAGTAGATCGGTGGCTGTGTCTCACAATCCTGTTTCTGGTGCTGGCGGTGTGTCTGGGTCTATGGCTCATGTGTCAGTCAGTAGATCTGTGGCTGTGTCTCACACTCCTGTTTCTGGTGCTGGCGGTGTGTCTGGGTCTAGGGCTCATGTGTCAGTCACTACAGCTGTGGCTGTGTCTCAAACTCCTGTTGCTGGTGCTGGCAGTGTGTCTGGGTCTATGGCTCATGTGTCAGTCAGTAGATCAGTGGCTGTGTCTCACACTCCAGTTTCTGGTGCTGGAAGTGTGTCCGAGGCGAGTAGTTCAAGCACTCCACCAGATTCTGTGGTGTGAGGTTTAGTTGCCATCACTCACATGTCATTTTACTTTGTGTGTAGATTGACAAATGTAACCACCCTGACAATATTAATGTCCTTGGGACGGGTCGCTTGACACATGTACTTGGGTAGCCAGTGATGTACCTGCTCTGATGGCCACAATGCCCTGTTGCTGTTCTGATACTGCATTCTGCCCTCTCATGTGCTGCCAATGATGTACCTGTTCTGTGCAATGGATTGTTGATGCACTTAGCCCCTCTCACGTGCTGCCAGTGATGTACCTGCTCTGTTGGCCACAATGCCCTGTTGCTGTTCTGATACTGCATTCTGCCCTCTCATGTGCTGCCAATGATGTACCTGTTCTGTGCAATGGACTGTTGATGCACTTAGCCCCTCTGACGTGCTGCCAGTGATGTACCTGCTCTGTTGGCCACAATGCCCTGTTGCTGTTCTGATACTGCATTCTGCCCTCTCATGTGCTGCCAGTGATGTACCTGTTCTGTGCAATGGACTGTTGATGCACTTAGCCCCTCTCACGTGCTGCCAGTGATGTACCTGCTCTGTTGGCCACAATTCCCTGTTGCTGTTCTAATACTGCATTCTGCCCTCTCATGTGCTGCCAATGATGTACCTGTTCTGTGCAATGGACTGTTGATGCACTTAGCCCCTCTCATGTGCTGCCAATGATGTACCTGTTCTGTGGAATGGACTGTTGATGCACTTAGCCCCTCTCATGTGCTGCCAATGATGTACCTGTTCTGTGCAATGGACTGTTGATGCACTTAGCCCCTCTCATGTGCTGCCAATGATGTACCTGTTCGGTGCAATGGACTGTTAATGCACTTAGCCCCTCTCATGTGCTGCCAATGATGTACCTGTTCTGTGCAATGGACTGCTGATGCACTTAGCCCCTCTCACGTGCTGCCAGTGATGTACCTGCTCTGTTGGCCACAATGCCCTGTTGCTGTTCTGATACTGCATTATGCCCTCTCATGTGCTGCCAGTGATGTACCTGCTCTGTGCAATGGACTGTTGATGCACTTATCCACTCTCATGTGCTGCCAATGATGTATCTGCTCTGTTGTACCCAGTGCCCATGCTCTTAAATACTCTGAGATTATACACCTATTATGTTAAATAAAGCTAGTAAATCATATTTTGTGGTTTGTCGTTGTCATGCCTGGTTGTGTACTTCAATAGTGTATATATTGGTGCGATCGTCAATGTAGTTTCTCAAACATGACACTTCTCCTTCCAACGTCACAGCCCTGGCAGTTACTCCCCTTCCGACTGCAATTGGTGGGTTGGCGTACCTGCGTCGTCGTCGATGATGGTCCATGACTTGCTGGTGGTGGAGCACGAAGAGTATCGGAAATGCGTGTAGCGCTGGGTCCATGACGGCGATCTGCTTGTGGTGGGTATCTCTGCAATGTGTAGTATCTTCGCTGTGGGGAATCCGCCGTGTTCACGTAGGTTGTTTTTCCGCAACGATTTCAGGTGTGTTTTCCGCCATCGTGATTTGGAGGCCGGTCGGAGACGTCATTCCGTACGGCGGTGTCTCTGGATTGGTTACGTCCGCCGCGAGGTCGGGTGTAGTTCCGCGGCGGTGCATGCTCTTCCGCCGCGTACGGACCTTTGACAGTGTTTCCCATCCTAATATGGGGAACGGAGTGACCGCGGCAGGCGGACAGGAAAAAGGCATTTTCCGCCTACTCCACGCCGGCGGTCGTCCTTCCGTCCGCCATCGTAATATCTTAATGTGGAACACAAGGGAGAGGGAAAAAAATGTGAGTGAGAATGAAGAATCAGTTACCGGAGAAAGACAAACTGCTGTTAAAACAAGTGTCTAAGAAAGATCTTTTATTGATTTCTTAAATTTCTGTACGAATCTGGGACACTGTGCTACCTTTGTCTCCATCCCCAACTAGTTAGACCCTGCACGGTAGGGCACGGCTTCATGAAAAATGCTTCTGAAAAAAGATGCAATGCCCGAACCTATATCCCTTGCTTTTTTCTTAATTGCTACACAACATGCACCAACTGTTTAATCGTGGACAACATATGGGTGGATCAACTCTTAGGGGCACATGCATCATTCATAGGTTTTGCAATTCTTAATTTGCGAAAATTACCGAATCGCAAATTAAGAATTGCAAAATGCTATGCATCATTTTTTTCACTATTTTTTTTAGAATCGGTAAAAATCGCAATTTTTACCGAATCTCAAATAAATAGCGAATTCCAAAGTGCATTTTCGCAATTCCCATTGATTCCTATGGGCCGAAAGGCCCATAGGAGTCAATGGGAAGGCATTTAAGAATTCTCAATTTGTTGATGCATTCCACGGGTGCAGGGGGGGGTCCAAAGGACCCCCCCTGCACCCCTGAAATATATTTGAAAGTGCATGTTTCACACACACATGTCCTAAGGACATGTGTGTCTGTAACATGACAGTTTAAAAAATTCATTTATTTCATTTTTGAAAGATTTTTGCAAATTAACACGAGGGTCAACCTCGTGTTAATTTGCACTTCCAATTTCATAATTTGCATTTTTTTTTAAATTGATGCATTGCATTTAAGGAATCGCACAAATGCGATTCCTTAAATGCATTCGCATTTTTTAGAAATGCAAAAAAATGTGAATTAAGAAAAAAAGTTTGATGCATCCCAAAAACGTATTTAGGAAGTGCAAACGGCCGAATTTACCGATTCGCACCGTTTGCACTTCCTAAATAGGTTGATGCATGTGCCCCTTAGTGCCTATCACACACTTAACTGTTCGTCCGGTTTTGAGTGTGTCACTGCTCAAACACAGGGCATTAGACAGGTAGATCTACTAAGACTATGTGCTGTCCCATATTGACACAAAGTCTTGATATGGTAATTACTTTTCAGAGCAAAACTTATTTTGCGTTGGAAAAGTGCCCTTTGTGTAGTGCAAATAGTGCTTTGCCCTGTGTTACACTAGTTTGTCTCAAGAGGGAATTCGGCATTTAAGGGCAGCCACTCATCAATTTTGCTAATAAGCTCTATCTACTAAAATTTTTAGACCTGGCTGTGTGTCAATAAATAACTCCTCCATGAGGCAGGCACAAAGTAAGAGAAATGTTTTCATTTCCTCTTACATTTCACATATTGCATATGTGGTGCACTGAACAGCACAAATCCAAAGTAGGAAATGTCTTAACATTGTCCAGGGATAGGATACTGTTCTGGAAGGGTAAACTTCCAGTACAAAGCATATACTAGACAGCACATATAACATTTTTCATTATGGTGCAAAGGAGTGCACATGGTCCTAGGTAGCTTTAACGAACACCTGCGGAATGGAAGAGAGCATTAGCAGCCAATATTTAGTAAATATTGATCTGCGCTGCTGCCTCAACCCCATCCCAATGCAGCGCACACCATTTGGTTACTGTATTGCACATATTTCTTATAAATCTGTTCCTGTCTCTCTCCACAACTAACCATCATGAGTCTGCCCACAGATGCCCGGCAGTATATGTTGGCAGGATTGGACTGGACTATGTGGCAATCAAGCAGTGCCCGATGGGCTGGGCTGAAACGTAAGTGTGTGGGCCGTGTTATTGAGCTGTTTGTGGGCCTGTTTTATGGTCTGGTGAGCCAGTATTTACTGTTAAGTTTTCTTAATAATAAAAGAAATATTGCCTGCAACAAACTTAAATCCATGTAGTCTTCCATATCTTCCAAAAATATTATACAGCATGTCTTTACATTTTCAAAACTGGCCCTATTTGCAAACATGGACCACTTTTTTGCAATCTAATTCACAAATGGAGGCCACTTTTATTTCGGTGCCTATGCTTACTTTAGATCTCAGTCCGACATTACAAGTCACCCTAGTGGCCTGCCCAGTTTCCAACTCACTTCAGAGTAAGAGGGGACCTAGTTAACAATGTGGGTAGCAACAGTCAGTGATTTTAAAAGTAATTTAGTTGTTTTCATATTTATGGTGCTTAAGGAGCAGTACATCACCAGACAACTCATCGCCCAAATGAAAACTTTTAAAATGAGCCCGATGAAAGTGCTGGGCTGTCCCTGCATCATTGCACTCCTGATTAAGAGTGAGACAGAAAAAGACAAATAGAGCAGGCATCTGCCACCTGCCTCGTAAAGTGACTGACTGACGCTGTTACAATGGCACCCCTAGATTGACCAAATCCCTTCAGTTGAATTTCGACACCGTTTCCAGTCCTAGCTTTATAAGTGATTGTGTAATTAATTCTAGGTATTATGGCTTTGTTTTGCTTCCATTAGCCTAATCAGATGTGAAAACAATGATTTGAAGGTGAAGAGTTTAAACTTGGAGTGAGGTGGCCAGCATGGACACCCTACACTCAAAAGAATTGCTGTGTTGGTGAAGATTTAAAAACATAAATTAAATACAACTGCATAAATCAGTCTCTCACCTGCAGCAAGACCACAAGGCAGCAAAACACTGCAAAGTGCATTCAGCAGAAATCCTGTCTCTATGAAATGTGTGCTGGTGCTGGCCACTGCCAAACACCATCTCAAATTAAACACTGGCTGCTGAAGATGGTGGTCTCTGACTAATCTGAGGGGTGACACGAGTATAAAGCCTAATGATGTATTGACATGTACTTCCTCGGTTTTTTCAGCAGTTTAATCCTTCACGTGCAGTGGTGTAATGAAACTTGAGGGCCCCCACGCTCCAAACCCAGTCAGGAGCTCTTAGCCACCACCTGTCCACAGTGCCGGTGTGGGTCCCTCGAGCTCAGGGCCCTGAGGCACCATGGTGGCTGCGGAGGATATTCTTACACCCCTGTTCTCGTGCTGTAATACCACTTGTGTATTTTGACAATAAATGGTTGTGGGGGACTTATAGCTGCAATCAGTTTGACCTTTATTCGGACCTAGGTATCTGCCTTGTTATTACTTTCAAGAAGCCTCTTGACAATTTTCCTAAATAGTTGCCATAATCTTTTGTTACAGTCATTACAATTACTTCTAGTTATTTTTTAATACATTTTCCTGTGATCTATGTGAACATGCTATCAGCAAGTAGCTTTGTTCATTATGGCACTTTAAAACTGTATTCACTAATATGGGACCACTTCGTATATGACCCTGGGTGTCAGTAGTGGAACTTCTCATATCTAAAACAATAGCATTATCATCAATTTCCATCCTAACACCTCTGATGTAGAGTAGATGGCAGAAGAGTGGTGTGGAGTGAAAATCGGAGCTGTAGACTATGTGAAGTCAAATTGTGCTGACTGAATACAATTTCTTGCAAAGCACTCAGGATAAACATTAGGGTACACTGTGTGTCTTGATGTCCTAGAAATGACCTTGTAGTTGGATATGCTTTTTCCATGGTAAAGCCATAAGGATACATGTTTTGAATGGATAAATTGCATAAGTCGATTTCTTAGCAAGCACTAGGCAATCACTACATAACACTATGCCCATAGTTGTTATGAAAAGGTAATTGATCTTTGGAATAAGCCTGGACATAGTTCGCAGAATCTCACTAGCCAAAATTTCCGTTCGTGGTTAAAATACTCTGCTGCGCTACATGGGGTTCCGCAGGCAGGCGGAGTTTCCCAGCATGCCCGTTCGCTGTGTATTTTGATATCAAAAGCAATGTGGAGCACGTCCTTGCGTTCAAAATCGCACACAAATGGCACCATGTGGTTCAAAGAGGTGTTCATAATGCCGGGTCTAGTTTTGAATCCCTTCTTAATCTTTTCAATCCTCCACCCTCATAATTAATCTACCCCTTATTTTATTTTATTGTTTTGGCATGTTTTTGTGTCTTTGTACTTGTAATTTCTGTAATGTTGTATTTTTTTCAAACTTTTTGTATTTTTGCTTATTTTCCCATTTACTTCCTTTTATTCTTTTTTCCAGTCTTCCTTCCCTTTCCTGTTTCTTTCCTTTACCCCACCTAGCACCATGGCAGAGCAGGGTAACCAGAGGCTCAAGGCCCCTTGAACAGCCAGGAGCATCTGCCTACCCTGCAGATGGAGGTGCTGCCAAGGGGTGCAGCCCTCAGCAATCTTTTGTGAAGTGGACGTGGCAGCACTTTTTTTTCATGCATCACCACCTCCCCTCCATACTGGCAGCAGGCGGCAGTCCTGGCAATGGGTATCCCCTGCGGAAGCGTCATGTGCAGTGGACCTGCCAAGTCCTCCGCACCACCCAGCAGCTGACATACCGCTGGGCAGATATCCTAGACCTGCAGCAGGATCTGCTTGAACGGCTAGGCATCGGGATTGCAGGGCCTGGTGAGTATTAAATATTTGTTGTGTTTCTGTTCTACAATGCTAAAAAACAATTCCGAATAGCTTGCTGCTCACACTCAGGGGTAAGTTAGAATTAGTTTACATTAAGAATAATATTATGTGATCCAGTTTGAGCTAGGCAGGTGCTCAGTGCTACAGAATCGTACTCGTCAGCGCATGCTTTGGCTGAATATTCAAGAAGCCATTGCAGAATCCTCTGTCCTTCTGTTACTATAGTGAATTAGTGACATCAGTGAGTTAGCATTCTCTGTGAATTTCTTTATATAACCCATACAGTCTCAAGCAATTCCACAGTGATGAGTAGTATTAGTATGCATCTATGCATCGCAAAATAGGGAGACTGAGCTTGTCCATCGAGGGGGTTGAGAAAAGAGAATTGTATCAAAGATCATTCATTGCAATGCATGAGTTCCACATGTAGTTTATGTTAAGGAAACATGGAATAGGGACTTTAGGTGATCTGATTTAGATAAGTACAATGTTACTGTATTTGCCTTTCATAATAATTCTGTGAAGATTAACTGTACCACTAATCTATTGTTTTAATCTTGTTTATTTCTTACATCAGCACCCAAGCGCAAGAAGAGTGGTAGTGCAGACACGGGTTTTGGACAAGTTGGGGGGGAGGCGGTGACCACCAGCGCCACTGGTGAGCGCTCCGCTAAGCCCAGTATGTCCTATTATTTATTATTATTATTATTATTTCCCTAAATTTTACCACTGCGCACTATTATACTACTTGTAATGATTTTTGAATTTTTTAAATTTTATTTATTGAAATTTCCCAAGTACAGGTACAATCAGTATAGCATATACAATTTACAGGCAGAAACAGGATGGTCAAAATGAAAAAAGATGAAAGTTAAGGATGAAACAATAACAGAGATGTACAGAGCAGCATGTGAAAGAATAGGCAATACAGTGATTATTGCGTTAAGGTCCAGTCACTTGAGGTCCCTATTACCCCGGGGATACTGGCCGACTTCAGTCAGTGCTAATAAGGTGCAATCAAGAAAGATGAGAGGGCGAGCATGATTCAGCTGTCTGTGGTGTTGACATTCTGGGTATTGTTGGCGTCATCAGTCGGATGAGAGAGTAAGTATGCCGTAAGGGGACACCAGATATCGCTAGGACGTGAAGGGAGGGGGAAGAGTTCGGCAAATGTATATGTTTACACCTGCCAGAAAACCATGTCCTTAATCCATTCCTTGGGCCTCATTTATGAAAGCCTTGCGCCACCGGTGCGTCACTTTTTCCCATTTTAAAAGTGACGCACCGGCGGCGCAAGTCCTTCATAAATAAGGCCCCTTGAATTTAGGTGCCCAGCCTTGTCCCCATCTGCATGCTATGCGCCGTTTAGCCAATAGGAGGCTGAAGAAGACACATTTTTGGTGTGACACAGCCAGCTTCTCAGTGTATCCCAACAGGGCAAGCAGAGGGGAATGCAGGAGTTGCAATGACGTCATTTATTCTAGGGTTGTGTGGACCTGGTGCCAGTACTCTTGTACAACACCACAATCCCAACCAAGATGTAGGAAATCTGCCCCCACAACACCACAGCGATCACACTTGTCGCTATCACGTAGTTTGTACTGGTACATTTTGGCTGGGGTATAATAAGTGCGTTGTAGGAATTTGTAGTGGAGGATGCAGAGACGGCTACTGGACGAACTTTGTTCCATCTGTTTGAAACAGTAGGTCCATTGCTCATCTGTAATGACATGTCCCATCTCGGCGTCCCATTTATCTCGAGCGGCACTTTGTGATGGGTCCAAGGCAGTGTAAAAGCTATGGTAGAGTGAGGAGACTAGATGTGGTGCAGCATTGCTATGCAGTATCATGCACAATGGGGCGATCTCTGGGGGCTCTAGAGGAAATGTGGGTGTGTGTTCCTTGAAGCCCTGTCTCAGCCGGGCGTAAAGAAAAATGCCCATAGGAGAGGGCGGTTGTTTGGAAAAGAGTTGTTGTGATGAGCGAAACTTGCTCTTGAGATACAGATCCCCCCAGGATGTGATCCAGAATGTAGCTTTGTTTTTTTTTAAAACGCCCTCCTGTAGAACAGGCATTTTTGGGTGATAAACTAGAGGAAACAGTGGTGAGTACAGCATGGGGGCCTGGGTGCCTGTGACTATGACTTGCCATGCCTTCACTGTGCAAGTGATCAGTGATGAGTTCCCCATTCGTGGTGTAGTGGCAGTCATTATGGCGCCTTCAAGCGGTATGGGATCAGATAGCCAGTGTTTGCTAGCTACCTGCGGCATATATCTGGGGGGGTGGAACCAGAAGTGAGTATAGTGGGCTTGCGTGCATATATAGTACATTTCAAAGTTGGGTACATCGAACCCTCCTTGCGGTTAAGGTTTAGTGATCATGTCCCCTTGCAGTCGAGGTTATTTGCCTCACCAGGTGAGTCGTATCAATTCCGATCTGCGTGCAGAAAAGATGTGCCTGCCCGGTTCATACAGGATGTTAAAGAAAAGATAAAGAAGCTTAGGAAGAACAACCATTTTTATAAGGGAGGTATATCCTGCAAAAGAAATGGGGAGAGCGATCCATCTCGTGAAACTGTCCTTGATCTCTTCAATGGTACGACTATAGTTGAGCCGCATCAGTTTGTCCCTGTCAGCGGTGACAAACACCACTAGGTATTTCACCTCATCAGCACACCATTCAAAGGGGGAAGTCTGGCGTAAACACCATGACAGACGTGGTGAGGGGGAAGATTTGAGACTTCTTTCAATTGATATGCATACCGGAGAGCCCACCAAAGCAAACAAACTCATGGACTAGTGGATTAAGGTTGAGGTGTGGCTCTCGAAGATATGGGGTGAGGTCATCAGCAGAAAGGGAAATAAGAATAGGCCAGAGGAAACAGCGGAATGCTTTGTCATGATGGTATTGTCGTATCCTGGCAGCGAGAGGTTCAACAGCTAGGGCGAAAAGCAGGGGAGAGAGTGGGAAGCCTTGACGAGTGCCCCGGGTGATGGGAAAGAGGGGAGAGGAGTTCCCATTGATGAGAACCCTAGCTATAGGACTGGTATACAATAGCCAAATCCACGAGAGAAACTCTTTAGGCATGCCCATATTTTGAAGGATAATAAATAGGTAGTCCCACTCAATGGAGTCAAATGGCTTTGTGGCATCTAGAAAGACTGCCACCAAAGTCAGCTGAGGGTCAACTGACTGCAAGATTGAGAAGAGCGTGCAGAGATTATGTGATGTTGGTCAGCCAGAGATAAACCCAGCCTGGTCTGGGAGAACAAGTTTATCCATGAGTAGACTGAGACGGTTAGCCAGTAATTTGGCAAGGATTTTGGCATCCATGTTGATTAAGGAGAGAGGGCAGTATGAATCGCAGCTGGTTCTGGGTTTTAGGAGTGAGGAGATCAGGGCTTCCCGAAGGGACGGCGGGAGATATCCCAGTTCCTGTGTCTCACTAAAGACTTGCTTGCAGATATGGAGTAGCTGGTCGAGGTATGTTTTATAAAAGTCGATGGGGAGGCCATCAGTGCCAGGGGGCTTCCAGGACTTAATTTGCATAATTGCCTTGCATATCTCGTTGTTTTCAACCGGTGCAGCAAGAAACTCTCTCTGCGAGTCTCCAAGCCAGCCAAGGGTTATATCTTGTAGGTATGGTGTAAAGTCTGGGGGGGGGTGCTTGTACGGGTACCATATAAATTAGTATAGAATTCGGTAAAGATTTTCAGAATATCCAGGCTGTCTCTGTGTTGCTCGCCTGAAGAGTCCTGAATTTTGAGAATATAGTTTGAGAACTTGGGTAAACGGATTTCTTGCACTAATGCCCTGCCCGGGCACTCGCCCTCACCATATCTGCATGCGGTGTAGTACTTCCCCCTAAAGTGAGCTTCCCGGTCAGCCGTTTGTTTGCAGTCAGAGAGTTTATCTCGGAATGTCGCTAGGTGTTGCCCAGAGGCATCTCTCGAAAGATCACTCTCCAATTTTTTAAGTTCGCCTTCAAGTGTGTGTATATTGCGACAGAGGTCTCGTAGGACCCCAAAGCTTTTAGCAATGCAAGATCCCCGGATTGTAACTTTAAAGGCCTCCCAGACCGTACCCCCCTGCGTTACAGAGTACCCAGCTCAGCCCGGAAAACAGTGTCAAGTAGGGCCTCCGGCAACAATCTCCAGAATCTGGGGAAAGTGATCAAATTGAGCGGGGCAACCGTTATGATCACTGGGGCATGATCAGAGTATGTCCTGGTGAGATGGATGGCTTGAGTGACCCACGGGACAGCCCCTTGGGAAACCACCCAGTAGTCTAGATGAGCCCAGGATTAATGCGCTGCAGTATAATGTTTGCCCTCCCTACCATCTGGATGCATAAGCCTCCATACATCGCTGAGCCAATGAGCAGAGAATATGCCCACCAGTGCTTCCTGTGTCTTATTGTAATGTGAGGGTAGGGGATTAGACCTGTCCAAGGTAGGATGAAGTGCGGCATTAAAGTCTCCCCCCCAGATGATATGAGTGGAGCCTATTTGAAGTATGCGCCCCCAAAGTGTTGTGTAGAAGTCCGGGTCATCAACGTTTGGTCCATAGCAGCACACCAATGTGACCGAATGGGTACCTAATGTGCCCCACATCATACAACTCCTCCCATAAGGATCTTGTTGTGTACCACCCAGTATGAAAGGAGTATTCTTACTTGTAATGTTTCCTTGTTAAGTAAAGTAAGTAAGTAAAGTACATTTTTATTTGCATAGTTAATTAAAACCATTGCAATTCCTCCTTAAAAACACTATTTCTACACACAATACATTTTTCACCACGGCCATGACATTACATCTACATAAAATATATGTTCCATTTCGCGTTTCCTATTTAAAATCATGAGGTTAGTACATTTTGATGAACATTATTAAATAATAGTCAGTTTGTTTTTAATGTCCTTTAAAAGTTTAGCGAAGGGTCGAGTTCCGGCATTCTCTTTTCCGCCACCTTCATAAATGTAATACTTTTTAGACAACCGTTAAATAATTCTGCTTGATTTAATAACCCGTAATAGCATGATGAAGGGTCAAGTTTCTGCATCTTTTTTCTACCTCCTTCATAAACTTCAACAAGCTACAGTTCAACTGCGGGTCGTTGGGTGCAAAACAGGCAAGAACTGCCTGTCTTCGTGAGCGTATTCCACGCTGGTTAAATTGGAATTTCAACAAGCGTTTCCTTTCCTCCATCAGTTTGTCACAGGAGCACAACAAATGTGGCATGTCTTCAGGCGCCATGCCTCATAAACGACAGAGGGAACTCCCATTATCCTTAACCAGTGTGGGAGATGGCATACGCAAGGTAATAGGCCCAATCTATACTTTAAAAACTTCAATTTTGTAGTTCTTGAGTACCCGAGGTCAAGGTAGCTCTGTTGACCTTGTTTAGAGTAGGAGTTTAGGATAATCCACCCATGTGACATCTTGGCAACACACTCTTTATCTTCAATCCATGAAAGGTGTTTTATTGTTTTCTTTACTAATCTTTTGATCGTAGTATGATTAGTAGGGGTATTCCACAGGTCCTGTAGCCCTAGGTTCGCCAGGCTGTTTTTCAAATACTTGGCGGATGGCGAAGCTGGATTCCGCTCTAATTCTGACCATAAGTAGCTGTTTAAGGTTCCCTTTTTTGCCTTCCGGACCTTGTCCCACATAGTTATGTAGGCCCCCTGTCTTGCCAGAGACTGCTTCTGGCCGCCAAACTCTAGCCTAAGTTGAGCGGGGGAAGTATATTTTGGCAGGCTGAAGATGATCCTATATGCAGCTGTCACAGTTTTATCCAGAATCGCTGCGTCTCTTCCTCTCTGTACTTCACTCCCATAAGTAATTGTGGGTAGCAGTTTGGCTCTTATAACTTGTGCCAGGGGCAGAAGAGATGACCTGGAAAGTCTGCAATTAAATTTTTTTAGAGAAATTGATATTGCAATGCCTTTTTCTCTGATGCTGGCTTTCTGAATGGTAAACTGGCCACTATTGTCGATTTTAACTCCTAGATACTTGTACACTGTTGTATCTTCTATGCGGATGTTGTTCCAAAACCAGCCATGTGGAGTTTTCCCTTTTTTGTGAATTGACATTGTTTGTGTCTTCTCCAGATTCATCGTCAGTTGATTTCCATCAGAGTACCTCTGTGTGGCAGCCACAAGATTTTGCAGCCTATTTTTGTATGACTGATTAAAACGATGTCATCCGCATATAGTAACGTTGGCAGTATTTGGCCTCCTAGTTTCAGTGCGTGAGAATTGCAATTGTTGAGAATCGGAATTAGGTCTCCTAGGAACAAATTAAAAAGCGTTGGGGCCAAAACACATCCCTGTTTGAGACCCTTTTTGGTTGGGATGCATCTGGACAGGTGAGAACCGTCGCCCAGCTTCACCTGTATCCATTTTTCACTATGCAGGTTGATCAGCAGTTCAAGCAATGGCCTCGGTATCCCCCACTTCTTCAATTTGGACCACAGAAGATTCCGATTGATATGGTCAAAAGCCGCCTTATAGTCAATAAAGCACAGGTGGATTGGCATTTTGGTAATTTTGGCTTTATCAATTAGCAGACCCATAGTCAAAATATTCGTTGTTGTCCCAACTGATTTGGCAAAACCCGTCTGATTAACAGGAATTAAGGAGTTTTCTGTAGCCCAGGCCTGCAATTCCTCCAAGAGGATCCCGGCAAAATACTTTGCCTCCTTATCCATAAGGGCGACCAATCTATAATTACATGGTAGAGATTTATTCCCTGAATTGAATATTGGAGAAATAATTGAACCATTCCAGGAAGCAGGTAGTACATTAAACTGTTTAATTTCCATAAATAGTGGCTCGAGTGCTACAGCCCATTCGCTTTCATTCTATTTGTAAAGAATGGGAGAGATACCGTTCGGACCTGGCGCCCCTTCTCTTCTTCCCTTTTTAATTTGGCGCGTGATTATCTTTTGTAGATTTATCTCTCCTATATTCATGGTTGTAATACGGCCTTCTCGTTTGCAAAGAGTTCCACACAGTGGGTTTCATTTGTTGTCCTCATTTTCTGTCTCTAAATTGGAATCTCTGTGTTGTGTGAAGTGATCTTTAAGATAGTTTGCCCATGCTTCTTCGGTGATATTAGAGGATACTCCATCATGCCTAGGGTTTCTAAAGGAATTGATTGATTTCCAGAATTTTGCCCCGTCGTTCTGCTTGGTGTCTGCATATAATTTAGCCCACAAGCTATCCTCCATTGCTCTATTCGCTTCCCATTTTGTTTTCTTCAAAGAAGCCTTCAGTTCTCGTAGGAGGTCATATTTCACTGTGTCTCTTGGAGAATACATAAGTTGACGCATTGTTTGAAAGATACATTTTTTTATTTGTTTTATCTTCACTTTATGTTCTTTTGAAAAGGAAGTCGTGTTGTCAATCAGTCCCTTTTGGAGTTTTGGAGTTGTGGAGTAGCCTGCCATTGTTGTTATACAACTCTCCCATTTCTCAACTTCCCTTACTCCAATTCTTCCATCAAAGTGCAACTTCGTCATTTCTTGCAAGCATCCCTCATTCACTGCCGAATACTTAATCCTTTTATAGTTAACAGTATAAATTGAGTCTTTAGGTACCAGAGACCGCTAAAATTTAGGCTTGCAGATGTTCAGTGTAATTTCCTGAGGGCAGTGGTCACTATCGTTTTTTCCCCTGTTTGGAATGAGGCGACGTGATGAAATAAGGATAGTAACATAAAAGTATAATCCAAGATTTTACTGAACCTTGTTGAGTGAATCAAAGAATCAGTCAGAATATCTTTATTCGACTTTTTCCAAGTCATACAAAGAAACAAACACACAAAAACATCACATAAAATACATGTTCCATGATTGTCTTAAAAGCGGCAGACATGCTGTACAATTAGGAAAGCTATATACATAGTTGAAATATATTTACATTTCATATCAAAAGAACATTGTGAAACCATTACTTTTAAAGCGAGATTTGGCCGGCAGCTTTTGCCCTAGCTGCGGCCACCAAAAAATTAGCAGTGCAGAAAGAAATGCGAGGGTTTGACAGAAGTTGTAAAAAGAGCAGCGCCGGACGCACCTGTGTGAAGCCGGCTTTTTTCAGGATTGGCAACAAATATTTTTTCCTCTGCTCATGATACAAACTGCAAAACATTACGAAATGCATTGTGTCCTGCACTGAAAAATGATCGCAGCTACAAAGGGGGGCTGAGTCTGGTTTCTGCTAGCTCTTAAAAGAACCTAAACAAAGATGTAACAGGTTAAATCTGAACTTAGTTAATAAAAACCTGTGGTAAGGGAAAGTAACAAAACTAAGGTAAGGTGCAAGCGAGGATGTGCTAACCAGGAGGCTATGAGCCCTCACTGTTGGTTTCATCAATTCGTAAGCCTCGCGGCGGACTTCCTTCCTTTCCTTAAAGGACTTTTTTATATAGTCTATGTCCTGGACCCTAATTTTCTCAGGGGATGAAAAAAGTTCAGGGCGACCCAGATCTGAAAAAGATTTGGCCAAATACGACAGCCAAGGAATGCTGCTGTATTTATCAAGTGCTAGAACGTCATGTAAAATTCTATGGTTTAAAGGAAGGTCTTCATTCAACCACATTTTCAACCACAGGGTCAAAGGGGCTAGACTCAATATATCTGACAGATAGGGTAAGCCCACCTCTTTGTGGACAGAGTACGTTGGGGTTGACTGCGGTACAGAGAGCAGGGATCTAATAAATCTATTTTCTGCTCTCTGGATAGGGTCAAGATTTACATACCCCCACAAGGGGGACCCATACAGTGCAATAGCCACAGGCTTACTCTTGTAGATCTTTAAAAGGGCCTCCATGGGCCTAGCTCCTAGCTTGCCAGCGAAGCCCAAGAGCGCTGAGGAAGATCTGATTACAGCCAACCTCTTTGCTCTTATCTGTGGGCCCCATGATCCTTTCTGATCGAACAAAACGCCCAAATAGGGGAATGTGGTTACCTTAGAGACAGGGACCCCTCTGCAGAAAAATGTTTTGTGTCTTTTTTTAGTGCGCTCGCACCCCATTACCATCGTATGTGACTTAGAGACGTTAACCTTGAGGTCCAGATTATCCATATAAGAACCAAAGGCATCCAAAAGGAGCTGAAGGCCAACGCCAGTTCGGGCGATCAACACGGCATCGTCCGCATACAGGAGTGCCGGTATTTGGACACCTCCTGCGCGCGGAACATCCGCTACCTGGGACCGCAGATGTTCTCCCAAGCCATTAATATAGATGGTAAAGAGAAGAGCAAGGGGGCTAATATACAGCCTTGCCGTACCCCCTTTAAAGATTTAAACAATGGGGTGCATCTGCCATAATTTGACACTCTAACAGCTGCAAAAAGCTCCTGGTGCATAGACGCCATGAACATAACCAGGGCTTCATCAATACCCATCTCCAGCAAAATCAACCATAGTTTTGTTCTATTAACCAGGTCGAAGGCCGAGGAGAGGTCCATGAAAGCCAGAAACACGGAACCCTCCTTGGCCACAGTATATTTAGAGATAAGTAAATGCAGATTGATACATTGTTCAATGGTCCCTTTTCTCTCTCTAAAGCCATATTGTAGTTCAGACAGCCCGCCACAGCCCTCAACATTCTCCCTCAATCTGGATAAAAGTACTCTTCCCAGGATTTTAACGGTTGAGTCCAGAAGAGATATGGGCCTATAACACGCGGGATCATCCCGCTGACCTTTGTTTTTAAAAATAGGGACGATGGTAGATATGGCCCACGAGGCGGGGGCATGGTTGCCATTGACTGCATTGAACACATTTGACATGACCTCCGCCCACAGAGTTGGAGAGTACATATAAAAGTCAGCGGGGACTCCGTCAGGGCCAGGTGCCTTGTGTTTTGTGGTTGCCAAAAGAGCTTTTTTCACTTCTTCGGGGTTAAAGATGATGGGTTGTACCTCCACGGTGGGCAGTGGGACCTCTTTAATTTCTTCATCCACGCCCCCATAGACGTTTTTAAAGTGAGACAGCCATTTTTCGTCAGTAATCACGCAGTCCATGGGTGCATTATTGTCATCAGAGAAAAAGGGCTGTTTGATGATATCCCAAAATCTCCTACTATCCTTCAACACTGCCGCTGAAAGAAGATTGTCCCAGGCCTCGCATTTGATGGTATCCTTGCGATTCTTTATGGCTGCCTAATAATTTTTCCTTAATCTGGAAATATCATCTTTAACCCTGGGAACATTTTTTAAAGCTACCAACAACTCTCTATGGGCATTCGAACATGCGGAATCAAACCAGCGCTTAATTCCTGGGCTTCCCTTTATAGGTTTTGCTAGTAGGTCCTTTGCCACCTGGACACATATTGCCTCGTATGCTGATACGATTATTTTCCCTTGAGCGCCAGGTTTTTTACAGAGCTCTACATTATCTTTAATTTTTGGGAAGTTTGATGCATAAAAGTTTTCCGGGATCACTTTGGCCCATTTTACTCGTCTGTCCTTATCAGTGGTCCTCAGGGGTTGTGCAGATATTGCTGAGGTTGGGGGTACCCCCATCTGAGCTCCCCAGGCCACATCGAGTAATACGGGGTTATGGTCGCTATGATGACTTAACACAGTGCGATAGTCCGTGGTCCGGCCTAAGATGCCTTGTGAGACGAAGATGTAGTCTATCACTGTTCCATATTGGGTACCAAAAAAGGTTGGCATTCTTAGGCCCCAGTCGGGTTCGTACAGGTCATAGTTAGCGAGTAGTTCTTCAAGCTCCTGCCCCTCTACAGAATGTTCAAAGTGAGGACCCTTTAAAGCTGCATCATCATCCTCATTGACGCTACTTCCCTTACAAGCTAGATTACATAGATGAATATTAAAATCGCCTAATAAAATAAACTCATAAGCAAACTGGATATTCTGAGATACTGAGTATAAAATGCTATCTAGGTTAGCAATATTGCAACCTCTATAGTCGCTATTCCCAGAGTTATAAAAATTGACATATAGGGTCCTGCTAATATTATTGATCACCCTTTCAACCATTAAGATGTTATCAGAGTCGGTACTGATCTGCCTATAGCTGCCTTTTAGATCTAAGGAGAACAAGATGACCAAGCCGCCTTTGGCTCTACCCGCTCTGCTGGGAACTGCAGGTTTGGTGAAACTGGTAAACCCATCCCACCAAAGATTGGCGGATGTGTCCCAAGTTTCTTGCAGGGCAATGATGTGATGGTTTGAGATAAAACTCAACCAGGCGTTATCCTGACGTTTCGCATTTAGACCTGCTATGTTCCAGCTTATGATCTTACAAGAGTCAGTGGGTAACCTAGGTTCTTTTATCCCCTCCAAATCCCCTTCTGCTATACGTGGCGTTAGTGGTCCCTCATTGAGTTCCCCTTGAAGGAGGCTCTGTGCGTTAACGCTATTTGGACTCGTCGCGGCGCAAACCTCCATCCGATTTAAAGACGGGGGCTGATCAAATTTTGGTTGCTCTTGAGGACCCGAAGCTTCCTTAAGGTTAGGGTTACTATGGGGTTCGATAATGTTATATCGACCACTTTTTGTTAATGGCGTAATCGGTGCCTCATTTACTAGATCGGTTCCTACGTTGAGTCAATCGCAGGTGTTAAGGTCGGATAGAGGGCCATACCTATTTCTCGTGCCAAATCCCCACCCAAGGGGGGTAGCTACCTGGCCCTGGCCAAAAGCTGGCATGTTCCACATGGGTTGAGGTGTATTTGGGCGTATCCTAAACTGATCATGTCTCATCGGATATATAAACCTGTTGCCCTGTCCATGATGATCGTAACCCGGGAGGCTAGTGCCCCAGCCAGTTAGACTAGGCTTGTGTAGTATGGCGGGCCTGGTGTATGACTCATTCGGGTAGTTAGATCTGACTAAATCTGAGTTGGTTATGGACTGGAAATGATCGTTAGAATGTCGAGGTCTAAAATCCCCTCCCCAGCTAGTGATATTAGAGGGTCTCTTAAAATTGGGGATATTATGAATAGTTGCAAACTGTGATTTGCTATAGAAAAATGTAAGGGTGAGCGGGATTATGGAGCCACTGCGGCGTTGGGGTGGAAAGATATTAGTCAGAATATCTGGGAGGACCTCTGCGCTGGCGAAATTTAAGATTACACAATCCCCCTTAAACTTTTTGGGTTGCTCCCAATCCAAGGTACCCTCCTGGTCATAATAATATCCCCAGCCAGTTTGTCGATCCCTTGCTTTGCCATATGCATGTTATTAGTGAGCCAATGTAGCGCTTTGTCTTTCAGACCCTGGTTGGACTCTATTTTATCTTGTGTTAAAACCGGAACATTTGCTAGTACAAGTACCACTGGTGAGGCTTCCAAGATGAATTGGGCTGAGACATCCTCTGGTTGCAGATCCACTTTAGCAGCAGTTATGCTAATGGGTAGATCTACAGCTTCTGCTTCCCGTCTGGGTACAGGTAGAGATGGAGATAATGGCGACGGCTCTTGTAAGATGGGCAGTGGGTTGCTTTCATTTGGGGTAACCACCACATCCAAAGCCGCCATGTTTGTAACACAAGAAGATAAGCTCTCCACCTCTTCAACCAACTTGCTGTGTACACCTCCCAACTTTTTAACCTCGGAAGTTAGTTTGTCCAGTTTCCCAATCAGGGGTTTAATTATGGTCCTGATTTTAATGTCTATCATGTCTTGGATCCTGTTGAAAAGGTCGTCATCAACCATGCGTCTTGACTCTACGTCAATGTCGGGCTCGTCGTTTTTCCCATCACGACGTGGCGGGGGGGTGGCGGGTTTTTTCCTTTCTTGTTGTTTCCCTCCCCGCTTTGCTGGGTATTTTCTACAGGCTCTAACCGCCCGTTTTGCGGGCTGTGGGGGTGATAGAACTTCATCCGCTATAGCTGCCTGATGGTCTTGATCGGCAGCGGTGTTATCTGAGAGATCTATTAGATCAATTTGTGGGTCCGGGTCGTCGACCTCATTACCATTAACTTGAGGGGTAGAGTCTGCAAGATTTATAGGGGAGTTTTCAGGCGGAGTATCTGCTGATGCTGTACTTAAAACACTTGTGGAAGGGCTTTCTGGGGGTAAAATAGGCGACTGGCTCAAGCCTAAGGATTGCCTTCTTTCGGTGTTGATTTTGCTGACCACTTGTACCAGATATGAGTCTAAGGTGTTAAGTGTCTCGGTGGGGACAGGTGCCAGTTTCTTCCCCATATTTGCTGCCGTCTGTTGAAGGCTGGCTGAGGCTATACGGACTAGCGGAGTGTGGCTCAGCGGTAACAAATTAACAGACTAAACTCATCGGCACAATGTTATATAATAGAATATCGGGCTGTACACAGTACCTTATGGACGCCAAACGGTTGATGACAGAAGGGTGGCCTAGCCTGGCCTTTTCGTGCCTCTGAGGGCCACAGAGGGCCCGCCCTTTGCCCGGGCTTCGCCCCGGGCGCTCCCGCGCGCTCCAGCGCAGCGTGGGACTCCCAAATTTATAGTCCAGAGGCCAATGGGCCGGGTTGTTGAAGGTGGGGCGGGGCGGTCAGGGAGAGCGGGGCCAGGTAACTCGGCCACTGACACTGGGACTCCTGGGAAGGCGAGTCCCGGTTCGCGCTCGCAGCCCTGAAGCCTCACACAAACCCCACAAGAACAGCTGAAGCCGGGGAAACAGGGACGTCAGGCAAGTGGGAAACGAAGCGGGACCCGCGGAGCGGGTACCGCGAGGCGTGGGTTGAAGAGCCTTGTGAATAGCAGCAACACCGGTTCCAAGTTCAGCAAAAGAGTGTCCCACGTAGGAAAGAGTCCTTGCCCCTTTTCAATTGCTGGAGGTGGGGCGGGGCGGTCAGGGAGAGCGGGGCCAGGTGACTCGGCCACTGACACCGGGACTCCTGGGAAGGTGAGTCCCGGTTCGCGCTCGCAGCCCTGCAGCCTCACACAAACCCCACAAGAACAGCTGAAGCCGGGGAAACAGGGACGTCAGGCAAGTGGGAAACGAAGCAGGACCCGCGGAGCGGGTACCGCGAGGCGTGGGTTGAAGAGCCTTGTGAATAGCAGCAACGCCGGTTCCAAGTTCAGCAAAAGAGTGTCCCACGTAGGAAAGAGTCCTTGCCCCTTTTCAATTGCTGGAGGTGGGGCGGGGCGGTCAGGGAGAGCGGGGCCAGGTGACTCGGCCACTGACACCGGGACTCCTGGGAAGGCGAGTCCTGGTTCGCGCTCGCAGCCCTGCAGCCTCACACAAACCCCACAAGAACATCTGAAGCCGGGGAAACAGGGACGTCAGGCAAGTGGGAAACGAAGCGGAACCCGCGGAGCGGGTACCGCGAGGCGTGGGTTGAAGAGCCTTGTGAATAGCAGCAACGCCGGTTCCAAGTTCAGCAAAAGAGTGTCCCACGTAGGAAAGAGTCCTTGCCCCTTTTCAATTGCTGGAGGTGGGGCGGGGCGGTCAGGGAGAGCGGGGCCAGGTGACTCGGCCACTGACACCGGGACTCCTGGGAAGGCGAGTCCCGGTTCGCGCTCGCAGCCCTGCAGCCTCACACAAACCCCACAAGAACAGCTGAAGCCGGGGAAACAGGGACGTCAGGCAAGTGGGAAACGAAGCGGGACCCGCGGAGCGGGTACCGCGAGGCGTGGGTTGAAGAGCCTTGTGAATAGCAGCAACGCCGGTTCCAAGTTCAGCAAAAGAGTGTCCCCTTGTTGAGTGAAACGTACACGCTGGTGGAGTATCTCCGATGAATCTCCCATTTAGTACTCTGATGTTATAGGACTCTAGATTCTCTAATGCCTGCTTATCTAACTTAGAGTATTTGGATATTTCTGAAGTTACTTGGTGTGGTATATTCCAGGCTATATTTTGAAAATGGTTCTCATCGTCTGTTGAGGTTCCCATCAAATTAGCAGCATAACATCCATTGTCGGTGTTTCGTTTGTAATTTCCTCCAGGTAATTACATAGTTCTTTTACTACCTTTCCTTTCCTTTTTGGATGAACATAGGCGTTGATTAAGATTAAGTTTGAGCCCTTCTTGCCTGATTTCGAAGTAAGCAAATTTATTATCTTCAGATTAGGAGTAATTGGTCCAAGTTCCTTGATCTAAAAGGCACTTGTTGCCGAGACATAGGTTGCTAATCCCCCTTGAGATGACCATATTTTGCTATTCTCACTGCAGTTGTGAAAAAACGTAGAAAGCCATGCAAATGCGGAGGCTCTACTTGCCATGTTTCTTGAAAGGTCATAATATCAAAAGATCTTATATAACTGACAAATTCTGGATTGGTCATTTTAGAGGCAAGACCGTTGATATTCCACGAGCATATTCTGAGATCGTTATGCCTGCTTGATTTAGGAAGCTTATTTATTGGTCAATTTACATGATTATTTATTGTTCTGGCGATCCATCTCAGATTGATTGGTCCTGTTGATGCACCATCTAGAGCCTGTCCCCTGGCTTTAAGATCTTCCACACTTCTTGCTCCAGTAGTCCCTATTGCTCCTCGGAGTACTGGTATTCCAGATCTGTTGCAAGGGTTCTGTTCTTCTGCTATTACTGCTGGTATTAATAGGTCAGGATATTTTGGTTTTACATAAGGGGCAATTGGTATTCCCCAGTTTTTGAAGGTTTGAATCTCTGCCAGTATTTTATGTGCATCTAAAGATGTTATCCATGTTGCTTTTGTTTTCTCCGCCTTTGTTCCGTCTTCTGTTATGAATTTGATAGAGACCAAGTCCAGAGTTGTCACACCAGCCAGAGATGGAATGTGAGATAACAGCCGTAAAATGTTCCCTCTATTCAGTATGTCATGCCTTCCTTTCGAGATGTAATCCGGGTTAAACCATACAATATTTGTTGTTGTACTTCTTATGTCTCCAACCTCCTATTATTTTTGTTTTCCACATTTGCTCCTTGTCCAAATTCCTGTTCTTGCGGTGCTCTTAATAGTGCTAGATGTATAGAAGATTCTACTTCATTTCTCCCTTCGTGGCGGAGTATTTGTTGTTCTGCTATGTTTGATTATTGGTTTGAATCCCCCTGACAGAGGACAGCTGGTTCAGTTCCCCCACCCCTTACTTGTACCTGGATGTCATTTCACTGATTTGCCATTGCATGTATAGATATAGATGTTTGTCCACTAGAAGCCAGTTTGTTCACATCTGACTCTTTCAGTACCCCCTCGTTATATTGGATAGAGAATGCTGGACGCTTTCTCTCCCGAGCTTTACTCCATTTGTTTCAATAGGATTCCTTGTAGAGTTGATGATCGAGCAGTTCATGAAGTTCTGTTTTTCTTGCTGGCTCTGAACTGAATCTTTGGGTATATTTTTTTCCAATAATAGTGGAGAGGGTCTGCTAGTCTCTTCTTGATGTAGAACTTCTCCTTCTTCAGTCTTATTGGTGTCCTTTTTGGACTCTCCTTCTTCATCATCATTTTTGATATTATTTGAGGGTTCGGATTCACCTTGGTCAAACTGTGACGTTGACCTGAAGAGACGCTTAAATCCATCTCGATCTAAATTTGTTTTTTGATATCTGCCTTTGCGTTTTTTTGCCCGCCTTTGTTTTGCATTCAATTGTTTGTCAGCCTTTTCTTTCATTAAAACTGCTGGAAGTTGATCATCCGCTGTTATGGTCTCTTTAACCTCTCCTTTCCGGTTCTTGTAGATCTGTATATCCTTTGCCTCAGGGTATACGTTTTTAGTAATTATAGGAAATCCTGTGTTTTTCATTTTATCGGTTTTGTTCAAGGTGCAGCTTTCCAGGGAATGCTTATCTGTTTCAGCATCTATTTGTCCGTCACACAAGTGACTCTCTTTTCCTTGTGGGGGCTGTTTTATTAGTGTGCATAGGTCACTCAACATCGATGGTAATGTGGCCAGTTTGTCAATTATTGGGCCACATCCACAACCCAGGAACTTATTTTGAGCCTGGTCCTGCTTGTTTTGAAAAGTGTATTTAATGTACCCAACTTCCCTTCGATCGCAACCACGAAAACAGCCAGCGTATCTAAAAGCGTCAGTTGGGTGTCCATCTTATCTGACTGGTAGTGGAGTGCTTCTACCAATAGTTGAACTGTTTTTAGCAAGCTAGGCCATACCGTTACCTGGGTAGCTTTTTTTGTGATTCCTCCACACCAGCTGGATTTGTTGTCTCATTTCGATCTTCATTTATTTTTCCTTCCTCATGTGATTCCTGATTATATTCAATTATGTTGTCATGAGTTTTGGTGTTAAGTCCACTCCTGCTTTTTTCTTGGGTATAAGCGGCAATAAGGCCTTCCCATTCCTCCGTTCCAAGGTATGAGGAGATCTCTATGTCTTCTGGGTTTTCAACTAAGTTTGACGCCGAGGTCACTTCTTTGTTTCTCCCCCCCCCCACTGTTTGGCTTTAACTGGTGATTTGATGTTGCATTCATTAGGATTGGGGTAGTTGGTGCCAGTTTGAAGCCTGTTTCTTCCTGCACTTCCCCCTTCCTCTCTTGGTTGGAGTCAGAGCACCTGAGCAGGGGTTTTTGCGGCAGGCTTTTTAGGCTATGCATCTTTGGTGAATTGATCATGGCGCAGTTACCAATTCTGTTTTTGTTTTTTATTGGTCCATTGGCTCCATTCAAATCAAAGCTGGTTTCATGATTTTCCTGATTTTCTCTTTGTGCGTCATCGGACCTCTTGTTTACTTAATTTTGCCTATGAACTTGAACTACCACGACATCTCCTGTCTGTGTATTACCTGTAGTTCCAAAGCTCATCCGTGTTTTGTTGTATTGCGGAGTTGATGTTATTTGTAGGAGACTAGTAACTGCAATACTAGCATTTCTTTTTATGCCCGGGCTTCTCTTTTTATGAGTTGATTTCCGCTCTTCTATAGTTTGTAATGATTTACATTTTTTAGAAAGCAAAATTTTGTAAACATTTTTAGTTAATAAGAAAACTGCCTTTTTATTAATTTATTTCTTGTCTCCGAATTTGTTATTTGCCCACTCTTTTCCAACCCAGAGGTGTTTACGTCTACTGGTATTTCTATGAGGGAACAGTTTTTCTGGGTTGCCAGACCAGTTTCTGGTGATGTTTCGTTCCTTGCCTCCTCCAGCATCTTGGTTTCTCGCTTCCGGTTTTTTGTCTCTCTTTTAACTATTGTATTGCCCCAGACGCGACCTGACTTCATACTGCTTGTTTTGACTGACTTGTCTCCTGTCTTTACGTTCCACGCAGCTTTCAGTGATAGTCTATATATATCTGCTTTGGGTTTTGTGACACGATCAATATCCACTGCCACTCAAGTGCGCCGATCGTGCCGCCCTCACGACCCCCAATCCGCTTCTGTCACCCTCCTGTAGTTGTTTTCGGTGTCTAGTTTATTTGAAAATTGGCCCTTCCCAGCCGTATGCCCCACCAGCCCCCTGGGTACAGGAGACCAAGGGGACCAGGCAGGGGACTTATCCCAGCGTCCAGCACAGCAGTTGCTTTGTAGCTTAGTAGCTTAGTAGCTTAATAGCTTGGTGGCTCAATAGCTCCTGGTAGCCACACACAGAGCACGGCTGCTTAATGCTCATTCCTGTTCCCCCCGCCTTGCTCTGCCCAGCTCCAGCAACGGGCTCAATACCCACAATACCCACAACACCCACAACAACAGACCGGGTATTTCTCAACAGTGAAGAAAGTAAAGGAAATGAGTTCTGGGCGAGTTTGAGTGATAAGTCTGAGGACTGAAAGCTCCTCACCCCACACAGCGGCTGCTGGGCGGCTGTTGCTCCTTTTCCCTGTTCCTTACAGGGGGCGTCCTTCCCCCTGCCTCCACCTCCACTTTGGCTGCACCAAACAGTCAAAGCGCTCAACGCGCTGCGGCTTACCTCCCAGCTTGTCTGCTCCTAGTCCCGCACTTGGCACAGAAGAGCCACCCAAACCGCCAAAACCACCAAAACCGCCAGCCGCCGCAGACCGCAACCGCAAATCACAAGGCGGTGCAGTGGTGCAGCGGGACAGAGATGCGGCGGTGATCAGAAGCTGGAGCAGCAGCCATCAGGGAAAGGCAGCCGTCGGCTCAGCAGCAGGCGGAAGCAGTGCGGCAATGGAGTGAACGATAATCGTTAGTCCAACAACAGGATCACACAGCAACACGCCAAGCCAGGCTCGGCTCGCAGCGCAGCTCACAGCTACGTAGCCTCATATATTTTTTTTATACTGTCTCCGTTTTTTCCAACTCCCCTATCCAATTTTTGTTTAATTCCTGTTATCCCAGCGTTACCTTTTTTCCCCCTTATTTCATGATTTTTTTTTGGTATCTGACTTTTTCCGGTCCGTACAAATCTGTAGTTTTCTACTGCTTTGTTCATAATCTTTCCCTCTCCCCTATATATCTTGTGGTAGGGTAAAACTAAGAACAGATTTTTGGTACGCTACTTTCGGTATGCTACTGTCTACTGTGAAGATTGCAGGCCCAAGAAAGATAGTATTATACATAATATTTGCCATGTATGTTTGTTGAGAAGGCATCATTCTGTTTCTTGCTAATGCTTTGACACTTGAGAAGAGAGTGTCCATGGCCATGGACCCTCCCCCTCCCCCAATGTTCTGCTGTGTAATACCAGCAGTACCAATTACTGTGCAGCATGGCTGGAAAATATGCGTTCCCATTGCATTTGCCAACCAACAGCGTATGTCTTTCATTGACCATTATTATTCTGCCCCTTAATTGCGCTTCAATAACTGAGTCATCATCATCGTAGACTCTGCCCTTCCATTAAGAAAGGTTTTTGGTTGGCTTGACTACCTAGCTTTTCTAACATTGTGAACCAATAAAATGCCCAGTGTGATATCTTTGATAGAAGGTACTGTAGTTCTAACCAAAGTGTGGTGATGTATTGCACTTGTATTTTTTTATTTAAAAAATTAAGAATTCTGTAAATTGTAGAATGTTTTTTTCTAGCCACACAGAATGCTGCCATTACAAGTACCACTGCAGGAGGAGAAGGAAATTTGGTTCGAGGGGAGAAGCGGTGGCCGGGACGGGGTATGGTAAATCAAATTGCTTGCTTATTGACAATTACTATTATACTTACTAGCTACAAGGGCATAGTTGTAACTCATGATTGTGAACCCCACTCTTTACCATCTACAGCGATGATTGAGTTATGGCCTCTTCTATTTGCAACTCAGCATAAGCTCACATAATGTGCACTAAAAATTATGGCTTGATGGAAATGGGAAAGAACAGAATGTTAAAATATGATAGATACATAATATTGAACAGCATAATGTAATGTGAAGAATAATATGTGTAGGATAATGGGATGTGTAAGTTTTATTGAAAGTATGATGGTATGTGTGGTGTGAGCAGGAGGCTCCAGAGAGAGTGCTTATATTTATGAATGTTGAAGTCTATGTACTTTATATTATGGTTTGAGATCCAAATGGACATGACTAGAGTTGTTCAATATTATGTATCTATCACATTGGGTAAGTAAAGATATTATGGAATAAATAGACATTTTCTCAGATATAAAATTATCAGACTGATATGAGTTTTTTTGAATCACAAGGCTCAATTTGCTACTCTTTAGCGCCTGAGATTACATTTGATTTACACCTTTGCTATTCATCTGAGTAGGCAGATTGTTTGCTTTTGTTGTATTCTGCATTTCCCCTATACCTGCCTCCTCATTCTGGCTTCAGGGGCTCTCTTTTTTTGTTGGTACACAACAAAGAAGACCTGATAGTGATAAAATAACAAACAATAGCAATAGTAACTTCTTCTGAGCAATGGGGAGCTAGAATTAATTTTAAACTAAAGTTACGAAATCCTTGAGTCATGAAAGTGGGCTGAAAGTCTAGAGTGAACAAGGTCAAGCATTTATGCTACTCAAGGCCTGAATGATGATGCTAATAACTGACGTTCTTCTATGTTTAATATATGGATCACTTTTATGTGTTTAGGTAACAGATGATCCTGCAGTTAGTTGTTGTTGTTTATTTCACCACCTCCGGCTCACCAATTGTAGAATCCATTTATGGTATAAATTGTTTCACACACCTCAATAAATGACATAACAGAAGAGGGTTAGGGGTTTGATGAATGGAAGGGAAAGGGGATTTGGGGAAAGGTGGGACAAAGACAAACTCTAAACAAGAACAATATTCATCTAGGAGATGTGCAGCACATCAGCGTCATCAATCTTTTGTGGAAGGAAACAAAGGAATGAGTATGACACAGTACAGTTAAATGCACTACAAACAGTCCTTCTGCCCCAAAGAGCCACGTTTTCAGATATCTAAATGTTCTGTCTTCTAGGTATGATAACATCAGATTATGGAGAAGTGGACCCCACTCAGTTGTAAAGAGATTGTTAAAAGAAAATTATACTGTATTGCCACATAGGGTGGTCCATCTGCATTCTCTTTGGGAATGTCCATCACTCTTGGGTGCCTCTCTGGACCGGTCCGGTAGGTATCAATCAGTAAATCAATCAGGGTTTTGTAAAGCATGCTACTCACCCGTGAGGGTCTCAAGACGCGGGGGGGGGGGGAGCAGCTCCTGATCAGTCGAAGAGCCAGGTCTTGATGTCCTTCCTGAACATGTGCAGGGTCGGGGAGCATCTGATGTTCACTAGGAGCTCGTTCTAGGCTTTGGCCAGGATGTCGGAGAAAGCTCTTCCACTGGTTCTGTTTCTGCGGATGCAGGGCGAGGTCGGCGGAGTGGAGGTTTGTCTTGGGAACATGGAAGGGTACTCTCTCATGAGGTATTTGGGTCCGATGTTGTGGAGGGATTTGTAGGCGTGGGTGAGGAGGAGGTAGCAGGAGTGTTGAGCTCAACTTTTGCCTTTTGTTCATGCATCAGACAAGAAGACCTCTGAATTGTAAAACAGAAACTGTTTTGTAAAGTCAAGAAGAAGGACAGAAGGAAGGTAAGCTTCATGAGGAGTGGACCAAGAAAACTCAGGGGCAGAGCAAAAAATAAGAGGACTTGGAATTTCACTTTTGCACCAGTGCAACACACCCACTCAGCGGCATTTCCCAAATCATCACACCTCTCTTCATTCCACATTGCTGAGTACTAAGCCTCACAGTCATGGTTTCCCTTTGAAGTCAATAACTTCTTTCTTCTAGCTGTTGATGAGGTAGCCCCACCCTGAGTTCTTCCATCTTCCTCCAGACTCCGAGTAACTCAGTCCCAGTCCTAACCCATGTAAGATAGACGTGCAGTGCACTGCTGTTGAAGATCAAGTAGAGAAACAGAATTTACGTATTTTATGTAGGTTTTTGTTTGTTAACTAAAGTGAGTGGTATGGTCTCTGAAGAACCAGAAAAATGGAGCGGACAGTGCAAGTAAATCTGGATAAGTGTGAAAGGGCCAATAAGCTCCAGGAAAGAGGATCACCTATCATTTAGGCCCCAAACATTGCACATCATAACAATCATTAAAACACCCTCCCTTACTGTCTGCCAACACATGATTCATCAATAATCACTCACAATCACTCAATAATATATCACTCATTCATGCAAGAGTTACCTGTTCCAAACCAAGCACAGTGGTAGGTACACAATTGTATCTCCTCCTTGATGAAAGCAACAGATTGGAATTTGGTAGTCTTGTAATTCAAATGATATTCATAGGCAGCCCTTCTAGGTGATGACAGAAAGAAGGATCATAGGAATTGATCATACGGGTTAATTTTTGCTAATTAAGTTTATAAAGGCCAATCACCTCAAGAAAAGAAGTTCACCCATCATTCCGGCCCCAAACATGCAAATCAACTCAATCAAGTTTACAAATTATAGTTGAACACCCTCCCTCACTGTATGCCACCACATGAATCATCAATCATCACTTACAATCACTCACTCACTGTTGCAAAAGTTGTAATTACTTCTTCTGATCCAAGCACAGGTAGGTCAAGTAGTAGGTACCCAATTGTATCTTTGACATAGGCATCACATTGGAATTTGGTATTGGCACTCTTATAAATTAAAAATCTTCTGGGGCAGCCCTGCTGAGTGATGCAAAAAGGATAGCCATGTGAGGGAGGCAGGCATTGTCTCCAATGTCATGAAAGAATTGTGGAAGATTCTTCACTACACACTGGTCCAACTGCAAACCGGCTATATATGTGTCTAAGTGGTGGGGCAGCATAAATCTGACAAAAACAGAATTTTCCACTAGCTACTGTTTTTGGTAAAGAAAGAAGTTGAATGCAAAATAATAAAGTTCTATGGTGGCTCTGGCATACTCAGTTCAGAAAGCAGAGTTCATCCTCAAACTCAGGTTGTTCACCCGAAAGTTGGTCAGCTAACACACTTGATTCTGACTAATACTCCTTCTCCTGTGCTGTTTCGGGAACAGTGTAATTGTGTGGTGTAAGATGTTATTTCATTTTGATCATAGTCAATCTCTCTACGTATTGAGCGGACAGACTCACTGTAACAACTGCAGCAGGTGCACTGAACACATGCTCAGCAGGCACACCGGCTACATGACAAGCAGATACTTTATTGATGGGATGCTGAGCTCTGGCCATTGGTGCATCTTCCCATTCCAATATGTCAATGGTGCTTGATCCACATAGACCTCTTTTGGATCATTCATATACTCCAGGAACATCCTCTGGATGGTCATTGCTGCTGTCACTTGCTCAAACTCTTTTGCCGTTGCCTCTGCACTGGATTTAAACCCTGACATTTGATACCAATACAATGCAGAGGTTGGGTCCGATCCTTCTGTTGATGCCAGTGTTTTGGTTTCTGGTGTTGGCTGTTGTGAGACAAGACTGCCCTCTCTAAATGTTGAAGGTTGAAGGTCCAAGAGATGGACAGAGCACTTGGAGGAGCCTGCTAGACAGGAACAGGAAGTTGGAGTCTCTGGGGCACTTCATTCCTGTGGCAAAGAAAAGGAAAAACGCCTTCCCACACAAAAAACAACTCCAGCAGTCTGTTGGAGAAGAAAACCGACTCACCAACCTCTTTAGTTGCTTCTCAAACACAAAAGCTACTCGAGTGGTGCGTTCATGACCACAATCCGTACTAATTTGGCACTGTTGCAGCTGGAAGCCATGCGAGTGGGAGCAAAGTCTTGAACGCGCTCACAAGTGGCCCTATATCATTGTGGTGCTTGCGTGGGAGCAGCAAAACAAATCTCAAGCATGTGAACAGAAAACACCATAAGGTGAATTTCAGGAACTCCACGCTCCTCTGCAGAGCATGGAACACCCAAACTCAGCAAGCTCCATGAGCAGAGTGCAGTTTACTGCCCGGGCCTAATCTGGAACTTCTCTCTCAACAACTATAGCAACAAGCATTAGCAAGGCCAAATGGTCTGGTTTCGGTAAATGTGCAATTTCTTTTATTCCCGTTTTTTTTTTACAATTTACAAACAGATGCAGTAGACATTAGAAGTATAAAACTACTAAAGAGTCAAAATGCTGTCATCTAATGGCATAATGCATATGTTTGGAAAAAAAGTAAAAATTTACACTGTAAAAATCAATCATTCAATAAAAGCAGAGGTTGACACTGAAATGAACTGCATTCCAGGCAGGGGTGCACATGAGCAAAAGCAAAATACTTCCCCTCACAGTGAAGAGGGCCAATGACTGAGGTAATGTGACCAATTCCCCATACTGTAGGCTGAGGTGGGGGAAAGCAAAATGTGAATGAGACTTGAACCGACAAATGGATAAACAGGGCCGACTGAAAGCTCCTCTATATATGTCTGTATGTATTTTTGTCATGTTTTTTTAACATGAGGCTGCTGAGGTAGCTAAAGCTGTCTTGCAATGCCTTAAAATAAACCTTTATGAAGAAAGATTTCTACAACACAGAAGCAAGCCAACTGTGTTCTCCGTTTGTCAACTAGCGAGAATAGCCTCAGATAAAAAAAATCACTCACAAAGCAAGAGCTCTTTTTCTCTTTTCTAGCTGAGCTAAAAATATACAGAAGATCATTTGGTATTCACATGCTGATCTCGCTACAGCAAGACAGTAAATCATGGTTGGCATTTCACAGTGTGTATGTGCGAATGCTATCTCCTCCACAATAATCTACTCGTAAAATATACACAGTACAGCATTTTCTCCACGCAGGACAGAAGGAAAGTAATTATAGGTTTACTATTCTTACCTTCATATATATGCACCTTGATGCTACCTACGTATCTGTAAATTACGTAGGTTTGGGAATAAGAATTATTAATCTATTCTTTCCTGTATGCACTTTCCTCTTTGATATTTTGACCTCAATATTTTGGGTACGGTATTCTGGTAAATCGGTACACCGTACTTGGTATTCAAGATTACAACTGCGTGCTGAGATAAGAGGTCAAAGGTTAGACAAGACCAAAATAAACTGTTCATTCAGAAGCTCATGGGTCACTAAACGCAACAGTGGTTGTGCCTACGACCCGCTGGAAAACTCGGTGGACATTGCCATTTATCCGTAGTAGATTGATGAAAAGGAAAAACATTGAATGAATGAATTAATGAACAGAATTTATAAAGCACTAACACTGTGACCTCAATGAGGAATACCCGAGTTAAGGTGGGTATTATTTACTCATGTTGTGTACAATAATATGAAGCTGCCAGGCAAAGGGTACAAGTGTGATAAAACAGAAGGTGTTAAATTCAGGACAATAATATTGTTATTGCTTTTGAGGTTCCACTAATAATGCTCTTCTGTCTCCAATTATGATTTCTTTTGAATAGGTTGATGAACATGGTATGACAACAATATTAACTTGCCAATGATAATCTGTAAACCCTAAATACAGATGAGCTGGCAAACGAGTTGGAAATCCTACACTTAGGGCCTTATTACGAAAGCCGTTGGACGAGTGTCCAGCCGCTATCGCAGCGGGATGGGCCCGGGTGATAAGTAGTCAGCAGTCCCACCCCCAGATTATAATGTGACCACGGTGTAGACAGATGGAAACATCCCTTTTTCTATTGTGGCTTGTGGTGCAGCCCGGAAAAGGGCTGCAGCACAAGCCGCAATTGAAAAAAGGGATGTTTTTAAACATCCATGCACCCTGTGATAGGTACTATATGGTGCCTGGCACACAGTGCATGGTTTTTTGAGGGAGGCACCGCATGTGCCCTCTCAGGCCACATAGAGGAAGTCCATGGGGACCTGCTAGGGCCGCCCATAGCCCCTTTCTGACAGCCTTTCCATGCTGGTGGGATCAGCCATGTAAAGCTGTTGGAAATGGACATTGTAATCCCTACAGCAATGCCTGTACAGGTGCCGCTGCCATTGCACGGTTTACGGTCCAACCATAGCCCGACGGGTTCCGGGAGCCTGTCGGAAGTGGTGGTCTTTCCCCCGCCCTCAAACCACTGGCATCGTAATCCGGCTGTTGAAAAGCTGCCCTAGATGTTGGGCAGACTGCCAACGATAACTGTCGATGGCGGTCTGCCTGACATCATGATGAGGGCCTTAGTAAATACAAATACCATGAGGGTGGGAGAATTACTGGGTTCAAGATTCCCACTGGATTACAAATTTCTGCAGTGAAATATAATTGCTGGAATGGGTCTATGTGCACCAATATCAACAGTTTCCTCTCTTTCAGTACACCATTGCCTGTTCAGATTTTTTCCGATATTTCCTAAACTCGTTATCCAGAATTACAATGAGAGACTTGATAGGTTGATTTGGATGTTGGAACCAATCTCATTTTAGACTGTTCAAGAAAGTGAGACACTCAATGTCAAATGATGTTTACAAGGCAAGACTGTTGGATTATAATACTGGACTTCTGTTTAAAATTTTGACTACTAAAAACACTACAAACATCCAGATCACGCACATCAGACATTGAAATGAGCATGGACTTAGATAGCGGGTGTTACTATTTGCAAAACTGAAAGCTTCTCCTTTCCTCAACCTTCAAAAATGAAAAGATTAGATGGGGATGATAAGATTCTAACATGTGAACAGAGAGGTGTGTGCATCCTGTGTATGAAATCGAAGCTCCCACCTAACTTTTGATTTGAGCAAATGTAGAGGAGATAAATATGCAAGTAATATCCAGAAGAAACCGAGGCCCACCACCTGATAGGCACACTTTGGAATTGATGGACATTTGTTTTGACTAATCTTTGGCTCTTCATCCTGACTTTAGCTCCCTAACTTCTCTTCCAAACAGGGAAGGCAAGTTTCTACTACAGCAAGTCTCCTCCCATCAAGGGAGTAGCCAGAAAATTAAAGTACCATCCACTTTGAAACAAAAGCTCTGTGGGCACAAAGCAAGTGATGCAAGAGCGACGACCCCTTCCTAGAAGAGCTCCCCTGTGTCTTCCATCTAAACATCTATCCATTCATCCTTCCGCCTTTCCATCCACCCATTGATATCCACTATTTCACCTTTATTTTCTAACACCTGTTCATTTTTTGATGCATCATTCAATCCTTCCACATTCCATCAATCTATTCACACCGCCATTCACTGATCCATCCATCCATCTATACATCCATCCCTTTACTTTTCCGCCTTTTCACCTTTTCACCTTTCCATCCATCTATTCATCCATCTTTCCATCCATCTACTGGGCCATTTTTTCACCTGTCTATCCACCTATCCATTCACTCACTCTTTCACCCATTCACCCATCTGCCCACACATTCATCCACCCACTCATTATTCCAACTGCTCATTTATCTACCTAGCTTGCTGTGCTATTGATGTTCTATTCCTTCCTAAGTGCACTTATGAGATTTGGGGGTATTTACATCAAAATGTTGGAGTGTGGTGTTACTCCAAAATTTGTAACGCTGTGCTCCGACATTTTTAAAATGCAGGGATGTGTCATATTTACAACAATACGACGCCCCTCTGTGCTTCTCTGGCGTTAATAAAGCTGCCTAGCGCCAGTACAGGCACCTTTGCGCCATGTTGGAAGGGTGCCTGCGCTGCACCTTCCTGCACAGGGACAACTTCCTACACATATCTTGGAGGGTGATTTGCTCTTTCTGAGTTTGCTGCAGAATTCACCCAAAATGTACGTTTTTAGCCCAAAATTCATCTATTATCTTGCTCTTTTCTCTAGGGGCCTGTACTGTCAAACTTTGCTCATCAAACACACCCTTCTACTTGGAATCTATTCACAATACTTAATACTAATGTCATATTAATAAACAATGAGTTCCTCAGGTTATTATTCTGTCTCCCAAAATTCATTCTTCTGCATGACACAAATTATTAAGCCCTTATGATAATAATGTTGCAATTTTCACGTAAACCCTTGCAGTAAAATAGCAGACGCCTTAATGAGCATGCAAGCAATTTTACCATGTACGGTTGCAGCATGCATCATTTTATTGCATGGGGGCTGATGCCAACTAGGGCCTCATTATGAGTGCCAGATATTTTATTCTGGTCTTTGTGAGAGGGGTGGGTAACTGAATCTCTGCTTCGGGCAGGAATCACCACACAAAATAATGGGCAGTACTATGTGCTCAACATGCAGACCCAGGAATACGTGTTTCCTTTTCCACATATCATTCTGCCTTCCAAGATGACATTGGGGGATTTTTTTAGTTTGCTGGTAACATTGGCACAGTTTGATGCATCATCACAAAAATTTGCAAAACAAAGTCCCATCCACCTCAGCTCCTTCATGGAAAGTTTAGGGGTGAAGTGTCAAGCAAAGGCCACGAAAAAAGTGGAAAGTTCCAAAATGCGATTTCGCCGTGCTATTTTCCATGGGAACTTGAACAGTCATTCAGAAAAAAGGTGAATGATATTACACCAAATATCCATTCAGGAGTTTTTGAGAAATTAAGGCTTAAAATGTGTTGATATCTGGGCGTGGCCGAGTGATTTGATTAACAGGTTACAACTTGTTCTGGTAATAACTTTTAAAGAATCTTCACAAAACATTCCCAAAACTAAGTTCATTCACCTAAGCTCCATCCTAGAAAGGTTTGGGGTGATCCATCAAGCTGGGCTAAGAAAAAGGGTGGTTCTTATATTTCAATTTCCCCATGCATCTTCCATAGGGAGTTGTATACAGTGATACAGCCAAAATGGCAGAACAGAATTACATCAAAGTTGGCAGAAAAGGTAGCTCTTAATCCCAGAAACTGTACTTTTGTAATTTGGTGTAAATCTGTTCAATATTTTATTTTAAAATGAGGGTTCACAATTTATAAATATCTGACTGTTGGTTAAACGATGCTCTTGCAAGATTCCTGTGGGCACACAACTCCAAATAATAGAGCTATCTGGTTGACCTTTGTTCCTGTCATTCAACTTGCTCCCAGAAGTCCTGTGAAATTGTTCACTTTGGCTATCCTCAACACAAACAGAAATGTTGTGGCTGCCATTACAAGACTTAGGAATCTAGTCCCTATGTCCTGAAAATGAAAAATAATGAAGGTAAGAAAGGGATATGGTAGGCTACCCTGAACCTTCTAGCCATTGGGAAGGAGGTCTATGAGTGAGCCACCCCAGGTCAATATCTTTTTGCACCTACAAAAGTCTCTCTGGTGCTTGGGTGGCACCCTATGCTCCTGAGAGAGTCTCTTGAGAGACTAGGCGAATGTGCTGGCTCGAGAGGGACTGTCACAAGAGTCCAGCTGGGTCAAGGAAATAATTTGGGAAAAAATGACAGCGGGCACCGGGGGTTTGGTCACCACCTGAGGCTTGGGCACAGGCATGTCCAAAAGCTGTGCGCAACAAGTCATGGCCATTCGCAGGGGGTTAGGCACAGTGGCCAATCCCACACTATGCACAGTCAAAAGTAGTGTGCGACAGGGGGTTGGTATAGTTAAGTATTGTAATAAAATCTTAATTTATATAAAAAGACATTTGAAGTTTACTGAAAAATCCCAAGGTTAAAGTGATGTTATATTAAGGAATGATAATAATATCTTACTTTCCATTAAAGAAAAACCTTAGAAGTTCACTGAAAAAAACAAAGGGTAATGTGACATTATAGTTAAGTTACAATGTCAATTAAAATGTAACATTTTAAGCTAAAAAACACCAGAATTCACCAGTTATAGTTAAAAAAGAAGAAAGTATGACTCATGCGCTCACCATACACTGCTTACGACCTCACACATTACATCATCATTGATAACAATACTGATGACATCTACAGTGACATCATTAATGACAACATTCCATAGTGGGAGCCTGAGTTAAGTAAAAGGAGAGTGAAAGCAAACTTCCTAACTCCTTTCTGTCATTTTCATTTAGTTAATTTAGTTAATCTGAGAGCGTTGTGCATAAATTCTCAGTCTAAGTGACAGCATATTTTAAAAGGACAAGATAGATATTTTGCATCAGTTTTTCTTCTTAAAATAAATATATCATACACATATAAAAAATAAAAAATTTATTCAATCCATGACAGACAGATACAATTCAAAATTCATTAGAAGAATATATCAAAAATGCTGATCAAAGATAAAAAGGACAGGCAATACATCTGAGGGATAAAAATACATGATTTTAGATAAATATATCACACATAGTTCTAAAAATGAATATTCAATCTTTCATGTGTTAATTCATAGGGCCCCATATATGCATACCCAGCTTCTGCCTACATGATCCTTTAGGAGAATAGAGGCTATATTCAAGGTTAAACATTGCGTAAAATCTAGCTCGTCACATCTTAAAGATACAAGCTTCGTTCTGCAACCACACAGAGGCTATGCAAAGTCTAACCACGACCGTGGCTAGAAAGATCAAATAACTAAATTTGTGAGCCTGGTGTCCCACCATCACGCCATCCTCAATACCTAACAGCATTAAGGGTGCCGTAATATTTACTACTGCCCAGTTATCTCAAGAAGAAATTTCTCAATGTGCCCCAAAAGTTTAATCAAGTGCCCACATGAACAAAAGGTGTGTACAATATCTGCCATCTCTGCTCCGCAGCGAAAACACTTCCCATCGTTAGCCCTGTCCCATTTACGCATTTTCAAAAACAACAGTTGATGGACAGAATGCAGAACAATGTCATACATTCACCCCAGTACAGAGATCTGGGCCTAAATCCATCATTTTTTTGCACTCCACACCACCCCAGTTCAGACATGGCTATATGCAAATCAGCCTTGACCCTGTGCCTCATGGTAACAGTCCAGCCCGAACTGCCAAGCCATGTCTTTCCTGGACCGGAATCAAGCATCCTGGGACCGGTTTCTGGCTATCAGCCGTCATCAGTCAGGATAACTTGACTCTAGTGGTGTGGAGAGCATGGGACTCACGTCTGAGCATTCCCATCCCACTCGGGGTGACAAATGCAGAACAATGTCATACATTCACCCCAGTACAGAGATCTGGGCCTAAATCCATCGTTTTTTTGCACTCCACACCACCCCAATTCAGACATGGCCATATGCAAATCAGCCTCGACCCTGTGCCTCATGGGAACAGTCCAGCCCGAACTGCCAAGCCATGTCTTTCCTGGACCGGAATCAAGCATCCTAGGACCGGTTTCTGGCTATCTGCCGTCATCAGCCAGGATAGCTTGACTCCCGTGGTGTGGAGAGCATGCTACTCACGTCTGAGCATACCCATCCCAGTCGGGGTGACAAATGCAAAACAACAGTTGATGGACAGAATGCAGAACAATGTCATACATTCACCCCAGTACAGACATCTGGGCCTAAATCCATCTTTTTTTGCACTCCACACCACACCACCCCAGTTCAGACATGGCCATATGCAAATCAGCCTTGACCCTGTGCCTCATGAAAACAGTCCAGCCCGAACTGCCAAGCCATGTCTTTTCTGGACCGGAATCAAGCATCCTAGGACCGGTATCTGGCTATCAGCCATCATCAGCCAGGATAGCTTGACTCCAGCGGTGTGGAGAGCATGGGATGACAAATGCAAAAACAACAGTTGATGGACAGAATGCAGAACATCAGCCAGGATAGCTTGACTCCCGTGGTGTGGAGAGCATGCTACTCACGTCTGAGCATACCCATCCCAGTCGGGGTGACAAATGCAAAACAACAGTTGATGGACAGAATGCAGAACAATGTCATACCTTCACCCCAGTACAGAGATCTGGGCCTAAATCCATCGTTTGTTTGCACTCCACACCACCCCAGTTCAGACATGGCCATATGCAAATCAACCTTGACCCTGTGCCTCATGGGAAAAGTCCAGCCCGAACTGCCAAGCCATTTCTTTCCTGGACCGGAATCAAGCATCCTAGGACCGGTTTCTGGCTATCAGCCGTCATCAGCCAGGATAGCTTGACTCCAGATCCGTCCATCACCACCCCGTTTTGTACCGCTTTGTTCACCATAAGTTGGCAGGGTATGCTCAGACGTGAGTCCCTTGCTCACTTTGCCACTGGATTCAAGCAAGCCTGGCTGAAGATGGCTGAAATGCCAGAAACCGGTCCTAGGAAGCTTGTTTCTGGTCCAGGGAAGGCATGGCTTAGCAGTTCGAGCTGGACTGTTCCCATGAGGCACAGGGTCAGACTGATTTGCATATGGCCATGTCTGAACTGGCGTGGAAGAGTGGGCTAAAGAACGGTGATGGATTAAACCCAGATCCTTTGACTGGGTGTGAGTGTTTGATTGGTTCAGATGCTCAGTCCATCACCACCCCCTTTTGTACCGCTTTGTTTGCCATAAGTTGGCAGGGTATGCTCGGACGTGAGTCCCTTGCTCGCTTTGCCACTGGATTCAAGCAAGCCTGGCTGAAGACGGCTGAAATGCCAGAAACCGGTCCTAGGAAGCTTGTTTCTGGTCCAGGGAAGGCATGGCTTAGCAGTTCGAGCTGGACTGTTCCCATGAGGCACAGGGTCAGACTGATTTGCATATGGCCATGTCTGAACTGGGGTGACAGAGTGGGCTAAAGAACCGTGATGGATTAAACCCAGATCTGTTGACTGGGTGTAAGTGTTTGATTGGTTCAGATGCTCCATCCATCACCACCCCCTTTTGGACCGCCATTTAAGCATTTTAGCAGGAGTATGATAAAGATTATACACTGTTCTATAATGTTGCACGTGTAGATTAGCAGACATTAAAATCCTCCCTGCGACATCAATAGATTGTCCCACTCTGAGGTCCTGACAACCCAACCTATTATCCCACTTATGATTTTGGGCATCTAGGTCATCCCTCTGTGTGACAAGCAAAAGATTGTATAAAACACTAATACAAACTTTGCCTCTAATAGCCTCAATAAGCAGATTCAGTTCTATCACCCACTGCCTTTTACAGAGATAATCCTGGATTTGTCAGAACTCAAAAAATGTCAACTTAGGCAAATGGCATTTATCGGCTAGAATTGCATAAAATGCCAAGCTCACATTGGTATAAAAATCACCTATTTGTAAAATCCCTTTACTTCTCCATCTATCAACAGCCCTATCCCAAAAAAACAACCGGCAGTAAGACCGAAGCAGATGTGGGAGTATAATACGAGACCCTCTCAATTTGAAAACATCTTTGTATACCCTTCCACACCTTAAAGGCAGTAATTAAAGCTTTTAAACGTTTTTTTTTATAGTGACTAAGTTCAAGCATCTTAAATAAACAGTTCTTTGCATCAAAGCCAAACAACATCTTTTAGATGGATGGAGCTTCCGCAATATTACTGACTTCCTCTCCTGTCACTAAGATCCGTATATTTTGACGGATACAGGCATAGTAGTACAGTGTATAATCCAGCCCTCTTTGTCCCGAGGTAGTGTCATAAAAAGCATAGCTCTCTGGGGTTTTCCTTGGGCCCATAAAAATCTAGTGCATATTGATTGAAGTTGTTGCGGCTGGCTTCAGGAAAGTTCTAATGGGACTGATCTAAAATAATATAAAATCTTAGATAGAATAATCATTTTAAGAACATTGCACCCTCCCACCAACGACAAGTGCAAGCATTCACATCGGTCTAATTGTTGTTTCACTATTGTTAGAATAGAGCCCCAGTTAACTTCCACCAGTTCCTTTAAACATGTCCTTATTCTAATACCTAAGTGTATCAAGTCTTTCTTCACCCTAAGGTCAATGCTAAAGTCTTGATTTATACTCATAATCAGGGTTTTGGACACATTAAGTTTATAACCCAATACAGAGCCGAACCTGTGTGCAAGTTGTTCTATCTCAGGTGTAGCTGTAGTAAGGTTAGATGATATGACCGCTATGTCGTCTGCATAGGCAAATACACAACATTGTTCTTGCCTACAGATGACAAACTCAATCCTAGAGCTCTGCTCCAGCATGGTTAAGAAATAATTAATATATTATGCGAACAACAATGGGGAGCATGGACATCCCTGTCTTGTACCTTAAGTAATGTGCACAGGTTCAGACTCTAAGCCCATCATGCATATTTTAGCAGTAGGGGTCCGATATTAGACCTAAATAGCCCGGGCCAAAGCCCAAATGTTGTAGAACTACCCATAAGAAGTCTCACGTGACCTGGTCAGACGTCTTTCCAGCATCTAACAGTATCTGACCGAATGTATTACCTTGAGCATTGACTACATCCAGCAGGGTTATTACCCTGTTAATGTGGTTGACTGTGCTCCTATTGGGTATAAACCTGTGTTGCTGTATTGACACTAATGGAGAAATGACTCTGTCCAGCCGGAACGCCAAGATTTTTGCATAAAATTTCCAGTCGCAGTTCAACAACGAAATGGGTCGGTAAGAACCAGGCTTATCTGGTGGCTTATCCTTTTTTTTTTTAAAGACGATTATACTTGCCTCATCCCATGAATATGGAGAAGTCCCTAACTATGCTTGTTGGAAAGTGACCAACATATCTATTTTTAATTCCTGAAAAAAGGTTTTGTATACCTCCAATGGCAATTTATTGGGCCCGCCGCTTTACCATTGGCTAAACTGTTTATAGCTTCCTCATGTTCCTCCATAGTAATTGGTGCATCCAAAATATCTACCTCCTGCTGGCTCAACATTTCACTGTTGAGATTTTGCAACAGGATCTCACTTGCCTGCCCAGCAGGATGATCTCCAGAATATAGTCCTTTGAAGAAAGCATGAAAAACATTCAGGATCTCAGCAGGAGTATCTACTTGGTTACCTTGTCCATCTGTCATGGTCTTAATTCTTTGCGCCGCCTCCCTTGAACGTAGCCTTTGCACCAAACACCGCCCTGTAGCCTCACCATACTCAAAGCTCTCTTCCTTATTGGAGGTGTGTTTAATGGCAATTTCCCTGCTCCATTGCAAATTAATGTTATTCTTGAAGCAGGCCCTCTCCGTTTGCATCGATGTGATGTTCCCGCTAGCTTGTATTCCCAGCATAAGATTCTCTTCGGCTATTCTGAGTTTTGTATATAGTTCCTGTGTCACCAACTTCTCTTGTCTCTATTTATGTACCCAAAACTACGAGTCTCCTCCCTAAAACCAGCCTTTAGAGCATCCCATATGTAGCCATAAGTGGTAAAGCGGTGGTTTATGACAAGAAACGGCCTAGTCCAGTCATTCATATGTCCACAAATGCCTCATCCAACAGTAATTTCCTGTCAAACGAGAAAGATCTTACAGTAGGAAGTGTACTAATTGCATGGATATCAATTACCAGGGGTCCATGATCTGCCGTAATCCAAGGGAATATTTGTATTTTAGCTCCTACCAATAATGCTGTTGAGATAAAGAAGTAATCTAACCTCACTGGCTTATGGTGGTGGTAGGAATAGAATGTAAAGCCCTGGTCAGGGTCTCGCAGAACAGCCCAAGCATCAGTCAACCCATGATCTGCCAGCAGGTAGTGTAAAGCTTTAAACAGTTTGGGTTTCCTACCCTTATAGTTTTTTTATGCATTGTTGCGCCACTCATGCCTCATCAAAGTTAGAACCATATACTGAGCACACAGTACAATTAAGAGCCCTCTATTATGCATTCAACAATAGCCCAACAACCTTGTTTGTCCGCCAAAGCTCTTCCTGAACCCTGTATACCATGTTTAGCTAATACAGCTACCCTTCGGTTTGTTGTGGATTGTTGTGTACATATCAGGACCTAGTAGCTAAGCTCAGCTAGAATCTTCTGTCTACACCACGGTATGTGGGTTTCCTGTAAACTAACCAAATCTGGTTGGACCACCCCTAGCTCCACTGCCACACATTGTCTCTTACCACAGTTACTCAGCCCACATGCATTAAAGGAACAGATACGTAGTCCTGAATTAAAACTTCCTATCTGCCATCAAAATAGTAGTTATGCAGAATCACAACTCTTTTGTTTTGCCCAACCTTTTATATGTTGCTCAAAGCCTCCTATTCAGGTTACCCAAGATGACATTGCTACAAAAAAATGATTGCTTTTGTTTGGAAGGACAGGGTCTTCAGAAATACATTATTTAAACCAATAGCTGAGGTAATACTGGGGTTTCCAGACATATTCACAACCATCCAGACCACCCAAATCTGTCTTGCTCTAAATTGGAAACATGATACAGTCCATAAAAGTCGAAGAAGCACATTCAACAACACCTCTATACAATGGCAACCTCTAAGGGCCTGGCCCAACACACATGAAACGTTTCAAACCGCATTGACCCTCTTGCAAACCTGGAAGAAAATAATAAGGAAAGGGGGATCCACCACACAGCCTTCTGACACCAACTGACCCGCTGCTCAATAATCCAAGATTTACATCAAGCTTGGACCACCGAAAATGTCATAGATGGAATCATCAGATGACACCAACACTAGGCAATTCTATAATGTTGGCAGTCAATCAACAAGAGAAAAATTCAGGAGAAACCAGGCCTAAACAGGAGGGAAGATTATAGATTGTCATATACTATTCACTGACTGGGCCCACATCTGGATCATTCACAAAGCTTAGTACGGGTTTAACATGGACTTATCATCTAATATCTGACCACAAAAATACAAATATGCACTACATTGGATGTTGGGGAAGAGGGATTTTGTTCCATATATGGTCGTTTTGTGCAGGGATTCAGATATTTTGGCATGAATTCATGCAACCACTCCTTCCAAATGTTGTTTGTTGTGGGTCCCAGGGAAAAGCAACATCCAGCCACACACTACACCAATAGGGAAATTAATATCACATCTTTTATTGCCAGCTAGGTAAGCCATAGCACCGCTTCGGAAGCAAACAAATGTCCCAATGGTGGGTTGTTGGTGGGAGAAAGTGTGGTCCCTTCAAGCAATTGTTACTGATAAAAAAGATGCCCCTAAAAATGTATGTGGACTGTTTCTATGCTTCAAAGGGTCTCTATGAAGTATCATGATTTATCACCCATTAACTTTTAGCCATGAACAGTTTCATTTCATTGGATTTTTAAGGACTTACTCAAAATAGGCAAAACAAAAATTACAAATTGCAAAGTTCTTTTAGCTAACACCCCAGACCTGGCTGATGGTGTAATGCACAAAATCACACATGGCATGGAACCTCTGAACAACTCTTAGGTTTATGTTTGGTTTTACATGTGAAATAATCAGTCACAGTTTTTTAACTGCGCTAAATCACATTTTTAAATGTAAATAGCAAATAAAGTTTCAGTTTTCTATTATGTTTTTCCATGGAGGCAATGACAAGTTAATTAATAAAGGATTGGGGAGGGTGGAGGTTGCCTTTACTTTTACCATTTAATCTCAATTAATTTAAAGAACGGGGAATGCCAGGGAGCCACACTCCCAAACAAAATTGAGACCCCAATAGGGATTTTAAGGAGAGTCCACTTATGGAAACACATAATGGGAGCCCCCTCAGTCGGGTGTAGGGTCTTAGGCTAAAGCAAATCCATTACTGTGATCACCTTCTCAGCACAGTGCATAACCACAGTGAAATCCCCACAACCCCAAGCAAACAGGGGGTATTACCATAACTGTATGCACCTAAAAAAGCTCTTTCTAATGCTATATTCCAGTGTAATCATTCAAAAACAGAGGAACTGTCCTTTAACCACTAACTCCACGTAGTTATTGCTCAAAATGAATGTCTATTTCAAGTAATGCGTCACTTCTGAAGTAGGTGATCTATGTATTCACCATCATAAATGGCTCATTTTATGTATAAATCGATCCTTATTTATTTCTAAAGGCCTTGATACATAGATTACACATTTCATGCTCATATAAGAACGTTGGTACATCAAAAAGAGTCCTGTGCAAGTCTTTGAGTATTATCCTCATGCACAACAATAGTTGCCCATTGTGTATCAGGTCCCAGCTTAAGGTTCTTTGTTGAGGATTTTATTGCCTCCTATTGAAAGCACCAATATCGGTATTTTGCTTCTCCCTTTTAGGAGTATGGCCTCTAAAACGTGTTGATGTGTTTTTGGCATTGCATAAGAAATGGCAAAGGCAACCTTTGCACTAAAAGGACATTCCTACTTTTTGAATAATGACTTCGGAATTTATCCGGACCAAATCTGTGACAAGTCCTCTGCCTTGAACTCAGCCATGGCCCATGCAGTTAAGAGCAGGGGGGCGGTAGGGCCGGGTGGGGGAATTTCAACAGACGACCACAAGGAAAAATGAAATAAATAATGAATTTTTCCTCATCGTCGTCTGTCTATATCCCCCCCCGCCCCCCACCCGGCCCTATCACCCCAACGCTCTTACCTGTACGGGCCGCGGCTTTTGAACAGTGGCAACCAAATTGCAGGTGTAACACTACTGGAATCACCAGTGGTTGCTGCTAGCACTCTCCTGTGTGTCACAGACAGTTTCTTTTGATTCAGCTCACGGAGAAATGTTTCAGTATTTGTTTTCTTTCCTTTTGCGAGCTCTGTTTTGAAAGTTCCTGGTTCACTTCTTCAACTGAAGAAGTGTCCGAAGCGGTAACGTAACAGAAATGAATTCGAGTGATATAAGCAGTAATGTAAATTGATGATAGTGAAGGATCAGAAATTTTGTATTTACATTTTCCCATTTGTAGGGGTGCATCGTAATCATGTGTAGAGCGCACCTGCATATAATCTTGTCTTTTGTAAATGTGAAGTGCTAGAATTGCGAACAATATTAACGTATCTACGTGACATATTTTAGGTTACTGACAAGTGGCATGAAGATTTAACATAGGAAATGAATGTAACTAGCAGAAAATGCTAACATGAAGAACCTGTTTTGTGAAGTCTGACACTACTCATGTACTAAATGTAATTAATAATAATAATAATAATAATAATATCTTCCATAATTAGGTAAATGTTTTAGTCAATAATGCCTAAATGATATGTACTTGTGTTAGCCAAAGCTGTAGGCCTGAATTGCAAACCCGTGACAAATTCTCACTCTAGGATTAATGTTCTGATTTGATGTGCACTGTGAAAGCTGTTCTTTCTCACGTTTTGCATTGGAGGTGGAGAAACATTCTTGTATGCAAAGTAATGCCATTGTTTTAGCAGCTAGGCAAGAAGAGAAGAAGTTACAATTACATGGCTTGGAGATGATAAGGAAACATAGTCGGTTCCACATGGGTAAAGGCATGAAAATCAAGTACGAATTGTTGCAAAGGATGTACATGAAAAACACAGTGGAAAAGTACGCTCATGACATTGTGGGATACGTGCAGGAGATGCTACATGGAAATGCTACCTGTGGATAACTGGATGTTGGAATTAGGAATAGTGCCCACATCTTGCTTGCCTTGGAAGAAAGAGAGTCTCAGAACGAGACCTTTCTCTTGTGATGGTGGCTCTACGCTGCGTGGCTCATCATCATGGTGGAGATACTTCTTAGAAAGACTTCACTTACTGACACCTTTTCTCCTGATTCGAAATGCTTATGTGGGGATATCATCTTAGAGATAGGATAGGGATAGGTATAATGCCTTTTATTCACCAACTCTCGATGCAGGGAAATTGGGACTCATGCTTCTTGGTTGTCTGTATTCTTCCTATTGAACTAATAGTTCTGTTCATGTTGCACCATCTGCACTGTGTGCGTAGATTTGGCTTTATGCTAATTCTTTAGTATTTTTATACCCTCATGTTGAGGTGTCTTTATGTTCAGTTATTATTGGCTTTGTAATAAATCAAACTAATCTTACTTAATTGTCCTTTGGTCATTATGTATCAAGAAGCGGTATTACTAAATTGATTGTGAATTGGTGATGTTCTCCCCTTTGCACTTTCATGTTGCTTAAAAGATCCATCAGAGTGTGTCTCTAGAAAAGTCTAGAACAAATCTCTGTGACCCTTTTCAATAGGTGTAGAGCCAAGTTGCACCCCATTGCTCACCTAGCAAGACCTAACTCTTTAGGTGCAATGGAAAATGGGGGGAGTGCACTGTTGTTAAACAAAAGAAGGAATTCATGTGGTAATTTAGGGTTTAGCTGAAAGAATACTCCATTGCAATGACCAATGGAGTGCCCTCTCCGCCAGGTCCACCCGCCTGATTTAGTTCTGTGCAAAAGTATGTCACAATTTAGCCTACTCCGGCTTTGTCCCCGAGGTACTCGTCTGATGACCTGACAGTGTATGGTCTGTTGGATCTTAGTCATTCAACCACCTGCTCATTTTATAGTGGGTGATCGGATGGCTTTTATTTGCTATCACAGTTGCCAGTATGTAAAACCAAGTGTGGGGGACAGTAAAAAAGAAATAATGAACCCACACCATGGGGGAAACTCTCATGCTGTTGGGGGGGGTCAATAGTTTTTTATTTTTCAAAACCAAAGTTCAACTTCTGGAGTTTTTTTTATTTTTTTACTAAAAACTTTGTACAAGTTTGACAAGTGGCTGTCATGTTTGATGAAGCCATCTGTCATACTTTTACAATATTGACAAGAACTGCCATCATGGCGGTTCCTGCTAATGTTTAGAGTTGTCCGTGGGGCTGGTAGTCAACACTAAATATAGCGGACAAGGTCTCTCAGGATGGTGAAGGCAATGTTCTCTGCCATCCAACGGAGTAGTCGTTGACCCAAATATTCTAAATCAGTCCCTATACCTCTCACTGAGAGGTGAAAGTAAACAACCTAAGTTTGAGGGATGGGAAGTTGAAGACCCGAGAATGAACCTCTTACAACTTTGAATATCAGTATGTGTGTTTGTGAGTGTGTGTGCGCATGTGTGTGTGTGTGAGAGAGAGAGAGAGAGATACACAAATAAAGGTTGTACTCTTGTTTAACTCCACATTTTCTGTAATTATTTTATGAGAACTCTATACATATGTAAATACCTGTAAAACACAAATTGAGTCAATATAGATTGTCTTTCAGGTACCCACTATTCTAGTGTTTAACTATCTCTTCTGTTATTGCTTTGATTATCCCTGTGAATCAGAATACATCTGCAGACTTAGGCCCTCATTACAGGTTCCACGTAAGCACTGACTTAGGGGAAACAAGAGTATGCAACAAAATCAGTATTCTGAAGTATTTGGAAAAAACAACATCTTTTTTTCATCTGGAAAGCAGGCACAATATTTTGTGTAAAAGTGCCCAGAATGAGGGGGGATGAGTGGTCAAATATTGATTTGTAAAGTAATTCCTCATGGTTCAAAACCGGTAGTGGTGCAGTAATAATTCACCAGAAAATTGCAGTACTGCACATCATCAGTACAGAATTACCACACCTGTTTTCCTCATTACCATCTAAAGAGTGACTGTGTACAGTTAGTTCTCTGTATTATATATACAAGCTTCAATATTTTCTTTTCTCAGGTACTTATATTTTATTGCCCTGCAGGCCTTCTGGCAGGAACTCACTGCTCTCTGTTCTGAAATCCTGGTGACATCCAGCACATGGCATAAGCAACATGTTTCTGTATTGATACACCCTCCCAGTCCATCTTGTAGTCTGTGATCCTGGAGTCTGTCTTTTGTAAATGCTGGTGCTTCACCTCATTAAGAAGGCAGCTTGATGGATGAGGCTAGGTGTGAGTCTGTTCCAGGTGAGAGCCCTACATTTAGAACAACATTTACCCGGAGTACAAACAAAATCAAATAGCTTCCAGCACAAAGTAAATCATAATCAATGAGCATTTGTCATGAGGATTGTTCAGAAGTCAGGGGAGAAAGAATATGAAAAATATTCCAGGTATTGAATTAAATAACACCATGGCATGAAGTCTGCCTTATCGGGAATCGGTAAAAAGCACTCGCTTGTTCTCCAAATCGGGAACCTTGGCACATTTTTAGACTGAAAAACCCTGCAGTCACTATGCTGTGACATAGAAAATAACAAATTCGATACAACAGGTGAATCGAGAACACACATAACCTGGTAATATTTTCCTTCAATTCTAATCAATGTGCTGCACTAATCCTTACATAGAAAACTATACCACATTCAGATTATAAACATTCCCCTAGGAGTAAGACAGTGGCCTTCACTTTGCATAAAGTTGTAAAAATCTGTTCTGTCCAGGAACATCAGGAACACAGAACATTGCATTTCATAAATGTTAGTGCAAGGAGACTGTTGAGTTGACTAAATCTCATATTCTTAAATAAACAGTGAAGGTCAGAATTGAAACCTTGTGGTGCACAGGCAATGACGGGGAAGATTACTTTGTCAAATGTTAAAAACCATATGCATTAAAATGTCCTACCTGAAAAAAGGAGTTGGCCTAAAGTCTCACTCATGTCAATCTAAAGATTTGTGTTTCATAAAACACAGTAGATACATTGTATTTGTGACTCCTTAGAGTTAATTAAATATGCAGAATTATTGTGGGATCTGAGCCCACATAAACATTGCCTTAAAAATGGGTGCCTCGGGCCCTCTTCATGTGTGATATGATGAAGGGTTCAGCTAATGTTTTAACTTTTAAGCAAGTGCTACCCTGGGATTTTTCTCAGGACATTGAGTTCTCTGCAGAAAATAATTCAGGGCAGAGAACCCTTCACCTCCTGCACTGTTCCCAGTCAGTTTCCAACTGGCATTATCGCCAGTGGCGGCTGGCATGGATCGGGGTGGCGTGAGGAGGGGGAATAGGATAAAGTAAAGGAAAAAAACTTACCTTACCTACTTGCCGCTCCTTAGTCGTCCCTCATCATCGTCCCTCTGCTCTGCAGGAACCAGAAAGCACCCTCAGGCTCCCCAGACCAATCACAATGCTGCAATGCAGTGTTGTGATTGGTCTGAACGCTGTGGCTCGGCGCTCAGCCAGTGAATGGGGCCTGGGCATGTTCTCCATGCAGGCTGTAATGCAGCCTGCATGGAGAGCATGCAAAGTGCACATTACTGTTCGCTGGCCCAAGAGGGCCGGCCGAACATTCATTGCGCACTTAGGAGGGTGCCACTACTCCTCCCCTGCTTCGAGAGCAGAGCAGACCCGCCAAGCCGCAGCAGGAACTAATAAAATGATAATATCAACTCGTTATAAACATTTTATATTTCCTTTATTTCAACTGCCGCAAGCAATGGGGCAACACTCCTACACCATAGCGGAGGAGCCACCAATGATTTATCACCATAAAGCAGCTCGCTCTACCTGAACAGTCCTACGGGCATCACAGCCATCTGCATGTTGATCTGATGTCACATGATCAATGGAGTTCCATTTATGCCTACACACCTAGGGGCATATTATCAAGGACCGGTGTTAAAATTATCGCCATTTTATCGGCAGGAAACTGCCGATAAAACTGCCATAATGGGTTTGATAATACGCCCTTGTTAATTCCCATAGAAGCCCATGTTCTAGTGTTAACATTGGCTTCTATGGCAATTAACAAGGGCGTATTATCAAGCCCATTATCGCTGTTTTATCTGCAGTTTCCTACCGATAAAACGGCGATCATTTTAACACCGGTCCTTGATAATATGCCCCCTAGTTTAAAAACTGTTCAGGAAAGAAAGCTGAGCTGCGAAACTGCCTGGGCATCAAAAATGGGCTGTCACCAGTATAACCAAAGGAGAAATGTCTTGCCCAACATCTTGTCCAAGTCTGCTATCGCAATCTGCCATTGACCTGACTCCCTTCCCACGGAAAGTCACATTCTTATCAGAGGTTATGAGGGGAGGCAGAATGTTGTGGTCAAAATAATAACCTGACAAAGTATTATCTACACGTTATCAATTACCATCATATCATCAAGGTGCATAGATGCAGATTAGAGAGTAAAAAAACGATATTCTGGTGTACAATATATATAATTTAAATCAGAAATTTTGTTAAAAAATATTCTTTATTTTTAACTTTTATTACTGCAGTTAATCCCTTTTAAAGAGAGAGCAGTCCACATATGTCACTGCACAAAATGGAACAGTTCTGTATTCAGGAACATGGGTTATACCCTGAGTCCACTACTACCCACCCCAGGCACGCAATTTAACCAATGGAGCATTCTGTTGGACCTCACATGCCCAGGCTCAACAAAGCTGGACTGACACATGCATAACAGGACATTAGAAAACCGACCTCTAAATGCAGACCGTACTCTAGTAGAATTCTCACATGAGGCAAAACACTGGCACTGTACACATATCAAGGGATGGCAGTCTCTTTCGTATCTGTTACTTCATCTTAAGTGTTGTGTTGAGAATCTGTATTCCTCATTTTCTGTTGTAAGTAATGGTCTGATGCTAAATGGAGAATGGCCTGGTAATACCATGGCTAGTGTTAGGACCTTTGGAATGTAGGCAAAGCGGCATTTTGCTACCCTCTCTCTTGACAATAGCACCATATTTATAGCTTCCATTAACAATCTGTTGTCCCCACTAGCAGGGCCATAGGCGGATGCCTAGAATCGCCTTGTTGATGCACTGATCCCGGGAAGTTCCCTTATCCAGAGCCCTTTATGAATCCTTCTTCAGGTGCTGAAAGCTCAGTACAGCTTCATGGAGCCCAATAAGGTAACAGCATATGTGATATTAACACCAGTAAGTTGTAATGTGTTTTTCTCACTAAATGCACTCTATAAGCCCTTCTATGTAGATCTGCAGGGACTTGATATGTCTTAGTGTAGTTCAAGTGTGGGTGGAGTCAGGGGTATAGACCCAACCCGCCCTTTAATATATCACCTAATGAAACACAATCCCAAGCTTTATTTGTGCTATACTCATCGTTTAATCCCAGCTACAGTAGTGTAAAAAAATAAGAAACATCACCACTGCTCAACGAAAAATCCAGGTTATCCCTGATACAGCAAAGTCACCTAATCAATCATGCTATTAATTCACAGTTTCCCTTGTCATAATGGCTCACTGACACTCAATGAATGAGTTATTTACACTGCCTCCACTAATCCTTTCAGACAGGATCATGGTAACCCCCCCTGGAAAATGGTGATTATATTTGTCCTAGAAGTGTTCTACTCCTACCCTGAGTAGTGAATTGCATAAGAGGAATTCACAACTTTTCATGTCAGAAAGATGTGGCAAACATATCCCTCCAGGGTCCTTCTTTGGTCCACCTCTGTGTCAGGTTGATACCAGTGATCTTCCTCAGAATTAAAAATCTGCCCACTTACTGCCCACCAAATTTTATTATTTTAATACATCAAGGCCTGACTGGCCTTCGCATAAATGCATATACATAAATGCAACAAGTATCGATGATACTAGTATTACATAATCAAACAAAAGGAGCAGAGACATGACACTACCCCTCAGAACCCTATACATCAATAACGCACATAGACACATGTATCTTACAGGGAATGGAGACCACCCACTATATCTTAGGTCTGCATTCTTGTACCTCCATCTCAATTAAAGCTTCAGCAGGCCATACAGGTAGTAACAGGATGCTTTGCTAATCTGCCCACCGCTGCCAGATCCTACCATGCTTCTGGGGGCAGCCCCTCGCCTGAAAGACTATAATCTCTATCCTCATGCACCTATTCATAGCCATCTTCCACACTCCCACCGCAGGTGGCAACTCCAGTTCTGGGCTTTGTCGTGTTTGACTAAGTTTAGTGCCAAAAACAAAAGATGTTGCTTGTAGTGATTCCCCCTGATCACCTCTGTACTGTGAAGGAGAATCACTTTGGGGTCAAGTGGAACCTTCCACAATAAAACCCAGGAAGAGCAAGAGGTCACTTCCCTCCAGAAAGGCAACAATGCTTCACAACTCCAAACCATGTGGAGAAAGGTCCCCTGCTCCACACCGCATCGGAGACACATGGGGAGGATGTCACACCCATCTGTCAAAGGCGATGTCTGGTATTATAGGCCCTATGTAAATAATTGAATTGGAGCAGACAGTGGCAGGAGGATATGGCTGCAGCGGCAGGGGCCGCCAAAGCTTCCGTCCACTCATCATCGTCCTAGTCCTCTATGTCCCCCCTTTAAGTCTCCCGCAAGTCTGTCATGGTGTTGGGGCTATGTGTAACAAAAGTCTGATACATTTGTCTAATCTTGTGGGCACCTACATTTCCCATCAAGGTCCTGACCTCCAGTGTGCTAAACTTCGGCAATTCCTGTAGGTTCCAAATATATGAGAGTAAAGCATGTCGGAACTGTAGGTTTCTGTAAAATTGGCTGCAGTGGAGTTGGTATTTGGTCTGTAATTGTTGGAAGGATTATAGGACCGAGCCCCTCATGACATTTCCCAACATGGATAGGCCAATGAGGTCCCAGTCCCGGAACCCTGGCAGCAAAGACACCTGCCGTAGGAAATTCCCGTGCCACAGCAGGGTCTCCCGGTCAGTCTCCCCACCAGCCCAAACGCTGAGCAGTCTGTCTCTATATCCATATGGCCACCTGGTTTGCTGGAGGAAGATGCTCCATCTCCCTATACCTATATAGGATGTCAAGAAAAGACTGGTCATTCATCGTCCATCTCTCCACAGAGTGAGATGGATCATCCTGGTCACTATACCACCAATCGCCAACTACTTCAGACACCAATTGGATCAAGCGGCAAACCGTCCCAAGAAACCTTTCGAAGTGGTCAAACATCAATCAGTTGTATGCGCAAACCTCTCTGAACCTGGAGGCAGCCCACCCTCTTGCGTCAAACTTGCTGCTTTCTTCACTGAGAAATCAGGACTCGTCTCCACTGACCTTGCCTCTAAAAAGGCACTTCTGCCCTCCTCCAGGGCTGCATCACCCCATGACTTCTTAGAAAAGCGCAACTCTACCACCCCGAACACCAAGAACAATGTGTCATGGGGCACCTTTACCCCATTTAGTGAAAAAGACATCAAAATATCCTTCAGAATATAAACCTATCCAACCACTTCAGTGCCCCGTTACCCACTGCCATCTTCAAGGAAATCAAGAATGCACTTATCCCCACCTGGACAAAGATTGTAAACGCTTTTCTATCACAAGGCACGATCCCGACTGCCTAAAAGCAGCTCAGGTATCACCTATACTAAAAAAACTAATGCTGACAAAGCTGATCTCAATAACTACCAACCTATCTCCAACATCCCCACCCGAGTGAAACTCGTAGAAAAATGCGAACTACCAACTCCTGGACCAGCATCAATCCGGCTTTCGCAAGGGGCACAGCAATGAATCGGCTCTCAGTCATGTTATGGAAGACATTTTAAAAATGCTCGATGAAAACAAATCCTGCCTCCTGATCCTCCTTGACCTTTCATCCGCATTCGACACGGTTAATTATGACAACCTCTTATCCATTCTGCAAATAGGATGGGTTTTTCTGAGCAGGTGTTACGATGGTTCTCGTCCTTCCTCCACCACAAATCTCTAAGAGTTGGAGAAAATCACTCTCTCTTCCAGCCCTCTCCAGTACTCATGGGGGTCCCCCAAGGATCTGCCTTATCTCCTATGTTCTTCAACCTTTTCTTGGAACCATTTTCTAACTCACTAAACTCCAAGGGCATTCTTTTCCATATGTATGAGGACGACACGCAACTCTTTTTGAAAATCTCATCTCACTCAACACTACCCTAACGTCTACTCAAAACTGGTTAACTGAGAACCAACTCCTGCTCAACACCTCTAAAACGGAATTCCTGCTCATCTCCCCTCTGAACCATATCTCCAAGCTGGACCTTTGGATGAGTCACCTCACTGCTTTCAAATGCACTCCTCACATCATAGACTCAGCCAAATTTCTCAGAGTCACCATGGACATGCACCTGAATATGAAAAATGATATCAGTAATATATGTAAGGGAGCAAGCCACTTGATGAGTACGCTTAGAAATATCAAACCTTTCCTTCCATTTAATGATTTCAATCAGGTGGTCTGAACGCTTGTCTTGCAGAGGCTAGATTATGGCAGTGCTACCCTCTGTGGCCGTCCCAAATACACCCTGGCTCCACTAAGGGCATCATTGAATGGTGCGGCTACACTGGTTACAGGCACCAAACGTAATGAGCACATATTCCCAGTCCTAAAATCTCTTAATTGGCTCCCCTACGAAGCACAAATTCAGTTAAAGATTGCTGTTATGACGCACAAAGCCATTCACTTCAATACTCCCAGGTACCTTGAGCAAAGACTATCCTCTGGTGTTAGAGCCTCAAAAAGCGCCACTACTTTCCTCTTGAAACCACTCATCCTTAGCAAAAAGAGAACTTGTCACCGAGCCTTCTCTGGCGCTGCCCAAAGATATGAAACTCTCTACCACCAGAAGTACACAGAATATCCTCAACGACGGTGTTCAAACTGGAAGTCAAAAGATTCCTCATGAATAAATTCCTACTGTAAGTGGGCTAGGCTCTCCTGCTCGATGACATTGTCCCTACTACCATGGTACCATCATTTAATACTACTCTTCTTTACCACATTCTGTGCCCCCCTTCGCTGCCCATTTACATCTGTTTATTACAACCCTCCATGTTGCAATTATCCTGTAATCTGGGATCATTCTTGTTTTTACTCCTACTTGATGTAGATATTGCATTAATGTCCTTCCTTCCATCCTAATGTAAAGCGCTCTGATATTCTTCAGGATCTTGTTTGCTCTATGTAAAACTTTATAAATAAATAGATGAATGATATGATTGTAAGTCAGCAGCAGCGATCCCCCCGCAAAAGGAGGACTGAACACAAGTTTGGAGAGTCACGTGGATCGCTCCTACCTCCAGAAAAGAAATGGTTAAGGACTTCATTAATTTGTCGAAACCACAATCACGGAAAATCGTTAGGGTAATTTTGGAGCCGATACAACACTCGCGGCAGAGACACCATCTTGCATATGGCTGACCGTCCCAGCATTGACAAGGGCAATGGGGCAAATGTCTTCACTTCAACCCGAACCTGGGACAACAGTGGGTCAATAATATGAAGCCATGAGAGAGCCAGATCAGGGGAAATATAGACCTACAAGTAATGAAAACCATCAACAGCAGGCGTGAAAGTGTGCTACCTATGGCGTCCTGCACTGGACGCCACACACCGGAAAATGTATTGACTTTGCCAGATTCTTTTAGAGCCCCGATGTCTCGCCAAAGACTTGCATGATCTGCAGCATCTGCTGCCCCGAAAAGGCTGGGTCGGTAAGAAAAACCAGAAGATTGTCTGCATATTGTGCTATCCTGTCGCATATCTCTACTGACTAGTCAAAATCTCGCACTAGGGGGTTCCGCCTCACCCATGCAGCCAGTGTCTTCACAGCAAGAGTGAACAACAGGGTGGGCAGTGGACACCCCCACTGTCCCCCAAAACAGGGGGGACAGTGGACATCCCTATATACAGAGGCACATCTAGTGCCTCTGTAAATAAGGAAGGGACCAGGAACTACGCCCGCCACATGAACCGATGCTGACAAATCAGTGTGTAATAGGCAAACATACGAGAGGAATCATAGGCCTAAGTTAGGGGCCTGCAGGCGGGTAAACCGGTATTCCCAAATTATCGAATTGAAGGCTTTATCGACGTCCGCCATTAGAATGGCTTCTGCCTTCCTCAGGCATGTCACCTTCACCAATGCATTGTGAAAGCTGTCAAATATTATGACGGGGAGACCGTCATGGCATACAACTGGCCTGATCTGGGTGAACTAGATCTGAGATATGATGGAGAAGTCTGTCAGCCAATACTTTAGCAGCCAGCTTCACTTCTATATTTAAAAGCGAGACTAGGTGATAAGAAGACAGTTCTTCCGGAGGACAACCTGGCTTGAGGCAACCCTGCCACGTTGGAGGCCCGCCAGTGCCTCCATCAGCTCCTCCACAGTAATCAGTTTGTCAAGCTGTTGACATACTGTATCTGACATGGGTCGGGGAGGCATAGTGTGTACAAAATCGACAATTTGCTCATGAGTCAAGACTTCCCTCCAGCATTAGACAGTCCTGTAATACACCGCAAAGGCCTGAGCTACTTCACAAGGATTGGACTGTAGTGTACCCTCAACGTTACGGAGCACCCAGCACTGAGGCAGACGTCTGTGAGACCTGACATAGGCGGTGTAACATTTTACTGAACTTATCGGCTCACCTATAGATCCGACTCTGCACTGCCTGCCAAGCCTGCCTGCCAAGCCTGCCAGGCCTCAACTAAAATCAACTGATGCAGTTGTTGCTGGGATAAAAGTAGCTGAAGCCAATCTGTCGCCCGCAGCGCCCCTTACCGCATTCTCTAGAACCTGCATCAGAGCCTCCAAATCCACTATCTTTTCTGTTTTACATCGCTGTTCCCCTGCGCAGAAACTAATGTCCAGCCTCCCTAAGGATCACACCGTAGGAGGCCATGTCGACATTGAGAGAGAAGTATTCAATGAATGACCAGTAGTGCAGGGACTTGTACAATGGGTTATTAAGGTGCCACGGTGACATACGCCACTGAAATGGGGACCAATGAGGACCAATATGCAAAGTAAGGGCTACAGCAGAAGTATCTGACAACCCTGGTAGCAGAATCACGACTGCAGAGACCCTGTGAATATATGGGCCAGGAAGAAAGAGTTAGTCTAGCCTGGAGAAGGATCTGTGAACACCTGAGAAAAAGGCACAGCCAGCCTCTGCTGGATGATACATCCACCATGCATGTGTCCACCCCAGAGAGGATATCAAAAGTCACAACTTAGATTTATTAAAGCATGCCCAGCCGTGTGCCATCTATTCTCCTGCGACACCAGTCGCCTCTTACTACAGATAATCTGACTGGCAATTCACCCCAGAGGCATAAAACTCTATCCGCAAATGCATGATTCAAGAGAGGGGGGCAAAGCTGCTGCCCAAAGTCAGTAACTCCACATGAAGCATCCGCAACACTAGGGTGCACCTCCCACCTAAATCTGTCCACACTCTTATAGGTCTCTAGGAACCCTGCAGGGAATAAGAATTCCTGTACCCCATGAGCACCTGACAAATCCTGAGTGTGATATCTGGTCGTAGCCAAAACGTGCAAGGCATGGCACCTTCGATCCCATCATATGAGTCTATTGTAGAGCCGCTACGGACAATCTAAATGAAACAAAACAACAAAAAAACTAAAGGTTAGTTGAGATTTGAAAAGCTTTTGTGAGCTGATACCTTAAGAGATAGAATTAATACTCGACTAAAGTCTTAATATTTGTTTGTTTATAGGTACCATATTTGCCAGTACCAATCATCAGACTAATGTTAATGTCTGCTGCAGTGTTGCTTTTGAGTAGACAATCCACATCATCTTTGACTCTACATGCTCTCTCCATCTCAACAACCTTCCCCTTGGGATTAGCCACCAGAGAAGTTTATCCTCTTTTAAACTAAGGGAAAGTCTCAGGAGGATTCAGGAACTAGTGTCGCAGCCCCATTGGAATCATCTGGGATCCAGGTAGGCGGCTTATGACAGACCCTCTCTGAAATGGTTCTCCGAACACAGGCTTGGGCAAAACTGGGTGACTATATTTCTGTTTAGTACCCCTCCATTGTGTGAAATGTGTCCTCTCTCGTTGAAACTCTTCATTAAGTGTTGCATTTTCTGCTTTTATCCTATTCATATCTAGTTGCACCTGCTGCATTAACTTAGACAGACTGTTAGCGTTGTTGAGTTCACCTGAAAAGGCACATGCTAGATTGTCTGTGAATATTTGGCCTTGATTGGTCATGGCACTGCCCAAAAGGAATGTTAGGTGTGTTGCTTAGCCTTCTGCCATAAGCCACCTACTTGGATCTCAGATTGTTCCAATGGGGACCAAGGTGGGTGCTGCTCTGCATTGCACCAAAGGGAGAGTGAAAAACAGCGCCATATCTACTAAGATGTGGGCACCATATCTGCTAAGATATGGAGCTGATATTCTCTCTCCCAGCGTGGTGCACTTTAGGCTGCTATGACCCAAAGCACACCCTCGCACCATAGCACAAAAGTGTGAGTGCGCCCTGCCAACATATGTATTGTACTGAAAGATGATCCCTCCAGTACAAAAACTATGGGCCTCATTTATGAGGTTTTGGCGCAGGGCATCACCACAAGGAATCTTGCTGCGCTGCTCTGATCAAACCAAAAGGGCAGGAATGCACTGTATCAAAGTGATGTGGCACATTTCTGTCCTTTTCCTCAGCGCCGGCGCACAATGGGCTGCCACGCACCAAAAAAGCACTGTGGTGCAAGGGTGCCTGCATCGCGGGGCTGATTGATTTTATGCAAGAAGGGAGCTTCCTGCAGCAAATCAATTAATCCAGACGATTTCCTTGTTCTATGTGTACTGCGAAATGCAGCACACATAGGAAAAGGAAAAAACTATGAGAAATGGAAACATTTCTCCTTGTTTCGCCTCCCTAATGCCACATCTGGGTTGGCTTTAGCTTTTGACGCATTCCCAGGTTTATGATTTCTCATAAATCTAGGAATACTTCAGATTCCATGGGTATTGCGTGGGAACACCCATGGAACGCCCCTTTTATGCAGTGTTCTGCATGAAAGGGACACATATTCACAAGGCCATGAAAAGCCATGTTAAGTGGATTTAGGAGTCCTTGTAAATATGCTGTGCATATTGCGTCACCGGAACGTCAAAAAAAGTGACGCTCTGTTGGAGTAAAACTGCCACAAGGGGACTCATAAATCAATCAATCAATCAATCAGAGCATTTGTATAGCGCACTACTCACCCGGAGGGTCTCAAGGCGCTGGGGGGGGGGGGGGGTTCGCTACTGCTCGAATAGCCAGGTCTTGAGCTGCTTCCTGAAGGCGAGGTGGTCCTGGGTCAGGCGGAGGTGGGTCGGAAGGGAGTTCCAAGTCTTGGTGGCCAGGTAGGAGAAGGACCTTCCTCCTGTGGTGGCTCTTCGGATGCGGGGGACGGCGGCGAGGGCGTGGCTGGTCGATCGAAGCTGGCGCGTGGGAGCGTAGAAGTTGAGGCGGCTGTTGAGGTATCCTGGTCCTTGGTTGTGTAAGGCTTTGTGTGCGTGGGTGAGGAGCCGGAAGGTGATTCTCTTGTTGACCGGGAGCCAGTGCAAGTCTCTCAGGTGTCCGGAGATGTGGCTGCGGCGGGGGATGTCCAGGATGAGTCGTGCTGAGGTGTTCTGGATCCGCTGGAGTCTCTTCTGGAGTTTGGCGGTGGTTCCGGCGTAGAGGGAGTTGCCGTAGTCCAGACGGCTGGTGACGAGGGCCTGGGTGACCGTCTTCCTGGTCTCGGTGGGGATCCATCGGAAGATCTTGCGTAGCATTCGCAGGATGTGGAAGCACGACGAGGAGACGGCGTTGACTTGTCTGGTCATGGAGAGGGAGGAGTCCAGGATGAAGCCCAGGTTGCGTGCGTGGTCAGTTGGTTTGGGTGCGCTGCCCAGGGCGGGGGGCCACCAGGAGTCGTCCCAGGCGGAGGGCGAGGATCCCAGGATGAGGACTTCCGTCTTGTCTGAGTTCAGTTTCAGGCGGCTGTTCGACATCCATTTGGCTACTTCTGTCATCCCTTCGTGCAGGTTGGCTCTGGCGGTGGCGGGGTCGTTAGTGAGGAGGAGGCTCTATGCTTGAACAATTTTCCCATTTTGTAAGGGGGCTGTAGAATGCAGCCGTGGTGCACTGTAGCACATGTGAAAATAGAAAAGAGGAGTCGCCTTAGCACCAAAGGGATTAGGGCACTAGTACAGTGAAAGAACAGGAAATCCCTTGGGAACCAGTACACACATGTAGATTTCACACAAGTATACTATTAATGCACTTAATTCACATCACATTCACTACATCAGTTCATACCATGATAAAGCCACAAAGTACAAAGAAAAATTATAGTACCACTAAATTAAAAAAATGTAAGACACAATTTATTAAGCCTAATGCAGTATCTTCTCAAGTTAAAAACACAGCAAAATACTAGCCATTGGTCAACAATTAAAAAACATGGGATTCCCTTAATATTTCATAAAAATACATCCTATATTACGCATGAAAATAAACAACGAGTGCAAGGGCAAAAGTTAGACCTGACAAATTAGTCTTAACATATGACACATCCGTTATGGACTTATGCGTAAGAACAAGGGGCCTCATTTATGAAAAGTGACGCATCGCTGCGTTACAACAGCGATGCGTCACTTTTCACTGCGCTCTCCCTGCGACATGATTGATGCGTCATATTTATAATATGACGCATCATGTCGCAAGGAGTTACAGATACGTCAGTATTTCTGACGTATCTGTAGGCGCAAAAGTGACGCATTGCTGGAGTGTGTCACAAAAGTGACGCAACTCCAGCAATGCGTCCTTTCACATGGGGAAAGCCCCATGTGAAAGGGCTTGCGTCAGTCTTACGCCTGCTGTGAGGCAAGCGCAAGATTTTGACGCAACAGCATCCTAAAAGTGACGCAGTGAAATCTCATAGATTTCACTGCGTCACTATTACGAGGCTTTTTGCGCGTGAACGCCCCCTCTGCATACATTATACCTGACGCAGGTATAATGTAGCGCAGGGGTTTACAAAGTGACGCATCTGCTTAGATGCGTCACTTTGTAAATAGTGCGCATCAGGAGGCATGTTTTACGCCGCCGATGCGTCACAAAAAGTGACGCATCGGAAGCGCAAAAATCACGCAAGGCCTCATAAATGAGGCCCAAGGACTGGAGCAATCACTATTAATGCTTATCAGACACCTATGTTCCCCAAACAGATTGTGTACATACAAAAATGGCGTCCACTGTAGCACATAACACTACTTTGAGTTACTTTGGCCAGCTTTCCAACACAAATCCTGATGGGGATGGGGTTAGCTTCATCCAAGTCTTCTCTGGCAGAGCCCTGCCAACAGTATGTACAAGTTAAACAAAGACACTGGTGACCTTTGTTTGCAGAACGATGTTGTGACTGAGCTCAGCACATAGTAAAATCAAGCCTGTTAATGGAACTCTCCTTTTCGTCTTCTTTTTTCCATCCCGGTGTGAGACTAATGCAAGACGTCCTTTTCAATGAAGTCGAAGTGGTGGCTCAAGGGAACAGGTAAGTCAGAGTCCTGGAAGCTGGGAAACAGGTAAGTGGCAGTCAAAGAGACTAAGTGAAGAGGGGAGTATTGATGGTTTTTAAATAAGACTGCTTAAGAACTTTCATAAAGGTCACATTCTATTTGTGTGTAACAAGGAACAGGTGTAGATAATTAACTTGATGCGGCTGCCATCTAGAAGGTGTTTTAGAATGTTCACAAACATCGCATTCTAATTGCTTATAGCAAGAAACAGATGCAGGGGATTAATTTGAGGAGGGCTGTTTTATGGAAGGTTCACGTTGAGATCATCTATGCCGGATGTTTGATGTTTATTCTGATGGACTTTCTGGATGTTTCTGTGGCACCTGAAACCTGACCTTGCATATGCATGGTAAAACATTTGTAAAAGCTATTAAGCCTTTTCAAACAAACCCAGAAACACCAGCTGCAGCTAGCTATTACCAACAGCATGCAATATGGTCAAAAGTCAGTGTACAAGATGTTTGTTCATTTATAAGTGTTGGGAGGAAGGATATGCGTCATGCTGGTATATTGTGCTTGTCAAGAGAAGTGAGCTGTAGCAGAACTCTCTACACATATGCCCTTGGAAGCCTCAGGAACTCACTTCCAGGGAAGCAGCCAGACCTGGAAAACCCACAAAGACAAATGGACCTGAGTCCACCGCCTGAGAAGGAGGCAGAGGTCTAAGCCAGAATGCAACAGGAACCATCACCCCATCCATGACCCAAGCTACATGTTAATGATCATTGTCTTGATTCTGGGATCACCAGTTGGAGTGAGATCTGTGTCAACGTTTCGAAGTGAATTTCTTGGCACGATTCCGTTGGTTACATTTGTAGGAGTCGGACTCCAGAGGTGGTGGTGTATGCGGTTGTAGGCCTATTGTCTCTTCTGTCCATACAAAGACTGCTTCAGGTGTATCAAAGAACAAAGTCTGTGACTTGTAAACAATCCTCATACGAGCATGATATAACAGCATGTAATGAACGTTCAACTCTTGCCGTCTGTGCTTCGCCGCTAATAAGTATTGATATGCTTGTTGAATGATCCTGGTGTAATCCGGGAAGATCATGATTGTATGAGAGTCGTGAATACGTTTATCTTGACCCCGGCTGAATTTGAGGATGGCATCTCTGTCCAAATAATTCAATAACTTGGTTATCACTGATGTGGGGGGCGCGCCTGAGGAGACTTCCTCACTAGCCCCCCTATGCACCCTCTGAATAACGAAACATGGGGACAGGGAACCCTCAGGCATTATGGACCATAGCCACTGTGACAAAAATACCTCCATTGAGGCTCTCTTGCATTTTTCCGCGAACCCCTCAAAGCGCAGATTATTGTGGTGGGTTCAGCCCTTTGCATCCTCCATCTGCACCGCCAATCCTTTAGTGACTACAGCTAGTTTGTTAACTTTCTGTTGAAGTGATGCCACAGTGTCCTCAACTGTCAACATCCTGGCCTCTCTTCTGTTATGCGATCCAATGCCTTTCAGAGCTTATGCCTTAACAGGGTGCCTTTAGATCCCAGTGCCCCAATCTTCGCATCCAGCATGTTGCATAATTGCTTGATGGCCACCAACAGTGTTGTGTTGTCTGGAGCCACCCCAGTGTCAGCAACCCCTTCTGAGGCGCTAGCCCAAAAAGGTCATGTAATGGTCCACGGTACTCTGCTTAGACAACGGGTGGATGATTTTTCCTTAAGCATGTTGACTCATGAGGGGGACGCTACAGCTCAGCAGACCCCACTAGCTGTGTATAAAGTTCTTCCTGATGGTCCAGGCAGCCTCCCCTACATAGCACTGCTGAGCTGCTGTACCACCACAGAGATACTCACCCATGATCTACGTGCCACTGGTTGGGCCTCATTAGACTCAACCTGTCCAGGGCCACAAGCTGCAGTGGGACCTAGCCCTGCCTCCTCAGCACCCACATGACAAGATGCAATGTGGCCCCCCAATGAGATCCCACACACCGGAACTCCAACCAACTGTGCGCCCAACCAGAAGCAGCAAGGGAGTGGCACTCAGTACCTGCCACCACACCTCCAGCATGATCTGGGCAGCCCAGGCAGCTGGTAGGCCTCAGCCCCAGTCCTAATCACTGCAGGCCCCTGGAGTGGGTCAGCAGGTGGCCAAATCAGTTACAGCCGCAGCTGTCAGTCATTGGCGCATGGGCCGTGTGCAGTCTGGTCACACACGCCCACTCACCGCACTGACCGGTTGGCACTGCAGCTATGCATGGATCTCCAAAGCCACGTATAGCCTTAGCCTCAGCCGTCACCTCACAACCTCTACCCCTCACTGAAAGTGTCCGACACCACCAGGGCAGGTTCTGCGCCAGACTCTGCTGTAAACCTCCTGGGCACGGTCTCACCTGCAACAGCACCTTACATTCGGCCTCTCTCCGTGGCACTCCAGTCCTTGCGCAGCTGAGATTCAGCCCAGGGAACCCACCAATGCCCCCAACTCCTGCGGCGTGACTACCCAACAACGATTGGGCTGAGCCAGTCCCCGGGTGCCCTGGACTACAGCAATAAGTTATTGATGTGTGTGGGCAGGATGATGGTGGATGATTAGGCCTGACTGCTCAGAGAGCACTCAGCGACCATCATGCTGGCCCGTTTAATCAGAAAGGAGAATGGACACTTGTAGCTTCATAACCATTGGTTATAGTGGAGCACCCTCATAAACGCTGTGATGTTAGATGCGGTGTATATCTGTTGTCCGCCCCACTTTCAGCGTTATGGCATAGTCATCGGGTGGATATGGTGGTCAATCAAGTTACTTGATTGACCACCATATCCAATCCATTTTAATAACATTACCTTTCCTTTTTATATTAAAGTTTCCTTTTGGAGAGGCATTGTTTTTTATTTAAAAAAATGTTCCTTTTCTTTTCTTCACCTTCCCTCTGGGGGTGTCCCTTATTCTCTAGACACTGCTACCCAGACCAGAGGTTGCCTCAGGATGAGGCTGGCATATAGCACGTAATTGGACACCCATCCATCACGCATCCGAAGAGCCACCGCCGGAGGAAGATCCTTCTCTTACCTGGCTGCCAAGACTTGGAACTCCCTCCACATCCACCTTCGGCTGACCCAGGACCATCTCGCCTTCAGGAAACAACTCAAGACCTGGCTGTTCGAGCAGTAGCATACCCCTCCCCCCAAGCGCCTTGAGACCCTCCCGGGTGAGTAGTGCGCTATACAAATGGCATGATTGATTGATTGATTGATTGACACCCGATGACTATGCCATAACGCTGTTTTGTTCCTGTACACATACTGAATTTCTGATCCTCTGCTAATTCTAGTGGTTTACTTAGCAGCACTTTATAATGTTGGTATGTGAATTCCATTCTCATAATTTGGAACGTAAGACATCAAGGGGTATATTTACAAAGAAATGATGGAGCGCGGAGCTGTGGTAAATTTTACTGCGCCATTTCCAAAAAGCAGGGATAAGCAGTATTTACAAGAATACGGCGCACTCCTGTGTTGCAAAACAGAGCTGTCTAGTGCCAATGCAGACACCCTTGAGCCAGGGTGCCTATGTTGCAGGGAATGATTGTTTATGTGCAGGAAGTTGTCCCTTGCTGTACATAAACAATCAATAATGGCGATTTGCTTTCTCTATGTGTGCTGCATTTTCCAGCACACATAGAAGTAAATCACCATTATTTAATGATTGTTTATGTGAAGAAAGGGACACTTTCCTGCACATAAACAATCATTAATGGCACTTTGTTCTTTTTATGTTTGTTGCAGAACACAGCACACATAGAAAAAGCAAAAACGAGGAGAAATAAAAGTATTTTTCCTCGTAGCACCATTCTAACACCTTCTATAGCATGGCGTTAGTTTTTACAGATTTTTAGTAAATATGGGGCAGCGTCAAAAAGCAATAGGTATTGCGGTGGAATGGCCACAGCAACACTCATTGCATGGCCCTTTCACGCAAATACCTGCGTCAAAGTGTACTATATTTACAAATCGGTGTTAAACCACAAAAAGTGGCTTAACGCCACATTGTAAATATGGTGCAGGGCATTGCGCATGAAAAATTTAAAAAGTGATGTTCTGGTGGTGCCATCCCCCTGTAAATATGCCCCAAATTCTCATAAAGGCAAATTACTGTTGGTTAAAACTGGACTGTCTGAAGAACCCATACGCTAAAAGGAAATGTTTTTTCGATACGTGGAAATTGCTGTCCATTCTCACCGAAATCCGGGTTTTCCATTCTTTAAAACGGGCCAGTATTACTCATGTACACTTTTAGCATTCAGATCTTTCTGTTCTACCCCTTGCTTGCAGGAAAACAGCAGAGACTGGTTACAGTGTAGCCTTTATACTTTAAACAGAAAATATAACCCTTTAGTTCATTAGCTGCAGTTATGACAATAGACACACGATGGCAGCATTGGATAAAACACGACTCTTCCTCTTAATGATAAAATGACGCAGAGCCCAGTTTCATCATGTCCTTGTTTTAACACTGACATTTTAAACAAGCAAGCATACAGCTGAACAGTCGTCAGTCGTTATCTACAACCATTCTGTTGCTTTCGTCCCTCACGTTTGCCAACACAACCATGAAATAATCTACACATTCTGTGTGCCTCAGTTAACCATTCATACAAGGCTACTGAAGGCAGTATACCAATTGCATGTCAGCAGGTTGTGAGATATAAATAGAAATTTTCTAACTTTTGATGCAACGCAGCACAGCAACCAACGTTGCTGTGCTGCGTTGCAGCAAAGGAAGAGTGAAAAGCTGCGCCATAGCTGCTAAGATATGGTGCTGATATTCTCTCCCCCAGCGTGGTGCACTTTAGGCTGTTATGACCTGAAGCACACACCCGCGCATCATATCACAAGGGTGTGTGTGTCTGGTCAGGCATAGGTATTGTACTGTAAGAGGTCCCTTCCAGTACAAAAACTATGGGCCTCATTTATGAGGTTTTGGTGCAGGGCAGCGCCTCAAAGAATGTTGTTGCGCTGCTCTGCGTCAAAACAAAAGGGCTGGCATGTGCTGTATCTATGTGATACAGCTAATTTCTGTCCTTTTCCTCTGTGCCGGCGCACAATGGGGTGCCATGTAACAACACAGGCAACCTTGCATCATGATGCAAGGGTGCCTAAGTTGCAGGACTGGTTGATTTTGTGCAGGAAGGTACACCTTCCTGCACAAAATCCATCGATTCAGATAATTTCCTCTTTCTATTTGTGCTGCAGAATGCAGCACACCTAGAAAAGGAAAAAACGAGGAGAAACTAAAACATTTCTCCTCGTTTCGCCTTGTTAACACCACCCCTGGAGTGGCTTAGATTCTAATGCATTCCTAGGGTTACAATTTCTCGTAAATCTTGGAATGCTTCAGATTCCATAAGTATTGCGTGGGAACACCCACAGCAACACCCATGGAAAGCCCAGAGGCACTTATATACTAGTCCAGGAAAAGTCACGTAAAGTGGATTTACGTGGCCTTGTAAATATGCTGCGGCACATTGTACCACTGGAAGGTCAAAATAATGACACTCTGGCAGCGCAAAGTTCCACAAGTGGCCTCATAAATGAGCCTCTCTGCTTTAACACATTTACCATTTTGTAAGAGTGCTGTACAATGCAACCTTGATGCAATGTAGCACATGGCGCTACTTTGAGTTACTTTGGCCAACTTTCCAACACAAGTTCTGATTTGGGTTGGAAAGTAAACACAACCACAACAAAATGTTTTGGGTTATTTTGCAAAAATATTTCAAACGCTGCAAAAAGTCTTAGTAAAACTGGGCTGAATTTTAATTTTTCCTATTACATGCACAAGCTTACATGTCCCAACATGCAAAATGCTCCTGGTTGAAAACCATTACTGGCTGCCCTCACTCCTATCACATGCAGATACACAATTAAACTCCTTCCCTTCTGTGGAATTTCCCTGTATGTGAATAAGAGACATGGTAGTAGAAGAATCCACTTCCTCCTGAGATTCTCTGGATGAGTTCCAATATCATGCTCTTAAGGGCCTTAATAATGAACCTTTCAAGCAAACTTTTGTTTTGTGTGTGGTATGCCATTAATAAGTGGTAGGTTACACAGCTTGCTCTCACATTTCTCTCATGTATGAGGAAATAAAGTTCGTAGCCCTTGTAAGAAATCACAGTCTTTGGAAAGCCAACCCTAGAAAAGATCCTTAGAGCCCTAGTTACCACCCTTTCAGTTGTGCTCCTCAGAGGTACTGCATCTGGATACTTGGTGGCAAGATTCACCACAACCAACATATACTTGTTTCCTGATGCAGAGGGGTGTCAAATGGATCAACTATGCCTATTACCTCCACCACAATGGAACGCCTAGAACTTGCAGAGGCGCTAAAGGTGGTTTGGTCTTACCTATTGACTTACCATTGAATTGGCAAGTAGTACATATTCTGCCGAACCTCTCTTTATTTCTGCACATCCTTGGCCAGTGAAAAAGAAGGTACAACCTATCCTGGGATTTTCTAGAGCCCAAGAGTCCAGTTAAGGGCACTTCATGGGCCACGGAAAACAAGAAATCCCTTTGAAATGATGGTGCCATTAGTCTTGACAACACCTTGCTCAGGAATCACATGTTCACTGTAAAGTGGTCCATATTCCCAGACAAAATAATGACGTCTGACCACTCCCATGCTGACTTTTTCTAAACTCCCACATGCGTAGAGCACTTACCTCATGCCTGGTGGAATCACCCCTGAGGAGATCCTCCAGCAGTTAACTCCTCTGATGCTCTGGCACTGACTCAGCCTCCAACACCTGCTCCTCTTTGGGGATCTCATATTCCTCTCCATCTGGAGCAGGGGCAATAGACCTCACTCCTAGTGCTTTCTAAGAGCCTGTCCTAATCCCCTGACTACCCTCATCTGGTCTTCGCAGATCAGGGATGAGCCCAGACTCCTCCTGAGACTGATGGGCAGCCTGTGCTCTGACCAGATCCAAGCCATACAAGCTTCTTGTGCTGGTGTGATGCCTCTGGGCATCAAATCATTCCCCAAGAGCTATCGAGGACCAAATTGGGCAATTGGTCTTTTTCCCAAGTCTCTATAGTCAGTAGCATAAGGACAACAGGGCCCAGATATGGACCAGTTTCGTGAAAAGAATTCCTCTCTCCCTTTCCCTTTGAGCCATGCTGCACCTACTCTTATTAAACCTGTTAGTTAATCACCTGTCAGGTATCACTGAAAGCTTCCCTGTTTTGACAGGTACTGCCTAAGTGGGGTAGAAAACTCTTTTGTCAAGATTAACTGGTTACGAATATGAAAATATTTGGCCACCTACCCTCTCAGGCACTAATTCCTATTGTGCCGCGTACCATGAATCTAGGTTTCAAATGGAACAGCGTCAGCTCTTTTCCTTTTTCACTGAGCAGGTTTCATTACAAACAGTTTGCTCAGAGCTTCCTTTATTCGGTCATAGTTCATTTGCACATCCACAGGCATCAGTGACTGCTGTATCTTCGATGAACAAGTAAGTCATTAAAATGATACCCATGAATACATCATTCATGCCTTTGCTCTTCAAGTGAACTCAAACCTCACAAATTCAAAATATGTCATCCCTCTACGTACATGGGCACAAACTCTTTTGGAACTGTGACAGGTGCTCTGGTAGAGTTCGAATCACTTTTCCCAGATGTTGCTGTCTCCACTGCCATCGACCTTCTCTCTTTTCAAAGCTATCCTCTCTATCTCAAAACCATTCTCAGTTTTTCTGCTTTTCTCTTTCCATCTCCTGCTGCTCAGTTTTCTCTCATGGGCCTATCCATCCTGTCTCTCGCTCCTCCTTTCCTTCTGCTTCTGGCAAGCTTATCTAAAATACTCATTCTCTTCTTCCTCAGCCTTAGCTATCTGATGAGAGCCATCTGCAAGTTCGGGGTCTCAGCTAGACTCAACCCATCCAAGAGAACAGCTTGTGGAGTTGCTGACAATGGGACCCCATAAATGGTGGCGATGATTGCCTGGAGGTAGCAATAGAAATCACATTTGGAGAAAATGCTGGGTGTGTCTGGGGAAAACCTGTGCTAAGGGTCTATGAGAGCCTGACACCACTGCACTCTCCCCCTGGGTTCCTAACAGGGCACCATCCCCAGTGTTCATCATAGTTTCTTCCTTCTCCTCTAGTTTCTCTAACTAGTCTCTTACACAATTAACAATTACCTTGCATCCTTTTGGGGAGCTCTCCACCCTCTACTCAAATATAGGTCCTCAATTGATCTAAGGACAGGTTGCCAAGGTCTCACCCACTAACCTTGAATCTGCCGTATTAATGTGCAGGTCTGAATGTGTACAATTTGGACTTATTACTCTATTGCTGTAAGTTGAAGCTGTCTTTTTTAGGATCACAGAATGCTTGCTGCTAATTAATTTTAAACCCCCTTCAGGGGCTCATGGGGAAAGCAGGGGGTACTTGTTCTCAACCGTCAGGATATGGATGGTGTGCCTCTGATGTCCACTTGCTCCCTATTACTATGGCTCTGTAATGTGGGCCAAATGCAGTCTTTTTAACACCTATGAGTGATAAGTTATTGTGGATGAGATTGAGCTCAAAGCTCAACAATCATATTTATTTATTTATTTATTTTTATAGCGCCAGAATCAACTCCCGAAGGAGTATCTCTGCGCTTCGGACAGGTACCATAGATAAACTGCAATTGCAGCGAGGATCAGAAACAGAAAAGGGTAGTCTTAAGCAGTTTCCTAAATTGTAAATGATTAGAGCACTGACGTAAGTGCAGAAGGAGCTCATTCCAATAACATGGGCCAAGGTAGGAGAGGGCCTTCCCCCCTGATCCTGCCCTCCTGACCCGGGGAACCTCTAAAAGATGTTTGGAGCATGAGCAGAGAGACCAAGAGGGACGGTAGGGTGTACATTTCTCCGCGAGATCGATAGGACCAAGTTTGGAAAGTGCCTTATGGATGGTACAGCAAATTTTGAATTTTACCTGTTGGCATATAGGAAGCCAGTAAAGCTACAAGAAAAGAGGGCGGGAGGCAGTCCTAGGGGGCACGTTAAGAACTAGTCGTGCCGCCGTGTTCTGGACCACCTGACATCTGTTGATCGAAGTCTCACTCGCAGAGTTCAGCAGGCTGTTACAGTATTCCAGCCGTCTTAATATAAGTGCCTGAGTCTGAGTCTTTCGAGTAGAGTCAGGAAGCAAAGGAAAGACTCGACGGAGTAGGTCCAGAGTATGGAAGCAAATGCCAGCTGTCTGAGAGGTGTGCTCGTTCAGGGTGAGGGCTTGGTCCAGGTGGATGCCTAAATTCTTAACAATGGAATTAGGGTCAGGAGTGGTGCCCAAATCGAGCGGCCACCACCATAGTAGGGGGCCCTCTCCAAAGCGCAAAATCTCAGTTTTCCCAACGTTACACTGGAGCAGATTACTCTTCATCCAGTGTGAGATGGCTCTCATTTCCGAGGAGAAGGTCACCTGTACAGAGGGTGTGAATTTGTCAAAAGGGAAAAGCAGCTGTGTATCGTCAGCATATGATATTGGGGTGAACCCATAAGTCCTCAAGAGATTGACCAAAGGAGCAACATAGATATTGAAAAGTGTGGGGCTCAGGCATGAGCCCTGAGGCACTCCCTTTGACAGTTCCATAAGTGCCGAACGATATGGGCCATGATTGACTGTCTGAGAGCGACCAGATAAAAAACTCAGCATCCACTGAAAAGCAGAGTTTCTTAGTCCAATCTCCTTCAGTCTCCTGAGTAATACCTGATGTGAGACCATGTCGAACGCGGCAGACAGGTCCAACAGCATCAGAATCGTGGTGTGGCCCTTGTCTAGGGTCATACTGATGTTATCGGTGACTGCTAGCAGGGCTGATTCGGTGCTGTGTTTGGGCAGAAAGCCTGACTGGGAGAGATCTAAACAACCAGTAAGTTTGACATGGTTTGAGAGATGTATGTTATTATGTCTCTCCAGTAGTTTACTCAGGAAAGGAAGAAGCGAGATGGGACAGAGATTGGACAGATCAGTCAAAGGGGCCTTGGTGTTCTTGCAAATGGTCATAACCTGCGCTGCTTTCCATTCTGACGGTTCGTGACCCTGAACCTCAGATGTTCAATCAAGGGGGAGAGTTGAGTGGCCAGAGAGGTGACAACTTTGCCTGGAATAATGTCGTGAGGGGACCCAGATTTTACTCTATGGATCAGAATTACTACATCTGCCGAGGTCAGCAGAGGAAAGCTTTCAAGCAGCTGAGGGGTTACCGGTTCAGGTAGATATGCAGTCAAAGGGGCTAGGTCCTGGCTTCCTGACAGAACAATTCTTTCATAGATTTGCTCAATTTTCTGTGAGAAATATTGTGCGATATCATTACATACTGTTTGCGTAGGTGTCTCAAGATTCTCACAGGCCTTGGGATTGGTAGGATTTTAGGGGCATTGCCAGCCATAGCTAGTTGGGAGGCAATGTAAGTTTTACGCGCAACTTTTGTTATTATGGTAACTGGACAAACCGGGCAGAAACTGAACTTTATTGCTCTCATCGTGGGTCGTACGCCAACGTCTCTCATATTTCCTCCAAACTTGTTTTCTCACACGCAACTGAGGGGAGAACCAGGCAGCCTGCGGCCGTTTGCAGTGGTTAGGGAGGCGTTTCAGTGGTGCGAGATAGTCAATAGACTTGGAGACTGCAGAATTGTATTTAGCCAGCGCTTCTTTTATATCGTCCGATGCGATGATCCGTGGCCTTAATAGGGTGCTTGAAAGCTCTCCGAGGTGACTTTCTGCCATTGTCTACGGATATGATGTATGGCTGGGTTAGATCCCTTCAGCTCCCTTGGGCCAGTGAATGGAAAAATGAATTAGCGCGTGGTCGGACCAAGTTCGCTGGAAGGGGAGCTCACACTGAACATTAAGAGAATTGGAAAAAATAATGTCCAGTGTGTGACCAGCTATGTGAGTGGGGCCTGCAATGAGCTTGGATAGGCCTGGGAGTGGCAAGTCAGCCATAAGAGCCTGTGAATCAGCATTGGAGGTGCATTCACTATGAATATTAAAGTCACCTAATAGCATACCAATGGTTCACTCTAGGATGGGGTGGAAACAAAAATGTTTCAAGACAACAGAAGATTTTTAAATTGGACAGACAAATGGTTGCCATTGCAATGTATAACTGGTAAACTTGCAAAAGCAAAAACAAATGAAATAAAAAGGAAATGAGAACCTAGTAACTGCTCTAATTCTTAACAATTGTGATATATTATTATTCCTCAAAAGATAAAAGTATTCTAATGGTGACGTGCAAATTGCGATAAGTGAGGTGCAAATACGTTTATATACAAGAGAAATGTGATCATTCACAATAGGCTGCATTTGATCATATACTGTCACATCAAGGTACTCTCTCTGAGCCACACAATGTTTACATGTTTTTTTCACAGTTTTGTGAATGATGCAATCACACAAGAGCACAACAAATAAATATCCATACAGGTGCCTGACTCTTGAAAAATAAAAGACCTTTAATGTACACTGGAAGGAAATTCTACACTCAAATATAGTCCCAACACAAATTGGTACCATGGGCATGTTAGGAAGAGATGTTAATCTATCTATTATGTAGCATTGGTGCCCACCTTCCAGGTGTTTCCTCCCTCCTCCAGTATAGGGTATTAATATCACTATGTCTTAGGTGTAGATCTTCAACTAAAATGCATGCACTCAATCACTCACAGTTCAGTTTTTGCAGTTTCTTACCAACGGGGGTGCTATGGACCTTCAGGCAGCTGTCCTGCTCCCTTTACATCATGCTTTCCCATCTCCCACATCTGGGAGGTGGTGCGCTATAACTCTCAGCAGGATCTATGTGCTGGGGCACTCGCATAGTAGATGCATATCTGGCACTCCTGTTTCCCTGAGGTCCCCAAAGATCTTCTGTGTTTGTCAAGCAGATGGGTGTGGTGCTCTGAGGTGAATTGGCAGACACCGTCCTTCTCTTAGAAAGCATACAGGCTAATAGGCACTTCAGATCAGGCATACTTCTCCCAGTAAGTGACAGACTGGAGTGATGTCCTCTCATCTCTGGGACCCTGGCTGTCAGGCATACACCAGCTCTGGTTGCACAGCAGTCCTCCGAGTTTCTTTGGAGCTCTCCTTTCCTTGGCCATAGAGGGCTTGGGACAGGAACAAAGGTGGTGTAGACAGGTACTACTTTTAGACAGCAAAAATATACCGGAGATGTATATCCTCTGTCTGCATCTTCTGAACTGACTAGGTATGCCCTTTCAATAACGAAACATAGGGACAGGGAACCCTCAGGCATTATTGACAGCAGTCACTGTGACAAAAATACCTGCATTGAGGTTCCCCCACTCCCTTCCGGGAACCCTACAAAGTGCAGATTATTGCGACGGGTGCAGCCTTCTGCATCCTCCATCTGCACCGCCAATTCTTCAGTGACTACAGTTAATTCGTTAACTTTCTGTTGAGGCGATGTCACAGTGTCCTTAACTAACGACATCCTTGTCTCTGTTTCTGTTATGTGATCTACTGCCTTCCAGAGATAATGCCTTAACAAGGTGACTACAGGTCCCACTTCCCCAATCTTCGCATCTAGCAAGTTGCATAATTGTGTGATGGCAGCCAACAGCGTGGCGTTGTCTGGAGCCTTGCTCACTTTGCCACTGGATTTAAGCTAGCCTGGCTGATGAAGAGTGTTAGCCAGAAACCGGTCTCAGGATGCTTGTTTCTGGTTCAGGGAAGACATGGCATGGCAGATTGAGCTGGACTTTTCCCATGAGGCACAGGGTCAAGACTGATTTGCATATAGCTGCATCTGAACTGAGGTGGCGAAGTGAGCTAAAGAATGATGAGGGATTCAACCCAGATCTGTGACTGGGGTGAGTGTCTGAAAGGTTTCAGTGCCCCGTGCATTATCTCATTGTGTTTGCTTTGTTCGCCCTACATTGGCAGGGTATGCCCAGACGTGGATCCCTTGCTCACTTTGCCACTGGATTTAAGCTAGCCTGGCTGATGAAGGGTGTTACCCAGAAATGGGTCCCAGGATGCTTGTTTCTGGTTCAGGGAAGACCTGGCTAGGCAGATCGGGCTGGACTGTTCCCATGAGGCACAGGGTCAGGACTGGTTTGCATATAGCTGCGTCAAAACTGAGGTGGCGAAATGAGCTAAAGAATGATGATGGATTCAACCCAGATCTGTGATTGGGGGTGAGTTTCTGAAAAGTTTCAGTGCTCCGTTCGTCATCTCCTTGTGTTTGCATTGTCTGGAGCCACCCCAGTGGCCGCAAACCCCTTTGTGGCGCTAGCCCCTGATGTCGTGTAATGGTTCTTGGTACTCTGCTCAGTCAATGGGGCAGATGATTTTTCCTTATTCATGTTGACTCATGAGGGGGCCCCCACGGCTGCTGTGTATAAAGTCCTTCCTTTATGGTCCAGGCCCTACATAGCACTGCTGGGCTGCTGTTGCACCACAGCGACACTCATCCAGGGTCTAAGCACCACTGGTTGGGCCTCATAAACTCGACCTGTCCAGGGCCACAAGCTGCACTGGGACCTATCCCAGCCACCTCTGCAACCCCATGACCAGTCGCAATGCGCCCCCCAAAGAGATCCCACGCACTGGACCTCCAATCAGATGAGCACCCACTTAGAAGCAGCCAGGTAGACGCACTTGGTCCCCGTCACCACCCCTATAGTGTGATCTGGGCAGCCCGGGCAGAGGGTAGGCCATAGCCCCGGTCCTAATCACTGCAGGCCCCTGAAGGGGGTCAGTGGGCGCCACATCAGTTAGAGACCGACAATCAATCATTTGGGCAAGGACTGTTGCAGTCTGGTCATGCACTCCCACTCACCGCACAGGCCGGTTTGCACTGCAGCTCCGAATGAATCAGCCCAGTGTCTCCAGGGCCAAGTATAGCCTCAGTGGCCACCTCAAGGCCTCTATTCCTCAATAAAAGCGGCGGACACTACAGCTTTACAGAGGGCCTGGGCAGGCTCTGCGCCCGACTCCACTGCAAACCTTCCCAGGCGCAGTCTCGCCCACGACATCACCTTCTATCCGGCCCCTCTACATAGCACTTCAGCAGCCACAGCGCAGACCCTACATGGCTGAGATTCTGCCCAGGGCACCTGCAGATGCCTCTGAATCCTGCGGTGTCGCTATCCAGCAATGATTAGGCCACACTAGTTCACGGGTGCCCTGGATAACAGCAATAAGCTATTGATGTGTGTGGGCAGGATGACGGTGGATGATTAGGCCTGACTGCTCAGAGCACACTCAGTTAGCATCCCCCATGCTGGCTCCGCAGGCCATGGACCCCACATGCATGCTGTTTTGATGCTGTGAACATACTGATTTTTGGATCCTCTGCTAATTCTGGTATTATACTCAGCAACACTTTGTAATGTTGGGATCTAAATTACATACTCATAATTAGGAACATAAGACAGCCAGGGGCATATTTACGAGGAAAGGATAGAGCGCGGAGCTGTGGCAAATTTTGTTGCGCCACGCCTAACCATTTCCAAAAAGCAGAGATGCGCTGTATTTACAAAAATACGGTGCACCTCTGTGTTTTACCTCCGCTGGGGCCAAATAGAACTGCCTAGCGAAAATGCAGAAACCCTTGTGCCAAATTGCAAGGGTGCCTTCAGTTGCAGGGAATGAATGAATATGTGCAAAAATGTGTCCCTTCCTGTACATAGACAATCAATAATGGTGATTTCCTTTCCTTATGAATGTGTTGCATTGTACAGAACACATAGAAGTAGCAAATCATCATTATTTAATTATTGTTTATGTGCAGAAAGGGACACCTTTCTGCACATAAAGAATCATTTATGCCTCTTTGCTCTTTCCATGTTTGCAGCAGAATGCAGCACACATAGAAAAAGAAAAAAAAGGGGAAATACATGTATTTTTCCTTGTTGCTCCGCGTTATGCCTGCTCTTGCAAGCTGTTAGTTATTACAGATTCTTGTAAATTTGGGACTGCGTTAAAAAGCAATGGGTGTTGTGAACGAACACCCACAGCAACACCCAATGCTCGCCCCATTCATGCAGATACCTGCGTGAAAGTGCACCATATATACAAAGTGGCGTTAAGCAACAAAAAGGGGCTCAAAGCAATTTTGTAAATATGGTGCAGGGCATTGCTCCATCAATCATTAAAAAAGTGATGTTCCAGTGGCACAATCCCTTGTAAATATGCCCCCAAGTCTCATAAAGGCAAACGCCTTTTGGTTAATAGTGGACTGTCTGAAGGTGCCAAACGCTACAAGGAAAAACATTCCGATACATAGAAATTGCTGTCCATTCCTTGAGATATTCGGGTTTTCCATTATTCAAAATGGTGACCACTTGCCTGTATTACTCGTGTGCACTTTTAGCATTTAGATCTTCATGTTCTAGCCCTTCCATGCAAGCAAACAGCAGATACGGGTTACATTGTAGCATTTATACTTGAAACGGAAAATATAACCATTTAGTGCATTCGCTGCAGTTATGACAATAGACACACGATGGCAGCATTTGATAAAACACGACTATTGCTCTTAATGATAAAATGACGCAGAACCCAGTTTCATCATGTTCTTGTTTTAATCCTGACATTTTAAACAAGCAAGCATACATCTGACAGTCGCCACTCGTGATCTACCACCATTCTGTCGCTTTCCTCCCTCCCGTTTATCAACACCACCATTAAATGATCCACACATTCTGTGTGCCTCAGTTAACCATTCAGTAACAGTAAAAAAAAATATTTGGTCATCAGACCATAAACATAAAAATACGTTTAAACAGCCTATTGGCGATTTAAAATTATTATAAAAGATATGTAAAAGCTTCACCAAAAAGGGGGCATAACAATTCATCTTTGTAAGCATAAATCATGTTCTTCTATCATAAGAGTAGTAAAAATAACCGGAAAACTGTCTGTCAAACAATTCATGATACCTAATTCAAGGGTGTGGCAGGCTGCTTAAAACTTTATTACAAATGAATGAAGAAGATAAACTAGTCTAGTGGTGCTACAAGTAGCATATAAAGGGAGAGAGTGGGGGCCTGAAAAGATCATATAGTGGCATGAATGAATGTATCGTAGTCAGGTTCAGTTCCCTCACCAACAAGATCTAAACATGTTAGGACGAGGCCGTGGTTAGTGTCTGGGACTCCCTTCTAATTCCCCACATGTGACCTAGGAACTTCGCGATTGCCCACACAAAAAATGGTCTTGTATCTGATTTTAGTAAGCACAAGGCTGCCCTAGAATCGAGTTCCCAGTTGCTTGCTAATTGGGAATATCCTTTTGGCCCTGGGTTATATGCAGTGCAGGCAAAGAAGACATGACCTATTGATTCGGTCGGGGCAGGACAGCAAGGACAGCCTTTGTTCAGGGCAGCATTACATAACCAAGAATTTGTAAATACATTTACGGGTAGGTTGCAGTGCCATTGTATATATAATTTCCTGTCGGTTAGCACCTTGATGAGATCACAATACCTTTCCAGAGAACAACTTACTTTGAAGTTCCTAAATTCCTCAGTTAATCTGCCCTGCTTACTGTCCCTGGACTCTTTCTGCTCTACCCAGACCCAATGCAACACTTTGATTTGTTTTTTGATGATGGGTGATGGGCAATTAACGCTATGCCCTAATAACCGAATACGAGAGATGAGGGTTCTGATGTGCTTGATCCATCCTATTTTAGTCGATGTATCCAAAGAACAGACCTCGTTGAAGGCAACTGCGTACGAGAACAGTTCTGGGGTGGTAACAAGCCTCTGCCAGAATAGGAGCGGGCAAAGCTTCACTAGGTCCTTGATAGGTCTGATGGCCATGTCAAGCTTTAACCCCTTAGCTGTGGGCGTTTTCACCTGCTGTGCGGGGGAGGGGGGCCGTGAGCGGCGCCACTGTGCTTGTGACGAGCTCGGCTCGTCATGAGGCACAGTGGAGCTGCACTCATGATGACCGGAGCTCGTCACGACCACACCCATTTTGTAACGTTCAGCACAGCGGGGAAATTATCCCCGCGTGTGAACGTTCCAACGGTCATGACGAGCTCAGCTCGTCATGAGCACAGCTCAACCGTGCCTCGTGACGAGCTGAGCTCGTCATGAGCATGGAAAGTGTTAAGGGGCAGAGTGGTGTACTTGGTGGAAGGGACACTGGGGGCCTCATTTATGAGAAATGATGCATCGCTGCGTGAAAGCAACGATCCGTCACTTCTCAGTGCGCACTCCTTGCGACATACCTGATGCGTCATATTTACTGTATGAAGCATCATGTCGCAAGGGGTTACATATACGTCAGTATTTCTGACCTATCTGTATGGCGCAAAAAAGACGCATTGCTGGAGTGTGTCACAAAAGTGACGCAACTCCAGCAATGCGTCCTTTCACATTGGGGCAAGCCCCATGTAAAAGGGCCTGCATCAGTCTTACGCCTGCTGTGAGGCAGGCGTAAGATTTTGACGCAACGGCATCCTAGAAGTGACGCAGTGAAATCTCATAGATTTCACTGCGTCACTTCTACGATGCTTCTTGTGGGGGAACGCCCCCCTGCATACATTATACCTGACGCAGGTATAATGTAGGATCACCTAAAAATATGCAATCCAGCACAATAATTTTGGGTTTACAAACAATAAGGAATAAACAGTAATCAATTAGTGGAAAGCAAAAGGAAGATAAATAGAGAAGCCCTTCAATTAGAGAACAATATTTTCAGTATCAAAAAGTTATTATTTATTATACATAGTGCAAAAGATTTCTAAAAACAGTTCCGCTAAAGACAAGGTGCTGGTTAAATTTGGCCACAAAAAAGCATTTCACGCCGCCGATGCGTCAAAATAAATGACGCATCGGAAGCGCAAAACTGACGGAAGGCCTCATCCCTCGGTTCCTAAGAAAACGTATTCTCAGTTGGTATAAGATTGCTCGGTTTTTCAAAACCCCAGAGCTCTGCCCATAAAGGGCACTGCTCAATGCCTTACATATATAAATCTCCAAGGCCGGTGCAACTGGTTCCACCATCTCATCCAAAACTTGCATGGAAGGTAATTTACCCCCACTTGTGCCTCTTGCATAGATGTTATAAATGTCTCAGCACTTTCCTGTACTACCCCTTAACCTAACTACAACGATATCTAGATTATCCGTAGGGAGCTCTTTGGTGTCGCCAACATGTGTAATACTAACCAGAGTTAGCAATCCTCCTGAGGTACGTCCTTGTTTAGATTCTACTGCCGGTTTGTAGAGAGTCACGAAACCTGGCACATGTATCGGTGTTAAACTCCAGGTTTCCTGCAAAATACAGATATCGTGCGAGGTGGTGAACTCAAGCCATTGAGGTTGGCATAGTTTGCTCCTTATTCCAGCCATGTTCCATGAGGCTATTTTTAGCTGGCACACATCTATAGGCTGTGATTGTTCAGGTGTATCGAGAGTGCCATAGATCTCAACTTCGAGGACCATAGAGTGGTTGCATATGGCTTTGTCTACAATCTGAACAGCGTCTCCCATGACTAACGGCCTCGTTGAGGAGGGGTTGGTATATTCTAGGCCAGTCATTAACTTGGTTTCTGAATGTATCCCCATAGTTAACCATTCATACAAGGCTTCTGAAGGCAGTCCACCAATTGCATGTCAGCAGGTTGGGAGATATAAATGGAAATTTACTAACGTTTGACACAACGCAGCAGAGCAACCCGCGTTGGATCAAAGGAAGAGTGAAAGACTGCACCATATCTACTACGATATGGGTGCAATATCTGCTAAGACATGAAACTGATAATATCTCACTCCCAGCAAAGTGCCCTTTAGGCTGTTATGACCTGAAGCACACACCCTCGCACCATATCACAAGGGTGTGTGCATCCTGTCAGGCAAAGTTATTGTACTGGAAGAGGTCCCTTTCAGCACAAAAACTATGGCCCTCATTTATGAGGTTTTGGCGCAGCTCAGCATAGCAAAGAATCTTGCTGCTGCCCTGCATCAAAACAAAAGGGTGGGCATGCATTTTATCTATGTGATACAGTGCATTCCTGTCCTTTTCCCCTGTGCCGGCGCACAGTGGGCTTCCATGCCACAGCAGAGGTACCCTTGCAGGGTTTATTGTTTTTGTGCAGGAAGGGACACCTTCCCGCAAAAAATCAATCAATTCAAGCAATTTTCTCTTTCTATGTTTGCTGCTGAATGCAGCACGTATTGAAAAGGAAAAAATTAGGAAAAATGAAAACATTTCTCCTCCTTGCGCCTCTTTAACGCCACCCCTGGGGTGGCTTTAGATTCTGATGCATTCCTAGGTTTACAATTTCTCGTAAATCTGGGAATGCTTCAGATTCTATGGGTATTGTGTGGGAACACCCACAGCAACACCCATGGAACGCCCCTTTAATGCAGGGTTCTGTGTGAAAGAAGCACATAAGTACTAGGCCATGAAAAGCGACGTAAAGTTGCTTTATATGGCCATGTAAATATACCGCAGCAAATTGCGCCCCTGGAACGTAAAAAAGTGACACTCCGGCAGCGCAAAAGTGCCGCAAGGACTCTCATAAATGAGGCCATATGCTTTAACACATGCCCCATTTTGTAACCGTGCTGTACAATACAGCCTTTATGCAATGTAACACATGGCGCTACTTTGAGTTACTTTGGCCAACTTTCCAACACAAGTTCTGATTTGTGTTGGAAAGTAAACACAACCACAACAAAATGTTTTGGGTTTATATTGCAAAAATATTGCAAACGCTGTACAAAGTCTTAGTAAAACAGGGCTGAAGTTTAATTTTACATTCACAAGCTTACACATCCCAACATGCAAAATGCTCCTGGTTGAAAAAATATTACTGGCTGCCCTGATTCCTATCACATGTAGATACTCATTTGAAACCCATTCCCTTCTGTGGAATTTCCCTGTAAGTGAGTAAGAGACATGGCAGTAGAAGAACCCACTTCCTCCTGAGATTCTCTGGATGAGTTCCCATCAGGCTCCTGAGGGCATTAATAATTAACCTTTCCAGCAAAAGTTTGTTTTGTGTGTTGTATTCCGTTAATAAGTGGTAGGTTACACAGCTTCCTCTCACATTTCTCTCATGTGTGAGGAAATAAAGTTGGTAGGTCTTGTAAGAAATACAGTCTTTGGACAGCCAACCCTAGAATAGATCCTTAGGGGCCCATGCATCATTGGAAATTGAGGTCACAAACTGCCCCTTTGCGACCGCAATTTTTGAATTTGGGATGCATCATCCCAAATGCAAAAATAGCTATTTAAATAATCGCTAAATTTGCGATTACCTAAATTGTGATTGCATTTAGGGAACCGCAAATTGCGATTCCCTAAATGCAATGCAACAAAAAAAATATTTGCGGTTTCACAGTTAAGAAACACAAATTACCATCAACTCAAAGTTTATGGTAATTTGCAAGAACTTAAAAAATGCACAAAAGTGCATTTTTCACAGTTTTATGTTGCACACATAACTGCCCTTGGGGCATGTGTGTGTGCAACCTGTTTTTAAATTGTAATTTCAGGGGTGCATCAGGGTGTCCTTTTGGCACCTTTGCACCCTTGAAATTGCATGCACAATTTGCGAGTACCTATTTGGTATTTGCAAATTGCTCATGCAATTCCCATTGATTCCTATGGCCCTCTAGGCCCATAGGAATGAATGGGAAGCAATTCTTTATTTGCTATTTGCAATTTGCGAGTCGCAAATAGGGAATGTGTAGGAATCACAATTTTTTTTGCGATTCCTACATGCATAAGGAATTGCGATTCCTAAATTGCGATTTCTTAAAAATCGCAATTTAGGAATTGCGATTCCTAACTTTGATGCATGTGGTCATTAGAGTCCTTGTTACCACCCTTTCATTTGTGCTCCTCAGGGGTACTGCATCTGGATACTTGGTGGCATGATTCACCACAACCAACATATACTTGTTTTCTGATCATTCGGTCATAGTTCATTTGCACACCCACAGACATCAGTGAACGCTGTATCTTCGATGGACAAGTGAGTCATTAAAATGATACCCATAGACACATCATTCAAGGCTCTGCTCTTCAAGTAAACTCAAACCTCACAAATTCAAAATATGTCATCCCTCTATGTACATTGGCACAAACTCTTTTGGAACTGTGACGGGTGCTCGGGTAGAGTAGGAATCACTTTTCCCAGATGTTGCTGTCTCCACTGCCATCGACCTTCTTTTTTTCAAAGCTATCCTCTCTATCTCAAAATCACTCTCAGTGTTTCTGCTTTTCTCTTTCCATCTCCTGCTGCTCAGTTTTCTCTCATGGGCCTATCCATCACGTCTCTCGCTCCTCCTTTCCTTCTGTTTCAGGCAAGCTTATCTAAGGTTCTCATTCTCAAATTCCCTGACCTTCTCTTCTTCCTCAACCTTAGCTATCTGATGAGAGCCATCTGCAAGTTCAGGGTCTCAGCTAGACTCAACCCATCCAAGAGAACAGCTTGTGGAGTTGCTGACAATGGGACCCCAGAAATGGTGGCGATGATTGCCTTGAGGTCGCAATAGAAATCAAATTTGGAGAAAATGATGGGTGTGTCTAGGGAAAACCTGTGCTAAGGTTCTAAGAAAGCCTGGCACCACTGCACTCTCCCCCTGGGTTCCTAACATGGCACCATCCCCAGTGTTCATCACAGTTTCTTCCCTCCCCTCCAGTTTCTCTAGCTAGTCTCTTACAAAATTAACTATTACCTGGCATCCTTTTTGGGAGCTCTCCACCCTCTACCCAAATATAGGTCCTCAATTGATCTAAGGACAGGTTGCCAAGGTCTCACCCACTAAACTTGAATCTGCCATATTAATATGCAGGTCTGAATGTGTACGAGTTGGACTTATTACTCTATTGCTGTAAGTTGAAGCTGTATTTTTCAGGATCACACAATGCTTGCTGCTAATTAATTTTAAACTCCCTCCAGGGGCTCATGGGACAAGCAGGGGCTACTTGGTCTCAACCGTCAGGATATGGATGGTTTGCCTCTGATGTCCTCGCGCTCCCTCTTACTATGGCTTTGTAAAGTGAGCCAAATGCAGCCTTTTTATCACAGATGAGTGATAAATTATTGTGGATAAGATTAAGCTCAAAGCTCAACAATCATACAGTTTATAAAACACCAATGGTTCACTATAGGATGGGGTGGAAACAAAAATGTGTTAAGACAACAAAAGATTGTTAAATTGGACAGACACATGGTTGCCAATGCAATTTATTACTGGTAAACTTGCAAAAGCAAAAACAAATGAAATAAAATTGAAATGAAAACCTAGCAACTGCTGTAATTCTTAACAATTGTGATATATTATTGTCCCTCAAAAGATAAAATTATTTTCATGGTGTAGTGCAAATTGCGATAAGTGAGGTACAAATACGTTTATATACAAAAGAAGGTGGGAATTTGATAATTCACAACAGGCTGCATTTGATCGTATAATATATCTGGGTACTCTCTATGAGCCACACAATGTTTAAATTGTTTCACAGTGTTGTGAATGATGCAATCACAGAAGAGCACACCAAATTAATGTCCATACAGGTGCCTGACTCTTGACAAAGAAAAGGCCTTTAATGTACACTGGAAGGGAATACTACACACAAATGTAGTCCTAACACAAATTGGTACCATGTGCATGTTAGGAAGAGATGATCATCTATCTGTTTTCTTGCATTGGCCCCCTCCTTCCAGGCGGTTCCTCCCTCCTCCGGTATAGGGTATTAATATCACTATGTCTTAGGTGTAGATCTCCAACTAAAATGCTTGCACTCAATCACTCACAGTCCTGGTTTTGTAGCTTCTTACCAACCTCTGTGGAATAGACCTTCAGGAAGCCATCCGGCTCCCTTTACATCATGCTTTCCCGTCTCCCACATCTGGGAGGTGGTGCGCTGTAACTCTCAGCGGGATCTATGTGCTGGCTGCTGGGGCACTCGCACAGGAGATGCAGATCTGGCACTCCTTTTTCCCTCAGGTCTCCAGTGATCTTCTGTGTTTGTCAAGCAGATTGGTGTGACGCTCTGAGGTGAAGGCTGGATCACAGTGCAAACCTTTGAGCTCCACACATGTTACTTCTCTTTCAGGGCTGGCAGACACCTTCCTTCTCTTAGAAAGCATACAGGCTAATAGGCACTTCAGATCAGGTAACCAGTACTCCCAGTAAGTGTCAGACTGGAGTGATGTCCCCTCATCTCTGGGACCCTGGCTGTCAGGCAGACACCAGCTCTGGTTGCACAGCAGTCCTCTGAGTTTCTTTGGAGCTCTCCTTTCCTTGGCCATAGAGGGCTTGGGATTCCTAAATTTGATGCATGTGTAGTCGGATACCACTTTTAAACAGCAAAATCAAATAGGACATGTATACCCTCTGTCTGCATCTTCAGAACTAATTTAGTATGCCCTTTCAATAACGAAAAATAGGGACAGGAAACCCTCAGGCATTATTGACAGCAGCCACTGTGACAAAAATACATCCATTGAGGTTCCCCCACTCCCTTCCGGGAACCCCACAAAGTGCAGATTATTGCGACGGGTGCAGCCCTCTGCATCCTCCATCTGCACCTCCAATTCTTTAGTGACTACAGTTAATACATTAACTTTCTGTTGAAGTGATGTCACACTGTCCTTAACTAACGACATCTTTGTCTCTGTATCTGTTATGCGATCTACTGCCTTCCGGAGATAATGTCTTAACAGGGTGACTACAGGTCCCACTGCCCCAATCTTCACATCCAGCATGTTGCATAATTGTGTGATGGCAGCCAACAGCATGGCGTTGTCTGGAGCCTTGCTCACTTTGCCACTGGATTCAAGCTAGCCTGGCGGATGAAGGGTGTTACCAGTCTCAGGATGCTTGCTTCCGGTTCAGGAAAGACATGGCTTGGGCAGTTTGGGCTGGACTGTTCCCATGAGGCTCAGGGTCAAGACTGATTTGCATATAGCTGCATCTAAACAGAGGTGGCGAAGTGAGCTAAAGAATGATGATGGATTCAACCCAGATCTGTGACTGGGGGTGAGTGTCTGAAAAGTTTCAGTGCTCCGTCCATCATCTACTTGTGTTTGCTTTGTTTGCCCTAAGTTATAAACTTTATTATAATTATTATTATTATTGGCAGGGTATGCCCAGACGTGGGTCCCTTGCTCACTTTGACACTGGACTCAAGTTAGCCTGGCTAATGAAGGGTGTTACCCAGAAACTGGTCCCGGAATGCCTGTTTCCGGTTCAGGGAAGACCTGGCTTGGCAGTTCGGGCTGGACTGTTCCCATGAGGCACAGGGTCAGGACTGGTTTGCATATAGCTGCGTCAAAACTGAGGTGGCAAAATGAGCTAAAGAATGATTATGGATTCAACCCAGATCTGTAACGGGGGGTGAGTGTCTGAAAAGTTTCAGTGCTCCGTCCATCATCTCCTTGTGTTTTTTGTTGTCTGGAGCCGCCCCAGTGGCTCTAACCCCCTTTGTGGCGCTAGCCCCCGCGGTCGTGTTATGGTCCATGGTACTCTGCTTAGTCAATGGGGCAGATGATTTTTCCTTAATCATGTTGACTCTTGAGGTGACCCCCAGGGCACAGCAGACCTCACTAGCTGTATATAAAGTCCTTCCTTTATGGTCCAGGCCCTACATAGCAGACCTACATAGCACTGCTGGGCTGCTGTCCCACCAGAGCGACACTCATCCAGGGTCTAAGCGCCACTGGTTGGGCCTCACAGACTTGACCTGTCCAGGGCCACAAGCTGCACTGGGACTTAGCCCAGCCGCCTCTGCAACCCCATGACAAGTCGCAATGAGCCCCCCCCCCCTAATGAGATCCCACGCACTTGGCCTCTAATCAGCTGTGCGCCCAACCAAAAGCAGCCAGGTAGTGGCACTTGGTCCCCGTCACCACCCCTCCGGTGTGATCAGGGAAGCCCGGCCAGCGGGAAGGGCACAGTCCTGGTTCTAATCACTGCATGCCCCTGAAGGGGGCCAGTGGGCGCCAAATCAGTTACAGCCCACGCTGTCACTCATTGGGGCGTGGGCGGTGTGCAGCCCGGTCACACCCCCCCACTCACCGCTCTGGCAGGCCAGCACTGCAGCTCCGCATGAATTGGCCCAGTGTCTCCAAGGCCAAGTATAGCCTCAGTCGCCACCTCACGGCCTCCACCCCTCAATGAAAGTGGCTGACACTACAGCTTTATTGGGGGCGTGGGCAGGCTCTGCGCACGACTTCACTGCAAACTTCCCCAGGCGCAGTCTCCCCCACGACATCACCTTCCATCCGGCCCCTCTACATAGCACTTCAGCAGCCACATCACAGACCGTGAACAGCTGAGATTCTGCCCAGGGCACCCTCAGATGCCCCTGACTCCTGCGGTGTCTCTACTCAGCAATGATTGGGCCGCACTAGTTCCCGGGTGCCCTGGACAACGGCAATAAGCTATTGATGTGTGTGGGCAGGATGACGGTGGATTATTAGGCTTGACTGCTCAGAGCACACTCAGTTAGCGTCCCCCATGCTGGCTCATCAGGCCATGGACCCCACATGCATGTAGTTTTGTTCCTGTGAACATACTGATTTTTGGATCCTCTGCTAATTCTGGTGTTATACTCAGCAACACTTTGTAATGTTGGTATCTAAATTACATACTCGTAATTAGGAACATAAGACAGCAATGGGTATATTTCAAGGAAATGACGGAGCGTGGAGCTGTGGCAAATTTTGCTGCGCCACGCCCCACCATTTCCAAAGATGCACTGTATTTACAAGAATACGGTGCACTTCTGTTTTTTACCTCGCGCTTGGGCTAAGAAGAACTGCCTAGCGAAAACTCAGAAATCCTTGTGCCATAGTGCAAGGGTGCCTTCAGTTGCAGGGAATGATTGAATATGTGCAGGAATTTGCATTGTCCTGTACATAAACAATCATTAATGGCGTTTTGGTTTCTCTTTGTGTGCTGCACTGTACAGCACACATAGTAATAGCAAATCGCCATTGTTTAATGATTGCTTATGTGCAGAAAGGGACACTTTCCTGCACATAAACAATCATTTATGGCACTTTGCTCTTTCTATGTTTGCTGCAGAATGCAGCACACATAGAAAAAGTAAAAAAAGGAGAAATAAAAGTATTTCTCCTTGTTGCTCCACATTACGCGTGCTCTTGCATGCTGTTAGTTATTACAAATTCTTGTAAATCTGGGGCAGCGTCAAAAAGCAATAGGTGTTGTGAACGAACACCCACAGCAACCCCCATTGCGCGCCCCATTCATGCAGATACCTGCGTGAAAGTGCACCATATATACAAAGCTGCATTAAGCCACAAAAAGGGGCTCAATGCCACTTTGTAAATATGGTGCAACGCATTGCTCCATCAAACATTAAAATAGTGATGTTCCGGTGGCACAATCCCTTGTAAATATGCCCCCAAGTCTCATAAAGGCAAACGACTTTTGGTTAATAGTAGACTGCCTGAAGGTGCCAAACTCTACTAGGAAAAACATTCCGATACATAGAAATTGCTGTCCATTCTTACAGAAATTCAGGTTTTCCATTATTCAAATTTGTGACCACTTGCCTGTATTACTCGTGTGCACTTTTAGCATTTAGACCTTTATGTTCTAGCCCTTCCATGCAAGCAAACAGCGGATCGGGTTACATTGTAGCATTTATACTTGAAACGGAAAATATAACCATTTCGTGCCTTACCTGCAGTTATGACAATAGACACACGATGGCAGCATTTGATAAAACACAACTATTGCTCTTAATGATAAAATGACGCAGAGCCCAGTTTCATCATGTTCTTGTTTTAATCCTGACATTTTAAACAAGCAAGCATACAGCTGAGCAGCCGTCACACGTGATCTACCACCATTCTGTCGCTTTCCTCCCTCCCGTTTATTATCAACAGAACCATTAAATAATCCCCACATTCTGTGTGCCTCAGTTAACCATTCAGTAACAGTAAAAAAAAAATTTGGTCGTCAGACCATAAACATACAAATACATTTAAACAGCCCATTGGCGATTTAAAATAATTTTAAAAGATATTTAAAAGCCTCACAAAAAAGGGGCATAACAATTCATCTTTGTAAGCATAAATCATGTTCTTCTATCATAAGAGTATTAAAAAAAAACGGAAAACTGTCTGTCAAGCAATTCATGATACCTCATTCAAGGGTGCGCAGGCTGCTTAATACTTTGGGGCAGATTTATGATAACTGGCGCATCCCCAGGGATGCGCCAGTTATTTTGCGCCGCTGCTCCGCCACCCATGGTGCGCCGCATTTACAAAGCGGCGCACCATGGGGCAAAAACGGCACAGATGCGTCACGCATCTGTGCCGTAAAGGTGGCGCATTGCTGGAGTTGCGTCGCAAGCGCGACGCAGCTCCAGCAAGGCTCGGGGGTGCCCCATCTTTACAATGCTGCGTCAAGACCTACGCCTGCTTCAAGCAGGCGCAGGGTTTTGACGCAGCATTGGCCTGAAAGTGACTGAGTGAAATCTTATAGATTTCACTCAGCCACTTTTGCGAGGCGCACCTGCCCCGGAACGCCCACCCTGCGCCGGAACGCCCACAAGTGGCGCAGGGCTTTACAACGTGACGCATCTGCCTAGATGCGTCACGTTGTAAATGGGTCGTAGGGATGCGCCACGTTTACGCCGCAGTTGCGTGACGCAAACGTGGCGCATTCCCAACATAAATCTGCCCCTTTATTTCAAATGAATGAAGAAGATAAACTAGCCTAGTGGTGCTACATGTAGCATAACAAGCATTGGCATAGCCAATAGGTCTCGCTTTTGGGACCTTATAAGTATTTAGTTATGCAGCAAAATATTCTTGTTGCAACAACATCAACTGTTGCATGGCTAAACACTTATAAGGTCCCAAAGGCGAGACCTATTGGCTATGCCAATGCTTGTTGACAGTGCAAAGAAAAGGAAAATTGCTGCTTTACTTTCTCCCTGTCGATCAAGGCCCATGACTTTCTACTCCCAATAACGCAAACAAACCCAGTCCCAGGTGATCTGTGCCTCTCTTTTCAAAGTAAGCTGTATGGAAATAGAAGCAGACAGCTCATCTACTTAAATAAAATGTGAAAATGGTTGACTCCAGTCTGACATTACGTGTCTACCCTGAGTGCTAGTGAGTGGACTAAAGCAGTTGTCTCCCTCCCACACAGAAGGCAGATGTCAATGCTGTGTCCATGCCGCTCTGCTGCTATTACTGGTACTGTTCCTGTACTGCCTGGAGCCTGTCACAGCAGAGATGGCTGTGAGGGGAACTGCTCCAACCTATTTCCTTCGAAAGTGCAAAGAACACGTTTTTATGGGACCATGGGACACAGTGTGACTGCAACGCACCTGCATCGTAATGATGACCATGAAAAAAAGACGCCAACTGTAAAAGAAATAGAGTGAGATAGCAACAAAGGCAATACAAGAGAATTGAATGGGAGAGAATCAATTAGAAAATAAGACTACGAGAACACTACGAGCAGGAGAAGTACAGTAATGTAAAGATTTCACAGAATTCCAAGAAACAGTTCAATATCCTATTGCTCATTAAAGAGAGCTCCTGCTGCTCTGTGAACAAAAGCTGAAAACTATGCATCGTTCTCTTTTTGCATTAGATGTCGAATAACCAGCATCCCATGCGCTGAAGTGACTTGACATAAGCCAGAGTCACAAACATCTTCCATTTTAAAAAAGCTGTTTCTTAATTGATCGTGACCTAAATCTCTTGTCCACCGCCGTCTATTCTCGCTCGAAGGATGGGCCATATTTATTATCAAGAAAGGGCGATACATTATCGCTGCTTTTAGCGGCAGGAAACTGCCGCTAAAGCAGCGATAATGGGCTTGATAATATGCCCTTGTGAATTCCCATAGAAGCCCAGGTTAACACCAGAACCTGGGCTTCTATGGGAATTCACAAGGGCATATTATCAAGTCCGTTATCGCCGCTTTAGCGGCAGTTTCCTGCCGATAAAAGCGACGATAATGTATCACCCTTTCTTGATAATATGGCCCGATGTTCTTGGAGCGCAGTGAGCTCTGTGTGGTGCCAGTCTGAGTGTGGGTTGCACCACGGGAATCACAAACTCCCCACTTTAGTAGCTTAAGTGGGTGAGTGCCACTGGGGAGTTTGTGTAGCATACAACCTTTACTTTATTTATTTCTCTTTTGACTTTGATCAAACGGGCTCCAAACGAAACCTCATTAAACCACTGAAAGGGAATAGCATGGTAGAACTGTGGAGTGGGAGAACACACGTGACAAGAAAACATGAAATCAAAGACGGGGGGGGGGCAGAAAGAGGGATAGATGGAGGGAAAGATAAATACACAGAGCAAGACAGATGTGGAGAAGGATGTAGAAATAGACGGGTGGGGAGAAAGATACAGAGATGGACTGCTGGGAAGAAAGACGGACAGTTGGGTGGATACATGAATAAATGGAAAGAGAAAAGTAAGAATGGATGGAAAGAAGGGTCTAAGGGGTGAAGAAAGGATGGCTCAGGAGGCTGGATGGAGGAGATGAATGGATTGCTGGCGGAAGGAACCAAACAAGTGCTGGCCTCTTGCCTAACGCACTCACTCATTGCTATTTGTGATATGGGTCACTGAGGGAGATATTGAATTGCTCTGGCGAGTCCCTTTCAGCATAGTGACAGGTCCTCACAGCCTGCTTTAGATTGAACAGAGACGTGGCCCTAGCACCCAACAGCATGCTATGGAATAAGCATTTCCAAATTCTCACCGTACTTTGTGACTATCAGATGTAGAAAAAAATAAAGGTATGGCTAGGAATACTTTGGTCCTCTTATAACCGAGCTGCTGATAAATAGACAGTGTTAGGTGTCATGTAGGGTAGTTTCCTACAACACGCTTGAGACTAAAAACGACAAAGGAAACAAGGAGCTGTAAGAGCGACTCCGTCGTGGCCACGATTAATCCGCCTGAGCCAATTAACAGATCATATCAAGCGCTCGTGCAGCCACGGTGGGGGTCCTGCCGAGACAGCTGGCCCGTTATCGTTACAGTTTAGCGGAGTGTTTTCAGCAAAGTAGGAAGATTGAATCAAAAGTGAAGAAGGACTAACTTTATTGTGCTGGCGGCTTCGTTTTGGGATACTACTTCAAACAATGACGTAATCTGCCGATCAAGCATTTGGCCAATTTTGGGAAGAGTGAACTTTTCCTTTCTTCCCTGAAAGGACTGCAAAGATGACGTATTGGTAAATAAGCAGCAGGCAAGTACAAACAAAAAGAGGAACATGCGCTGCCATAACAAGCGCGTGCGCCTCGCGCTGCATTAACAAACAAATGCAAAAAATGTGATTACATTTTATGTAGCACAAAACCGCTGCAGTTGGTCTCCAGGCATGTGACTAGCAGCAATTGAGTGGAGGGAGGAGGGGCTGGGCAGAGGAGAGCAGCCGCAAAAGTTATTTGTGACAGATTGTGACAGTGCGCGCGCGCTGGGGAGAGCAGTCTGCTCTTTTTCAAAGCAATGCACGCGCGCTGGGGAGAGCAATCTGCTCTTTTTCAAAGCACACACCTGTGCTTGTGGTGTGCCGCTGCGCACTCCCGCAAGCTGTATGCCGCTACAAGCACGAGTATGTGCTTGGTAAAAGAGCTGTATGACGGCTAAAGGTCTCCTATGCAGCACATGTGTGCTGCATAGTCAAGACCTAAAAAGAGAGCGAGAGTGGGGGCCTAAAAAGATCATTCAGTCGCATGAATTTATCGTAGTCAGGTTCAATTCCCTCACCAACATGATCTAAACATGTTAGGACGAGGACGAGGCCGGGGTTAGTGTCTGGGACTTCCTTCTAGTTCCCCACATGTGAACTAGGAACTTCACGATTGCGCACACAAATAATGGTCTTGTATCTGATTTTAGTAAGCGCAAGGCTGCCCTAGAATTGCAAGTCCCAGTTGCTTGCAAATTGGGAATATCCATTTGGCCCTGGGTTATATGCAGTGCAGGCAATAAAGACATGACCTATTGATTCGGTCGGGGCAGGACAGCAAGGACAGCCTTTGTTAAGGGCAGCATTACATAACCAAGAATTTGTAAATAAATTTACGGGCAGGTTGCAGTGCCTAAATTGTATATCTAATTTCCTGTCGGTCTTCACCTTGATGAGATCAAGATAATTTTCCAGGGAAGGACTAACTTTGAAGTCCCTAAATTCCTCAGTTAATCTGCCCTGCTTACTGTCCCTAGATTTGTTCTGCTCTACCACAGCAACACCCATGGAACGCCCCTCCCATGCAATGTTCTGCGTGAAAGAGGCACATATTATCTAGGCCATGAAAAGCAACGTAAAGTCACTTTACATGGCCTTCTAAATATGCTGTGGCACATTGCGCCACTGGAACATAAAAAAATGACACTCCGGTGGAGCAAAAGTGCCACAAGGGGCCTCATAAATGAGGCCATTTGCTTTAACACATTTCCCATTTTGTAAGCTTGCTGTACAGTGCAGCCTTGATGGGATGTATGACGTTACAACGCATGCTTTTACCACGCATGCTGTTACAACGCAGTTTTTACAACGCAAACCTTTCCAACGCATAGCGCTTTGGGGTGCTGGATAGTGAATAGTTTAATTTACTATTCCAACTCCAGTCCCCGTGGACACTAGGGAAGGTGTTGGATAGTAAATTAAATCTATTCCCTATCCTAGAGCGCCCCCCAGTGCAATGCCTTGTAATGGTTTTCGTTGTAAAACCTGCGTTGTAACAGCACTGCGTTGTAAAAGTTTCGTTGTAAAGGATGTTTCCCGCCTTGATGCAATGTAGCACATGGCGCTACTTTGAGTTACTTTGGCCAACTTTCCAACACAAGTTCTGATTTGTGTAGGAAAGTAAACACAATCACAACAAAATGTTTTTGGTTTATTTTGCAAAAATATTGCAAACGCCGCACAAAGTCTTAGTAAAACTGGGCTGAAGTTTAATTTCTCGAATTACATGCACAAACTTACGCGTCCCAACATGCAAAATGCTACTGGTTGAAAAACATTACTGGCAGCCCTCACTCCTATCAGATGCAGAAACAATTCTCAAGAAACTTGGCAGTGAAAGGCAGTCGGGCAGTATTCCCCAATAAATCCTAGAACAGAATGCAGGAACCAACTATACACATGAGCGATTCCCCTGACTCCGGGATCAGTTCACCATCCCACCAGGGCAGGGGGCAAGCGGAGTGCATGCATGAGGTAGTGATTGTAGGCAGCTCCATCTCCTAAGGAAAATATATGATCTATCTATTCCACAGTGATGGCTATGAGGCCCACAGAGAACCAACCCACACCTATCCCCCGAGGCTCTCACTCCAGGCCATAGCCTGGCATGCAATCTGCGCAGTCTTTGGTCGCTCCTTCCCACGTACGTGCATAGCCATAAACTGTACAACAACTCAGACAGCCAGTTAAGGGGTCACCCTCCAATGTCAACTCGGGGGTAGCGAGATCCACCAACCGTGGAGAAGCAGCAGCCTCCTCCTCCAACCCCTCACCTGACAGCAAGCTCTCCAACATGTCCCCCCAGGCCTCCAGATCATGAGGACTAAGCTCAGATGGCGATTCTCAGCTATGCCCCAATCACTCAGATCAGCCCTTCATTTATCCAGCCAGGGGGGAATAGAATGGGGCCGGTGTATGGCAATGCGTTTAGCCAATACGAGTCCCAGGAGTGCAAACTAATGGTGCATACTTGGGGATCGGGAGTACGCCCAGGAAGCAATGCTTTACCGACACCTCAACACTTGCTCTTGTAACCGCCCGCAGAACACGCAGTTCCTCTGCCCAATATATCCATAGCCAGGCTCAATCCCATACCGCAATGGGGGCACGTCGAAGGGCACATTTCATCAAACCTTGATAATCTCTGGGGTGTCAGATACATGCGATGCAAGTAATATAACTGAGTGAGCTTAAAGTGTGTGTTACCAGCCACCTCCTGGACCTGTGCAAACGCCTGTCTCCACTCACCCTCCGTGAGTGGCAATGGCAGATCAACCATCCATCCATCTTGAATTTTTGACACGACAACTCTAAGACACTCCTTCAAGGCCTTATATATGCAAGAGATCGGTCCGCTAGAGGAGCCTGGGTTGAGCAATAATGCCAAGGTTTGCTTTTCCACAGGTTCATCTGGGAACGTTTTTCATATCTCGCGAGCTTTAAGCAATGTTTTTGCATACTGCAAGAAGTGACCATCCAGCACTTGAAAACACTCCTTTGAGTCTTCGAAAGAAAAGAAGGTCCTGTTGAAGTACAGGTCCCCAGCCATTGTGCATCCCCCTTCATGCCGCCTTGCGAGGTTCAACACAGTCTGTATCTGATGGAAATCCTGCATCCAATGGAGAAGGAGCAACCAAGTGTAAGGGGCTTATGCATGACCAGGATGACTCCTGACTCCTAGGCCCCCACAACCTGACGTACCACAAACAGGCCATCCAGGAGAGTCTGCAAGCCGATCATTAGGTATCTCATCACTTGACCCCTGCGCCCCATTTCGCCAATAACGCCTTTCCCCATTCGGACCCTAAGCACACCACTGTGCTGCATATTGCAGCAACTTAGCAAGATAGAGACCAAGGTCTGGAACACCCCGGCCCCACAAGTCTATATCCAGTTTCAACAATTCCGGTTTCTCCCGGCTTTGCTTCCGAGCCCATAACAAGGAGAACAGGAGACTATTTAGGGTGTCAAAGGTAGACAATAGGATACAGAAAAAGGAATTCTGCAGAGCATAAAGGCAACGAGAAAGCATAACCATCCTGGCAAAGGCCACTCGCAAGAGGGGTAGGTGAGTCCAGAATTGAATAGACACCTTCAGACCTGTGATGACTACTCGCATATTCAAGGCATACTAAGCATCGGGGTTGTGGACAACCTGCATGCGCCGATAACAAAAATGGTTGTGCACCCACTGAAACCCCACAACAGGGAGGTTTGTGGTGATCCCCATGGCCAGAGGGAACATAGCTGACTTATGGCGATTAACGTGTAGCCCTGACACCGCTTCAAACGGGACCAGCACATCCAACAGCACAGGCACGGCCCCTCCCAGTGACGAATGTACAGCAGTAAGTCATACACGTATAAAAAATGACATGAGTACGACCATCCACAGTAATACACCAAAGGACCTCTGGAGTGGCGAAAAAATGTGTACGATCTCCATATCTTCAGTTTGGCGGGATAAAGGAGCATATACTGCAGATCCATTGGCCTCTATTTCTGTTTCACTCCCCAGAGGATGCTCTCAGCTGTTGCACCATAGGCGTGTAATCTGGGAAAATACGGATGGTATTAGTATCAAAAGTATGAGCACCATCTCGATGAGCAGCCTTGAGGATACACTTACGATCCCTGTAAGTTAGGAGGTGTCTGCATGAGGGTAGGATGAGTACGTTAAATCACAAAAATGGAGGACATTTCAGCTGCAGGGAGAGCAGTCTTAATCCATTTTTCAAGAAATAGTTCAGGGGTCCTGCCTTCTGCTCCCTTTGGAAACCCAACAAATTGGAGGTTGTATCTCTGGGAATGGCCCTCCGCATCCTCTGCTCTGCGAGCCAGAGCCACTGATTTGGCACATAAATTAGTGAGGGCCGCCTTCAGAGTGCAGACCGCACCCTGTAGTTCAGACATAGTTTGCTCAGTGGCAAGGGACCTTTCTGCCACTGTGCGAAGGTCAACCCGAAGGAGACCAACATCCAGAGACACTGAGTCTATTTTGGCTTGCACAGCTGCACTCAAGGCCTCTATAGCAGCAAGTATTTGAGTAAGTGAGGGGACTAACCTCCCTCTTGGTCAGGTGCAATATTGGGCAATCAGCAGCATCCAGAAAGTGCCCAGGAAGCAAGGGGGGAGCAACCCATCCGAGGGTGTCAAGCAATGCAGAGGCAGCGGTATACCACAAATTGCCCCAATGAGATCCCAGCCCTCGTGTTCCTTGCAATGGCCTCACAGGTCACCCAGTGCAGAGTCCTTGGCCCCCACCAGCTCGCAGATAGAGATCCTGATGACCGCCCAGACATTCCAGGCACGATGCCTCAGCGTCCTGTGGTACTACAATCTAGTGGTGTGATGTGTGCCAGGGTGCCCATATCAAAACGACCAGCATGCTGGAACAAGCATATAGTCAAGCCACTCATGTACAACAGTCACACCAAGAGGAAAATCCAGCAGGTCTTGGGGCACCCCCCCAGGTGCAGGACACACTATGCCGCACCCCTGTGGGCCTCCTACCGAGTGAGCTGCAGGATAACCAAGGGCAGGGCTTTAAGTGGGATGAAAAAACTGGGGGGTCTCTCAAAGGGGCATGGCGAGTGTAATGTGGGGCGCGGCTTTAACAAACATACGCTAAAAATCTGTGTTTAGCATAGTGTGCAGCCCGACTTGTATTTTGCTGTTTCTGTCATTGCATCCAGATATGTGAGACAACAAGTAACATCATAGCTACAACAAGTAAGGACTATTGGCTTTGTCAATGGTTATTAGTTGCATAAGATAAATAAATATTGAAAAAGCTTTCAATTAAAGCCCTGGTGACCCTACCACAATGTTGCTGCTCTTGCGTTTCAGAAAGAGAAAGGAAATCCAGAGAGAAAATGACTCTTTAAAAGATTTTCCTTCCCCCACAACGCTCACCTGGCATGACGTCATGCTGCAACTTCCTCACTAGTGAGAAGTGAGCAGCGCACATCGATGTCCCTGCTGTCTCAAAATGTTTCTCTATCTGGCTGTTTTGCGCCCTGCAACTTTTTTCCGGACTGCAGTAACAGCAAACTGCTGTCACTGCAGTCAGGAAAAAAATGGACGCCTGTGCTTAAAACAGAGCCCGATAGAGACCCGTTTCGAGGCCCCCTTTAAAAAACCTGCCGGTGCTCAGACCCCTTGAGACCAGGCCCACTTAAAAACCCTGACCAAGGGGGTCTGCTTTGCTGATACGATAATATCAATGAGGAGGCCTCCGTACCTCCGCTAGGCCTTGTGCTTCCAGGCATGCCACAGCATGCCCGTCAGCAAAGCATCATCCCTCCGGGGGCGGGTCTGGTCTCTGCGACCGAGTGCCCGATCCTGCAGTGGGCCACGCTTTCATCACAGCAGGAATCTGGTGACATCTGCTCCAGTTCGCACTGCAGCATGGCCCCCACTCGCACCACAAACAGGGGGTCAGCGGGATGGGCAGGATAAATGTTAGATTCTGACAGGCGGGCTATGGAGCTCTTTAAGACGTTTCTGCTGTGGCTGCCATCTTGGCCACATCCCCCTGGCCTGTAATGTTAACGCCTTGACTGCTAGGGCTATTCCCCTGCTGTGCTGGGGCACGGGGGGCGCGCACAGCGCCCCCATGCTCATGACGAGCTCAGCTCCTCATGAGCCACGGTGCACCGGTGCTCATGACGAGCTGAGCTCGTCACGGCCACGCCCGTTTAATGGAACGCTCAGCACAGCAGGGGAATTAGCCCAGCATGTGAGCATTCCATGGGCCATGAGGAGCTCAGGTCGTCATGAGCACGGGAGCACCGTGGCTCAGGATGAGCTGAGCTTGTCATGGGCATGGGAGGGGTTAAGGGGGGACCCAGGGGGAGCTGGGCTTGAGCCTGTCTCCCCCTGGGCTGGTTCGTACAATCGGAACGGCCAACCAGGTGCTATAAGGGGCAATCAGGAGACAGTGGGCGCGCAGGGAAATCTATAAATAGATGTGAGGCGGGGGCAGGAATTCCCTGTGCCTGAGGGTGGCGGGAGAAGAGGCAAGTTCGTTTGTGGGTGTAGGCTGTCCCTAGCTGCGTCACTCACAGTGTTGGGGTTTCCTGCTGTGATGGCCGAAACTGACGAGGTGTGGGGAGCCATCCGGGTGCTTTGCACAGCAGGCAGGAACGATTTATTGAGGCCCGGGGTCCCGGGTGAGGCATGGGTCGGGCTTGCGCATTTGAGGATGAAGGCAGCGCGTGGAGTATCCGGCGCCGTGGCTGCATGTATGTCGCCGCTGGAGGTGCCAGTCGAAGTGACCTCGGAAGACCAGCTCAAGGGAGGATGAGGCTCTGGTGCAGGATGAGCCGCTTGTTTCCCCGGCGGCGTCCTCGGTATATGCACAGGTATGTCCTTAAGCGCGTGCCTCTATTGTTGTGCAGCACGCGGCTGTGGGTGGGAGAAGGGGGCGGGCTGGGAGGTTTAGGGAGGCACTGTAGGCCGGCTCGCTTACAAAGAAAAACACAGTCTTAAAGGGAAACGGGCGAAAAGTGCTGCGGCGGCAGCTGATAGCCGGTGTCAGTTGAACCCTTGCTCACGGCCCAAAATGGTTTTTTATTACCCGGGGGAGCTAATTTAGTGAATTTACACGGGCAGACCTATTTACTCAGCCCGGCCCCCTCTCTTCCATGTGTTTATCCTCAGGCGGTGCGTAGTGATGTTTACTCTGCAGGCCCAATGGGAGGTGTGCCCCAGGAGGGTGTTTATGCTGTTCAGGCTGGGGTTATGACAAGACAGGCTTCTGGTGGGGTTGTTATGACGCAGCCTGGCATGCAGGATGGTGCAGAACCATTGCGGCTTCTTAGTTGGTCCCGAGAAATGGAGGCTCTGGTGTACTGGTTACCCAGGGGGTGGGCACCCTTCAGGATGCTAGGCAGTTGGCCAGTTAGCTCTTTTGTTGGGGCAACAGGGATTGACCATAGGGGGGTAGCTGCAAAAGGATGCTCAGGAGTCAGGGGTGGACGGTGGGTGTGGGTGGGTAGCGATGGCATGACAGGGAATGACCAAGGTGTCCCTTCGTTAGGCATGGAGGGCACGTCCAAGGTTCGGGAACAGTCAGTGCGGAGCAGCTTGATGAGCAAGGCGTCAGTCTCAGCAGTGGGGAAGGCGGCCTGCGAGAGGAGTTTGCGGACAGAGCACGATGCAGCTCAGTCTTTGTGGCTTATAGAGCGAGGAAACTCTGGAGCGGATTTTCCTTCTCATACTGACACGTCAAAAGCAAAGAAAAAGTTGAATTGGAAATTATATGATGGAGGGGTTGGTGATGGAGAGATGCCCAGGGGCAGTGGGGAAAATTTTGGTGGTTGTGAAGACAATTTGGATTTTGATGCTGACAGTGATCTCGAAGAAGGGAAACTGAGAGAAGGGGTTTGTGGGGACAGTGGGGTGATTTTGAAAAATTCCATGGGGGAAAAGAGGGGTGTATCGGGGAAGACCACTGTTCTTAGTCTTTTGCAGACGTCAAGTGCGTACCGAGCAAGGGGATGAGGAGCTGCGAATGCCAGTCAACGTCATGATGACACTCAGGATTTCATAAGCGAGCATCACAGTTACCCAGAGGTAAGGCGGACTGGTGGTCAGTTTAGCAACAAGGGGGACAGTCACAGAAAACAACCAGATCCATTGGAGTTGGGGGGTGGCGGTTTCAGGTAAAGTTCTTCCTGGGGCTGAGCATTCTGGTGCTTTACAGGAGGAGGTATCAGTGGGAGGCGTCTCAGACAAGGGAGTTCAAGGGGCCCAGGACATTGTGAAAGAGGCAAAAGACACAGTAGAGGAAGATAAAAACATTCACAAAAAACTTCCTTACATGGGGATTGGTATGCCATTAGGTTCACATTTATCTGACAAGACCAAAAGCAGGATTTCGGTCATGAATTTGTAGATGTTTTTAAGTTGTTACATCGGGATATTCTGGCCAAAGAAGGATCAAAGGAGGAGGAATGGGAATTGGCACGGGACCTAGGGTCCCCAAAACAATCAAGAACTGGACATCTGCTTTACTTATCTATGCCAGTATCTACTGTGAGAAACATCAGGATAGAGCAGTGGCGATGTTCAAGTAAATGGATATCATAAGGAAGGCTCAGAGTTATTTTGGTGGATATACTTGGTTGTCATATGATGAGGAGTTTAGAGCGTGTATGAGTGTTTTTAATGACAGGCCCTGGGGTGATGTGGACTCTGAGTTGTGGTTACAGTGGATGGCCTCTTCTCAGCCACCTGCTACCACGCATACTGCAAGCGGCTTGTCTGTCTCGTATCAGCCCTTTCAGTACTGTCCCGCCCAAGCTGGGGCGGGGTTTAGTGGCAGGGGTCAGTCAACTGTTTTCGGAGCCTGTTGGAATTTCAACAGAGGTTTCTGCAATAGGCAATTCTGCAGGTACAAACATGAGTGTTCTCAATGCAGGGGCAAACATCCCCTCACAAAATGTTTTGCAGGACAGAGATTTGGTGATCAAGGCAGAGGGCAGATGGAAAGAGGCCAGGCAATCCCATTTGTACCAAAAGGCGCATACTCCAATTAAGCTGGAAATGTTGGCAACTTGGCTGGGGGCCTATCCTGACACGGATGCAGCATCCAGATTGTTATGGGGCTTCACTGTAGGGTTTAAGATCGGTTACCAGGGTCCTCGTATGAGCCGATGGTCTGATAATTTAAATTCAGCTAATGAGTTTCCTCAGGTTGTTCAACGGAAGTTATGGGCTGAGGTAGAGGCAGAAAGAGTTGCTGGTCCTTTTGCAAGTTGCCCAATCTGATTGTATCACCCTTGGGGTGGTACCTAAGAAGAAAGCTGGAGAGTTCTGCTTAATACATCACTTGTCATGGCCCGAGAGCTTCTCTGGTAATGACTTCATCTCTCAGGTGGATTCTAGTGTGTCTTACGCTTCTGTGGATGATGCTCTGAGGTTGGTCAGGTCAGCTGGGAGCGCTGTGCAATTGGCAAAGAGTGACATACGGTCGGCTTTTCGGCTATTACCCATACACCTTTCTGACTTTGAACTTTTGGGTATGCACTTTCAAGGGGCATTCTACGTCAACAAAGTGCTTCCCATGGGGTGTTCAGTGTCATGTGCGCTATTTGAAACCTTCAGCACTTTCTTACAGTGGTGCTTTACATATGTTACTGGCCATGATCAAATTTGTCACTACTTGGATGATTTTTTTTTCATTGGTACTCGGAACATGGGAAAATGCCAGAAAGCTTTAGACACTTTTCAGGTTATGGACCAGGAGCTTGGTGTGCCGTTAGCACCTGACAAAACGGAAGGGCCAAGTACTGTATTAACATTTTTGGGAATAGAAATTGACACTATGGCCATGGTCACTAAGCTGCCTGAGGAGAAGGTGCAGGAGATCTCAACCTTTTTGTTATCTGTGATTGAGGAACGTAAACTTGAGCTGCGGAAGGTGCAGAAATTGTTGGGCTATTTGAACTTTGCGTGCAGAGTGGTCAGGGCTGGGAGAACCTTCTGTACGAGGCTGGGAATGTCCATGTCAGGGGCCTATCCTCCTCACAACAGAGTGCGTATGTCAGCAGCTACTAGGGCCGATCTGTACATCTGGTTGACTTTTCTGGCAGACTTTAATGGTGTATCTTTGTTTTTTTTGCGGATGAAGATATGATTTGGCATATTCAGATTTACTCAGATGCGTCTGGTGCTAAAGGCTTTGGTATATTCTGGGAGGGGCATTGGTGTTTGGAGAGCTGGCCAGTCCATTGGCTGCAGCAAGGTCGCAGTATCGCCTTTTTGGAGTTATTTCCTTTACTTGTGGCATTGTATGTATGGGGCGAGGAATTACAGAATAGACCAGTACTTTTCAATGTAGACAATTTAGCTGTGGTAGAGTTGATCAATAAGCAAAAGGCCAAGGATTTGAGAGTTCTAAAGTTGTTACGTGCATTTATGCTTAAGTGTCTCCAGCTTAACATTGTTTTTAAAGTGAGACGTATTCCAGGAGTCAATAATTGTATAGCGGACACTCTGTCTCGTTTTCAGTGGACGAAATTTCGCAGTTTGGCTCCTGGGGCAGAACACAACAAGACTCAGATCCTGCAGTGTATATGGGCCTGGGGGGAATGAGAATTGTCGAACTGGTAGAGAAATCAGTGACAGCCTCTACGAGAAGAAGCTGTCATCAGGCATGGACCGAGTTCTTAAGTTATGGTAACAAGTTTCCTACACATGGGAGGATGGTTACTGATGAACAGTTTGCATTAGGTTTTGTTTTATATTTGATTGATAGAGGTTTCTCACATGCTACTATTTCTGGCAAATTGGCAGGAATTTCTTTTTATGGGCAATTAAGGTAGGGGAGGGATCCGTTGGGAGTTTTTTTGATTAAAAAGTTTCTTAGAGGTTTAAGTAGGGAACAGGTGGGTACCAAGCTTTTACGTCAGCCAGTGACATTTGAGTTGTTGCAGAGGATGTTAATGCAGCTGCCCTCATGTTGTAATGATGACTTTGAGAGTTGAAAATTTCGTTTATGTTTTGTATGGTTGTTTTTTGGGGCATTTCGGGCATCTGAGTTACTAGGTTTGCTTAATAGGACAGGTTTACGCAGCAATGAAGGTTTTATAAAACAACAGAGGTTGAGAATTCGGTTGAGGGCTTCCAAGACGGATCAATTGGGATGGGGAAAATGGGTTTTTCTTGAATAGGAATGGGGTGGGGGGTTGCTGTCCTGTAAGGGAATGGGAGATTTTCCAAGCCTCAACATTTTTTACACCAGGAAACATATTTTGCCATGCACTAGGACGTCCGATTTCTATTGCCCAGCTGTTAGCAGTAATGAGGAAAGTGCTAATTGCGTTAGGTGAGAATCCTTTACTTTTTGGCACGCACTCCTTCCGGATCGGGGCAGCAACAGAGGCTGCGAGATTGGGGTGGTATTGGTCAGACATTCGTAGGATTGGGAGATGGAAGTCGATATGTTGTGAAATATAAGTTAGGAAATGATTTTGGTGCAGCATCTTTTTTCTCTTGTTAATGTTTATTTTTTTATCTAGGCCATATTCGAGGGCTTGTCAATGTAAAAAGACAACTTGGATAGTGGGACACTCCTTCGTAAAATGGGCTGCTGTTTATGCTGAGCAACAGATTTATGGGAGATCGCTCGGACTCATCAGTATTAGTCATGAAGTGGTTTGGAAAGGGAAAGGGGGAATGCATTGGGGTGGTTTGTTTCCCACTTTGTCTTTGATATGTTCTGGGGGGGCCTCCTGATTTACTTGTCATTCACTTAGGGGAAAATGACCTTGTGGACTTATCGGGCCTGACTTTAATAAAATTGTTGCAACTGGATCTGGCAGGTATAAAACGTAATTGGGGGGACACCATGGTGATTTGGACCAAATTCATAACATGGCTGCATTGGAGAGGAGCAAGATGCCACGCGGCATTGGAGAAGGCACGACGTAAACTTAATAGAGCCATGAGAGTGTTCTGTGGGGACATAGGAATAACAGTTATATCTCACAGTAACATAAAAAGTACTGAGGGGCATCTGTTTCGTGAGGATTGGGTGCATTTGTCCCAGATGGGCCAAGCATTTTATTTACGGGACTTGCTCGCACAACTATGGAAGGAAGATATATGGTGCTCAAGCAGACAATCGTAATTTTCTTTTTGGGGTGGGGGCAGGAAAACTCGTCTCAGTTTTCCTGGAAGGCGCAATTTTTCTTGGGGGGTGGGCAGTCTTGAGCTGGATTGTCCATCCTCAAAGGGGGGAGGTGGGGTATACAGTTCACGGGGAAAGGAAAATGAAATGAGGGGCATCTCTCAACAGGAGTCAGTTCTTCTGGGTTGGCTTGGGTCATCAATTTTGGGGGTTATGATTTGAAGATATGTCAAAATGAGTTTGGGGATTGCTTCATGATTTACCTGTAAGATGTTTGAGAAAATAAGATATTATGCACCAGTCTTAAATAAAGTGGCAGTTTTTGCTAAATAAAGAAGTTGTGGGTCGTGGATTATTGTGCGAGGGGGGACACAGGGGGAGCTGGGCGTGAGCCGGTCTCCCCCTGGGCTGGTTCGCACAATGGGAACGGCCCCCCAGGTGCTATAAGGGGCAATCAGGAGACAGTGGGTGCGCGGGGAAATCTATAAATAGATGTGAGGTGGGGGCGGGAATTCTCTGTGCCTGAGGGTGGCAGGAGGAGAAGCAAGTTCATTTATCCCACCCGCCCTTCCCTTTATAATTTTGATTTTTTTCAGGTTTTTTTGCTTTTTCAGCCTTAGTTATTAACAAAATGTCCAAACCCCTTTTTTTGCCACGTTTAGACAGGCTCAATTTAGTCAGGTTGACCTTGTAGGTGGAATTTTTCTGGGGGGGTGGGCAGTCTGGAGCGGGATTGTCCATCCTCAAAGGGGGGAGGTGGGGTATACAGTTCATGGGGAAAGGAAAATGAAATGAGGGGGAGTCCGTTCTTCTGGGTTGGCTTGGGTCATCAATTTTGGGGGCTGTGATTTGAAGATATATCAAAATGAGTTTGGGGATTGCTTCATGGTTTACCTGTAAGATGTTTTGAGAAAATAAGATATCATGCACCTGTCTTTATAAAGTGCCCTTTTTTGCTAAATAAAGAAGTTGTGGGTCGTGAATTATTGTGCGAATAAAACTGTTGATGATAGCTGATGGAGTACACAGCGTACTAGGACAAAATTGGACTTCCTGATACATGTTTCAGATATCCTATTTCCCTTACGACAAGTGCCATAGGATGTTAAGTACTGGTAATTACGTGGACGAGGTATCCTTCACATTTTCGATTGAGTAACCTGTCTACCAAAAACCAAAACCAGCCCCTAAGTCATGCCTAGGGAACCTACTTGAATTGCTGGAGATTTAAAATACTAGTTTCAGATCCTGCACTACCATAAATCCGAGGAAGGCTGCATTGTTTTGGCATCCATAACATGGCACCAAATGGCACCAAAAAAAAAAAAAAAAAACAGATGAGAAATGGTGTTGTCTTAGTTGATGTGAAATGCTCAAGCAGCAAATTATTGTTTTATCTGGAAAACTGAACACCATTTTCCCGTTCCTGAAACTGATCTGTATATTGTAATCTGATTTCTCTCATTAAAGGTGGACTCAGATTGTGTAAATATAGAAGGCTCTCTGGAGTCAGATGGCCAGATAACATTAGAAAGCAGGTCACCATCCATGTTCTTACTACTCAAACTTGTCATTTTTGTGAAAATTCCTCACTCCCTTGGTGAGACTACAGGTTACAAACGTGCTTCCTTTCAGTTCCTATTAAAGCAGAATTCTGTAAAATAGTTTGTCCTTATTGAAGCTTTTCAGGTATTGCCAGATGGGCACAGCAGTGTTCTAGTCTTTTCAGCTTGTAGCTATTTTGGTACTGCAGTGAGGATAGTACATAAATGCCAGTGCTTTTACTGTTGTTTTATTTTCAAGGCAATTTTTTTTACCTGAAAAGGAATACTTTTGAATTTCTTAAAGGAAACTTCAATTTGCTTTTTGAAAGCTTGCTTTGTTAATTTAATAACACTTTGTACACTTTGTACATTCATCGCTGGGCTTTGTATTCTGCACTCAGAATATTTTTGGACAGGCTTAGAAAAAAACTGCCATGTCTCAAGGAAAAATGTATGTGTTTCTATTGTACCAGAATTGCCAGGACAGGCAGGTCAGCATTATAAACTTGCAGCTAATAGAACAGAAAGAAAGTTAAAGAGAAAGGATGACAAGATACACATTCATAACACTGGTACTTGAAAAAATGTCAGAGTGGGATGGATGCTGCCATCAATGTTATATCGCTCATAATGGTAACTAAGCCGTAGGGATTGTGAAAATCAAAGAACAAGTGTAGCACATGTATTCAGCAGGAGAGTGATGAGTGTAGTATATAGCTGGTGGTTCAAAATGAACCACCAGCTACATACTACACTCATAAGGCGCACCCTGTCACAAATATATTTCTAAATCATGGTGCGGTAGTACAATCTGATTTAGAAACAGCACATTTTCCATTGATATAGCCACTACATTTAAGTGAACTTACAGTTTTACTGATAACACGATATAGCATTCTCAAATGATGTGTGGAAATAGACTTTCAGCTAATATTGACCATCTGTGCCTCACCAAGTAAAGTGTCTTGATTTGTTTTGATTCAATTAAAATCTTTGTCTCCATCACCCTTCAGAATTACAAAGAAATGTGCTTTAATTTTGCTTTCCTAGCTGCTGACATTTTATAAATTTTTTTATATAGCTCATTTACCGGTATTTAAATTTTGTTGCGTGATAGAAAATAATAACATCCAACAGCCTTTCATTTCACGCTCCCTATACCTCAGCAGCAAGGGTGTCTTTTAGTTTACTTTACAAAATCTACAGTCTGTGAAGGGTTAACACGAATCTCATTGTTAAAAGAATAAGCAGCAATTTGTCAGAAGACACAGCCTGGTCTTTGACCTATATCTTTGAAGCTCAGCAAATGTGACATAATAAAAAACAATTTAAAGGCATCTACATTGTTCACTCACCTTCTGAGCTCTAGCATGGTTATTTTGGGGAAGATGCAGCACCCCACCGCACCCCTACTTCCAGTGCCTATGATTCTCAATTAAATTCAAGGCAAGTTTGACTGGTAATTCTTAATTAAATTCAAGGCAAGTTTATTTGGTAAATATGTCATGACAGATAAAATAGTGCAGACCATATCCGTGATGAGATTTTAGAACCTGTGCGGCAAAACAGATGTGTTTCTCAAAATTAGCTAACGGGAATTTAGAAACGGGCACTAAACTATGAGGGACCTTTACCACAAGAAAAACTGTTGGATTAGATAAGCTAGGCAAGCTCCAGAGGATTCCTGCAGGCCATGATAGAACAAGCATTGGCATAGCGAATAGGTCTTGCTTTTGGGACCTTATAAATGAATAGCCATGCAACACTTGATGTGTTGTTTAATGTAGGATATTGTGCTGGATAACCAAACATTTATAATGTCCCAAAGGCCACACCGATTGACTATGCATTGGGGGGCATTATAAGTGTTTAGGTAGAGCTATTGACTTTGGCAATGTTTCTAAGCTGTGCTGTAGATAAGTGTGGCTGCTGTGCAGCATGCTGAGAAGTTGTAATTTAAAAGTGTAAGAAGCACTGAGTGATGCTGTGGTGTTGTTGAGTGATGATTGTGCTAGCCCTGAGTTATGCTGTGGTGGGGTTGAGTGATGCTGTGCAGGCCCTGAGTGATGCTGTGGTGGTGCTGACTGATGCTGTTGTGATACTGATTGATGCTGTTGCGCTGCAGAGTGATGCTCTGGTAGTGCTAAGTGATGCTGTTGTGGTACTGAGTGATGCTGTTGTGTTTCTGAGTGATGCTGTGGTGGTGCTGAGTGATGATGTGGTGAAGGCGAGTGATGCTATGGTGGTACTGAGTGAAGCTGTGGTAGTTTTGAGTGATGCTGTGTTGGTGCTGAGTGATTATGTTGGAGAAAGTGTAAGAAAAAAATGATAAATTAAAAAGCATAAACCCGTCGGTGAGCCCCCGTTTTAGCCTGAAATAAAGTTGTTTGCCTACTCAATTGTATGTTCTCTATAATGAATCGTCCCTTGCGGTACTTAAGCTTGGGTGATTCTAGGTAACCAGGTGTGTAGTTCAAAAACGTAGTGCATGTTAACTGGATAAAGTAGAACACATTTGTAATTGGTCAACACATGGTATAGCAATTCAAGAGAAACAGTGCTGAAATCCGGGGCTTTCATTAAGCAACCAATGCATTATAGAACTAAAGTCACTTCACCTGCGGCCAGAGAAAATGGGGAGCATAGAGCTTGGCTCTCACATAACTGCATACACACTGTTCCAAGCCCATCATCTCATCACCTTCTTTTGGATGTAAACAATCCTTCCCGTTCCACAATGCATATTCAATATATAATAAACACTTCAAATAACTCACTTTAAGTAGCGCTTCGAGCAAGATTTTGCTGTTACAGCGCGCTAGCGCTTTGAACAACATTTTACTGTTACGGCGAGCAATGAAAAACGTACTATTGTCAAGAAATTATTTTATCCCACTTTTTCAAGCAAAAAAAAAAGATGGTGGGAGCAAGGATGTCGTATCCCATAGGTATTATCAAGGGTAAAGGTTTGATGCATCACAATACCCAAGGGCAAAGCTTACGCCATGCAGAATAACTGCTGAGTCACTCACAACCTCTGGAATTCTAAACACTGACCTACAGTTTACAAAGAGATCTCTGCAGATGGAGCAAGAACCCCCTAGGCTGCTGAGTGGACAAAAATGGGCAAATGGTCTTGGACGCCCCCCCCGTGCCCCCCACCCCAGGACCTAAAAATAGGGCGTGCCTGTGTTTTAACACTATACTTAAGAGCGAACTGATTATGGTTGATTTAACCAGGATCACACAATGGGCGATACCAAGGGACAGGCTATACACATCCCTGGTAAGCCTAATATATTCCCTACTAGCTATATCAAAATGGTGTGAATCGCTTTAAAGCCCACAGAAGGTTTTTACACACACAATTATCCATATGTATCCCTGTTCTGTAGTTGACTGACAATGTTCCTCGTTTTCGGCCGACACCATCTAATGTACTGGTGTTTAATTGGGCCACAACGGAAGAAGGTGCAGCCCAGTTAGTTACTAGGATCACTAAAGACCTTAAAACGCTGACCATGGCAGTTTGGTCATTTTCAGAAAAAGTTCTCCCTCAGTGGTGAATCACACAAGGCCATCGGGTTATCTCAACCAGAACTGTCTGGAGGTGACTGGTGAAATGTCAGACACATCAATTACCCCTTCCGAAAACTAAAAATGAGTCAGTTCCAGCAAAACCGAGTTCTTCCTACATGAGGATAGGGTCTTAATACCAGCTCCCTATAAAGTGTCTATTTTGGGGTAATTTATTGGGCTCCAATAAAATAAATAAAAGAAACCCTTAAGTATGTGTGACCAAACCAGGAAAGTGGGGGTGAAAACATTATATGCTAGCTTGCAATGGAAAGTGCTATGCAAAAATGAAGAAAAAAGTAAAAAGTATTAATTATAACAAGTGGTGAAAATGTAAAAAGCAAGGCAAAATAACTAAAACAACGGGATATATTTTATAAACAATAACGGAACAGTACTGGCTTAAAAAAAATAACTTAAAAAAAATTAAAAAGATGAAAGTCTCGATAGAAACAGGTGGAAACGTGTGTTTGTATTAGATAGGGAAGTCCCCCAGCAGGAGGATGCTGCTGCCCTGGGCCAGAGACTGCTGGGTCGGTCACTCCCACCCTGGGCCAGACACAATGAAAGAGCCGAGAGAGGAGGAGGAAGGGGACGGATTGGAGAGAAAGCCCAGCACGGGTAGAGGGGCTTCTAAGGCACCCCGAGACAGCCCCAGCTCAGCAACTCCACTTAAATAAATCCATGCAGTATAAAATACAGCGTTTCTATGAATCACTTTGAAGTTAACAGCAATGTCCTCCACATGGGAAGAGCAAAGAGTGGCGTGCCCCGGGAGGTGTTAGCAGGGGAATGGTACAGCATGGGCTAAGGGAGACATCCCCTGGGAGGTGGTAGCAGGTGAAGGGTACTGCATGGGTTAAGAGTGGCTGGCTGTGGGAGGTGGTGGCGGGGAAGGCTACCGCACGTCCCAAGAGTGGTGCGGTGGGGGAAGAGCAACGTGTGGGGAAATAGATAGCGAGAGCAGAGGCACTGAAGTCAGGCGCTGCGCTTGTAGTGTAGGGAAGGAAAGCAGAAGACAAGCCCAGTAGTAGAAATATAAAGGAAATAAAAAAAAGCCCGCGAGTAGCCACTGAAACAAGCGCTAAAACACCTGGGTAAATAAATAAAAAAAGCAGAAAAGGTAGAAGAGAACAAGCTGTAGCCCACTGACTGACAAGGAGGGAGGGGAGAGCAGAGAGCAGGGGGTGGAGGAGCATGGAAATAAAAGTGCTTTGCGCGCTGTAAGGGTTGTAAGGCTTAATGAGCCATGACAGAAAGCCAGATGGTGGCTGTGCGCATGCGCGTATCCGCAAGCTGGAAGCAAGCAAAAGCGAGTGGTCGGACTTTTAAAGGCCCACTTACTAAATGTCTCACCAGATCGGAGCATGCGCTGGCTCAGCCGAGACCTAAAAACTGCAGACATTGTTGATGAAGCTGAAACAAAACAAAATAAGTCTGCTCTTTACAGTTACTGAGTATATCACATTTCAGAGGTATCTGTTTCTTCACAGCGATCAAGACGTTTTAATATAGTTTGCTCTCACGTGTGGATATTGGAATAAAATGCTTTAGGAGCGCTGAGACCCATGTTAAGATGTATTTTGAACCTGTTAGCCATATATAATTACAAGTGCACAATCATGTGTAAATTAGTCATGTTTTGACCGAACAGTGATTACACAGTTGTCGTTTGTCACTATTTCAGAAAAACCTCTTCCTGATAATTCCCACAAAGCACCCGACAACACAAGTGCCCAGCAGCACCTCACACTCTGGCATTAGTGTCTATACCCCTCTGATATCAGCTGTTATTTTCTCACATGGGGTTTGAAATATATCATTTTGAAACGTTGATAAAATCTGCACCTACCATTTTATACCCATGACGTCACAGTATGGGCTTTCGAATTTGCTTCAGAGTTCAAAAACCATCAAAGTGGCAATCAGCAGAGTGAGGGCAGACACTATTTTTAGGACAACTATATTTTAACAAAGCCATTCAAGTAAGGTTTTAGAGATTGCGGATAACTTTACAGACGACATCAGAGGATTACTTTAAGTTTTGTTAAATCTACGCCCCTTCTGTGGCCTGTAAACTGAGTTAATGGTGTAATGCGCACTGCATTTTATTTATGTGTACATCACGATTTATCACTGTTTGAACAAGCTCCATTTTCCCCATATGTCGGTTTTCGTTACTACCCTGCTCATCGTTCAGATATAGCTTGAGAGCTACAATTGCTAAATGGATGACATGAACAGGCTTAATTTCTAAAAAAATAAGTGTCCGGGCCCTCGTCGGAATGCCACTACAGATTAAACTACCCATTGCCCCTGCCAGCTCTGCCACTGACAGAACCAACACAACTACCAACCATCACACCCTACAAGTGAGACAATTCAGACTATTCCAAGCTCCAAGGTTATAAGAATGGTTGGGTGGCAGGTATTACACACTTGTGATGTATATTGAATTAATAAAGCACTGATGTTGTGTTCAACTCTAATTTAGATAAGCAGCGAGCGCCAACATGTGACAGGCTGTCATAAATCCCGGTGTTGGTAATTAAGTGCCAGTGACGAGCACCGGAAACCACCGGCTCAAATTAAGCACATGAAGAATGTCTACATGAAACAGAAACATCAGTGCTCAACCACACATGCCCTCCTGTAATGGTCTTTATCAAGGGATCACGCTGGAATCAGGACACAAACAGAAGATGAGGGAACTCTTTTTTCCATTCAGAAAGGCCCACAACAGCAATATTCCCAGGGGCGTAAAGTAGGTCCCTGCAACGTGTGTGTGTGTGATGGGGGAAATGGGCAGGGCGAAAGCACCAACTCTTCAGGGCCCACCACCCCTTCAAGAGGTTCCCATTCAGCTCAAGGTCAATGAGTATATGTGAAATAGGGGATACTCGGGTGCCCAGATTCACATAGTGCAGTTAGGCTTCATCATTTTGAGTTACGCCACTGAATAATTAGAAAATTAATTAGCGCTGAGATATATATAATCTGAAGCATGATTATCTAAATATGTCTGTGTCACTCAAAGCCATCTCTCACTGGTGTTCACTAATTACAAGCATGATTAATGCTGTGTGAGCTCAACACTGTGATATGGTACCTAAGCTTCGAATGTTTAGTTGTTCAGGTGTGGCTAATGCTAAAAAAAGTCAGTATCAGAATGAGTAAGAACAAGCATCGACAAAGTCCGTAAATATGGCTTTTCTCATTGAAATTGCTTAGTAATCGACAGTTTGAATTTGTGTGTTTGAGGGGGGAGTGGTTGTATAGATGGGCAACTCTCTGAATGTGGGGGATATGTGAGCAGGTGAATGTGGGAGACTGTAAACAGATTAATGGGTAAGTGAAAGAGCGTCTCCAATATGGCTGCCTTACCACATCAGTGAAGGCCACTTAACAGGCCATCCATAGACTTACCAATCATCTTATCCATTCATCCATCCATACACTCATCTATTCATTCAGCCATCTGTCCATGTATTTACTCATGACTCATGCATTCCTGCTCTCAGTCACCCAATTACATATGCATTCATTCATACTTGCAACCGCTCACTGATCCATCAATAAATCCACACTGAGGCCCTGATTTCAAGTTTCAGAGTAAAATGCCAATCCCTGCACAAAGATGTGCTTCCGCAGGGGTTGGAATCCCAAATTGATTAATAATATTCTCACCCTTGTTGTTTTCCCCTGACAGATTTCAGTAGGTCAAACCTGCCAAAATCGGGTGGGAGGCGGGCTACAAAAAGGCAAAACAAATCATTTGTTGTTTTAAAACACAGATTCTGCGTGTTATGCCCGATTTCCAAGTTGATGGAGGAATAAAGGGTATTTATCATACATGATAAATAACTCACACCAGGGTACTGGTATTCAGCAGGTGTTGCAAATACCCTATTGTGAGAAATTGGGTTACTTGTTGACTGGGGCGTGAGCCATGGCCAAGCAGCAACCTCCATCCTTGTCAGGATAAGGGACAAGCAAACCCCAAACTAACCTGTGCTCAACCCCCGGTAGCCTGAAACAGACCAGTCAGGCTTAACCTAGAGGCAATGTGTAAAGAATTTGAACAACACTTCAAACAGTAGCACAGTTGAGATAGCACACAAAAAGGATCCTACACCAAGCTAGACAAATAGAGCTGAATTTAATAAATAAAAGACCAAACAACAACAACAAATCCCATCAGTAGTACCAGAGTCATTAATTTTGAAAGAATAAACTGAAAAATAGCACCTAAAAGCATAAAGCGCCAACTGTTGCTATCTGGACCGGGTCAAAGTCAAATGTTCAGACAGAAAGCGATAGAGTATAGGTCAGACAGAGTCATAGTTTAGTCCTGCTGAAGTTTTACCTTCTCATGTTTTGTGTGAAGAGTCCCATTTGAGGTCAAAAAGGGCCGCGAGGAGCAAGGAGAGTGTCGCAGGAGGCTGTCGGCATGGCACAAAAGACAGGCCATGAGTGCAAAGACAGACGCTTCGTGTTGGAGGTCCCCCATGAGTGGTCAATGCTGCAGTGCAAAGAGACGAGCTAGCAACAGTTTTCAGGGCGAGCGGTGTTGGTATTTGTGCGAACTGGCCAGTTCACTGTCACAAAGAGCCCAAAAGCTTGCTTTTGGAGCCTGTGAGACACTTCAATAGTCCAGGACCTGAGCGGTACCACTTGGGGGTCAGGAAATTGCTGCATCTGGGAGCTGGGTTCAGCAGCTGTTTGGTGAGCCTTTTATGTCCCTGAGGCTCAGATCAGGAGGCCAGAAAAGTAGCCCTTAGTGTCACTCTGGGGTCCTGGATTCACAATGAAGTTGCAGGTCTAGACCTTCTCCCCTAGGGAAGAGGGCAGCAGGTCAGCACAGCAGGGAAGGAGTTCATTTAGAGCAGCAGTCCAGCAGAGTGGCAATCCTTGTAGCAGCACAGCAGTCTTTTTTCTTGGCAAAGTATCCACAGGTCCTGATGTAAACTCAAGTGCTGGTGTCTGAGGTCCCGTATTTATGCACAGTTGTGCCTTTGAAGTGGCAAGAAGCTTCCAGAGGGAGGCATTTGAAGGGCACAGATTCCCTGCCTTCCTGGCCCTCGCCCCAGACTAACTACAGGCAGTATGCATCTTTTTGTGTGGAGACAGGACACAGCCTATTGAAGTGTAAGTAGGGCTGTGCCCAGCTCCTCTTTCCGATCCTGCTAGTGATAGCCAATCCTGTCAAACCTAACCTTCCCAAGGTATGTGGCTATCTAGGCAACAGCCAATGCTGAAAATGATCCTTTTTTCAGGCCCTTCCCAAACATTTTGCCTTTCTCCTAGCACTTATTTCAGCATCGTTTCTGTTAGCTTTTGTACTCATTGCACTTTATTACTGCTAACCAGCGCTAAAGTGCATGTGCTCTCTTCTTAAAACATGGTACCATTGACCCATACTCAATTGACATATTTAATTTACGTATGAGTCCCTAGTATAGTGCACTGTATATGCCAAGAACCTGTAAATTAAATGCTACTAGTGGGCCTGCAGCACTGAATGGTGCACTTTACTAGAGACTTATTAAGTAAATAAAAAATGCCAATTCGGTACAAGTCAATGTTACCATGTTTTAAGGAGCGAGCAGTGTGGTTGGCAGTAGTAGTGTGCGCAGAGTCCTAAGGAGGCCAGAAAAAAGGATCTCAGCAAAAACAAAAGGTCTGAAGGCAAAATGAAAGCATGAAATGCCAGTTCTAACACTCATCCTATTTTGCACAACTTGTAATCACTCCTGAGACTTCGTGACACATCTACCCACTAACTAATCCACTCAGCCGCACTCAGAATATCAGCAACCAAGGAAGAAAGACTGTCATTTCCAAAGTGCTTTTTTATAGATGGGATATTTTGATGGCATGACAATATCGGTTCAATCACAGTTCATTTTCCATGGTAGAGGAGTGTGAACGAGTGACTGATGTGTCTGATTAACCATAGCAGGCGAGTTACTTTATAGGCTCCCTAATGGAAGGCGTGTCAAGAAAATGATGGTGGGGAAGGAAAAAGGTATATTTGGCAATGAGTGAGAATATTACAAAAGCTGTCAACGAATTGTAAAAAGACGCTGAATGGCAATCCCTCTGTGTATTCTGCTGTTATTGTTATTGTTAATTTAACTTACAGTGTGCACAAATCACCCCGGAAGGAGTATCTCAGTGCAGACAGCTTATCAACAAAGTAACAGAATAAACAAGCCAGGAATAATGCTGTTTCCTAAAGTTAAAGTAAACTTCACATTGGTGTATGTGATGTGAAAGTTTGTTCCACAAAAAGGGAGCCAAGTAAGAAAAGAGCTGCCCCAGATCGAGATTTGGAAATACGTGGAACTAAAAGCAAGGCCTTGTCACTGGATCTCAAAGCTGCAAGGACAATAGTGGATGAGCTTAGCCGAAGGATAGCTCAGGCCTTGCCCGGCAAGGACTTGCAAGTCAGGCAGCAGACCTTAAAGATGATTCTTTGTGAATTGGCAATCAGTGAAGCAAGCACAGCAGAGGGGCAGTGGCCGTCCTAGGTGTAAGATTATAAATGAGACACGCTGCTTCATTTTGAACTACTTGAAATTTGCTTAAGGCAAATTTATTAATAGAGGGCAAAAGAGCGTTACAATAGTGAAAGCGACTGATGACCAGTGCCTGGACTAAAGTCATTCTCTTAGAGTGTAGAAGGAGAGGAAAAAATAGCTGTAATAGCCGCAACACGTGAAAGCATGAGCTAATAGTGGGAGCAACCTGTTTTTTCATGGTAAGTGCCTGGTCAAGTTGAACGCCCAAATTATTTACAGACAATTTGGCACTTGGAGCTAGACCAGGTTCATCAGGCCAACATTCGGATGTCCAAAGCTGCTGGGCCTTACCAAACAGCATGTTTTTGGTTTTATTGGAATTCATTTGGAGACAATTATTTGTCCTCCAAGGTGCAATAGCTAACATTCCTGTGGACTAACGAGCTTTAACATTATTTGAATCTTGATCAAAAGTTAATAACAACTGTGTGTCATCAGCATAGGACAAACGAAGGAAGCCAAGCTTTCTGGCAAGATTTGCAAGGGGGGGCTATATATATATATATATATTGAAAAGCACAGGGCCTAAGCAGGAGCCCTGTGGCACTCTTCATCCAGCTTCATGGTACGTGACTTATAAGAACCCAAAGTGATAGTTTGGGTGCAGTCAGTTAGAAAGTCCTTGAACCATGATAGTGTCGTTCAATGAATCCCAAACTCCTGCAGTCCCAGCAGCATTCTAGAATGAGAGACAGTAATGAATGCGGCTTACAGGTCCAGCAGCACAAGTAGTGAGAAAGTGTTCTTTTCAAGTGAACATCTAATATGGCCTATAACTGCGTCCAAAGTGGTCTCAGTGCTATTCGAAACATTGAACCCCATTTGGGACAGATCCAGCAACATATTTGTGTCCAGGTATTCCATAAGTTGGATATTAATTTGACTCTCCAACCATTTACCCATTAATGGAAGGAGACAAATGGGTCTATAGTTAGTAAAATACGTAGCAGGCAGATTAAGCTTTTTTGAATGGGAATAACCAGTGTAGTTTTCCAGTCCAAGGGAAAATCCTGCAGAGCCGGACTGCCACCGGGCGTTTTAGTGGACTGGCAGGGTGGGGACCTGTTTCACTGCTGGTGGAGGCAAATTTCATTGCTGGGGATCTGCTGGTAGGCCAGTCCAGCCCTCACAATCCGTGTCAGCGTCAGGCACAAGCCAACCCTAATTGAACCTGTGTTCAACTCTCTGGAAGCTTTGCGCAGAGCAGTCAGGCTGCACTTAGATGTAATGAGTATTTGTGCAACAGTTCAAACAGTAATAAATTGGGAAATACCACACAAAAAGGATCCCACACCAAGTTAGAAATATAGAGTACATTTTAATAAATACAACAAGACCAAAACAACAAAAATCTAATCAGTATAACCATTGTTTTATTCCATGTAGGTACCACAATATAGGCCTCGGTAAACTTGTTACCCTCCACCAATATTCTCTCCCTACATTACACTTGTCACGGTTTACAGGGACTGACCTTTTACCTAGATATTACACTGCATTCAGAACGCAGGTTTTTCCTACATCGAAATCTCATACATTATGCATGAGGATTCTTGGACGCACAGCAGGACTACCATCTCCTGTATAAAATCTATGTAAAAAGTTCATGTCCAATGTCATGCTTAGGCCGACACAGTAATACAGCAAGATAGGACCCCTGGGGCGACCTATGGGTATTTATACATCACATCTTGCTAAGATAGACAGAGGAGACTGAGACTTCCCGGCCGACACACTGACCAGAGACTCTGAGGTTCCTGCATGCAAACACTCCAGCTGGCAGTGGTCTATCATCGCTCCCAGGGTGTGCAGCTCGAGACTAGGACGGGGTCCCATAGTCTCACATTTCAGGTAATGGGGTTGAGTAAATGCTAGAGGGATTCTTGGCTTAACACCTACACCCATGCTGGGTACATGTAGGTACATCTAGTTCGGGAAGGCATCATGGAAGCACGCATCTTTTATCATGTGTTTTATATACTCAAATGTATTCATGATTTTAGTAAGATGGTAGAACTATACCATCCATTTATGTTTATAGTACTGTTAATCATTTATATCTTAAACTGTCTAACGGTTGTTGCAGCACATCTATTCTACACCAGAATAACAACTGTTCAATAAATACTTATTGAAAACGCTCAGCCTGTTTTAGTCGGTGTATCTCTCTGAGACAGACTAAGAAAGCACGAGTGACTGAGCGAAAGGTAGTAAATTGTTTCCACGGTCAGGAGGGATCAGGGTTGTCATGTTTGATGGTTTGCCAAGAACTATTCTCTCCTTGGTAAGAGGAGATTCTAATGGCACTGTGAGCGAGTTGGTACAAAAGGGCCAACATACTCGGTGGGGGTGATCAGAGTTCGCCCGACACCAATCCTACAGTGTACGTTGTCTAAACGTGCAGATCCTGTATACTTTCTATTAAGCATGGGAGAAATTTGCGAATTCGGGATACGCAAATTCGCGTGAATTCGTAATCGCGATTCGCAAAAATCCACCAAATTCCGCGAGCTTGCAAATTATTTTTTTTTTGCGAGTTCGCGAGATTTTTTTTCACCGATTCAGGAATGAGAACTTGCGCATGCGATCGCAACTGTCGCGAACATGTTGTTTCCACTTAACCAGCCTGCTCGCGATGCCTTTTTCCTGTTTCGGGTCGCAATGACGTGTTCGCAATTCCCTGTTTTGGGTCGCAATGACGCGCGCGCGAGATTGTATTTTTGAAGCGCGAACAAGATAAAAAAATCCGCCAACTCGACAATTGCGGATTTTTGGGCAATTTCGCGCCATTCGCGCCATTCGCTGATCGCGAAATTGCCAAAAATTCGCAAATTCGGCGCGCGGAACGAATTTTCCGCCCATACTTACTTTCTATATGAACTACACAACATGATTTCAGTAGCAATAGTGCAAAAAAGTACAAAGCTCCAACTGTGGATATTTTGTTGTACCAGTCGTGGACAAAGTCACAAGTTCAGGCGATCAGAAAACAGCTTAAGCCGGCTACAGGGGCCATGCTAGGCTGTCAAACAAAGTACTTTAAATCCTGGTTTGCAAAGAGTTGTGAGGGTCCACGTCAAAGATGCGTCACACAGCCAAAACAATGCATCAGTTCTGAGTTGTTATGAATCTTTGATGTGAGGTCCTACATCATCTTCGAGAATCCCATCAGTGAGGGCTTGCATTGCGAAGTCCGGCATCAAGGATGCATATCACAGCTGGGGCAATGTGGCATTTCCAGGGAGCTGCTAGGCTGCGATATGCAGTCCGGAGTCGTCATCAAGGCTACTGAGAGGGCTTTACCTAAGAATTCGTTGAACAGCAGCAGTTCCGAAGAGTCAGCAGGCTGCAATGGCGATGTGGGTCCTTGTGATAGGTCTGATCCGCCCAGAAGCGGCAATGCGTTGATTCTACTTGGGGTTGTGCCACGCAGCATAGGAGATGTGTTGGTTTTGCTGGGTCTACAGAGGCTGGCAGAGCACTGTTGGACCACTTCCAAAAGTCCAGGACTGGCATGGCACCACTTGGAAGGATAGAGTTTCAGATGGCAGAGTCAAGGTGCTGGGATCGAGGATGTTGAGCCTTCTGACCCTGAGGCTCAAGTCAGCAGGCCAGCCAACAAGCCCTTGGAGGCACTTTAGAATCCTGGGTTGAACAGATGCAGGTACAGTCCTTCTTACCCAGGCGAGAGGGCAGCAGGCAGCACGTCAGAACATCAGGGCAGCAGTTCCTACAGAGCAGACGTTTAGGAGAGTGGCTGTCCTTTCTGCAGCACCGCAGTCCTTTTTCCACAAGCCCAGAAGTTTACTCAAGTGGTGGTGTCTGAGGTCCAGTATTTATGCACAGTTGTGCCTTTAGAAGTAAGGGGAAGCTTCTAGAGGCAGGCCTTTGAAGTGCACAGATGCCCTGCCTTCTTGGCCCTGGCTCCAGGCTAACTACAGGGGTTTTGTAGCCCTTTTTGTGGAGACGGGACACAGCCTACTCAAGTTTATGTGCTGCTGAAATGACTACAATGCAGAACACCTCTGCCCGCCTGATCCTCGACATCCCCCGACACAGCCACATCACCCCCCACCTGAGAGACCTGTACTGGCTCCCCATCAACAAGATGATCACCTTCAAGCTCCTCTCCCACGCACACAAGGCACTCCACGACACCGGACCAGCATACCTCAACAGCCGACTTACCTTCTAAACCCTGAACTGCCAGCTCCGCTCTGCCGACCTCGCCCTAACCACCGTCCCCCACATCCAAAGAACGACCTCCGGCGGCAAATCGTTCTCTCACCTCGCCGCCAAGACCTGGAATACCCTCCCCATCCTCCTTAGGCAGACCCAAGACCTACTTACCTTCAGGGGGCTGCTCAAGACCTGGCTCTTCGAGCAGTAGCAGCACCTCCCCCCAGCGCCTTGATACCCCATGGGTGACTAGTGCACTTTACAAATGTCATGATTGATTGATTGATTGATTGATTGATGTGGGGCTGGGCCCTGCTCCTCACTCTCATTCTACCAGTGTTGTCTAATACGGTCACACCTAAGCTCCTTATTGTAGGTGCCTGTCTAGGAGAAATACACTGTCCACTGTCCACTGTCAGCTACACCCAGTCATGAGACCCAGAGACAGGCTGCAGGCACCAAATGGCTTAGAAAGGAAAATGCCAACTTTCCCAAGATGGCATTTTCAGAATTGTAATTTAAAATTCGTTGTCACCATAAGTTAGGGCTTTTCATTACAATTTCAAGACAGCAAACCAAAACTGGTTACCTGCTACCATTTGGAAATTGCAATTTATTAAATGTAATAAGGTACCTTCAATGCGATTCTATAGGAGAGGTAGGCCTTACGGTGGTGAAAAACAAATATAAGAACTTGTAAAACATAAACATTAATTTTCAATCTTTTAAACACACTGCATCTTGCCCTCTAGGCTGTCCATGGCCTACCAAGGGGGCGACTTAGATGTACTAAAAAAGAAGGCTTAGGTCTGGCAAAAGGTTTATTTTGACCGGTCGAAATGGCAGTTTAAAATCAATGCAGGTTGAATCTTCACTGAGATTGGCAATACTTATCCTTATCCGAAGCACTGTTCATGACCTTAAGCCATGCAAAGTGGGCTCTGGGTGCAGTGCGTGGTCTATGGAAACTCCTTGGTCCAGAACCTGGTGCACACAGTCTTCGGTTATAGACGGTGTGCTATGAACACAGTTGTGGCCTTTGGCCATTCTCCAGAATCTAATGTACCAGATTATGGGTGTTCTTTTTAATATATAATTTGTTTCGAAGACCTTAAAAAGAGATCTGCAAATCATAGCCTCCATCTTGGAAAGACGATTACCATTTCCAGATACTTGTGCTTGAATCTTAAGATGATCATAGTCACCTGCCTATTGCCAAGGTAGTGGCCTGATTTCTAAAAGTAATACAGAGAAGAGGAACTTTGGGGCATATTAGCAAGGAATAGCGATATTTATCGCAAAATGCGCTTAGCGCATTTTTTTTATCGCTGCCTATTGCTGGATATGTTAGTGGAAAAAACATGCTATTGGCAATGTTTTTCTCCATTGTGCTAAGATATCCAGCGATAGCTGCAAAATGCGTGAATATCGCTGGTAATCCAGCGATATTCACCCATTAACGCCAATGGGGACTTAACCTGACAATCCACCTTCCATTGGATAAACAGGTAAGTCATGTTTTTAGCAGGCGATCGATTATAGCGATAATCGCGCTTAGCATGATTTCTTTTATCGCTTCGCCTGCCTTGCTAATAGGCAATAGCTGTGTTAGCGACTGCTTTCAGTCGCTAACAGTTTGGGTACACTCACTTTGCATGTAATTAGCGATAATTATCACTGACATGCAAAGCGGGCCCCAAACCGGTCGCTATCGACTGAAAGCTGTCGCTAACTTCTGTTAGAGATAGCTTGCCGATAGGGCGACAAAAATATTGCCGCTTTAGCGGCAAAAAGTGCAGCTAAAGCGCCGATATGGCCCTTGCTAATATGCCCCCTTGATAGGAAATACATAGAGGACCTATTTTATTTCCCTCCAGTATATGGGAGTCATACTGGAAACAAGCGCGACTTACCGCAATCATTTCTAAATAGCGGAAGAAAGCTTCCATTTTGAGATGGGCCATGCTCAAGCAAATATGGCCGTAAGCACATAGAATGGTTCGGATGTATGACGATACAACGAGGGCCATTTCAACGCGGTCTGTTAGATCGCGGTTTTCACAACACAAGTCGTTACATCGACTTGCGCTGGAGGGGCTCTGGATTTAGGAATAGTGTGAATTACTATTTCAACTCCAGTCTACGTACAGTAGGGAAGGTGTTGAAAACAGTAAGTTACACTATTCCTTAGTCAACAGTGCCTTCCAGTGCAAGTCGGTGTAACGACTTGCGTAATGAACACCATGATGTAATAGTACCACGTTGAAATGGATGCGTGGTAAACGATATCTCCCAATGATTCACATTACTGCATACCAAGCAAGGTCTATGACCCCATGCTAGAATATCATTGTTTATTATTCTGATGGCCTGATTCAGCTTCTCTTTGTTCTCTTTTTGCGCTCCACAAGCCTTACTTTATTCCCCCTATTATGTAACTTTCTTTACTTACAAAATTTCAATAAAAAGTGAATGATCAATAAAAAAATTAAAAAAAATTCTGACACCTTTTGTGGACCCCTACACTGAGGAAATGGGAGCCGAAACAATATTTTGCAGTTAGTGGTATTTGACAAGGATCAGCAGTCGAATGGATAGTCTAAGAACGGTAAACAGTCAAAATATCGAGTAAAAAATATCAAATGGACATAATATCGAGTTTAAAATATAGAATGGACAAAATATCGAATGGACAGAATATAGACATCAAAAATATCGTTTTTAAGGTAAGTAATGTAATATCGAATGTTAAAAATATAGAAAGGTAAAATATCGAAGTATATAATATAGGTTATTAAAATTATCGAATTTTTAATAATATCGAATTTTTTATAGTGTTTTTTATGTTATTATATGTGTGAAAAGTGTGTATTTATGTTATAATTTATTTTAATATTAAATTTTGTTTTTTTAATTTTTGCGTAATTTAATTCTGTAGCGGGTTGTGGGTTTATAGGGGAATAGGATGGGAAGTAATTTAATTATAATTAATTAAATATGTAAATTTATTTATTGGTATTCATTTTTAATTAATTGTTAATTAATTTATATTTGGTAACTAATTACATTGTAATTGGCAATTAATTTTAATTAATTGATTAATTGCTAATTATGTTAAATTTTACAAATGTATTTTCTGTAGCAGGTTGTGGGTTTATAGGGGAATAGGGTGGGCAGTAATTTATTTATAATTAATTAAATATGTAAAATTATTTATTGGTATTTATTTAGAATTAATTGTTAATGAATTTTTTATGGATAATTAATTACATTTTAATTGCCAATTAATTTTATTTAATTGATTAATTGCTAATTATGTTAATTTTACTAATTTATTTTCTGTAGCCGGTTGTGGGTGTATAGGGGAATAGGGTGGTAAGTAATTTATTTATAATTAATTAAATAAATCAATGTATTTAATTGTATTTAATTTGAATTAATTGTTAATTAATTTTTAATTGTTAATTAATTCATTGTTAATTTGTAATTAATTTGTATTAATAGGTAACTAATTGTAATAATTAATTTTAATTTGTAATTTTAATTGAATAATTATTATTGTCGTCTATTTCTATAGGTTCTGAATCGATCCCCCTATTCCTGACCCTATTCTGGTTAAACTAACTATCTAGTTAACTAACAGTCAGCCCATGAGGCAAGAAATCCCCCATGATGCAGATACCGTTATCTGACGCAGTCACACTACGGCACAGGAACGTGTTATCTGATTAGGTCATAACGCTTGAGATCTAATTAGACAAGCGACATTCCTCCAGCCCCTGATAAGGCATACGACGTTCTCATAACAAATCAAACCTATGACAACCTGGATAATCCGTGCGGCCATTGTTTTGATTTCACAGAGAACTTTAGTAAAGAATGTGCTAACGAGCAAGTCGTATGACATCTTTATTGACGTACCTATGTCCATCCTTACGTCAATCCCGGCACCTTTAAGGTATAAATATTGCCGACCTTGCCCTATGCAAACACACGCGTGGTGACAAGACGGAGCAGCCATACTTGCCGAAGCCGAGAGCAGAAGCAGACCCCGCTGGCAGCAGCCCCGCCTTCCTGACGCGCTGAGAGACGCGCTGCTATCTCAAGCCGAGAGACCCAGCACCGGCGCTTCCGGGTAGCCCTCGCAGGCAGCCTGGAATATCGAGAGCAGAGAAAGAGATACCATTCCTCATCCATCCTAAATTCCAGGTACAGAACTGAATAACCCCTCACAGAGAATTCTTTAGTTATTCACTTGGCAAAAACAAACTTAACTTAAACTGTAACTTTCTATTCCCGCCCACGCATTAGACTTAGGTCAGGTACACGGGGTAGGCGTATTTAGAAACACCAGTTGAGTACGTTTAGTCAAATGTATATGTGTATGTAAATATATTTTAATCATTTTAAAACATCATATGGCTCAGAAACCATATCAATGTTTTTACAGTATTATTTTATACTATTGCTTTTAATGTATGCACTTTACTTAACTATAAGTATTGCAATAATATCGATCCATTTCTCTTGTACGAGAAAAGAGACTGATCAATAAATAACACCTTTTATTGAACACGCCCGTCTCTTCCTTTTCTCTACATTCTGATGAGACTAAGAATGCACGTACTGACTGAGTAAAATAATTGCCTTGTGCTCACACGACTCTCGAGATTGACTCTTGATTAGGGGAGAGCAAAGTTGTCATGTTCTATGGTTGTCAGAAACTAAATCCCTTCTTGTCTAATCAGGGGAATTAATCCTTCCTTGAACATTCGAGAAAGTTTCTAGCGAACTCTGAGCTTAGCTGGCAAACCCAAAAATTAAGTCTAGTATCGACAGTAGTAGACCTAGTTAACGTCTGGCCTAGGCCTTTACTGCTGTAGGTACTATTCCAATGCGCAGAGCCTATTGGGAAAATAGGAGCTACACTACATGGCGCCCAACGCGTTTGGAAAGGGCGATAAAACTAACGTAAGACATTTAGAGTAACTCAGTCGTGCTTTCTCACTCAGACCCCTTTTCCCAAATACTCCAAAGACGTCTGGAGTGGGTGAAAGGTTATATCCTCCAAAACCTCGCAGGGGGGAACTCCTATGTATGGTTTTTGGTCAAGTCAACGTTGAAGGATAAAACAGTTCCAGAATATTGTGCATCTAATCTCTGCTTCCATAAAGAAACCTGATCTGCAAACAAACATAATACCATCCTGTCTGTAAAATGGCAGAGAGTGATGATGAAAGAGAGGCAATTAGATTAGCTACTGAAATAGCAGATGCTGATGCTACCATGCAAACAGCAGACCCGGATATAATACTCATCCAGGTCGCCAAAAGGAGATCTATAACCTTAAAACTTATAGAAAATGGACTGACACCTAGAGGTGGCACAGTCATATTCGTAATTGAGGCACACGAATATCGGCAGACAGAGGTATACTATACATGGATACATTTTCCAGCAGCTAATGCTGTAACAAAGTACTTCCACTATTACAAAGTAGAGGAACCTCCTGAAACATACACTCCTTTCGAGGAGGTGGAAGTACCACTCAAATTCCAAGAGCATTTGCTCTTATTTGATGGCGCCCTAAAACACAATAATCACATTACAAGGCTCGGTCCTTTAGGAAGACCAGGAGCAACGTGGCCGGTCCTAGCCGGATACACACCACATCCAGACATCGATAGGATGCCTGCAGCTGAATTATTAACACAGCTGAAACAATTACTAAAAATTCATAGACAATTAGTTCAGTATGTAATGCGGACTTCAACAATTCAGCCAGCGATTAAACTTCCACAGCTGACCCCTCACCAGGGGAACACAAATAAAATTACACCACAGAACATCCAATCCTGCCTAGGTAAAGTTCCAGCTAAACGGGAACAAATACCATTCTGGTTGGCACAGAAAATCACCCAAATAGAGGCGGTGTTTCCTGACACCACCCCGCTGGAAAAACACAGGATTCTGACTATATGTCTCCCAATGGGAATCGCACCACACATTGAGGACTGTGACACTTGGGGTACAGTCTTTGCTTCCATCTACACAAAAACGCACGGTGTTCCATCCATTTCGGTAATACCAGATGTGCTAAAACAAATTCAAGATAAATACGGTCCAGAACCTGCTTTAACTCTTGGTATGAAATTACTGAAAGACTTCAAGCAGGTTTCGGCTATATTACTAGCCAACATAAAAGGTGAAGCAGCAAACGTGGCGATCCGCCAGAGGTTAAAAGAGACAGATATAGCAGACCAACCAGCTGAAATTGCCAGAATCATAGAAAAATCCTATGAAGAACTAGGCAGAGATAGTCTAGGTGGAATACCAGTAAAACCGCAACTGACTACAAGTCCAGAAAAAATATTTTTTAATAATAATAATTCACCAAAAAAGAACTGGGATGGAAACAAACAATCCAATCCCAAAGAAAAGAAATTCCAGTCCAGAGGAAGGTCTCCGAGGCGAAGAGAGAAATCTCCAAACCTAAGACAGAGGTCACCGCAGAGTGACCCCTCTGGGAATAGATATAACCTTAGAAATAGGGATAATATTAAAAAACCTGATAGATATCAAGACATTGATACACGTCCCTCTCAATCTTTTCAGAATTCCTCGCAGAAATCGGAAAGAAGAGGACGATCAGAAGAGCACGCCAAGTCCAAAGACAAGGAACCTGCTCAACTGAAAAAAAAATTACAATTTCCTAAAAAGAAGGTAGCCAGTATCAAGGTAGTTAACAATGCCGAGAATACTGAGGACACAACTGAAAAACGGAGAATGGACTCAGACAATGCTAGACAGCGCAGCAGAGGTGAGCATAGCTCGCAAAGTCCTTATGAATCATCTGGAGACAGTGGACACGAATGAATACCTTCAAGTGGAAACTGCAGACACCAGAGTTAGCAAGCCCCACAAGATATACGAGATAACATTACGTATAGAGGGAGATAAGACTAGGAAAATAAGGGGACTATTTTGGGATAACCTATCCAAGGGCTATGACATCCTTCTAGCTGAAAAAGACTGGCCACCAGAGTTTGTCAGGGAGTGCCCTCATGGTGAAGAGGTAATTATGCCTGCCTTCTCGAATCAAATACCGATTCATAAAAAATACACACTTGCTAGAAAGTGGGCAGTGGCCTTAGCACCTGCTTTATATAAAAATCATGTAGGATGGGATGAGGATTCTCCTACTCACAAAATCCAGTTAAAATCACAACCAGCTGCACAAAGGCAGTACCCAATTAAGCAAGAAGCTAAAAAACAAGTAAATGAAATACTAGATCAGCTAGAATACCAGGGGGTGATTGAAACTTGCACCTCACAAATGAACAATCCTTTGTTTCCGGTCTCCAAACCAGACAATTCGTACCGTCTAGTTTTGGATTACCGACACCTTAACACATGTTGCAAAACCTTTGCAGTGCAAAACTCACACAGTGCTGCACTAATGAATAACATAGTGCGCAAAAAATACAAAACAACCTTGGACATCTCCAATGGATTCTTTTGTCAAAACATAGCACCAGAAAGCAGATATTTAACTGCATTCTCAGTAAATGGCACTCAAAAACAATTCTGTCGGTTAGCCCAGGGGTACAAGAACAGCCCAGGGGTATTCTCAGCGAGAGTAACAGAATTACTACAACTATATGATGATGAAGCATTATCCTATGTCGATGACATTTACTTAACAGATGATGACTTGGAGACTCACTTGAAAAGAGTGAACACCATAATACTTGGGTTCGCTGCAGAGGGTTACAAATTCAACTTCAAAAAATCCAGAATTGCCCATCTAAAAATTCTATACGAAGGATATGAATTATCAAGTATAGCCTGGTTGACAATTTTTTGAGAACTAGAAGAATTGAAAAATCTAAAATATGAAAAGACGTATCCTCTGCCAATCGACATTCTGCCTCTACGACATTACGCCTGTGTAATCTATACAGACGGACATGCTCAACCCTCCGTTTGGGGAGAACATGCATACAATCCCACATGTGAGATTACAAAAGAAGTGTGGCACGGAGGTAAACTAAAACCTCTATTAACAAAATCACACTCAGTAGAAACTAATTCAGAACTACAAACTGAAATAATAGCTTTGAAAATGGCGCTAGATAATGCGGATCGCGAATTCCCGACACTTATAGTGTCAGATTCATATTACTGCGTCAAAGCATATAACAAGGATTTGCAGACATGGATTCAGAACGGTTACAAAGATGACACAGATGCACCAATAAAGCAGAAACTACTCTGGGAACAAGTAGCTCTTTTGAAAAAAGAACTACCAAAGACTCACGTGACACACTCACTGAGTCATCAGCGTGATGGCGTTCACGTTGTGGGGAATTCATTGGCTGAAGCAGCCGCAGCGGCAGCCACTAAATCGGCTCCCGTAGATCGAAAAAAGCGTACATTAAAATACATTGACGGTGAAACATTGCTGGCGGTGAAAACGTCATCAAAAGGCGACTGCTCAGCGTTACCGATCAACTATCCACTCAATTATACATACATAATCGATGCAAACTCCGTCCCTTTTGCTCGAATCCCTGGAGTGGGGATAGAGTGATTCCAAACATGGACAGGAGAAACTTGTTAATCGCAGACGCACACATGGGCGAGGGTCTCAGACACCTTAAACTAAAAGATTCTCTGGAAGAATTACAATCACGGTACTGGTGGCCAGGCATGAGCCTGCACTACACCATGTTTGTAAAAAACTGCCCAAACTGCAACAGAGATCGCAGAGGGGAGAGAAGCAGTTTAATACCTCGTCGAATCAAGGCAGATAATATTACCAGCAAAAAGAATGGCTTGCGATTAACATATACAGGCTAGTTTCCACTTATAATGTAGATCCACGGCACTCAGCTGACGTCCGGACTGTTATACAAGATTTGCGAGTCTAAATGGCATATACGCTAAGAGCATGCTACGTTCGACCATTTCTTTCACTCAGGCAAACCAGCCTGGGGGGGAAACATGGCCAAATGAGCACTGCCCAGCGGGAATCTTCTCACTTCCTTCCTGAGGGTATGGGATGGTGTAAAGAAAAAACCAAGGCAGAAAGCAATCTATAATAGAAAGGATATTAGGTTCGGGAGCTGGGTGGGTGAAACATCTAATAAGTGTCCAACGTAGTCTAAATAACTTGCCAAGAAATTCTCTGAAGGGATTCAGTCCGTACGAATTATTATTCGGAACTAGGATGTTGATCTCTGACCTTGATAGTCAGACTTCAGTGGTAATAGAAAAAACCTTTGATGTCAAAGACCGTTTGGCTATTTTGCAGGACTTAAACAAAACAAGAAAAGACCTGCGCAACATACAGTTGAAACAACAGCCAACAACCACTGAAGAATCACCACCTGTCCCAGCAAGACCTGTCTGGATTCCAAAAGTCGGGGATCTAGTCAGGGAGAAGATCGCGGTAAAGAAGGAATTTGGGCCTTCTTACAGAAAAGCAGTTCCTGTCTTGTCTGTCAACGGGACAAGATCAGTTGTACTACCGCCACTTGCTGGAAAAAAGGAGAACCGAGTTGTATCCATCGACCTGGTAAAACCACAACATGTGGCCGATAACAAACGGTAGGCCAAGTGGACTCCCAATAAGTAGCAGAACACCAAGGTTTGCTACCAGTACAGAGGTCCTATCAAAGAGGCTCATCACATTCGAAACGCCTACAGAAGAACAACAAGGACTATGCAACAATGCAATAGAACTAAGACCTCTGAAAACCCAAATAAAAACATTTAGCAGAGACACACCAATCTACAATGAAGTTCCAAGTGAAAATGCAAGAAACAAAAATCCTGAACCAATTGGAACAATTGACAGAACTGCATCTGGTTACTTCATCAACTTCGATGATTCCTCTGAAGGTTTCAGCGAACAAAAGACACAGCCATCATCAAAATCCTTTAAAGACAAAGCTAAGGAACTTTTGAAACAACTGAAAGAAACATATCTGGTTTCCCCATGGATTGAATTTTGGGTGGGTTTTGGTGCATTTATCCTCATACTTTGGCTCATCATGGTATTTACTTTGGGACGCTTCATTGAGGGAAAATATGCTAAAATGGACACAGCAAGTCAGAACATCAACTTGGTCCTCAAACCACACACATCTTCACACGTCGAGAAAAGAGAACTTTCTTCAGAACTTTCTTCAGCCAACTTCACAGCAATTCCAATACCTGGTGGGGTAGCCTGGGACAACACTGACTATGAAATTTATGGTCCGGTCGAGATCCTGAAATATCCACACCAAATCAAGATCTCCTTGAGTGACTTTGCAAAACCAAACTCATTTGCTGATGATTGGGACTTTGAAAGTATAAACAATATGATGTCTGACTTAGTAATGTCTGCTAAATTTACAAAACATGATTATTTGCAAGGTTCTACAAATTATGATAGTATGTATTGCTATAACCATTATGGTAACAGTTTTTTGCATAAATCTGCACAACCAAGAAATGTTTTAAATTATAATCAATGGGAACATTGTGCTACACCTCCAAAAGGGAGCTCTAGAACCGTTTATGACAAATATTCATACTTTCAAGGTTTTAACACTAGTAATGCTGAAACATTTTATTATAAATTGTCAAACAAGACAGGGATGAAAACCATGATAACCAACACAAAATTGATATATTCAGACATATTCTTTGAAAAGATGAATACTTTTGGATTTGATTATTGGGACAAAAATGTTGATTTGAAAAGTGTTTGGGGTACAAAAGAATGGCAAGTACAGGGTTTAGAAGCTTTGTTTAGAGCCTGCATGATCCCAGAACAAATGATATTTTTAAATGACACTGTTCAACAAACCACCTGTCTTGGCTTAGCCAAAATCAAAGATTTAAATAACCCGTCTATTCCAAAGCCAACAATGTTTAGCAATAGCTCTGAAACAGATGAAGAAATAGACATAAACCATATACTTAACCAAAACAGAACACATCCTGATTGGAAACAATGGTTGATCTGGCCCACAGATACAAATCACTGTCAAGATAGATTCCTGAATAAAACACAGGGTTTCATAATGACAAGGCCAGACCCTAGATATCCCCAAAGACATCACCCAGGGATAATAACAACCTACAGTGTGGGCAAATTATGCCTTCAATGGCTACAAACTTCCACACTGCCTGAAATTAAGCAACACCTAACTTTACTTACTGATGGTGCTGACTTGCGTGATTTCATAATGGGACCACGCAAACAGCGTCATAAGCGTTTCATAGCAGCCTCTGTATATGCAGCATACAATGAGGCCTGGAAGGTTACTCAAATTGAGACAGCAGAAAGAATACGGGAAATTGACCGTATTAATTTGAAAAAATCACTATCTGTAGTGGACAATGGGTTAATGACTCTGTCCTCCAGAATTTTTTCATAGGACAGCATTGTGTCTTCAGCAATCGATATATTATCGCAAGACTTACTGTTATTACAACATGGTCAGTCACAATTGCGCTCCATTGTACAGCTTGGCTGGACGTTACAAAATCTGCGTTCAGGCTATGTGCCTTGGCGTTTAATCAACACAACGTCACTATTCCAAATCTTTAACCTTACTGATAGACAAATCGGTATGGCGCAAAAGGGTGCTGATTATACAATCTTGAGCATTGAAAAACTAGAAAGATTACCAATGACAATGTCAGAACGACCTGTCAGTGAATGGATAATCCACGGAATCATAAATATTCCAATCTCAACCTTCAGGTTTCAATACTGCCAAAAATATATACAGGCTGGCATGTACGAGAAATTGGGAAAGGGGTACCTTAAAACAACTTGGAACCTGCCCTATTCACATGCATGTGTCAGTAATAAAGGACAGAAAGTGTTTCTTAGTGGCAACAATTGTGCTATGTCACTAAGCGGCACGCTTCTGTGTAACGGAATTAGTTTGCACGGAGCCTGTGAAGGGAATTCATACAACCTTTCATGTCACCAGCAAGGCGCACCTGCAACTGAAATAGAACCATTCTTTCAAAGACTCTATAATGGGAGTTACATTCTTATTGTAGACCGCAGATGTTGTAGTCTTATGCCCGGGACTCCTTATCTCGTCACTACGACGGCGAAGGTCAAGTGCTGTGGACGTGCTTTGTTCCCCAGCTCCTTTCCAGACAGGGAGGCGAGGGCATGGCCCAGTTTGAAAATTACTTCTATTCGAATAGACACTTTAAGCAGAATAAAAACAGTGCTTCTTCAGACGCCTACAAGGCTCACGTCATCTAAAGAAACGTATGATCTACAAGTCGCAAGGACGACTGCAGAGATACATACATTATTATCAACTAATTCCCCCGTACATTTCGCGGAAATCCTAAGCGAAATCTTAAATATTTCTGATACCACTGGGGTCTCAAAGGTATTTAAGACAGTATTTTCGATGGCATTAACACCATTCAAAGCCATACTGGGTATTTTTCCAGATTTCGTCCATTCGATTTTTGGCGGACTTCCCCTGATCCTGGGACTAATTGCAGGAATCCTATTCCTAGTCCTTATTTTTCGTTATGGCAACCCATGTCACAGATCAAACTCTCGCGACAATGGAAGATACGATCCTAGCCATTGGATACCGGGACCGGATATCAAAAATCCTGGGACTCTCCCGGCTTAGAGACCTAAACATGACTTGGTTTCTATCATTTCGACCAATGTGGCAAAGGTGTGTTTTACCTGTACTAAGGTGTCTGCTATGCGGAGAAGAATGCGTGTTAGACACCTGTCTGACGCTACAATCGGATGCGCCGGTGGATGCAGATACACTGTTGGTTCCTACCAAGGTTCACGCTTTGTGCTGCCCTCAAAGGCTGCCAATCCTGATGACGGCATTCCTGGAATCTTCACCACTACGATTGAAGAGTAGTGAAGTTCAAGATGAAAGCAACATCGAACAGGTACGACCTTCTGTCAGCAATGCAAATCAGAATGTCAATGGACTTCAACTTTAAAAATAAAGTCACATGAACAATTACCATCCAGTTCACGGACAGCAACTTTTTTCAGCAAGCCCCTTAAAATATTTTTCTATATGTTTTTTTCCGGGACACTGATCTTCTGCTTAAAGTAAGAAACTATTCCTAGAGAACTAAGATTTCTATTTTTAGATACTTTATATAGACTTTAGCTGCCCGCTGGTATGTTCACAAATATTTTATTATGTGATGAGATGGTCTCGAACTTCCTTTCTGTATAGCTATATTAAGAGCCATTTCATGTGTATTTCTCAAATACCAAATTAGCAATAATGCATACAAATGCGTGTTTACCTTTGCATTTAATTCATAGCTTAAGTGCATACAATATATATGACTGCAATTTTTCAGTATATTTGAAAATTTCGAAATGCATTTATGTATTTTGGGGTGGTAAGGTATACACTATACTCTATAGTATGTTGTACTATGTTATACTATGCATAGATTAGTAGATATGACCATAGTTAGCGTGGAGTGGGTGTCGTGTATTTCTATAGGTTCTGAATCGATCCCCCTATTCCTGACCCTATTCTGGTTAAACTAACTATCTAGTTAACTAACAGTCAGCCCATGAGGCAAGAAATCCCCCATGATGCAGATACCGTTATCTGACGCAGTCACACTACGGCACAGGAACGTGTTATCTGATTAGGTCATAACGCTTGAGATCTAATTAGACAAGCGACATTCCTCCAGCCCCTGATAAGGCATACGACGTTCTCATAACAAATCAAACCTATGACAACCTGGATAATCCGTGCGGCCATTGTTTTGATTTCACAGAGAACTTTAGTAAAGAATGTGCTAACGAGCAAGTCGTATGACATCTTTATTGACGTACCTATGTCCATCCTTACGTCAATCCCGGCACCTTTAAGGTATAAATATTGCCGACCTTGCCCTATGCAAACACACGCGTGGTGACAAGACGGAGCAGCCATACTTGCCGAAGCCGAGAGCAGAAGCAGACCCCGCTGGCAGCAGCCCCGCCTTCCTGACGCGCTGAGAGACGCGCTGCTATCTCAAGCCGAGAGACCCAGCACCGGCGCTTCCGGGTAGCCCTCGCAGGCAGCCTGGAATATCGAGAGCAGAGAAAGAGATACCATTCCTCATCCATCCTAAATTCCAGGTACAGAACTGAATAACCCCTCACAGAGAATTCTTTAGTTATTCACTTGGCAAAAACAAACTTAACTTAAACTGTAACTTTCTATTCCCGCCCACGCATTAGACTTAGGTCAGGTACACGGGGTAGGCGTATTTAGAAACACCAGTTGAGTACGTTTAGTCAAATGTATATGTGTATGTAAATATATTTTAATCATTTTAAAACATCATATGGCTCAGAAACCATATCAATGTTTTTACAGTATTATTTTATACTATTGCTTTTAATGTATGCACTTTACTTAACTATAAGTATTGCAATAATATCGATCCATTTCTCTTGTACGAGAAAAGAGACTGATCAATAAATAACACCTTTTATTGAACACGCCCGTCTCTTCCTTTTCTCTACATTCTGATGAGACTAAGAATGCACGTACTGACTGAGTAAAATAATTGCCTTGTGCTCACACGACTCTCGAGATTGACTCTTGATTAGGGGAGAGCAAAGTTGTCATGTTCTATGGTTGTCAGAAACTAAATCCCTTCTTGTCTAATCAGGGGAATTAATCCTTCCTTGAACATTCGAGAAAGTTTCTAGCGAACTCTGAGCTTAGCTGGCAAACCCAAAAATTAAGTCTAGTATCGACAGTAGTAGACCTAGTTAACGTCTGGCCTAGGCCTTTACTGCTGTAGGTACTATTCCAATGCGCAGAGCCTATTGGGAAAATAGGAGCTACACTACATTATATTATATTAAATTAAATTGGTAATTACTTTTAATACATTTTTTATAGATATTAATTTATATTTTTTTAAATAATATATGAAGTATTTACTTTCCCTACTGTTGCACTCTCTGGAGTGGGAATAGTAATGTTTACACCTACGCTATCCAACGCTTTCCCTACTGTTGCACTCTTTGGAGTGGGAATAGTAATTTTTACCCCTACGCTATCCAACGCTTTCCCTACTGTTGCACTCATTGGAGTGGGAATAGTAATTTTAACCCCTACGCTATCCAACGCTTTCCCTACTGTTGCACTCTTTGGAGTGGGAATAGTAATTTGTACCCCTACGCTATCCAACTCTTTTCCTACTGTTGCACTCACTGGAGTGGGAATAGTAATTTTTACCCCTACGCTATCCAACGCTTTCCCTACTGTTGCACCCACTGGAGTGGGAATTGTAATTTTTACCTCTACGCTATCCAACGCTTTCCCTACTGTTGCACTCACTGGAGTGGGAATAGTAATTTTTACCCCTACGCTAGCCAACGCTTTCCCTACTGTTGCACCCACTGGAGTGGGAATAGTAATTTTTACCCCTATGCTATCCAATGCTTTCCCTACTGTTGCACTCTTTGGAGTGGGAATAGTAATTTTAACCCCTACGCTATCCAATGCTTTCCCTACTGTTTCACTCTTTGGAGTGGGAATAGTAATTTTTACCCCTACGCTATCCAACGCTTTCCCTACTGTTGCACTCTTTGGAATTGGAATAGTAATTTTTACCCCTACGCTATCCGCTTTCCCTACTGTTGCACCCACTGGAGTGGTAATAGTAATTTTTACCCCTACGCTATCCAACGCTTTCCCTACTGTTGCACTCACTGGAGTGTGAATAGTAATTTTTACCCCTACGCTATCTAACGCTTTCCCTACTATTGCACTCTTTGGAGTGGGAATAGTAATTTTTACCCCTACGCTATCCAACGCTTTCCCTACTGTTGCACTCACTTGAGTGTGAATAGTAATTTTTACCCCTACGCTATCCAACGCTTTACCTACTGTTGAACTCTTTGGAGTCGGAATAGTAATTTTTACCGCTACGCTATCCAACGCTTTCCCTACTGTTGCACTCATTGGAGTGGGAATAGTAATTTTAACACTCTTGCTATGCTATGGTAATAATATTGTATATTTTTTAATAATATTATGTTAGAGGTATGGACGCCCTGGCATAGCTCTCTGGAGCATCCTGTTTTCGTTGTGGAAGCAACATCGTCTATGACCCACCTCGACGCCTGGCGAAATAAAGCGGTGGAGGAGGTATGCCTACCTCCCTCTTGGGTAGCCGGATTCCGCGCTGACCCCCGTTTGATAATGCTGGACTGAAAGGTTGCTGGGGTTTCAAGTGGGGAGCTGAAGGGGCACTGGACTGTCGACATGCCTCACCTTCCTTCGTGCTCCCAGCCTGCGTCTGTACTCTGACACTCCGCTATTTCTCCAAAGCGGCATCTCCATTCCCGTGATGCCGATGACTGTGGCATTATGGGTTTTGTGGTCCCTACACGCAAGGACTACATTGGGAGGGCTGAACATTACCAGGAGGCGGAGCAAACTGTGACCACCTACTTAGAGGCAGTTCTAAACATTTCGCAGCAGAAGGAGCGGTTGGAGAGGGGCGCTGATGAAGGAGGAAACTCCGAAATGCATTCGCCTACGGCTTGCCGAAAATAAAGTGCTTCTTCAATTCCCTACGGGTCACTGCCTTTTCTTTTGAGGAGGATTTGTTTGTGTTTAATTTGCGTCGAGCCAGAACGCAATTGTGGTGTACCCACCCCCGCACAAAGAGGTATGGACGCCCTGGCATAGCTCTCTGGAGCATCCTGTTTTCGTTGTGGAAGCAACATCGTCTATGACCCACCTCGACGCCTGGCGAAATAAAGCGGTGGAGGAGGTATGCCTACCTCCCTCTTGGGTAGCCGGATTCCGCGCTGACCCCCGTTTGATAATGCTGGACTGAAAGGTTGCTGGGGTTTCAAGTGGGGAGCTGAAGGGGCACTGGACTGTCGACATGCCTCACCTTCCTTCGTGCTCCCAGCCTGCGTCTGTACTCTGACACTCCGCTATTTCTCCAAAGCGGCATCTCCATTCCCGTGATGCCGATGACTGTGGCATTATGGGTTTTGTGGTCCCTACACGCAAGGACTACATTGGGAGGGCTGAACATTACCAGGAGGCGGAGCAAACTGTGACCACCTACTTAGAGGCAGTTCTAAACATTTCGCAGCAGAAGGAGCGGTTGGAGAGGGGCGCTGATGAAGGAGGAAACTCCGAAATGCATTCGCCTACGGCTTGCCGAAAATAAAGTGCTTCTTCAATTCCCTACGGGTCACTGCCTTTTCTTTTGAGGAGGATTTGTTTATATATATATATATATATATATGTTTTAACAAATAAAATTGTATTTTTTTTATAACTTAAATTAATTATTTAATAATTTTAAGGGTATTTAAATATTTTTAAGTATATTTTAGTTATTTATTTTTAATATTTTTTCAATTTTACATTAATTTTAATAAATTCGATATTTTTACAAAGTACATATTTTTAAACCATATTTTTGATTCGATATTTTTGTACTTACCTGTTTGTAGATAGGACTTCGATATTTTTGTAGTCGATATTTTGGAGTCGATATTTTAAATGCCTATATTTTTGTAGTCGATATTATGTCAGTGATCCCCAAGAATGGTTTATAATAAAAGCCAAAATACTGGCTTCAAAAATATTGTGAAAAATAGATAGACAGATACAATTTATAGTTTCAAGTTATTAAATCACAATATAAAAGACACAATAGAATAATAATACATTATTTAAAAAAAAATGGAACAATAGTTCAAAGGATCTCTCATGTGACTCTGACAGAGAACAGCTTTCCTAAAGTGCAAAGTGCGAAAATGTGTCACCTGAATAGATGAAAATAAAATAAAACCAATCCTAAAAAAAAGGGGGATTTTAGGCCGGCACCCTGTTAAAGCCGCTGATACTTAGGAATTTGTTGGTGCCAAAGCCAATCATTTTTTAGTTTCATTAAGCAATTTCATACCACAGGCTGTTAGCTGAGGGCTCATACCGCTCAGGAATGTGGCAATAGCTGTGTTGCCTTCTCTTATGCCGAGGTTACGAAGCAGCGGTTTCAGCCAAAAAGTGAAAGTAAGCATATATATGCAAGTATAGATTCACTGTTCTTTACTCTGCATCTATGCTCCTTGAAGAACCACATATATTGTCATGGCACACGTAGGTGGAGTTGGCATAGCAAATCTCCACTTACCTATATATTTACTGTGATAAAGTGGATTATTGGTTGGATTGAATGGTAGTCCATCAGAAGTAATAAGATCACTATTCCTATTATCTTATTAGGTCCAATAAACTGTTCAGCAATTTAAATTGGAGCTCACACCCTTGTATCTTTGGCACAAAACAAACAGGCTTCACTTAAGAAAATATATAAAACATTTAGAAGTACAAACACGGTTGAAATGTTGAAAACACAGCACAATATATATACCACTCCAATTTATAGAAAATTGTGAATAATTCAATGAACAAATGTCACCAAAATTTAAAAAATCCAATAAGAGGAGCCGGAGATATGACTTTTTAAAGGTTTAAATAAAAATAGAGTTCAAAGTTTTATGCACCATTCGGAGTCATCTGCTTGCTCTTCATTAGGACCTACTAAAGTATACAAAAAGTGATGGATGGAATGCTTGAATTAATCTTCCTATTGGAAATTATTCTAGGCCGCATCCCAGGCAATGATTATTTTGCACACCATTACACACCATTCCACCTAAGTTTTGACTTAACCATATGCAAATCAGCCTTGACTCTGCTCCAATGGGAACAGTCCAGCCTAAATATGTCATCCATCGCTTTTTTGTAAACTTTATTGACTGGGACCTAGGTGTGATTTAAGGCTGACTGCGATGTAGCATGGGTTGGATACAGAAAGCAGGTTTGTCCCGGGTGAAGGTTTTATCTTCTGACTTAGTTTCTGAAGTTTAAGTCAAGAGAAATCAAAACCCCTCAGCAGGTTTAGACAGCAGGCTGTGGTCAAGAAGAGCTTCATGAGGCTGGATAGCCATCACATTTCACACCCAATGAAGGTCCTTAGCTGGCCAGATACTTTTGGAGTCTTTGCCCAGTGATAATTTCTACCTTCAGTTTTCTTCTTTTTTTTGGATTGCTTCAGTAGGGCAAGGCTGAAAGTTGTAGCTAAAGAAGACTCTGCTTGAATTCTTGCGACAACCCGCTGAAGTAGATCTCCTGTTGTGGGAAAGCTCCAAGTTCGACCAACCTGAATCTTTGGTCCAGTGGCAATGTACCTTCATTGGATTGGTTTGGCAGGATAGTCCTAGCCCTTTGGAGGCCTTTAGAGCCACAAAGTTTCTATATACAGATTTTTTCACTTTGGCACAGCCAATGGTTCCACAGTACATGGGAGGTCATAGCACATGGGGTCATGATTCACTCCAGAAGAATCCACCAGCAAGATCCAGGGCAGATCCAGTTGGGACAGGTCAGCTGGGCATGTCAGGTAAAATGGAAATGGCTTCTAACAACCTGTGGTGTCCAGAGGGCCAGCCAACAAACCCTTGGGGTCCACGTCTTGCTTGTGTACAAATGGGAGCAGTTCCAATCTTTCAGAAGTCATCACAGGTCTCAACAGCAGATGCAGTCCTTCTTCTGTCTTCCAGAGGTCCAGTAGTACTCTTAATGGGCAACCCTGGGTAGGGTAACTCCTGGCCCCTTCCTAATCATTGGAACCCCACCACCTTTTAGTAGTTCCTGTATGCCCTACTACAAACAATTCCATAGTTCCCCTCTCTACCTAAATCCAACACGGCACAACCTTTCTTCCCATGTGCAGAACACCAGTTCCCACCCTGGATGTGTGGTCAGGGAAATGAGCAACACCTATTCTGTGATCACTGAAAACTGGTTCTGGTGGCAGCTCCTCTCCCACTGGGATTGGTGCCAGGCTGATTAGAGGGACAAAGGAGACAGCAGGCCCAACCGTTAGCTGCATTTGCCTGTGACATGGTAGGCCTCTTTGAAATTAATTAAGTTCCAGGGCAATACTCAGATGGTCATCCTGTCAGAGAAGTAGAACACCTACCCACAAGAAAAACCTTTGTTTCCCCTCTGGGTGCAAGTTCACACCTCATTTAGGTACCTATTCAGCACTTAGGTGAACATTAGAAGCTCATGTAAATTGGTTTCTAAAGACTTTAGGCAGGTTAAAAGGAGACTTTTTAAAAAGTACCTTTTGTAAAACATTTAGTATAAACCCATCTTTACAAATGAGTTGGTCTTTAAACATTCAACGTTTATATGTCGTATGTTTGAATACCATACAGCATGCCTTATGGGCTTTTGGGGTCTACTTAGGGGTGACTTGTTAGTATTTAAAAGGAGATTTTAGGCATGTCAAAAGGGGGTATTTCACAGGTTGAAACTGAAGTTTTTAAAGTACACAGACAGTGTACAGTGGTGGGTCTGCAATTATCTCTTGTACTGTCCTTTTTTGGTGGCACAATGTGTGCTGTAGCCCACTAGTGACATTTAACTTACAGGCCTGGGTTATACTTTTTGACTATACTACAGAACTACAAGTAAGTTAAATATCCCAATTAGCAGTATTGCCAATTTTGACATATTTTAGGGGTCAAAGCACATGCACTCGTCAGCAGAGCCCCAGTGCACAGTCATAAAATCTTGCAGCATCAGTACAAAACAATTGTGGTGATCATGCAAAAAGATTAATTGTCCTACACTAACCATAACAATATTGTGATGGTCAATATTTTGAATGTGATATGTTTGTAGCAGGTTATTTCGGATACAAAATTTTGAAGAATACCATTCAAATGCAACTGTTGTTGCTTTGCCAAATGATACCATCAAAAAAGCTAAACAGAATGGCACAAAATTTGTCATGCAGACATAACCTACAATTTAAAGTATGGTTTGGTGGTTTTGATGTAAAACAGTCCAACAATTTGTAGAATATTGGCAACTAAGTCATAGAAATATCTTAGTGAAGGTTAGGTTTTGTTCCAAAAGCCAATTTGAGCTACCGTTAGCAATCATTAGAGAGTTTGATATGCAACTTTCCTTGTGGCCATTACAGTTTAAGAACATGGTTCCTGAAAAACAATCTTGGAGTTACAGTGGGGCATGGTAACGGCACCATTCTCCAGGAAACAAGGTCCACCACATAGAGAAAAATAAACATAAGCATTGATGTAGGCTTAAGAACTGGTTCTTGAATAGGCCTGGGGGTAAACTCTGCTCCATTCACAGAGTTTGCAGAGTTTTCCACACTCCATTGAACATGTATGGCGTTTGTGAGGGACAAACACTCAGAATTTAAATTCAGCATGAACTGCATGACCTAACGCACTATGGCCCAGATGTAGGTAAATCTAATTTACCGACTCATAAATACCGAATTTTACCGATTCGGTATTTATGAATCGGTAAATTAGAAGGAGGCAGATGTAGGTAATTTTTAAAACACAATTACCAAATCTGTAAGATTCGGTATTTACCGATTCGGTAAATACCGAATCGGTATTTCCCATTGATTTCTATGGGCTTTGAAGCCCACAGGAATTAATGGGAAATACCGATTCGGTATTTACCCAATCGGTAAATACCGAATCCTGGCAGGGGGAACGGGGTGTCACTTTGACACCCTGTAGCACCCCAAGTGCAGGCTTGTGTGCCATGTGGCACAAACACATGCCCTAAGGGCATGTCTGTGTGTCACATGGCATAGGTGTACATGCACAGATGTGCATGTACACCTGAAATCGGTATTTTACCACCCAATAGGATTGGGTGGTAAATACCGACTCCTAAAGGGCCTGTGGCATTCTGTGAAGTGACACCTACATCTTGATTTACAGAATCGGTAAATTTACAGATTCGGTATTTTACCGATTCTGTATATTTACCGAATCAGTAAATTTACAGATTCTGTAAATCAGATGCCCCCTACATGCCAAATCCAATATACCGGTCGGTAACGGCCGAAATCGGCCGTTACCGACTGGTAATAGGCCACCTACATCTGGGCCCAAGTCGCTTGAGGAACTCCGCGAAGTGGTGGAGTTTTTGGTCACTCTGCGGAGTTTCACATAGCGGAACTCTGCAAACTCTGCCCAGACCTGTTCTTGATCATGTCCTGAAAATATCCTGGGGTAATGTAGGCTAGGGTGACCACATCAACCCGCTGGGAGGGCCAGAGCATACCGCAAGAAAAATGAAAAACCAATAAACGTTCAGTGATAAGTACATTTTAAAAAGAACAAAACAGTTCACTGCTTACAAAAAACACATGAAATAAACAGAAAAATAAAATGTTTCCTCTCCCTGATTAACTTAGCATGAATGTTGGGATTGGGATTTCCCCTGTAGGGTATACAGATCTGTACACCAGTCCTGTGTTCCCAGATGTGAGTATCTGGTATCCCAGTTTCTGCATGTTTGGCAGCGGCCTCACACTAATTTAGAGTGTGGATGAAGACCTGGACTTACCATCAATTACCGATAGGTCCTGTACCTAGAAGGGCACACCAAAGGAGACCTCAGTATTGACAAAAGGACTACCATTCCTGTCCTGTGTTCACATGTGTAGCACAGTGGTGGCAGCATATTGTGTTCTGTTGTAATTCTATTGTGACCAAGACAGTGCCACTTGAATGGTAACCTCTTGGCCAATTCACACAAATCTAGGCTGCTTGTTGTAAACCTAGAATACTAGTATCAAGATACTGGGCAAATGGATGTGTGCATATATTTTGGTGAGGTGTGGGATACTGCTTGAATATCTGAGTAAACCAGTGTGACACTGGCCTGTGGTTCCATTTTGGATTCCCTTGCATGTTCATAGTGTGACAAGGGAGACAGACCCCAGACACTGATGTGGGGAAAGAGGAGACAGACTTCCACTTATAAATTTGATGACGTCCTTTCTTCTACAGATGGCTGCTAGTTAGTCTTCATGAGATTGCCATTTGGTGATTGGCAGGGGTGAAGTGTGGGATCGATATTTCTGTTATCAGGTTGTGAAGGCTCTTTGAAAAGGAGAGCAGGGCTTTGTCTCCCTTCCTGAGCACTGGCAGGAGTGGCTGTTGATAGTCAGGTGCAGACTACTTACACCTCTTTGAGTCGCTGTGTCAGTGATCTAGGCTGTATATGACTCTGCTGTGAAGAAGACTGCCATAGAAGGGCATGTGAAAAGATGACCAAGCAAAACTGTTTGTAAAGGAGGAAAGAGAATCCACACTCCCTATCTGCAATTCCTGTATAAGAGTGGGAGTGGATGCTGCTGACCCACTTGTTGTTCAAGTTCAAACTTCTCTTCTCCCCAAGAAAGGGGTGTGCCATAGAGTACCCAGATTACTACAGCACAATCAGGGCTAGTTTATGCCTAACAGCTAGCTTTCCAGATGTGAGAAGACATCACCTGGAGTCTGATCTGGAGGAAGAAATGACAGATTTTTACTGGGAATCCGAGTTCTACCTGAGTGAGAGGGCAGGTGCAAGGAAATGCTGCAGGAGGATTTGGTGTGAAGCGATTAATCCTAGGGCTGCAGTCTACCCACCAGAGACTCAAAAACATGTGACTGATATGATTGAGATTGGAAGCCAATACCTGAACTTCTCAGAGGAACCACAGCATCCTTGAAGTGTGCATGAGCAGTGTCTATTGTTGTACCCATCATCACAGGTGTAGCACTTGCCAACATGATCCAAATTGGTTTGGTTAAATAAAGCCAGGATTGACATTGCTTCCTGGCACCTACTGAGTGCCCATGATCAAGGTTAGTGTGACCATGGCGCTTCTGAACCCGTGCCCAGATGTGGTCTGACACCACAAAGAAAAATCCTGCTATGTTGTGGTATCCAATCCAAGATACTCCTTGGTCCTGCTTGAATTGTTCGTCCGGTACTTAACTCAAAGCGTGCTGAATAGACTACACAGCTCTGAAGTAGAAGTCTCTCGCCTTGTGACACTCAGTGCCAAAGTGTCACCTGACAGGCATGGCACAGGAGGTCCAAGTGCCTGATGGGGCTTCTTTGTAGATGTGCCCCATGATTCGCTTTGAACTTCTGTGCCGGGAGAAAAGGTCTGTAAGGTCTGTAAGGTCACTAAAACCAAGGAAAGCTGAGGCATGACTATCACTGTGTTTCACCACACTGGAATAATCGGCTCTGCAGAGACCCCAAGGCATTTCTGCTGTCATGACCTGCTGGGTCTCAGAAGTATACAACTCCTATTGCTGCCACCCAGCCTGATCAGTTCTGCCACGTGCTATCCCCCGGCCCAGCTCAAATCTGGCAAACCCACCTGCAAGCATAAGACCATCCATGGCTCTCTGCTGCTGGAAGAGACAGGTGATAGTCTCTCCAGGCTGCGTAGCCCAAATAGTCTGTGTGCTATGAGATGATGGAGCACTGTACTCATGACTATGCCACTAAGTCATAGACAATTAGAGTAGAAGGAGTGGCCAAACTTGAAGCACATTTGACTTGCTCCAGCATATCAGGTATCTAAGGTATTACTGTATTTTGTGAGATATTGTGCCTTTCTGTAAAATAAAGTGATCTCCTTTTTTCAAAAGAAAAGCATTGGGCTAGCCAATAACATTATTGTGTTGCTGGGTGTATTGTTGAGTTCTGAGCCTATGTACTCGCCTAACACTGAGCTCCCTGAGAAGCTTGTGACTGCTACGATCACTACCACTGAGATTCACGCACAGAGAGACTGGGTTCAGTTTGCAGAGCCATAGTTGGACTGGGGGTGGGGACAGTAGAGACAAATTACTCCAGCCCGAACATTTGTTGCCCATTAGCTCCTACCTGTCTATTGTACCCGCAATGGGATCTGACAATGATGGTAATTTTCAATCACTCATTACTAAGATTAATCAATTCATAAGTGTAAAAAAATAGTATTAATATAATATATAAGTATTGGGTCCTTTCCCTTGTCAAGGGACTGTATACTTCTCCCTTACCCTCCCCGCCTTGAAAAAACAGCCAGGGAAGAATTTATATTTTTGGGGGCTGTGTCCACATTACCATTACTTGGTCTACCCATGACCATAAAAGGATGCATTATCCATGCTCCCCAACCTGGTTAAGGGTCCATGGAGATAGTGCTGTACAATGTAGTCTCACACCAACCGTCAATCTCCCCAGTGTTGATGGGGGGGTGAAAATCCTATGGGGTAATTCCCCACTTCCCACACACCTTCCAAGCCATCCACCTAGGCCAAACAGGGAGCAATGTATCGGCAGCCATGTCCCTGCAGAACAATCCTTGATTTTCACATTCACTCAACCATGGACATGCATTGCCTGCGGTGCATGGTGGGACACTGAGTACCTGATGAAGGCAAGGATGCTCATAAAGTAATGAATATCCCTTTATAGATTGCAGGTAATAATCCTAAAACAGCATGAGACCCGGTGGAAGCATTTTAATCTTCTGATGTTCCTGGGCAGCTGTTGGTTATATTTGCATTCTCTTTTACCTGCACAATCAGCTTGTAGAAGAGGACAAAGAGAGTTGGCATCTATTCCATCATCCCACATTATGCAAGCAAACAATGCAGTCTGAAGTGAGAGCACTCTGTGCTGGTCCTTCCAATTCGGTACTGGTCAATACACCTTATTAGTAGCCTGAGAAGAAAAGGGGTTAACAATAATTTAGATCTTAATGTACAGTGTGATCATGAGGACCACACAGTAAAAGTCTGAGTCAGTATCTTCTTGAAGTTACAAGGTTTATTACAAACTCAAAGCCAAACTGATATATATCAATCTAAAAAACATAGTATAAAAATATAACATAATTAAAGGGAGACAAAAGTGTCTTACAATATTTGCCTTCAAAAGCAAAGAACATATAATAATTTCAGTAGCAGCAATACAGAAAATGAAGAAAAGGATTTGATGACTAGACAAATGATTTTGATCCTTCTCCTCATACTTGGAAAAGACTTCCAACATCTACTAAACCCTACACTAAACTAAGAATAGGGAAATCCCTAATGAATCGAGGAAGCATGAAAGGTGTCAGCATCAGAACCTCTGTAGAAGTTCTATAAGTAAAGATTCATGTATAGCACAAAGTCACGCAATCGGAGATGTCAACAGAGGTCTGTACTTCTGCATGTCTAAAATGGAGCCTGACTAACCACAAGGTGGGTTCGCTAATTAAAATGCACAAAGAATATTCAAGAAATATGACCTCATAAACTTCACAGTGCTTTTCCAGTTTTAAAGAAAGAACTTGGGGGCATATTACCAACAACTAGCGATAATTTTTGTCTCTAACTTGTTTAGAGACAAAAATTATCGCCGCACATCGGCGATTTTTATCGCAGATAAACCTTGCTATTAGCAAAGTTTATCGCAAATGCGATAAAAAAGGGCCGCAATGCATGAATATCGCTGAAAAGTCAGCGATATTCATGCATTATCGAGAAAATGCTCTTAGCCATGTTATCCACCTCCCATTGGATAACATGGTGAAGAACTGCTCAGGGCAGGTGTTAGCTTTTGGAGATATTCGCGCTTAGCGCGAATATCTCCAAAAGTTGGTAATAGGAGATAGCGATGTTAGCGACTGTTTCCAGTCGCTAACATCTTGGCACGCTCACTTTGCATGTCATTAGTGATAAATATCACTGACATGCAAAGCGGGGCCCAAGATGGTCGCTATCTCCTATTAGCTGTCACTAACTGGTGTTAGCGACAGCTTGGTAATAGGGAGATAATTTTATCTCCGCTTTCTTGGCTTTTAAAGCCAAAAAAGCGGAGATAAACCCCCTTGATAATATGCCCCTTGGTGCCTTGAACACTACTCCCATATTCCATTCTCTGCTTCCAAGGCGTCCCTGGATTCTTCGCTTCATCTGATAGGACCAACTGGTAACACTCCTTTTGCTCTTCTTTAAAATCATTCAGCCTTGCCAGTTCTTCCTCGCTTCACTATCTCTGAAATACAGTGTGCTTTTTAATAACTAATGAATGCTGGACCTGCAGACTAGAAAACGTGCAGAAAAACTATTTTCATGTTAGCATCATTAAATGTCTTGACTGCAAGCTTAAGGCCCACAATCGTGCTAACCTAACTTTTCTCTTTAACAGCATACTAGTTCTACAACCTTCATATATTCCAATAAATGAAATCTTTAATAAAGGAATCAACTATTTTCTACTGTACTCTTATGTGTGGTACAATATACTAAAACATTTTTACTAACCAACAACGACAACTGGTCGTAAATCATAAAGAATGCTTTAAACACACATATCATTAATTCTCGTTAATTTAGCTCACTACCTTGCAAGATAGACCTATAGAACATTAGTATCAGCAAATCAGATGTTTCTGAAATGAAAAAACTTTAATATGCACACAAATATATAGCAAAGCGCACAATCGATGCTCTTTCTATACTTTTACTGCACCTTATCTCTTTTCTATTATTGCATCACACGACTACGTAAGGCCAATTGTAAGTACATGTCTGGCCTAGCAAATGGAAAAGAATGGAGCCAAAATGATGCTACTCCACCAGCCTCGTCTGTATTTTTAAATCCAGGCCATTAAAAATATTAGGAAAACAGTGAAAAATTGTATTTTGCACTTCTGAAGCATAACTTAAAATAGCAAACACATAAAACAAATCAGTTAAAAAGTATTCATGTACTCAAAACAGGGTTACATTTCTATGTTACAAAAGAATACTGATCATAATACACACATTATTTTTCAACAACCCGATCTTTGCAGCTCCAAAATGGCAAAACGTTAACAAAGGCACAGTATTTTTTTGTGAGAAAGGTAGAAACTCTACTTGTGGAGAAGTGGGGGTCAAACATGCTCTGAAGGTCTCTCCTCCTTCCAGAACAGAAAAAACAATTTTTAAATACTTTCTTGAAGCCTAACCTTCTCGCAGAACAGCCTCAAAAACGTTCCGTGTAGGTCAAAAAAAGGCTCCAGTGCAGGGGCGGCACTATTTGGGGGGCGGCTGCCGCGCGGCACTGGCGGCCCATGGCGGCGGCCTTTATAATTTATTTGGACACTCGCTAGCACTACTGTCAGTTAGTACATTAGTGATCGTGTCCGCAAATAAATTATAAAGGCCACCGCCAGTGCGCCACGGCCGCCGTGTGAACAGAAAGCACAGTCACCTACTTGTTAAGTGTCGCTACCTACATAAGCCATGGTTCCCGTCCCAGGGCCGTCAATCTTGTAGCGCGCCAAAGCGCTACCAATGACGGCCCTGGGCAATATTGGCGAGCCCTCGCGCTGAAATGTAGCGCAGCACGGCAGCAGTGACGCATCACACGCTCGCCTCTCGTGAGCGCGGCCGTCAGTGTAATATCCCCAGCGGTCTATTGGTCGCACGCACACACGCATCCACACATCCGCAGGCCAGGCGTTGCCTGCTGCTGCGCGCTCTGCCCCCGCACTGCCTCGTGAGCCAGATCGATGCCTGGGTCACCCCCAGGAGCACCCCACAACATTGGCGATGAGGTGGGGCCCATACCCCCGCCCGTGCACCGGAGAGTGAGGCGGAGCATTCTGCCTCCCTACACGACCCGATTCAGAAAAGGGGGTGGTGATGAACAGAGTGTCTGAATTAAGCAGACCACTCTTACCCAGTCCAAAGATCAGGGCTTGATCCATCACCGTTATTTAGCTCACTGCCCCATCCCAGCTCAGAACCTGGCTATATGCAAATTAGTCTGTCCCTGGCCCAGTGCATCATGGGAACAGGGCAGACCAAACTACCAAGCCAATTCTTCACCAGAAAGGAGACAAGCTTCCGGGGACCGGTTTCTGGCATTACAGCCGTCGTCGGCCCGGCTTGCTTGAATCCAGATGGAGCAGTGAGCAAGGGACTCATGTCTGAGTATACCCTGCCACACCTATAGTGGCCAAAAACGATTCAGAAAAGGGGGTGGTGATGAACAGAGTGTCTGAATTAAGCAGACCACTCTTACCCAGTCCAAAGATCAGGGCTTGATCCGTCACCGTTATTTAGCTCACTGCCCCATCCCAGCTCAGAACCTGGCTATATGCAAATTAGTCTGTCCCTGGCCCAGTGCATCATGGGAACAGGGCAGACCAAACTACCAAGTCAATTCTTCACCAGAAAGGAGACAAGCTTCCGGGGACCGGTTTCTGGCATTACAGCCGTCGTCGGCCCGGCTTGCTTGAATCCTGATGGAGCAGTGAGCAAGGGACTCATGTCTGAGTATACCCTGCCACACCTATAGTGGCCAAAAACGATTCAGAAAAGGGGGTGGTGATGAACAGAGTGTCTGAATTAAGCAGACCACTCTTACCCAGTCCAAAGATCAGGGCTTGATCCATCACCGTTATTTAGCTCACTGCCCCATCCCAGCTCAGAACCTGGCTATATGCAAATTAGTCTGTCCCTGGCCCAGTGCATCATGGGAACAGGGCAGACCAAACTACCAAGCCAATTCTTCACCAGAAAGGAGACAAGCTTCCGGGGACCGGTTTCTGGCATTACAGCCGTCGTCGGCCCGGCTTGCTTGAATCCTGATGGAGCAGTGAGCAAGGGACTCATGTCTGAGTATACCCTGCCACACCTATAGTGGCCAAAAACGATTCAGAAAAGGGGGTGGTGATGAACAGAGTGTCTGAAGTAAGCAGACCACTCTTACCCAGTCCAAAGATCAGGGCTTGATCCATCACCGTTATTTAGCTCACTGCCCCATCCCAGCTCAGAACCTGGCTATATGCAAATTAGTCTGTCCCTGGCCCAGTGCATCATGGGAACAGGGCAGACCAAACTACCAAGCCAATTCTTCACCAGAAAGGAGACAAGCTTCCGGGGACCGGTTTCTGGCATTGCAGCCGTCGTCGGCCCGGCTTGCTTGAATCCTGATGGAGCAGTGAGCAAGGGACTCATGTCTGAGTATACCCTGCCACACCTATAGTGGCCAAAAACGATTCAGAAAAGGGGGTGGTGATGAACAGAGTGTCTGAATTAAGCAGACCACTCTTACCCAGTCCAAAGATCAGGGCTTGATCCATCACCGTTATTTAGCTCACTGCCCCATCCCAGCTCAGAACCTGGCTATATGCAAATTAGTCTGTCCCTGGCCCAGTGCATCATGGGAACAGGGCAGACCAAACTACCAAGCCAATTCTTCACCAGAAAGGAAACAAGCTTCCGGGGACCGGTTTCTGGCATTACAGCCGTCGTCGGCCCGGCTTGCTTGAATCCTGATGGAGCAGTGAGCAAGGGACTCATGTCTGAGTATACCCTGCCACACCTATAGTGGCCAAAAACGATTCAGAAAAGGGGGTGGTGATGAACAGAGTGTCTGAATTAAGCAGACCACTCTTACCCAGTCCAAAGATCAGGGCTTGATCCATCACCGTTATTTAGCTCACTGCCCCATCCCAGCTCAGAACCTGGCTATATGCAAATTAGTCTGTCCCTGGCCCAGTGCATCATGGGAACAGGGCAGACCAAACTACCAAGCCAATTCTTCACCAGAAAGGAGACAAGCTTCCGGGGACCGGTTTCTGGCATTACAGCCGTCGTCGGCCCGGCTTGCTTGAATCCTGATGGAGCAGTGAGCAAGGGACTCATGTCTGAGTATACCCTGCCACACCTATAGTGGCCAAAAACGATTCAGAAAAGGGGGTGGTGATGAACAGAGTGTCTGAATTAAGCAGACCACTCTTACCCAGTCCAAAGATCAGGGCTTGATCCATCACCGTTATTTAGCTCACTGCCCCATCCCAGCTCAGAACCTGGCTATATGCAAATTAGTCTGTCCCTGGCCCAGTGCATCATGGGAACAAGGCAGACCAAACTACCAAGCCAATTCTTCACCAGAAAGGAGACAAGCTTCCGGGGACCGGTTTCTGGCATTACAGCCGTCGTCGGCCCGGCTTGCTTGAATCCTGATGGAGCAGTAAGCAAGGGACTCATGTCTGAGTATACCCTGCCACACCTATAGTGGCCAAAAACGATTCAGAAAAGGGGGTGGTGATGAACAGAGTGTCTGAATTAAGCAGACCACTCTTACCCAGTCCAAAGATCAGGGCTTGATCCATCACCGTTATTTAGCTCACTGCCCCATCCCAGCTCAGAACCTGGCTATATGCAAATTAGTCTGTCCCTGGCCCAGTGCATCATGGGAACAGGGCAGACCAAACTACCAAGCCAATTCTTCACCAGAAAGGAGACAAGCTTCCGGGTACCAGTTTCTGGCATTACAGCCGTCGTCGGCCCGGCTTGCTTGAATCCTGATGGAGCAGTGAGCAAGGGACTCATGTCTGAGTATATCCTGCCACACCTATAGTGGCCAAAAACGATTCAGAAAAGGGGGTGGTGATGAACAGAGTGTCTGAATTAAGCAGACCACTCTTACCCAGTCCAAAGATCAGGGCTTGATCCATCACCGTTATTTAGCTCACTGCCCAATCCCAGCTCAAAACCTGGCTATATGCAAATTAGTCTGTCCCTGGCCCAGTGCATCATGGGAACAGGGCAGACCAAACTACCAAGCCAATTCTTCACCAGAAAGGAGACAAGCTTACGGGGACCGGTTTCTGGCATTACAGCCGTCATCGGCCCGGCTTGCTTGAATCCTGATGGAGCAGTGAGCAAGGGACTCATGTCTGAGTATACCCTGCAACACCTATAGTGGCCAAAAACGATTCAGAAAAGGGGGTGGTGATGAACAGAGTGTCTGAATTAAGCAGACCACTCTTACCCAGTCCAAAGATCAGGGCTTGATCCATCACCGTTATTTAGCTCACTGCCCAATCCCAGCTCAAAACCTGGCTATATGCAAATTAGTCTGTCCCTGGCCCAGTGCATCATGGGAACAGGGCAGACCAAACTACCAAGCCAATTCTTCACCAGAAAGGAGACAAGCTTCCGGGGACCGGTTTCTGGCATTACAGCCGTCGTCGGCCCGGCTTGCTTGAATCCTGATGGAGCAGTGAGCAAGGGACTCATGTCTGAGTATACCCTGCCACACCTATAGTGGCCAAAAACGATTCAGAAAAGGGGGTGGTGATGAACAGAGTGTCTGAATTAAGCAGACCACTCTTACCCAGTCCAAAGATCAGGGCTTGATCCATCACCGTTATTTAGCTCACTGCCCCATCCCAGCTCAGAACCTGGCTATATGCAAATTAGTCTGTCCCTGGCCCAGTGCATCATGGGAACAGGGCAGACCAAACTACCAAGCCAATTTTTCACCAGAAAGGAGACAAGCTTCCGGGGACCGGTTTCTGGCATTACAGCCGTTGTCGGCCCGGCTTGCTTGAATCCTGATGGAGCAGTGAGCAAGGGACTCATGTCTGAGTATACCCTGCCACACCTATAGTGGCCAAAAACGATTCAGAAAAGGGGGTGGTGATGAACAGAGTGTCTGAATTAAGCAGACCACTCTTACCCAGTCCAAAGATCAGGGCTTTATCCATCACCGTTATTTATCTCACTGCCCCATCCCAGCTCAGAACCTGGCTATATGCAAATTAGTCTGTCCCTGGCCCAGTGCATCATGGGAACAGGGCAGACCAAACTACCAAGCCAATTCTTCACCAGAAAGGAGACAAGCTTCCGGGGACCGGTTTCTGGCATTACAGCCGTCGTCGGCCCGGCTTGCTTGAATCCTGATGGAGGAGTGAGCAAGGGACTCATGTCTGAGTATACCCTGCCACACCTATAGTGGCCAAAAACGATTCAGAAAAGGGGGTGGTGATGAACAGAGTGTCTGAATTAAGCAGACCACTCTTACCCAGTCCAAAGATCAGGGCTTGATCCATCACCGTTATTTAGCTCACTGCCCCATCCCAGCTCAGAACCTGGCTATATGCAAATTAGTCTGTCCCTGGCCCAGTGCATCATGGGAACAGGGCAGACCAAACTACCAAGCCAATTCTTCACCAGAAAGGAGACAAGCTTCCGGGGACCGGTTTCTGGGATTACAGCCGTCGTCGGCCCGGCTTGCTTGAATCCTGATGGAGCAGTGAGCAAGGGACTCATGTCTGAGTATACCCTGCCACACCTATAATGGCCAAAAACGATTCAGAAAAGGGGGTGGTGATGAACAGAGTGTCTGAATTAAGCACACCACTCTTACCCAGTCCAAAGATCAGGGCTTGATCCATCACCGTTATTTAGCTTACTGCCCCATCCCAGCTCAGAACCTGGCTATATGCAAATTAGTCTGTCCCTGGCCCAGTGCATCATGGGAACAGGGCAGACCAAACTACCAAGCCAATTCTTCACCAGAAAGGAGACAAGCTTCCGGGGACCGGTTTCTGGCATTACAGCCGTCGTCGGCCCGGCTTGCTTGAATCCTGATGGAGCAGTGAGCAAGGGACTCATGTCTGAGTATACCCTGCCACACCTATAGTGGCCAAAAACGATTCAGAAAAGGGGGTGGTGATGAACAGAGTGTCTGAATTAAGCAGACCACTCTTACCCAGTCCAAAGATCAGGGCTTGATCCATCACCGTTATTTAGCTCCCTGCCCCATCCCAGCTCAGAACCTGGCTATATGCAAATTAGTCTGTCCCTGGCCCAGTGCATCATGGGAACAAGGCAGACCAAACTACCAAGCCAATTCTTCACCAGAAAGGAGACAAGCTTCCGGGGACCGGTTTCTGGCATTACAGCCGTCGTCGGCCCAGCTTGCTTGAATCCTGATGGAGCAGTGAGCAAGGGACTCATGTCTGAGTATACCCTGCCACACCTATAGTGGCCAAAAACGATTCAGAAAAGGGGGTGGTGATGAACAGAGTGTCTGAATTAAGCAGACCACTCTTACCCAGTCCAAAGATCAGGGCTTGATCCATCACCGTTATTTAGCTCACTGCCCCATCCCAGCTCAGAACCTGGCTATATGCAAATTAGTCTGTTCCTGGCCCAGTGCATCATGGGAACAGGGCAGACCAAACTACCAAGCCAATTCTTCACCAGAAAGGAGACAAGCTTCCGGGGACCGGTTTCTGGCATTACAGCCTTCGTCGGCCCGGCTTGCTTGAATCCTGATGGAGCAGTGAGCAAGGGACTCATGTCTGAGTATATCCTGCCACACCTATAGTGGCCAAAAACGATTCAGAAAAGGGGGTGGTGATGAACAGAGTGTCTGAATTAAGCAGACCACTCTTACCCAGTCCAAAGATCAGGGCTTGATCCATCACCGTTATTTAGCTCACTGCCCCATCCCAGCTCAGAACCTGGCTATATGCAAATTAGTCTGTCCCTGGCCCAGTGCATCATGGGAACAGGGCAGACCAAACTACCAAGCCAATTCTTCACCAGAAAGGAGACAAGCTTCGGGGGACCGGTTTCTGGCATTACAGCCGTCGTCGGCCCGGCTTGCTTGAATCCTGATGGAGCAGTGAGCAAGGAACTCATGTCTGAGTATACCCTGCCACACCTATAGTGGCTAAAAACGATTCAGAAAAGGGGGTGGTGATGAACAGAGTGTCTGAATTAAGCAGACCACTCTTACCCAGTCCAAAGATCAGGGCTTGATCCATCACCGTTATGTATCTCACTGCCCCATCCCAGCTCAGAACCTGGCTATATGCAAATTAGTCTGTCCCTGGCCCAGTGCATCATGGGAACAGGGCAGACCAAACTACCAAGCCAATTCTTCACCAGAAAGGAGACAAGCTTCCGGGGACCGGTTTCTGGCATTACAGCCGTCGTCGGCCCGGCTTGCTTGAATCCTGATGGAGCAGTGAGCAAGGGACTCATGTCTGAGTATACCCTGCCACACCTATAGTGACCAAAAACGATTCAGAAAAGGGGGTGGTGATGAACAGAGTGTCTGAATTAAGCAGACCACTCTTACCCAGTCCAAAGATCAGGGCTTGATCCATCACCGTTATTTAGCTCACTGCCCCATCCCAGCTCAGAACCTGGCTATATGCAAATTAGTCTGTCCCTGGCCCAGTGCATCATGGGAACAGGGCAGACCAAACTACCAAGCCAATTCTTCACCAGAAAGGAGACAAGCTTCCGGGGACCGGTTTCTGGCATTACAGCCGTTGTCGGCCTGGCTTGCTTGAATCCTGATGGAGCAGTGAGCAAGGGACTCATGTCTGAGTATACCCTGCCACACCTATAGTGGCCAAAAACGATTCAGAAAAGAGGGTGGTGATGAACAGAGTGTCTGAATTGAGCAGACCACTCTTACCCAGTCCAAAGATCAGGGCTTGATCCATCACCGTTATTTAGCTCACTGCCCCATCCCAGCTCAGAACCTGGCTATATGCAAATTAGTCTGTCCCTGGCCCAGTGCATCATGGGAACAGGGCAGACCAAACTACCAAGCCAATTCTTCACCAGAAAGGAGACAAGCTTCCGGGTACCAGTTTCTGGCATTACAGCCGTCGTCGGCCCGGCTTGCTTGAATCCTGATGGAGCAGTGAGCAAGGGACTCATGTCTGAGTATATCCTGCCACACCTATAGTGGCCAAAAACGATTCAGAAAAGGGGGTGGTGATGAACAGAGTGTCTGAATTAAGCAGACCACTCTTACCCAGTCCAAAGATCAGGGCTTGATCCATCACCGTTATTTAGCTCACTGCCCAATCCCAGCTCAAAACCTGGCTATATGCAAATTAGTCTGTCCCTGGCCCAGTGCATCATAGGAACAGGGCAGACCAAACTACCAAGCCAATTCTTCACCAGAAAGGAGACAAGCTTACGGGGACCGGTTTCTGGCATTACAGCCGTCATCGGCCCGGCTTGCTTGAATCCTGATGGAGCAGTGAGCAAGGGACTCATGTCTGAGTATACCCTGCAACACCTATAGTGGCCAAAAACGATTCAGAAAAGGGGGTGGTGATGAACAGAGTGTCTGAATTAAGCAGACCACTCTTACCCAGTCCAAAGATCAGGGCTTGATCCATCACCGTTATTTAGCTCACTGCCCAATCCCAGCTCAAAACCTGGCTATATGCAAATTAGTCTGTCCCTGGCCCAGTGCATCATGGGAACAGGGCAGACCAAACTACCAAGCCAATTCTTCACCAGAAAGGAGACAAGCTTCCGGGGACCGGTTTCTGGCATTACAGCCGTCGTCGGCCCGGCTTGCTTGAATCCTGATGGAGCAGTGAGCAAGGGACTCATGTCTGAGTATACCCTGCCACACCTATAGTGGCCAAAAACGATTCAGAAAAGGGGGTGGTGATGAACAGAGTGTCTGAATTAAGCAGACCACTCTTACCCAGTCCAAAGATCAGGGCTTGATCCATCACCGTTATTTAGCTCACTGCCCCATCCCAGCTCAGAACCTGGCTATATGCAAATTAGTCTGTCCCTGGCCCAGTGCATCATGGGAACAGGGCAGACCAAACTACCAAGCCAATTTTTCACCAGAAAGGAGACAAGCTTCCGGGGACCGGTTTCTGGCATTACAGCCGTTGTCGGCCCGGCTTGCTTGAATCCTGATGGAGCAGTGAGCAAGGGACTCATGTCTGAGTATACCCTGCCACACCTATAGTGGCCAAAAACGATTCAGAAAAGGGGGTGGTGATGAACAGAGTGTCTGAATTAAGCAGACCACTCTTACCCAGTCCAAAGATCAGGGCTTTATCCATCACCGTTATTTATCTCACTGCCCCATCCCAGCTCAGAACCTGGCTATATGCAAATTAGTCTGTCCCTGGCCCAGTGCATCATGGGAACAGGGCAGACCAAACTACCAAGCCAATTCTTCACCAGAAAGGAGACAAGCTTCCGGGGACCGGTTTCTGGCATTACAGCCGTCGTCGGCCCGGCTTGCTTGAATCCTGATGGAGCAGTGAGCAAGGGACTCATGTCTGAGTATACCCTGGCACACCTATAGTGGCCAAAAACGATTCAGAAAAGGGGGTGGTGATGAACAGAGTGTCTGAATTAAGCAGACCACTCTTACCCAGTCCAAAGATCAGGGCTTGATCCATCACCGTTATTTAGCTCACTGCCCCATCCCAGCTCAGAACCTGGCTATATGCAAATTAGTCTGTCCCTGGCCCAGTGCATCATGGGAACAGGGCAGACCAAACTACCAAGCCAATTCTTCACCAGAAAGGAGACAAGCTTCCGGGGACCGGTTTCTGGGATTACAGCCGTCGTCGGCCCGGCTTGCTTGAATCCTGATGGAGCAGTGAGCAAGGGACTCATGTCTGAGTATACCCTGCCACACCTATAATGGCCAAAAACGATTCAGAAAAGGGGGTGGTGATGAACAGAGTGTCTGAATTAAGCACACCACTCTTACCCAGTCCAAAGATCAGGGCTTGATCCATCACCGTTATTTAGCTCACTGCCCCATCCCAGCTCAGAACCTGGCTATATGCAAATTAGTCTGTCCCTGGCCCAGTGCATCATGGGAACAGGGCAGACCAAACTACCAAGCCAATTCTTCACCAGAAAGGAGACAAGCTTCCGGGGACCGGTTTCTGGCATTACAGCCGTCGTCGGCCCGGCTTGCTTGAATCCTGATGGAGCAGTGAGCAAGGGACTCATGTCTGAGTATACCCTGCCACACCTATAGTGGCCAAAAACGATTCAGAAAAGGGGGTGGTGATGAACAGAGTGTCTGAATTAAGCAGACCACTCTTACCCAGTCCAAAGATCAGGGCTTGATCCATCACCGTTATTTAGCTCCCTGCCCCATCCCAGCTCAGAACCTGGCTATATGCAAATTAGTCTGTCCCTGGCCCAGTGCATCATGGGAACAAGGCAGACCAAACTACCAAGCCAATTCTTCACCAGAAAGGAGACAAGCTTCCGGGGACCGGTTTCTGGCATTACAGCCGTCGTCGGCCCAGCTTGCTTGAATCCTGATGGAGCAGTGAGCAAGGGACTCATGTCTGAGTATACCCTGCCACACCTATAGTGGCCAAAAACGATTCAGAAAAGGGGGTGGTGATGAACAGAGTGTCTGAATTAAGCAGACCACTCTTACCCAGTCCAAAGATCAGGGCTTGATCCATCACCGTTATTTAGCTCACTGCCCCATCCCAGCTCAGAACCTGGCTATATGCAAATTAGTCTGTTCCTGGCCCAGTGCATCATGGGAACAGGGCAGACCAAACTACCAAGCCAATTCTTCACCAGAAAGGAGACAAGCTTCCGGGGACCGGTTTCTGGCATTACAGCCTTCGTCGGCCCGGCTTGCTTGAATCCTGATGGAGCAGTGAGCAAGGGACTCATGTCTGAGTATATCCTGCCACACCTATAGTGGCCAAAAACGATTCAGAAAAGGGGGTGGTGATGAACAGAGTGTCTGAATTAAGCAGACCACTCTTACCCAGTCCAAAGATCAGGGCTTGATCCATCACCGTTATTTAGCTCACTGCCCCATCCCAGCTCAGAACCTGGCTATATGCAAATTAGTCTGTCCCTGGCCCAGTGCATCATGGGAACAGGGCAGACCAAACTACCAAGCCAATTCTTCACCAGAAAGGAGACAAGCTTCCGGGGACCGGTTTCTGGGATTACAGCCGTCGTCGGCCCGGCTTGCTTGAATCCTGATGGAGCAGTGAGCAAGGGACTCATGTCTGAGTATACCCTGCCACACCTATAATGGCCAAAAACGATTCAGAAAAGGGGGTGGTGATGAACAGAGTGTCTGAATTAAGCACACCACTCTTACCCAGTCCAAAGATCAGGGCTTGATCCATCACCGTTATTTAGCTCACTGCCCCATCCCAGCTCAGAACCTGGCTATATGCAAATTAGTCTGTCCCTGGCCCAGTGCATCATGGGAACAGGGCAGACCAAACTACCAAGCCAATTCTTCACCAGAAAGGAGACAAGCTTCCGGGGACCGGTTTCTGGCATTACAGCCGTCGTCGGCCCGGCTTGCTTGAATCCTGATGGAGCAGTGAGCAAGGGACTCATGTCTGAGTATACCCTGCCACACCTATAGTGGCCAAAAACGATTCAGAAAAGGGGGTGGTGATGAACAGAGTGTCTGAATTAAGCAGACCACTCTTACCCAGTCCAAAGATCAGGGCTTGATCCATCACCGTTATTTAGCTCCCTGCCCCATCCCAGCTCAGAACCTGGCTATATGCAAATTAGTCTGTCCCTGGCCCAGTGCATCATGGGAACAAGGCAGACCAAACTACCAAGCCAATTCTTCACCAGAAAGGAGACAAGCTTCCGGGGACCAGTTTCTGGCATTACAGCCGTCGTCGGCCCAGCTTGCTTGAATCCTGATGGAGCAGTGAGCAAGGGACTCATGTCTGAGTATACCCTGCCACACCTATAGTGGCCAAAAACGATTCAGAAAAGGGGGTGGTGATGAACAGAGTGTCTGAATTAAGCAGACCACTCTTACCCAGTCCAAAGATCAGGGCTTGATCCATCACCGTTATTTAGCTCACTGCCCCATCCCAGCTCAGAACCTGGCTATATGCAAATTAGTCTGTTCCTGGCCCAGTGCATCATGGGAACAGGGCAGACCAAACTACCAAGCCAATTCTTCACCAGAAAGGAGACAAGCTTCCGGGGACCGGTTTCTGGCATTACAGCCGTCGTCGGCCCGGCTTGCTTGAATCCTGATGGAGCAGTGAGCAAGGGACTCATGTCTGAGTATACCCTGCCACACCTATAGTGGCCAAAAACGATTCAGAAAAGGGGGTGGTGATGAACAGAGTGTCTGAATTAAGCAGACCACTCTTACCCAGTCCAAAGATCAGGGCTTGATCCATCACCGTTATTTAGCTCACTGCCCCATCCCAGCTCAGAACCTGGCTATATGCAAATTAGTCTGTCCCTGGCCCAGTGCATCATGGGAACAGGGCAGACCAAACTACCAAGCCAATTCTTCACCAGAAAGGAGACAAGCTTCCGGGGACCGGTTTCTGGGATTACAGCCGTCGTCGGCCCGGCTTGCTTGAATCCTGATGGAGCAGTGAGCAAGGGACTCATGTCTGAGTATACCCTGCCACACCTATAATGGCCAAAAACGATTCAGAAAAGGGGGTGGTGATGAACAGAGTGTCTGAATTAAGCACACCACTCTTACCCAGTCCAAAGATCAGGGCTTGATCCATCACCGTTATTTAGCTCACTGCCCCATCCCAGCTCAGAACCTGGCTATATGCAAATTAGTCTGTCCCTGGCCCAGTGCATCATGGGAACAGGGCAGACCAAACTACCAAGCCAATTCTTCACCAGAAAGGAGACAAGCTTCCGGGGACCGGTTTCTGGCATTACAGCCGTCGTCGGCCCGGCTTGCTTGAATCCTGATGGAGCAGTGAGCAAGGGACTCATGTCTGAGTATACCCTGCCACACCTATAGTGGCCAAAAACGATTCAGAAAAGGGGGTGGTGATGAACAGAGTGTCTGAATTAAGCAGACCACTCTTACCCAGTCCAAAGATCAGGGCTTGATCCATCACCGTTATTTAGCTCCCTGCCCCATCCCAGCTCAGAACCTGGCTATATGCAAATTAGTCTGTCCCTGGCCCAGTGCATCATGGGAACAAGGCAGACCAAACTACCAAGCCAATTCTTCACCAGAAAGGAGACAAGCTTCCGGGGACCGGTTTCTGGCATTACAGCCGTCGTCGGCCCAGCTTGCTTGAATCCTGATGGAGCAGTGAGCAAGGGACTCATGTCTGAGTATACCCTGCCACACCTATAGTGGCCAAAAACGATTCAGAAAAGGGGGTGGTGATGAACAGAGTGTCTGAATTAAGCAGACCACTCTTACCCAGTCCAAAGATCAGGGCTTGATCCATCACCGTTATTTAGCTCACTGCCCCATCCCAGCTCAGAACCTGGCTATATGCAAATTAGTCTGTTCCTGGCCCAGTGCATCATGGGAACAGGGCAGACCAAACTACCAAGCCAATTCTTCACCAGAAAGGAGACAAGCTTCCGGGGACCGGTTTCTGGCATTACAGCCTTCGTCGGCCCGGCTTGCTTGAATCCTGATGGAGCAGTGAGCAAGGGACTCATGTCTGAGTATATCCTGCCACACCTATAGTGGCCAAAAACGATTCAGAAAAGGGGGTGGTGATGAACAGAGTGTCTGAATTAAGCAGACCACTCTTACCCAGTCCAAAGATCAGGGCTTGATCCATCACCGTTATTTAGCTCACTGCCCCATCCCAGCTCAGAACCTGGCTATATGCAAATTAGTCTGTCCCTGGCCCAGTGCATCATGGGAACAGGGCAGACCAAACTACCAAGCCAATTCTTCACCAGAAAGGAGACAAGCTTCGGGGGACCGGTTTCTGGCATTACAGCCGTCGTCGGCCCGGCTTGCTTGAATCCTGATGGAGCAGTGAGCAAGGAACTCATGTCTGAGTATACCCTGCCACACCTATAGTGGCTAAAAACGATTCAGAAAAGGGGGTGGTGATGAACAGAGTGTCTGAATTAAGCAGACCACTCTTACCCAGTCCAAAGATCAGGGCTTGATCCATCACCGTTATGTATCTCACTGCCCCATCCCAGCTCAGAACCTGGCTATATGCAAATTAGTCTGTCCCTGGCCCAGTGCATCATGGGAACAGGGCAGACCAAACTACCAAGCCAATTCTTCACCAGAAAGGAGACAAGCTTCCGGGGACCGGTTTCTGGCATTACAGCCGTCGTCGGCCCGGCTTGCTTGAATCCTGATGGAGCAGTGAGCAAGGGACTCATGTCTGAGTATACCCTGCCACACCTATAGTGGCCAAAAACGATTCAGAAAAGGGGGTGGTGATGAACAGAGTGTCTGAATTAAGCAGACCACTCTTACCCAGTCCAAAGATCAGGGCTTGATCCATCACCGTTATTTAGCTCACTGCCCCATCCCAGCTCAGAACCTGGCTATATGCAAATTAGTCTGTCCCTGGCCCAGTGCATCATGGGAACAGGGCAGACCAAACTACCAAGCCAATTCTTCACCAGAAAGGAGACAAGCTTCCGGGGACCGGTTTCTGGCATTACAGCCGTTGTCGGCCTGGCTTGCTTGAATCCTGATGGAGCAGTGAGCAAGGGACTCATGTCTGAGTATACCCTGCCACACCTATAGTGGCCAAAAACGATTCAGAAAAGAGGGTGGTGATGAACAGAGTGTCTGAATTGAGCAGACCACTCTTACCCAGTCCAAAGATCAGGGCTTGATCCATCACCGTTATTTAGCTCACTGCCCCATCCCAGCTCAGAACCTGGCTATATGCAAATTAGTCTGTCCCTGGCCCAGTGCATCATGGGAACAGGGCAGACCAAACTACCAAGCCAATTCTTCACCAGAAAGGAGACAAGCTTCCGGGTACCAGTTTCTGGCATTACAGCCGTCGTCGGCCCGGCTTGCTTGAATCCTGATGGAGCAGTGAGCAAGGGACTCATGTCTGAGTATATCCTGCCACACCTATAGTGGCCAAAAACGATTCAGAAAAGGGGGTGGTGATGAACAGAGTGTCTGAATTAAGCAGACCACTCTTACCCAGTCCAAAGATCAGGGCTTGATCCATCACCGTTATTTAGCTCACTGCCCAATCCCAGCTCAAAACCTGGCTATATGCAAATTAGTCTGTCCCTGGCCCAGTGCATCATAGGAACAGGGCAGACCAAACTACCAAGCCAATTCTTCACCAGAAAGGAGACAAGCTTACGGGGACCGGTTTCTGGCATTACAGCCGTCATCGGCCCGGCTTGCTTGAATCCTGATGGAGCAGTGAGCAAGGGACTCATGTCTGAGTATACCCTGCAACACCTATAGTGGCCAAAAACGATTCAGAAAAGGGGGTGGTGATGAACAGAGTGTCTGAATTAGGCAGACCACTCTTACCCAGTCCAAAGATCAGGGCTTGATCCATCACCGTTATTTAGCTCACTGCCCAATCCCAGCTCAAAACCTGGCTATATGCAAATTAGTCTGTCCCTGGCCCAGTGCATCATGGGAACAGGGCAGACCAAACTACCAAGCCAATTCTTCACCAGAAAGGAGACAAGCTTCCGGGGACCGGTTTCTGGCATTACAGCCGTCGTCGGCCCGGCTTGCTTGAATCCTGATGGAGCAGTGAGCAAGGGACTCATGTCTGAGTATACCCTGCCACACCTATAGTGGCCAAAAACGATTCAGAAAAGGGGGTGGTGATGAACAGAGTGTCTGAATTAAGCAGACCACTCTTACCCAGTCCAAAGATCAGGGCTTGATCCATCACCGTTATTTAGCTCACTGCCCCATCCCAGCTCAGAACCTGGCTATATGCAAATTAGTCTGTCCCTGGCCCAGTGCATCATGGGAACAGGGCAGACCAAACTACCAAGCCAATTTTTCACCAGAAAGGAGACAAGCTTCCGGGGACCGGTTTCTGGCATTACAGCCGTTGTCGGCCCGGCTTGCTTGAATCCTGATGGAGCAGTGAGCAAGGGACTCATGTCTGAGTATACCCTGCCACACCTATAGTGGCCAAAAACGATTCAGAAAAGGGGGTGGTGATGAACAGAGTGTCTGAATTAAGCAGACCACTCTTACCCAGTCCAAAGATCAGGGCTTTATCCATCACCGTTATTTATCTCACTGCCCCATCCCAGCTCAGAACCTGGCTATATGCAAATTAGTCTGTCCCTGGCCCAGTGCATCATGGGAACAGGGCAGACCAAACTACCAAGCCAATTCTTCACCAGAAAGGAGACAAGCTTCCGGGGACCGGTTTCTGGCATTACAGCCGTCGTCGGCCCGGCTTGCTTGAATCCTGATGGAGCAGTGAGCAAGGGACTCATGTCTGAGTATACCCTGGCACACCTATAGTGGCCAAAAACGATTCAGAAAAGGGGGTGGTGATGAACAGAGTGTCTGAATTAAGCAGACCACTCTTACCCAGTCCAAAGATCAGGGCTTGATCCATCACCGTTATTTAGCTCACTGCCCCATCCCAGCTCAGAACCTGGCTATATGCAAATTAGTCTGTCCCTGGCCCAGTGCATCATGGGAACAGGGCAGACCAAACTACCAAGCCAATTCTTCACCAGAAAGGAGACAAGCTTCCGGGGACCGGTTTCTGGGATTACAGCCGTCGTCGGCCCGGCTTGCTTGAATCCTGATGGAGCAGTGAGCAAGGGACTCATGTCTGAGTATACCCTGCCACACCTATAATGGCCAAAAACGATTCAGAAAAGGGGGTGGTGATGAACAGAGTGTCTGAATTAAGCACACCACTCTTACCCAGTCCAAAGATCAGGGCTTGATCCATCACCGTTATTTAGCTCACTGCCCCATCCCAGCTCAGAACCTGGCTATATGCAAATTAGTCTGTCCCTGGCCCAGTGCATCATGGGAACAGGGCAGACCAAACTACCAAGCCAATTCTTCACCAGAAAGGAGACAAGCTTCCGGGGACCGGTTTCTGGCATTACAGCCGTCGTCGGCCCGGCTTGCTTGAATCCTGATGGAGCAGTGAGCAAGGGACTCATGTCTGAGTATACCCTGCCACACCTATAGTGGCCAAAAACGATTCAGAAAAGGGGGTGGTGATGAACAGAGTGTCTGAATTAAGCAGACCACTCTTACCCAGTCCAAAGATCAGGGCTTGATCCATCACCGTTATTTAGCTCCCTGCCCCATCCCAGCTCAGAACCTGGCTATATGCAAATTAGTCTGTCCCTGGCCCAGTGCATCATGGGAACAAGGCAGACCAAACTACCAAGCCAATTCTTCACCAGAAAGGAGACAAGCTTCCGGGGACCGGTTTCTGGCATTACAGCCGTCGTCGGCCCAGCTTGCTTGAATCCTGATGGAGCAGTGAGCAAGGGACTCATGTCTGAGTATACCCTGCCACACCTATAGTGGCCAAAAACGATTCAGAAAAGGGGGTGGTGATGAACAGAGTGTCTGAATTAAGCAGACCACTCTTACCCAGTCCAAAGATCAGGGCTTGATCCATCACCGTTATTTAGCTCACTGCCCCATCCCAGCTCAGAACCTGGCTATATGCAAATTAGTCTGTTCCTGGCCCAGTGCATCATGGGAACAGGGCAGACCAAACTACCAAGCCAATTCTTCACCAGAAAGGAGACAAGCTTCCGGGGACCGGTTTCTGGCATTACAGCCTTCGTCGGCCCGGCTTGCTTGAATCCTGATGGAGCAGTGAGCAAGGGACTCATGTCTGAGTATATCCTGCCACACCTATAGTGGCCAAAAACGATTCAGAAAAGGGGGTGGTGATGAACAGAGTGTCTGAATTAAGCAGACCACTCTTACCCAGTCCAAAGATCAGGGCTTGATCCATCACCGTTATTTAGCTCACTGCCCCATCCCAGCTCAGAACCTGGCTATATGCAAATTAGTCTGTCCCTGGCCCAGTGCATCATGGGAACAGGGCAGACCAAACTACCAAGCCAATTCTTCACCAGAAAGGAGACAAGCTTCGGGGGACCGGTTTCTGGCATTACAGCCGTCGTCGGCCCGGCTTGCTTGAATCCTGATGGAGCAGTGAGCAAGGAACTCATGTCTGAGTATACCCTGCCACACCTATAGTGGCCAAAAACGATTCAGAAAAGGGGGTGGTGATGAACAGAGTGTCTGAATTAAGCAGACCACTCTTACCCAGTCCAAAGATCAGGGCTTGATCCATCACCGTTATGTATCTCACTGCCCCATCCCAGCTCAGAACCTGGCTATATGCAAATTAGTCTGTCCCTGGCCCAGTGCATCATGGGAACAGGGCAGACCAAACTACCAAGCCAATTCTTCACCAGAAAGGAGACAAGCTTCCGGGGACCGGTTTCTGGCATTACAGCCGTCGTCGGCCCGGCTTGCTTGAATCCTGATGGAGCAGTGAGCAAGGGACTCATGTCTGAGTATACCCTGCCACACCTATAGTGGCCAAAAACGATTCAGAAAAGGGGGTGGTGATGAACAGAGTGTCTGAATTAAGCAGACCACTCTTACCCAGTCCAAAGATCAGGGCTTGATCCATCACCGTTATTTAGCTCACTGCCCCATCCCAGCTCAGAACCTGGCTATATGCAAATTAGTCTGTCCCTGGCCCAGTGCATCATGGGAACAGGGCAGACCAAACTACCAAGCCAATTCTTCACCAGAAAGGAGACAAGCTTCCGGGGACCGGTTTCTGGCATTACAGCCGTTGTCGGCCTGGCTTGCTTGAATCCTGATGGAGCAGTGAGCAAGGGACTCATGTCTGAGTATACCCTGCCACACCTATAGTGGCCAAAAACGATTCAGAAAAGAGGGTGGTGATGAACAGAGTGTCTGAATTGAGCAGACCACTCTTACCCAGTCCAAAGATCAGGGCTTGATCCATCACCGTTATTTAGCTCACTGCCCCATCCCAGCTCAGAACCTGGCTATATGCAAATTAGTCTGTCCCTGGCACAGTGCATCATGGAACAGGGCAGACCAAACTACCAAGCCAATTCTTCACCAGAAAGGAGACAAGCTTCCGGGGATCGGTTTCTGGCATTACAGCCTTCGTCGGCCCGGCTTGCTTGAATCCTGATGGAGCAGTGAGCAAGGGACTCATGTCTGAGTATATCCTGCCACACCTATAGTGGCCAAAAACGATTCAGAAAAGGGGGTGGTGATGAACAGAGTGTCTGAATTAAGCAGACCACTCTTACCCAGTCCAAAGATCAGGGCTTGATCCATCACCGTTATTTAGCTCACTGCCCCATCCCAGCTCAGAACCTGGCTATATGCAAATTAGTCTGTCCCTGGCCCAGTGCATCATGGGAACAGGGCAGACCAAACTACCAAGCCAATTCTTCACCAGAAAGGAGACAAGCTTCCGGGGACCGGTTTCTGGCATTACAGCCGTCGTCGGCCCGGCTTGCTTGAATCCTGATGGAGCAGTGAGCAAGGAACTCATGTCTGAGTATACCCTGCCACACCTATAGTGGCCAAAAACAATTCAGAAAAGGGGGTGGTGATGAACAGAGTGTCTGAATTAAGCAGACCACTCTTACCCAGTCCAAAGATCAGGGCTTGATCCATCACCGTTATTTAGCTCACTGCCCCATCCCAGCTCAGAACCTGGCTATATGCAAATTAGTCAGTCCCTGGCCCAGTGCATCATGGGAACAGGGCAGACCAAACTACCAAGCCAATTCTTCACCAGAAAGGAGACAAGCTTCCGGGGACCGGTTTCTGGCATTACAGCCGTCGTCGGCCCGGCTTGCTTGAATCCTGATGGAGCAGTGAGCAAGGGACTCATGTCTGAGTATACCCTGCCACACCTATAGTGGCCAAAAACGATTCAGAAAAGGGGGTGGTGATGAACAGAGTGTCTGAATTAAGCAGACCACTCTTACCCAGTCCAAAGATCAGGGCTTGATCCATCACCGTTATTTAGCTCACTGCCCCATCCCAGCTCAGAACCTGGCTATATGCAAATTAGTCTGTCCCTGGCCCAGTGCATCATGGGAACAGGGCAGACCAAACTACCAAGCCAATTCTTCACCAGAAAGGAGACAAGCTTCCGGGGACCGGTTTCTAGCATTACAGCCGTTGTCGGCCTGGCTTGCTTGAATCCTGATGGAGCAGTGAGCAAGGGACTCATGTCTGAGTATACCCTGCCACACCTATAGTGGCCAAAAACGATTCAGAAAAGGGGGTGGTGATGAACAGAGTGTCTGAATTGAGCAGACCACTCTTACCCAGTCCAAAGATCAGGGCTTGATCCATCACCGTTATTTAGCTCACTGCCCCATCCCAGCTCAGAACCTGGCTATATGCAAATTAGTCTGTCCCTGGCCCAGTGCATCATGGGAACAGGGCAGACCAAACTACCAAGCCAATTCTTCACCAGAAAGGAGACAAGCTTCCGGGTACCAGTTTCTGGCATTACAGCCGTCGTCGGCCCGGCTTGCTTGAATCCTGATGGAGCAGTGAGCAAGGGACTCATGTCTGAGTATATCCTGCCACACCTATAGTGGCCAAAAACGATTCAGAAAAGGGGGTGGTGATGAACAGAGTGTCTGAATTAAGCAGACCACTCTTACCCAGTCCAAAGATCAGGGCTTGATCCATCACCGTTATTTAGCTCACTGCCCAATCCCAGCTCAAAACCTGGCTATATGCAAATTAGTCTGTCCCTGGCCCAGTGCATCATAGGAACAGGGCAGACCAAACTACCAAGCCAATTCTTCACCAGAAAGGAGACAAGCTTACGGGGACCGGTTTCTGGCATTACAGCCGTCATCGGCCCGGCTTGCTTGAATCCTGATGGAGCAGTGAGCAAGGGACTCATGTCTGAGTATACCCTGCAACACCTATAGTGGCCAAAAACGATTCAGAAAAGGGGGTGGTGATGAACAGAGTGTCTGAATTAAGCAGACCACTCTTACCCAGTCCAAAGATCAGGGCTTGATCCATCACCGTTATTTAGCTCACTGCCCAATCCCAGCTCAAAACCTGGCTATATGCAAATTAGTCTGTCCCTGGCCCAGTGCATCATGGGAACAGGGCAGACCAAACTACCAAGCCAATTCTTCACCAGAAAGGAGACAAGCTTCCGGGGACCGGTTTCTGGCATTACAGCCGTCGTCGGCCCGGCTTGCTTGAATCCTGATGGAGCAGTGAGCAAGGGACTCATGTCTGAGTATACCCTGCCACACCTATAGTGGCCAAAAACGATTCAGAAAAGGGGGTGGTGATGAACAGAGTGTCTGAATTAAGCAGACCACTCTTACCCAGTCCAAAGATCAGGGCTTGATCCATCACCGTTATTTAGCTCACTGCCCCATCCCAGCTCAGAACCTGGCTATATGCAAATTAGTCTGTCCCTGGCCCAGTGCATCATGGGAACAGGGCAGACCAAACTACCAAGCCAATTTTTCACCAGAAAGGAGACAAGCTTCCGGGGACCGGTTTCTGGCATTACAGCCGTTGTCGGCCCGGCTTGCTTGAATCCTGATGGAGCAGTGAGCAAGGGACTCATGTCTGAGTATACCCTGCCACACCTATAGTGGCCAAAAACGATTCAGAAAAGGGGGTGGTGATGAACAGAGTGTCTGAATTAAGCAGACCACTCTTACCCAGTCCAAAGATCAGGGCTTTATCCATCACCGTTATTTATCTCACTGCCCCATCCCAGCTCAGAACCTGGCTATATGCAAATTAGTCTGTCCCTGGCCCAGTGCATCATGGGAACAGGGCAGACCAAACTACCAAGCCAATTCTTCACCAGAAAGGAGACAAGCTTCCGGGGACCGGTTTCTGGCATTACAGCCGTCGTCGGCCCGGCTTGCTTGAATCCTGATGGAGCAGTGAGCAAGGGACTCATGTCTGAGTATACCCTGGCACACCTATAGTGGCCAAAAACGATTCAGAAAAGGGGGTGGTGATGAACAGAGTGTCTGAATTAAGCAGACCACTCTTACCCAGTCCAAAGATCAGGGCTTGATCCATCACCGTTATTTAGCTCACTGCCCCATCCCAGCTCAGAACCTGGCTATATGCAAATTAGTCTGTCCCTGGCCCAGTGCATCATGGGAACAGGGCAGACCAAACTACCAAGCCAATTCTTCACCAGAAAGGAGACAAGCTTCCGGGGACCGGTTTCTGGGATTACAGCCGTCGTCGGCCCGGCTTGCTTGAATCCTGATGGAGCAGTGAGCAAGGGACTCATGTCTGAGTATACCCTGCCACACCTATAATGGCCAAAAACGATTCAGAAAAGGGGGTGGTGATGAACAGAGTGTCTGAATTAAGCACACCACTCTTACCCAGTCCAAAGATCAGGGCTTGATCCATCACCGTTATTTAGCTCACTGCCCCATCCCAGCTCAGAACCTGGCTATATGCAAATTAGTCTGTCCCTGGCCCAGTGCATCATGGGAACAGGGCAGACCAAACTACCAAGCCAATTCTTCACCAGAAAGGAGACAAGCTTCCGGGGACCGGTTTCTGGCATTACAGCCGTCGTCGGCCCGGCTTGCTTGAATCCTGATGGAGCAGTGAGCAAGGGACTCATGTCTGAGTATACCCTGCCACACCTATAGTGGCCAAAAACGATTCAGAAAAGGGGGTGGTGATGAACAGAGTGTCTGAATTAAGCAGACCACTCTTACCCAGTCCAAAGATCAGGGCTTGATCCATCACCGTTATTTAGCTCCCTGCCCCATCCCAGCTCAGAACCTGGCTATATGCAAATTAGTCTGTCCCTGGCCCAGTGCATCATGGGAACAAGGCAGACCAAACTACCAAGCCAATTCTTCACCAGAAAGGAGACAAGCTTCCGGGGACCGGTTTCTGGCATTACAGCCGTCGTCGGCCCAGCTTGCTTGAATCCTGATGGAGCAGTGAGCAAGGGACTCATGTCTGAGTATACCCTGCCACACCTATAGTGGCCAAAAACGATTCAGAAAAGGGGGTGGTGATGAACAGAGTGTCTGAATTAAGCAGACCACTCTTACCCAGTCCAAAGATCAGGGCTTGATCCATCACCGTTATTTAGCTCACTGCCCCATCCCAGCTCAGAACCTGGCTATATGCAAATTAGTCTGTTCCTGGCCCAGTGCATCATGGGAACAGGGCAGACCAAACTACCAAGCCAATTCTTCACCAGAAAGGAGACAAGCTTCCGGGGACCGGTTTCTGGCATTACAGCCTTCGTCGGCCCGGCTTGCTTGAATCCTGATGGAGCAGTGAGCAAGGGACTCATGTCTGAGTATATCCTGCCACACCTATAGTGGCCAAAAACGATTCAGAAAAGGGGGTGGTGATGAACAGAGTGTCTGAATTAAGCAGACCACTCTTACCCAGTCCAAAGATCAGGGCTTGATCCATCACCGTTATTTAGCTCACTGCCCCATCCCAGCTCAGAACCTGGCTATATGCAAATTAGTCTGTCCCTGGCCCAGTGCATCATGGGAACAGGGCAGACCAAACTACCAAGCCAATTCTTCACCAGAAAGGAGACAAGCTTCGGGGGACCGGTTTCTGGCATTACAGCCGTCGTCGGCCCGGCTTGCTTGAATCCTGATGGAGCAGTGAGCAAGGAACTCATGTCTGAGTATACCCTGCCACACCTATAGTGGCCAAAAACGATTCAGAAAAGGGGGTGGTGATGAACAGAGTGTCTGAATTAAGCAGACCACTCTTACCCAGTCCAAAGATCAGGGCTTGATCCATCACCGTTATGTATCTCACTGCCCCATCCCAGCTCAGAACCTGGCTATATGCAAATTAGTCTGTCCCTGGCCCAGTGCATCATGGGAACAGGGCAGACCAAACTACCAAGCCAATTCTTCACCAGAAAGGAGACAAGCTTCCGGGGACCGGTTTCTGGCATTACAGCCGTCGTCGGCCCGGCTTGCTTGAATCCTGATGGAGCAGTGAGCAAGGGACTCATGTCTGAGTATACCCTGCCACACCTATAGTGGCCAAAAACGATTCAGAAAAGGGGGTGGTGATGAACAGAGTGTCTGAATTAAGCAGACCACTCTTACCCAGTCCAAAGATCAGGGCTTGATCCATCACCGTTATTTAGCTCACTGCCCCATCCCAGCTCAGAACCTGGCTATATGCAAATTAGTCTGTCCCTGGCCCAGTGCATCATGGGAACAGGGCAGACCAAACTACCAAGCCAATTCTTCACCAGAAACGAGACAAGCTTCCGGGGACCGGTTTCTGGCATTACAGCCGTTGTCGGCCTGGCTTGCTTGAATCCTGATGGAGCAGTGAGCAAGGGACTCATGTCTGAGTATACCCTGCCACACCTATAGTGGCCAAAAACGATTCAGAAAAGAGGGTGGTGATGAACAGAGTGTCTGAATTGAGCAGACCACTCTTACCCAGTCCAAAGATCAGGGCTTGATCCATCACCGTTATTTAGCTCACTGCCCCATCCCAGCTCAGAACCTGGCTATATGCAAATTAGTCTGTCCCTGGCACAGTGCATCATGGAACAGGGCAGACCAAACTACCAAGCCAATTCTTCACCAGAAAGGAGACAAGCTTCCGGGGATCGGTTTCTGGCATTACAGCCTTCGTCGGCCCGGCTTGCTTGAATCCTGATGGAGCAGTGAGCAAGGGACTCATGTCTGAGTATATCCTGCCACACCTATAGTGGCCAAAAACGATTCAGAAAAGGGGGTGGTGATGAACAGAGTGTCTGAATTAAGCAGACCACTCTTACCCAGTCCAAAGATCAGGGCTTGATCCATCACCGTTATTTAGCTCACTGCCCCATCCCAGCTCAGAACCTGGCTATATGCAAATTAGTCTGTCCCTGGCCCAGTGCATCATGGGAACAGGGCAGACCAAACTACCAAGCCAATTCTTCACCAGAAAGGAGACAAGCTTCCGGGGACCGGTTTCTGGCATTACAGCCGTCGTCGGCCCGGCTTGCTTGAATCCTGATGGAGCAGTGAGCAAGGAACTCATGTCTGAGTATACCCTGCCACACCTATAGTGGCCAAAAACAATTCAGAAAAGGGGGTGGTGATGAACAGAGTGTCTGAATTAAGCAGACCACTCTTACCCAGTCCAAAGATCAGGGCTTGATCCATCACCGTTATTTAGCTCACTGCCCCATCCCAGCTCAGAACCTGGCTATATGCAAATTAGTCAGTCCCTGGCCCAGTGCATCATGGGAACAGGGCAGACCAAACTACCAAGCCAATTCTTCACCAGAAAGGAGACAAGCTTCCGGGGACCGGTTTCTGGCATTACAGCCGTCGTCGGCCCGGCTTGCTTGAATCCTGATGGAGCAGTGAGCAAGGGACTCATGTCTGAGTATACCCTGCCACACCTATAGTGGCCAAAAACGATTCAGAAAAGGGGGTGGTGATGAACAGAGTGTCTGAATTAAGCAGACCACTCTTACCCAGTCCAAAGATCAGGGCTTGATCCATCACCGTTATTTAGCTCACTGCCCCATCCCAGCTCAGAACCTGGCTATATGCAAATTAGTCTGTCCCTGGCCCAGTGCATCATGGGAACAGGGCAGACCAAACTACCAAGCCAATTCTTCACCAGAAAGGAGACAAGCTTCCGGGGACCGGTTTATAGCATTACAGCCGTTGTCGGCCTGGCTTGCTTGAATCCTGATGGAGCAGTGAGCAAGGGACTCATGTCTGAGTATACCCTGCCACACCTATAGTGGCCAAAAACGATTCAGAAAAGGGGGTGGTGATGAACAGAGTGTCTGAATTGAGCAGACCACTCTTACCCAGTCCAAAGATCAGGGCTTGATCCATCACCGTTATTTAGCTCACTGCCCCATCCCAGCTCAGAACCTGGCTATATGCAAATTAGTCTGTCCCTGGCCCAGTGCATCATGGGAACAGGGCAGACCAAACTACCAAGCCAATTCTTCACCAGAAAGGAGACAAGCTTCCGGGGACCGGTTTCTGGCATTACAGCCGTCGTCGGCCCGGCTTGCTTGAATCCTGATGGAGCAGTGAGCAAGGGACTCATGTCTGAGTATACCCTGCCACACCTATAGTGGCCAAAAACGATTCAGAAAAGGGGGTGGTGATGAACAGAGTGTCTGAATTAAGCATACCACTCTTACCCAGTCCAAAGATCAGGGCTTGATCCATCACCGTTATTTAGCTCACTGCCCCATCCCAGCTCAGAACCTGGCTATATGCAAATTAGTCTGTCCCTGGCCCAGTGCATCATGGGAACAGGGCAGACCAAACTACCAAGCCAATTCTTCACCAGAAAGGAGACAAGCTTCCGGGGACCGGTTTCTGGCATTACAGCCGTCGTCGGCCCGGCTTGCTTGAATCCTGATGGAGCAGTGAGCAAGGGACGCATGTCTGAGTATACCCTGCCACACCTATAGTGGCCAAAAACGATTCAGAAAAGGGGGTGATGATGAACAGAGTGTCTGAATTAAGCAGACCACTCTTACCCAGTCCAAAGATCAGGGCTTGATCCATCACCGTTATTTAGCTCACTGCCCCATCCCAGCTCAGAACCTGGCTATATGCAAATTAGTCTGTCCCTGGCCCAGTGCATCATGGGAACAGGGCAGACCAAACTACCAAGCCAATTCTTCACCAGAAAGGAGACAAGCTTCCGGGGAACGGTTTCTGGCATTACAGCCGTCGTCGGCCCGGCTTGCTTGAATCCTGATGGAGCAGTGAGCAAGGGACTCATGTCTGAGTATACCCTGCCACACCTATAGTGGCCAAAAACGATTCAGAAAAGGGGGTGGTGATGAACAGAGTGTCTGAATTAAGCAGACCACTCTTACCCAGTCCAAAGATCAGGGCTTGATCCATCACCGTTATTTAGCTCACTGCCCCATCCCAGCTCAGAACCTGGCTATATGCAAATTAGTCTGTCCCTGGCCCAGTGCATCATGGGAACAGGGCAGACCAAACTACCAAGCCAATTCTTCACCAGAAAGGAGACAAGCTTCCGGGGACCGGTTTCTGGCATTACAGCCGTCGTCGGCCCGGCTTGCTTGAATCCTGATGGAGCAGTGAGCAAGGGACTCATGTCTGAGTATACCCTGCCACACCTATAGTGGCCAAAAACGATTCAGAAAAGGGGGTGGTGATGAACAAAGTGTCTGAATTAAGCAGACCACTCTTACCCAGTCCAAAGATCGGGGCTTGATCCATCACCGTTATTTAGCTCACTGCCCCATCCCAGCTCAGAACCTGGCTATATGCAAATTAGTCTGTCCCTGGCCCAGTGCATCATGGGAACAGGGCAGACCAAACTACCAAGCCAATTCTTCACCAGAAAGGAGACAAGCTTCCGGGGACCGGTTTCTGGCATTACAGCCGTCGTCGGCCCGGCTTGCTTGAATCCTGATGGAGCAGTGAGCAAGGGACTCATGTCTGAGTATACCCTGCCACACCTATAGTGGCCAAAAACGATTCAGAAAAGGGGGTGGTGATGAACAGAGTGTCTGAATTAAGCAGACCACTCTTACCCAGTCCAAAGATCAGGGCTTGATCCATCACCGTTATTTAGCTCACTGCCCCATCCCAGCTCAGAACCTGCCGTGTGTCTGCTCTTGACACCGGCCCTGCCTGTCGCCACCCAGCCATCCCTGCCACCTCGCCGTGGGGATCGCTGGAGGCCCCAGTGGCATACCCCCGGCATCGGAGCCCCGCAGAGAAGAACCGGGCCGACGGTGCGACTTGCTGCCATACCTCACGCATCTCGCGTGAGCCGCGGGTACGCAGAGGACCCTGTCAAAGCTCACGAATCTCGCGTGAGGCGCTGCAATTGGCTCCTGGTGTTTTCCTTTCTGCGCCTGGAGAGGGTGTAAGCACAATTCTGTCCGGAGGAAGAACTCTGACGCCTATCCACTTCCAGACGCCTGCAGAACGCCCGACGACGCTGAGGTAGGCCGCCTAGCTGCCACGTGGTGTCGTGGACTTGTGGGAAGGCGGGAACGCTCAGTGAGGACACGCACCACCCCGAGAAGGCAGCAGAAAAGGGGAAGAAAGGGTAATCATCCCGACAAACCACCACCATGGGGGACGAGGACGCGCCAGCAGCCACCATCAACATTCCATTCCAGCATGCTGCATCTGGGGTCCTGCCACCGTTCAGTGAAATGGAAGATACATCCACGGCGTCCCCACGTTGGAAGGTATGGCTTGAGAGACTGGAAGATTACTTTGTGGTCACGAGAGAGACCGACACGGCAGTGAAGAGATCCCTGCTACTACACTACGCAAGAGGCGAGATATTCAGACTATTCAAACACTTGCCTAATACGGGGCGGCGACTGATTATGACGCGGCTGTAACCGCCCTCAACAGTCATTTTAACCCACAACTGAACCTAGACTTTGAAGTTTTCAAACTGGGACAGGCGCGTCAGAGGGAAGGTGAGACCATGGACCGCTTCTATGCCCGTGTAAGGGAGCTAGCAAGCTCCTGTACTGATGATGACCAACCAAAAGCCATACGGAGGCAAATCATCCAGGGGTGTCGAGACAAGGCGCTGAGAGGATCGATACTACGCAAACCAGGGATCTCCCTCGAGGACATCCTAATACTGGCCAGGTCTCATGATCTCTCGAATGTCAGAGCTACCGTCATGGAACAAGCCCTCCATAAACCCCAAGGTAAACCAGAGGCCATCAAGAGTGAACGAGCAGATGCGGTGAGGGCCCAGCCACGGGGGCCACCACAGAAAGAATACCGGAAAGACCAATCCCGGGGAAGGTGTGGGTATTGTGGACACGAGCCCCATGCGGCCAAAGACTGCCCAGCCCAGGGGAAAACCTGTGCCAACTGTGGGATCCCAAACCACTTTGCGACGGTGTGCCGAAGAAAGAGCACATCAAAAACACCCAGAAGAACGCGCACACCTACCAAAGCAATTCGGCAGCTGTCGCTAGCTGAACCACCATCAGTGAAAGCGGAAAAACACCTACCCACGATGGATGAAGACTCGGAGTCCGAGGACGAAGAGGCATACCTCATCTCGTTTGCGCGGGAACTAAAACACCGACGGCGGCCACAGCCGACATGCATTGTGCAGATGGCGGGGAATGAAGTCAAAGCAATAATTGACACAGGGCCTACTGGGAATGTCATGGGCTTGCAGCAATTCAGGAAATTACGCCCACGCCCACAGGTACTACCGTCCCGAACGAGGATATTCGCATATGGAGCGGATACCCCACTACCCCTCAAAGGCAAAATTACAATACCCATCAAGGCTGATGAATCGGAGGTTGTGGCGACAATCCACATAATCGACAGAGAGGCTGACACTCTGCTAAGCAGCCACACGGCTGAAGATCTGAAGTTAATAGCATTTGCCAACCGCATCAGAGCACACCAGGTGGACGAGCTACTGGGACGATTCCCCGAACTCTTCAGGGGCTTGGGCTGCATAAAATGTGAACCAATCAGGCTACATATCGACAGGTCCGTCACCCCCACCGCCCTGCGACACCGCCAGATTCCGTTTCACCTACGTCCACTGGTGGAGAAGGAGCTAGAGAAGCTGGAGAACTTAGGAGTCATCGAAAAAGTCACGGGACCCACTCCGTGGGTTTCACCCATGGTCATTGTGGAAAAACCCAAGCAACCGGGTGAAATCCGGTTGTGCATCGACATGCGACTACCGAACACGGCGATCCGGAGGGAGAGACACCTGACCCCTACCATGGACGATCTCATTGCAGACGTAAATGGGTCGAAGGGGTTTTCGAAGATTGATCTGAACGCAGGATACCACCAGTTACCGCTGGCGGAGGAGAGTTGATTCATCACCACATTTTGTACCCATCTGGGGCTAGGACAATACAAGCTGTTGAACTTTGGCATCTCCTCAGCAGCCGAGGTGTTCCAGAACACCATTAGAGAACTTCTGTCCGGGCTGCCCGGGGTAATCAATGTCAGCGATGACATCCTGATCCACTCTGCCACCGCTTCAGACCTTCACAAACACCTCCGAGATGTGCTGAGGAGACTGAGTGCCCACGGAGCAACACTCCACAAGGAGAAATGTCAGTTTTTCCAGCCCTCTATAGAATTCTTTGGATACGTTTTCAACCAGGAAGGGATCCAGGTAGACCCGAGGAAATCCAAGGCCATCAAGGACGCCCTGGCGCCGAAATCCCCAACGGAGATAAGAAGTTTCCTCGGGATGGCCACCTACTGTGGCCGATTTATACCGGGCCTAGCCACCTGTAGTGAACCACTAAGGGTGCTGACCGAGGCGGACGCAGTCTGGCAGTGGGTTCCGAAAGAAGACGAAGCGTTCCAGGGGATCAAGGACGCTCTGTTGGAAAAGGCCTCCCTGTCGTACTTTGACCCCAAGAAGCGCACAGAGGTGCTAGTGGACGCCAGCCCGGTGGGCCTCGGCGCAGTACTGACCCAGGAACACGAACTCGGCCAGTGGACGGCATTAGCATTTGCCAGCAAAGCCCTTACCCCAACCGAGACCAGGTATGCCCAGGTTGAAAGAGAGGCCTTAGCCATTAAGTGGGCCTATGGCCACTTCCACTTATACCTGCGAGGACATCCCTTCGTCATGGTCACTGACCACCAACCCCTGGTGTCCCTCTTCAAGGGGACTGCTCCACATCCACCACCCCGAATAGAGCGATGGGTGATCCAACTCAAACCATACAAGATGGAAGTCGTGTATCGACCGGGAGCCAAAAATCCCGTGGATTTTCTGTCACGCCATCCATCCTTGCCTGAACCAGAGTCGGTGGACGACGACTGCGAGGAGTATGCCCACTGGGTGGCACTCACCTCGTGTCCTCGGAGCATGACATTAGAAGAAGTTAAAGAAGCAGCCGCAACTGACAAAGTCTACCTGAGGTCGTTGAAAGCAGTTCAAGAAGGCTCGTGGGCTGAGTACCTACGCCCCTCAAATTCCTGGTCAGCCGAGGACAGAGAAGCCCTCACGAAAATGTGGAGAGTCAGGCATGATCTAAGCGCGATGGAAGGAGTGTTACTAAGAGGGTCGCGCCTGGTCATCCCCCAGAGCCTGAGGAGCAGAGCGGTGCAACTTGCCCACGGAGGGCACCAAGGCACCACGAAGATGAAGGCGCGAATGAGGGAGAAGGTATGGTTCCCGGAGATAGAGAGCATGGTGGAGGAACATGTGCGGAGATGCATGGCCTGCCAGTTGACGAGTGACCCGGAAAGACCCCTGCCTGTGATTACTGAAGAAGCTTCTACATCCCCCTGGACCAAGGTGAGCATCGACTTTGGGAGTTTTCCGGGAGAGGGACACACCCTAGTGGTCATCGACTCCTACTCGAAATACCCACTAGTGGACAAAGTACCTTCCACTGCATTCACCCATGTGGGGCCGGCTCTAGAGAAGATGTTCTCCATGTTTGGATACCCGTCACAGATACGAAGTGACAACGGACCACCGTTTCAAGGGGCTGAGTTCGCCACATTCCTCCGACAACGAGGAATTCAACACCGCCGGATCACACCCCAATGGCCCCAGGCCAACGGAGATGTCGAGCGTTTTATGCGAACTCTAAACAAAGTATTCCGAATAGCAACAGTAGAACAGGCCGACCCGGAGCAGAGGTTACACGAATTCCTGCGGGAATATCGGGGCACCCCTCACTGCACCACGCAGAGCAGGCCGTGGACCCTCATTTTTCAAGGGCCACGAAGAGACCTCCTCCCCAATGCCCAGGGGTGGACACCGCCCCCAGCTGACAACGGTGAGGCCCAGGAATGGAGGCGCCAGGGGAACCAACGAGCTAGTCACCGCAAAATTGCCACCCCTAGAAGAATGAGCCCGGGGACCCGGGTGATAATACGGAACTGACGCCCAGGGGGAAAATTCCAAACTCGGTATGAGCCCGGCACCTGGACGATTACATCCACGAGAGGCACCATGATCACGGCCCAGAAAGGAGAGGAGGAAGTATCAAGGAATATCTCCTGGTTCAAGGCCATATCGTCAGGCAACGGACAAGATTCAGAATCAGACGGAAGGAGCCCCGACTCGAGTGCGTTGACAGCCCCGAAGGAGCAGAGGAGAGAATGGGGGTGGAAAGACAGGTAGAGGGGCCTGAGGACACATCAGAGTCTCCCACACCATCTACCACGACCAGCAGTGCTCGTCAAGATGCCGACAATAGTAGGGCCAACTCACAGCGGTACAACCTGCGGCCCAACCCGCCACCAAGCCAAAGGCTGAGAGACTATGCCTGCCAGCTGAGACCCTGAAAATGGTCACCAAGGGACACGCAAGTACTCAGACGTTTTGTTTGCAAATGTTTTGTTCAGGACTTGTTTGTTTGTTTGAAAACAAGAAAAAAAGACAATATAGGGCCAGATGTAGGAGCCCTAATACCGGTCGGAAACGGCCGATTTCGGCCGTTTCCGACCGGTATTAGGGTTTTCTGATGTAGGAGCATGCTTTACAGAATCGGTATTTTACCGAATCTGTATTTACAGATTCGGTAAAATTACCGAATCTGTAAATACAGACTCGGTAAAAATACCGATTCTGTAAAAGCACATGTAGGTAGCACATCTTTGAGTGCCGCAGGCCTTTCAGATTCGGTATTTTACCACCCAATCCAATTGGGTGGTAAAATACCGAATCCAGGTGTGCATGCACACCTAGCCATGTGACAAACAGACATGCCCTGAGGGCATGTCTGTGTGCCACATGGCTCACATGCCCGTCTTTGGGGTGCCAGAGGGTGTCAAAGTGACACCCCCTGCACCCTTGCTAAAATCGGAATTTACAGATTCTGTAATTACAGAATCGGTATTTCCCATTGATTCCTATGGGCTTCAAAGCCCATAGGAATCAATGGGCAATACCGATTCGGTATTTACAGAATCGGTAAATATTACAGATTCTGAAATACCTACATCTCCCCCCTTTATATTTACCACTTCTTAAATACCGAATCGGTAAAATTCGGTATTTAAGAAGTGGTAAATAAGAATTACCTACATCGGGCCCTAAGTTGGATAGGGATGTAATATCCCCAGCGGTCTAGTGGTCGCACGCACACATGCATCCACACATCCGCAGGCCAGGCGTGGCCTGCGGGGTTGAATAAAAGGAGGACGCCCGCCCAAGGACGTCACTTCCCACTATAGCACTGTGTCGGTGTGAGTTGCCTGCTGCTGCACGTTCTGCCCCCGCGCTGCCTCGTGAGCCAGATCAAGGCCTGGGTCACCCCCAGGAGCACCCCACAACAGTCAGCACAACAATCACTGGAGGCGGGCGCAAACTCAAAATGCCCTGGCCCCTGTGAGTCACGCCTGAACTTGCCTGCAGCCAGCCTTGCTTGCACCTTTGTAGCCTGAAGGCAGGGTAAATGTTATGAGGCGGCCGGCAATCCCGAATTGTCACAGCGCTCAGTAGCTGCCTAATTGAGCCTGCAGCCACTGCTTTGAAAGACTTCATTACTTCTTTAGATTTTAAAATTGGTAACACTGTCTAGGCATTGGTTGCACCTCATTAGTACCAGTTTAGTACCAAAATATAGCAATATGCAATAGGAAGGCGGCCAGTCCTGCATTGTAAAGGGCCTTTCACTACACTGCAACATGTTTAGTAGCTTTTGAATCATTTAAGCAAGGAACACATTTTGTTAAAATCTGTAGATTAGGCGGAAGATGATGGACTGTGTGGCAAACATGGCAAATCTAAAATTATGGAAAAGTTGCTGCGGCCGCACAACAGCACAATTCCAGTGGCACTGCCTATAGGGCAATCTGACAGTGCCCAATGGTCCGGTCTGATTGATCAGTGTGTGGGCTGTCTTTTTATGTTTGTGTCCTGTTTTATTGTCTTGTGGGCTAGTTTTTACTGTTGATTCTCCTGACAGTAGCATAAACATGGTCTTCAGAAAGTACAAATAGTTGGAGTCTTCCATATCCTGCAGAACACACAGCATGTTTTACCAACTTTAAAAGTGTCCCAATTTGCATACATGAGAGACTTTTTTAGCTTTCTGATTTACTATTGGGGCAACTTTTTATTTTCAGTCCTGGTTCTATTTTCTTCCCAGTGCAGCACAGCAGAGCTGCCTTGATAAACAGTGTTAGTAAAAAAACAAATTTGAGGCGAATTTCAACCTGTACCTTGTTTTAAAAGGGGAGGCCTGAAGTGCAGGCTTGCTGTTGTGAATGTTAAATTAGCATTGTCGATTTCATTGAACAGTATTAGCGCCTGCCGCTCCGAGAGCACTAAGAGAAATAACAACTGGTGGAGAGATCTGGGAAGACAAACTGAGGGGAGGGGAAGGTGGTAGGTGGTGGGGGTGCAGAACGCGCCTGTGAGTTGATGTAGCACTGAGAATGGCATAGCAGTAAAGCAGTCATGGCTTTGGCAGCAGGGAGGTATCTGGGCAAGTACACATTTGCAAGATTAAACGTTTTCCGGGACAGAAACATGTACAAGGGAAAAAATTACAAATTTTTGATGTAACGAACGCTGCATCAAAGGGAGAGAGGAACATAGGGCATATTTACAATCCCTTGTGGCCCCAGGAACGTTACTTTTTCCAACACTCCTGTGGCGATAAACCCTTCGTCGAGGCGGCATTAAACCACTGAACTTGGCTTAAAGCCATCAAGTAAATTAGACCCCATTTCACACTGCATTGTGCAGCATACATAGAAACAGCATAACACCATGAATCATTTAAAGAAAATGACAATTTGCAACTTATATGTGTGCTGCATGATGAAGTTACAAATCACGATTTGCTTATGTGCAGGAAGGGACACCTTTCTGCACATAAACAGACATTCCCACCAATGTAGACACCCTTGCACTATGGTTCAAGTTTGCCTGCGTTGGCGCTAGGCAGCTAGATTTAGCACCAGTGCCAGGGGAAACACAGGGGTGCACCGCATTCTTGTGAATGCAGTGCATCTCTGCATTTTCAGAATGGCAAAGCGAGGCATTAGCAATGTTTGTTTAATGCCACATTTCGGCATGTGAATTTGCCGCTTAGTACCATGTTCGTAAGATATGGCGCTGCTTCTCTCCACCGCTGCTGGTGCATCTAAGTTCCCTTCCTTTCTGGTGCTTTGCAGCTGTTCGTTTCTCTATGCTCAAATGGGAGTAATTTCTGATATTTATATGTTTCCCTCGTCTTCATTGCTTGATTTTGCTCGGGAGAAACTGTCACTCATAGTCATTGAAATGTCACTCATAATTACACTAAAATTATGAAAATGTCACACATAGCAATCTGAAATCTTGGCAGTTATGAGTAGAGTCTGGGACAGCGGCAGTCGCAGTGCTGGGCGATTTGATGCAGACTGCAGCAGAACCAACCCCTTCGGTAGAGACCCTGCAACCACTGTGGCGTACTGGAGCCTGATGAAGGTAAGAGCTAAACAGTTGTCACGAGAGGAGGAAAGGATCTTTGGTGAGTGGCAGGGCAGTGGGCACAAGTCCTATAAAAAGAAGTGGGGGGACTAACCACGTTTGGCAGTCAGCAAATGACATCATGACACGTGCCATCCATAGCTGCCAAGGTTTCTATGTGTGATATGTTCATAATTTCAGTGTGGTTATGAGTGACATTTGACACTTTCTTGCGAGCAAAAATCAAGCAATGAAGATGAGGAAACATAAATATCAGAAATTAGACCAATTTGAGCAAAGAAAAACTCTTAGATGATCTAAAACTGCTGCAAATGCCTGCTGCAGCTGACTATAATTAAAATGACAGCTATGGACCTCTAGAAAGCAGGTCACATGGCTCCGCTAAGAATTAACACCAAAAAGAGCAAGGACCTGCTGTTAGGCTGTAGAACCGCTGAAGTGAAGATGTGCAATAAGAGCCCCTGACAATACAAGACAACAGTTTAGTAGAGAAAACAGATCTTTACTGGATCCCACTAATGTAGAATGGGTATTGCTGGGTGCACATGAGGCATTCAGAGTTGTAGTGACATGAGCATCACCAGAGCCTGCCTTGATGTCCTGGCATAAATATTTCTAGTGTTGCACAGTGAATGACAAGTCACACACCAAGTGTAAAAACACCAGACAACATTTCAGGCAAAGATTGACATTCGTTTTCTGCCCATGGCACTTAAGCAGCTTGGTCTTCAGTCGGGTATTCAGTCCACCCTGCATTGCTGTTTAAAGCCTTCAGCACAGCAAGTATCGAAAGACCCCAAATCCAACACCCCACCTTCAGATCCAGATTCACGCAGCTAAGTGCAAAAGTAGTCTGTCTCGAGTGACAGTCACAACGCACGCTGATGAGAGTACCTGTCTGTGAAAATGTGGCATTGTGGCTGTTTGGAGAGCTCAAATAATAAACCAGGAGAGAAGAGTCACTAAACTCCATGCTGCTCTCTCTGTCCCACATGGGACCTGGGTCCAGACTATAACATGGCGTGAGAGGCCCTACACAAATCTCAATTGACTCAGACCTATACCATAAAATCATTAGAGTCAGCTGACTCACGGACTCCGGCCGCCTCAGTCAGCATGTGTGTGATAGCATGATTGCTGGGCAAGCCTCAGGAGGGCCTGTGAGACACACATAGTGGTCACAGTCAGGCAGGATGACAAATATGTTTGAAAGTATTTAAAAAAATCACATCAGTATTATTAAGCGAGTGGCCCGGGGTGCTGTGCGCAGCCCTCTACAACTGGAAGTTCAGATAGTTAACACTTACTTGCACTAGTTAACCCGTTGTGTGCTGGTGACGAGCTCAGCTCGTCATGAGGGACGGTTGAGCTGCCCTCATGACGAGCTAAGCTCCTCACAGCCGTTGGAACGTTCACACGTGGGGATAATTTCCCCGCTGTGCTGAACGTTCCAAAACGGGTGTGGTCGTGACGAGCTCCGCTCATCATGAGGGCAGCTCTGCTGTGCCTCATGACGAGCGGAGCTCTTCACCAGCACAACGGCGCTGCGCAAGGCCCCCCTCCACCCGCACAGCGGGGGGAAAACACCCCGCAGCGAAGGGGTTAATAGACCAATGTAAAACTAGCATTCCAATGATACATGTGAGAAGCATTTGTGCCCGAAATTTAACAGTGAGGTGAGATTCAAAATTCGAGTCGAGAGGGGCGGCAATATGAGGGATAGCCCCGGGCGCCACTAGCTCTAGCTACGCCACTGCTCCAGTGCCACACATGTCCCCTGCTGAGAAAATCTAGGAGTGACCTGTCGAACTGCACCCATAATGACTTCTTGCACCGGCTGATGTTACTGTCGACCTTTGCTGCTGTCTGCAGTTGCATACAGTGTTCTGTCAATAGAGGGCTCTGCACAAGACTGAGAAAAGATCCTTACTAAATGTCCCAGTGGAATCAATAGCGGCGTCGTCACTCCATATCGCCATCTAGTAACGGCATTGGTTTATTGCCCCCATATTATTTTTACAATTGTCCTTTCAGCATGCACTGCATGACTGTTTTCGTGTAATTTATTAAAGCTCGACCAGGTCATCTACTTAAAGCCTACTTGGACAACCAGCAACCAAGCGCAGTGGTTTCTGGGCCACCAAGAACTGACACAAGCCAAGGGTAAACATCATGCAACACCCTCTAAGTAACCTACCTTTGTCCAATGTCACTGGCAGAAGCCCTCTACAGTGGATTCACAATGTGTCCTGACACGGTAAAGGAAAGTTATGTGTTTCCTCACATGAGAAAAAACTGTCTGTTATTAGACATACAAGTTCCACAGAAAACGGCAGTTGAAGGGAGATACAGGTTACTTTTTCAAAACCTAAAAACCTGCATAAAATAAGACTTACAAATAAACAAAAGAAATCCAACATATAATAGGGAGGGCGAGTGATCAATGAATATTGAAGCACTCAGTGTTTGTGAAAATACCCCTCACACACCAACAGGCCCCTTGGTGTCATGCTTCATCATCGGGGTCTTCGCACCCCTCTATCGGGATGCGGCGTGCTGCGACCAACGACTACGTGGGAGCACTTAAGGTATTGGCTATGTGTGGTGTACAGTGTGTGGGTTATGTTTTTAAGTGAGTAGGGTGTGTGGTGAAAAAAGTTAAAAAGTACCTGGCGCTAGAGAGGGAAAGAAACATTTTTATTCTGTGCTCTGGCTGGTACCGTTAAAAGAAAGTGCAGGGCGAGGTCGAACCTGTTGTATTAATGAACAGGACCTCTGATGTGCTTTTGTGTCGACATGTTTCGGAGACAAGCTCCTTCTTCAGGACAGGGGCACAGACTCCCTTCCCTACTCACGTCTTCTACTACATAAAAATGTGTATTTACATAAAAGTGAAAGTTTAATCGGCTAAGTGTGCCTACAGCGGTCTGCTACAAGCACAATGACCTGTAGAAAGACAAAAAATATATGTCACCTAATGGTTACCCATGTAGCGGGTAGTTCATACAGGTGCAGTCACCTGGAACCTCACCATTTGCTTTTAATAAGCTTGAAGAGAAAAAAGAACTCACAACACAAACAACATAAAACACATAAGGTACTAGGATTTTACTGTACGTTATATTCATACTTCTGAAGCTTGGTTTGTTGGCTTCATGAGCAAAATAGGAACGTCGGGGTGCTGCTTCAATGGCTATCTGCAGTGAAGAATGATGAGGCTTTTACAATCCATTCTGTAACACTTACTTCTATAGATGGTTTCAGGTGTTCGTGGCCTATTGGTACTCCATCATTATTATACTCACAAAGTCAGGACGCTTTGATCACCGCCTTACCCCGCACGCTGCTCCGCTGTTGTGGAGTCAGGTAGCGGTCATGGTTATTTATAGCCCATTTCGTTAATTGGGCGGAAGGGAAACCGTCCCATGTATGGGTATTCCGCTCTGTAGCCATACAGGGCGTCTGTATGTTCCAGACGAGGTAACACAGGATTAGCGTCTGCGAGCGCCGGTGGTCGCTTCTGAGCATGCGCGGCCGCCTACCACTGATCCGTGGCACATGCGTACTGAAAGATGTCTGTTCTTTGCGCATGCGCACCTAACATACGCATGCTAAGTTCAGTGGCCACTTAGCATGCGTATGTTAGGTGCGCATGCGCAAAGAACAGACATCTTTCAGTACGCATGCGCCACGGATCAGTGGTAGGCGGCCGCGCATGCTCAGAAGCGACCACCGGCGCTCGCAGACGCTAATCCTGTGTTACCTCGTCTGGAACATACAGACGCCCTGTATGGCTACAGAGCGGAATACCCATACATGGGACGGTTTCCCTTCCGCCCAATTAACGAAATGGGCTATAAATAACCATGACCGCTACCTGACTCCACAACAGCGGAGCAGCGTGCGGGGTAAGGCGGTGATCAAAGCGTCCTGACTTTGTGAGTATAATAATGATGGAGTACCAATAGGCCACGAACACCTGAAACCATCTATAGAAGTAAGTGTTACAGAATGGATTGTAAAAGCCTCATCATTCTTCACTGCAGATAGCCATTGAAGCAGCACCCCGACGTTCCTATTTTGCTCATGAAGCCAACACACCAAGCTTCAGAAGTATGAATATAACGTACAGTAAAATCCTAGTACCTTATGTGTTTTATGTTGTTTGTGTTGTGAGTTCTTTTTTCTCTTCAAGCTTATTAAAAGCAAATGGTGAGGTTCCAGGTGACTGCACCTGTATGAACTACCCGCTACATGGGTAACCATTAGGTGACATATATTTTTTGTCTTTCTACAGGTCATTGTGCTTGTAGCAGACCGCTGTAGGCACACTTAGCCGATTAAACTTTCACTTTTATGTAAATACACATTTTTATGTAGTAGAAGACGTGCGTAGGGAAGGGAGTCTGTGCCCCTGTCCTGAAGAAGGAGCTTGTCTCCGAAACATGTCGACACAAAAGCACATCAGAGGTCCTGTTCATTAATACAACAGGTTCGACCTCGCCCTGCACTTTCTTTTAACGGTACCAGCCAGAGCACAGAATAAAAAATGTTCTTTCTCTCTCTAGCGCCAGGTACTTTTGAACTTTTTTCACCACACACCCTACTCACTTAAAAACATAACCCACACACTGTACACCACACATAGCCAATACCTTAAGTGCTCCCACGTAGTCATTGGTCGCAGCACGCCGCATCCCGATAGAGGGGTGCGAAGACCCCGATGATGAAGCATGACACCAAGGGGCCTGTTGGTGTGTGAGGGGTATTTTCACAAACACTGAGTGCTTCAATATTCATTGATCACTCGCCCTCCCTATTATATGTTGGATTTCTTTTGTTTATTTGAATATCTATTGGAGCACAAATCCAACGATTGGCTCTGCCTCCTCCCTGTGTTTTTGATAAAATAAGACTTAACCAGATTAGGCCCTTTTTGTGGAATGGTATACATTATTTCGAGATAATTACAGTACAACAAGGTCTCAGGTGCGCTTCTAAGAGTGAATCCTGAGGTACAGAGTCTCTTTCCACTGCTGCACATGGCCACATGTCATGCCCAATCCATGCTGGGAGCATTGGGATAGGGCACAGGCCGTGCACAGTGGGCATTTACTTTCCCAAGGGCCAAAGCATAAAGCACAAGAATTTAACTGATAAAATATTACTAGTAAAGAAACTTGAAAGAGAGAAAGGATCATTAAACTATTCTGATTAAATGCACAGCATCTGTCCTATTGAAGGGGGAAAAGAGTCCACAAGAGTAAACAGTCTGCAAAACACTGAGCACAACTGATTCTTTCTTTTTTGGATCAATTTCACAGGGGAACAAATGAAGGAAAGTAGAGGAAACAGAGGTAAGATAAGAAGATTGAGCAAGTGCATAGCAACGAGAGACAGACAGAAAGAGAGGGTAAAAGAGAAAGGGGGGCAGCTGACAGTAGCAGAGCAGGAGAAGTGGACACTTTGTCCAGTAATCTTATCTTAATAAATCCGCTGGGCACCTAGGGATCTCAGGTGCAACAGAAGCAAAGTGCAGGATAGGCCAACCAGCTCTTGACTTGACACTGACTCCTCCTCCGCTCTCGAACTCCACAGCACTCTGACTCAGCGGGACTTTCACTGCCGCAGGTGGGCTCGGGACAATAGTGTTTGCAGGGCCGTCATTGGTAAGGCTTTTGTGCGCTACTAGATTGATGGCCCTGGGACCCTAACAAGCTAGTTTGCATCCTCCGGTGGTGCTAGTATTGCATCCTCAGGTGGTGCGTGCAGTGCCGTTACACTTACACACACTGGCCAACCAGGGCCAGTCATGCTGCGCGCTTCGTTGTCCATTCTCTCAGGGCTGGCTTCCAATGATGATAGTGTAGTGGTGATGCCGACACTGCTGAGGAGATGCCCAGCCTAAAAACCCACCCAACTGCCTAAAATGTAGCTGCCCGCAATTTTTTTTTCTGGCACAAATGGGAGAAATTTCACCCATTTGTGTGGGAAATAGCCGAATCTGGCAACACTGCGCATGGGTGTGCAACAGCGTGCCTCGTGATATGTTTAACACTGTTATCTCTCTTCTATTTGTAAGAAGATTAACATCATGGAAAAGAAAGAGGTACAACAGTGCTCAACAGTACAGGTTTTTCGGAAATGCGACTGGCGCCAATTTCGGAGCACAAATGGCACCCCTCTGACCTTGGCACACGGTGTGGTGGCACCACTTGCGCTGCCCACTCGCACTGACTCTAGGCTGTATTCAGTCTGCTCCAGGACAGTATTGGAACACCAGAGTCTATATCAAAGTGAGCCTGGAAAAGCTAAGTAAAGACAGTTTCTGCCATCGCTTTGGGATGATTGAGGCCTGCTGAAGAGCTGGAGCAGCACTATTTTGCCACCTTAGATAGTGGTAAATGGTTCCTTGTCATAGGAAATTTCACGGCATGTGCTGCTTTGGACTGGAAATGTAGCAGCATTTGTTGACATATCTAACGAAAACAACAGAACCTAACACAATACCATACACAAAACAACATAATAATACAATTAAAACATAATATGGCCAATCACAACAAAATAGTCTAAACTGAATGCAACGCAACAATCACAGGGCAATCCCAAAAAATCATGTTGCAATAATGCAGCACAAAAAACTGTTGAACATATCATCCCAACAAAATGCCACAAAACAAATGCACAAATGCTCTTGTCACACATTACCATCTGTAGTATTGTGATAAAAGGTGCTTAGATCAAGCACTGCTTTATCTTAAATATATGTCATGAGTTACATAGCATGCCATTGCAATGCGGTTGTTACAAGAACCACATTGTTACATTGCATACGACGCGCTGGACTTCAGAATAGTATGATTTACAATTCCTACTCCAGTTTGTGCAACAGCAGGGAAGGTGTTGAATTTTAAATCCAACCCTTTCTGCCCCCTACAGCAAGTTGTTGTAACGACTTGCGATGTAATCGTATGCGATGTAACAAAGCGGTTGTTTTAACGATCATGTTGTAATGGCATATGATGTAACGCATGCAAAGTAACAATGTCTCCCCTTTAACTTACCATCAAAGACATGAAATTACACCACTCAGAAACGTTTTGTGAGTAGGACCCATTACTTCAACAAGTGCCTCCGAATGCTACATTTCTTATAACATTCAATCAGGCTTTCTGGACTGATAAAGATGGGAAGACCCTGGTGATTTAGCCCAATGATCAATCACTTTTACTCAGAGGTGATGGCTACCCTGAACCATTCATACTGCAAACCCTTTGCATCCTTTAAGATTTCATGTTACCAGTGTAATAAACGGATTAAAATGTATTTGCACAAGAGCAAAACATTGAATGGAATAGATTTCACACAATTCTGAAGTGTTCATAGATAAGAATTGGAGAAACTTCAGGGTCTGATTAACTAACTTTTCACTCATGTACTGCATTGCATGAAAGGGAGAGAGCAGAACAGGGCCATATCAACTAAGATAATTTCCTAAAACCATGCTTCTGGGGCTGTATTATGCATGGTGCTCCAGGGACACAAACTGCATGTGCGCCTGCTTTGTGTGCCCAGAGGACTATGGGCTAGATGTAGGTAATTCCGATTTACCTACTCTTAAATACCGAATTTTACCGATTCGGTATTTAAGAGTAGGTAAATAGGAAGGAGGCAGATGTAGGTAATTTTAAATTCAGAATTACCGAATCTGTAACATTCGGTATTTACCGATTCTGTAAATACAAAATCGGTATTTCCCATTGATTCCTATGGGCTTTGAAGCCCATAGGAATCAATGGGAAATACCGATTCTGTATTTACAGAATCGGTAAATACCGAATCCTGCAAGGGTGCAGCGGGTGCCACTTTGACACCCTCTAGCACCCCAAGTACAGGCTTGTGTGACATGTGGCACACATACATGCCCTAAGGGCATGTCTGTGTGTCACATTGCACAGGTGTGCATGCACAGATGTGCATTCACACCTGAATTCGGTATTTTACCACACAATAGGATTGTGTGGTAAAATACCGACTCTTAAGGGCCTGTGGCACTGTAAACTGTGCCACCTACATTTGGAATGACAGAATCGGTATATTTACCGACTCGGTAATTTACCGAATCGGTAAATATACCGATTCTGTAATTTTCAGGCCCCCTTCATCTGAAAACCCTAATACCGGTCGGAAACGGCCTAAATCGGCCGTTTCCGACCGGTATTAGGGCTTCTACATCTGGCCCTATGTTATTACAGAGGTGGCTGCAGACGCTCGTGCGTCTCCTTCTGTAATACTGATAGCGCTGGAGCACCAGTAACACCAGCATTACCTTCAGAAAGCAGTCCCTCAGTTCCTTAGGGCATGGTCTTATGTAAATAAGGGAATCACTTTACCTCTGTCCCTCACCCTATTGAGGACACAGGCTCAGAGGCAAACAGGCCATTAAGAGGCACACTGACAGCATGCCATGAAAAAGTGGGGCACCGTCAGTGCGCCTGCAGGGGGTCTCTGTCCCTTTTTAAATTGCACGCGGTTGTCACCCGCACTGTGAAATGAAACAAGGAGCCACTTGTAACCAGCCTCTCTGTATTTCACTGAATGTGTTGCCCTTTAGTTTGCAGTTGTCCTGGTGGCAGTGCATTGATTTCAAAAGGTGCATTGTGTCTGGTTACATCTGGCACACCTGCTTAAACATGCACCATGGTGCAATCAGGGACAGTTCACCCATTACGTATTACGGATCCAGGATGGCAACATTGAAATCAAGGCTATACTTTACTACAAGAAGCAGGAAATGTGCAAATACGCTACCTTGAATAAAACGGCTTCCTGGCCTACTAAAGTCATGGGGTCTCATTTATGAGAAATGACGCATCGCTGCGTGAAAGCAGCGATGCGTCCCTTCTCAGTGCGCACTCCTTGCGACATTCCTGATGCATCATATTTAATGTATGACGCATCATGTCGCAAGAAGTTACAGATACGTAAGTCTTTCTGACGTATCTGTAAGCGCAAAAGTGACGCATTGCTGGAGTGTGTCACAAAAGTGACGCAACTCCAGCAATGCGTCCTTTCACATGGGGCAAGCCCCATGTGAAAGGGCCTGCGTCAGTCTTACGCCTGCTGTGAGGCAGGCGCAAGATTTTGACGCAACTGGGTCCTAAAAGTGGCGCAGTGAAATCTCATAGATTTCACTGCGTCACTTCTACGACCCTTCCTTGCGTCAATTCGCCCCCCTTGCATACATTATACCTGGCGCAGGTATAATGTGGCGCAGGGGTTTACAAAGTGACGCATCTACCTAGAAGCGTCACTTTGTAAATATTGCGCAACAAGACGCATTTTTTACGCCACTGGTGCGTCACAAAAAGTGACGCACAGGCGGCGTAAAAGTGACGCAAGGCCTCATAAATGAGGCCCATGGAACTTAGCATGCATATTGAGGCTAAAGGGCACATCAGATTAATAAAAGCAGCTTCCACATTTGATAATAAAGCAAATCCAACACGTTGTGATATACATATGCAGGGGGACATTACCGGTAATGCAATAGGAATGCATATTTATGTTTTCATCCCCACCTCCCTCTGGACTGGAGCACGAGCACATAACTTGATCATGATGTGACAGTTGGTTGGTCCATTGCAGCCCAAACAGCTATAAAGGTAAAGCAACTATTATTTTTCCACCAAATTAGTTTTACAATTATAGACTCTCTTCCATATATTTTATGACATTTCATGCGGTGTGACACGCCAGGCATGCATACTTTTTGATTCAACCGCGTCCTGCATTTCAGTGAGCCTTGCGCAATGTAAACATCCTTCGTGCCAAAAGTGCTGAATACTTCTGTCTATTTCCATGGAATAAATCACCGCTAATTTAATGTCCTCCGTATGGGGCATCCATTAAACCCCATGAAATTAGCAGACTCTATGACAGGTTGCCCAGAAATAATAAAAGGTTTTGCATTTGTGTGAAATTAAGGCCTGGACATATTCACTGAAAACATATTCTCCTCTCTGCTACACATGCACTGTATTGTTGTGGCTGAAGGACACAGTGGATTTCATGAAATTCTGTCTGTTCAGACCCAGAGACTAGGTAGAAGACTGAATGAGACATAGTGATGAAATGAGAATTGTCCTCGCTAGAGTTGGAAGAAATGCTTTGCTGTCTAACATTTATTAATGAAGGTATATACTCATCTAGTATCTCACAGCACTGCCTCTAAGCAGTAAGCATTACCCTATACTGTCTATTTCCCCTCCTAATTGGTCCCTGGCACTGTGCTCAGACCTGTATGATGAGCAGTCCACCCCCAGCTCCTATTTTGTGTTAGCCCGTATATGAACCCCCCCCCCCAGCAATAGGGATATTCTACATCAGAGAGTGAACCGAGGGTGCTCTGAAACAGCACTAATCTGCTGTGAGCTATTTAAGCTATGTTCTATAGGGATTGAGCACTCATTCTTAGTCTTGAAGAGTGAGTAAAGTTTGATACAAACAGTATTGTTAGAGAACAAAGTGTGTTAGGCCCTTACCTGCAGAAGTTCAAAGAGTGGATTGAGCCTATCTGTCTCCTAAGAGATTGTCAATAGAGGAGCAGCTTCCAACTCCCTGGCCAGTAAACCTTGTCTGAGGTCGCTGGAACTTTATATTGTCTGCTATTGGTTGGTACATGTGTGCACTGATTGGTGGTTGTATCTGGTGTTTCTATTGGATTAGGGTTAGTGTTCTCATTGGTTGGGTATATGAGGGTTCTGATTGTTTCTGAGTCTGTGACTCAATCAATGTAGGGTAGGGTTGGGACTAGAGCTAGGGTTAGGATTTCTATTGGAAGCAGGGACTAGGGCTTCCTGTGTGATTGGTTGCTGGGATTAAGGTTGACATTAGGGCTAGGGTTAGGCTTTCTATTGGAAGTCGTGATTAAGGCTTCTTATGTGATTGGTTGCTGGATTGGGTGTGGGACTAAGACTAGGTTTGGGCGTTTTATTGGAAGTAGGGACTAGGGTTTCCTGTGTGATTGATTACTGGGATTAGGGTTGGTACTACTGCTAGGGCTAGTGTCTCTATTGGACATTGAGATGAGAGTTTTTGATCCTGATTGAGTGCTTGGATTAGGGCTAAATTTGGCTGTAGGGTCCTAGTCTCCTATTGGTTCTGAATATTAGGGCTGATATTTTGAAAGGACAGTGTTAGGGCTAGGGTTCCCATTGGCTGAAGGGGTCATCTGATTACTAGGGCTATAAAAGGTCATGGTTTAGGGCTTCTCAGCCAGAGCGTCAAGGCTAAGGGCGGAGAGGACAAGGGCAGTTGCCTGCTTCAGCCTGGTCGAGAATAGGGCCAGAAATGCTGCCCATTTTCTCATTCAGTAATACCCACCCCACACCATCCACATCCACAAACAGAGTAACACACTCACGCCAAATGTACACCACACACTTACTACAAACAAACCCTATGCTCAAATCAATGTACCAGCATACACTACAAAACCACACAACAGAACAAAGGAAAACAAGCACCTTGGAGAAATACAGAGATAAAAGAAATAAATCTATAAATTTGAAAGCTGCAACGTGCCTGGCTCAAAACAAAAAAGGAAACAAGACAAACTTCCCCTACAGAAAATTAACACACTATAAAAGTCAGCTATCAAAAAAGCAGAGAAAAAGTACTATTCAGACAGAATTCAAAATGCTAAATGTGCAAATAAAGAATTCTATAAAATACTCAATAAATTTCATAAGCCAAATTGCCTAGAAGGAACTCATCCCATTACTCAAGATTTCATTGACAAACTGGCAAATCATTACACCAGAGCTTTCCAAACTCTGTGTCGCGACACGGTACTGTGTCGCCTGCAAATGGTGAGTGTGTCACGGGATGACGCTGGTACTGCGCAGTTCGTACACCAGACGTACGTGGAGAAAGGAGATGGAGACCGTTAGGCGAGTGAGTTCCTGCGCAGCACATGCGCAATTTGGTCCGCAGAGCCATTCCTGGCAGGAGTGTTAGCCCGGGGACGAGGAGGAAATGACGGGCCCGGAGAACAATCCTGTGGCCACCAAGCTCCACTGTCTGCAAGCCCCCAGACCATGCGCATCGAGCCTCCGGCTGGCCTGACCGACCTGCTGCACAATTCCTTCTGACACCGTGTGCAGTACTACAGCTGCAGGTGTTTGACGCGGGCACAAAATTCACGCCAACTTCGTGGCGTAGGTAGGGGCCCATGCAGTCCAATGGCAAAGAAGATGAGGACGACGACTTGGACTACAAGTAAGGACACGCCAGGGCCAGTATACAAAAGTGGTAGTACACCCAAAGAAAGCCAGGAACTGCACAAAACGGCGGCAAAGGTAGTTACATGAATGGGCCTACCTACAAACTTGGGGTGGCAGAGGCAAACCGTCTCATGGTGAGGGAAGGGAATTTATGGACTGAGGGTCGGATGCCATAGCACTGAAAGTGCACTCAGGGAAGGCGGGTGTTAGAGCAACCATTATACCTATCCTTTACAAAGCAGTAGCAATCCTACTATAAGAGAGCATATTTACATCAGCTTATGATGAATAGTACTGTGGCTAGTTCTGCCACTATTTGGGATGTATTGTTCTTAAAGAGACATGTCTTCGCCTCTTTCCCCAGTCGGGGTATGGTGGGACGGTCCTGATGGATACTGGGATGTCACTCCAGATTGTGGGTGTTCTCTCATTGGTTGAATTTTAAGACTTTCTGTGCATCTTGAAGGATTCAAATTTAATCTGTCGGGCTGTACTTACCAATAGCCGATATACATTTATCAGTAATAATAATTCAGTCGGCAATGGAGAAGGTTCAATCATTTATTCTGTAAATACAAGCCCTGGCAGGGGAGCCTCAGTCTACACGACCCTCGGAGGTGCGCAGAGGAGACTGGTTACATATTCAAAACACAAAGCATATATACGTTTCATGTATTCAAAATGACACCCTACAAGGAAAGATACAAGTTGTCCGTAAGCCAAGAGGAATGCCCATATCAGGCACAATTGATTGCTGGTAGCCTAGGCCTAAACTATTCCGGGGGCAGGTCAGTAAGGTGGCTCTGTGTCTATCTGTAGCCCGGGAGTACAGGAACGGGCTCGGCTAGAATGTGCGCATCCCACACGAAAGGCAGATGTGACCTTGGGTTTCCCTGCGCTACCGACTAACAACTTATAATAAGCGGCTGGACTGTCGTCAGGGTTTCGACCAACAAAAGGTGATCACGTGATTTCAGGGAAACCACACGAGCACACAGGGAAACGAAACAAAATGGGTCCGGTTATATCAATAGGAGCAAACGAAGAAGAGTGAAGTCATAGCCACTAAAGGTACATAATGTATTCTAGCTATGCGATTATATTAATTACAAGGTTATATTGGATATATTAGGCCAATAATACATGGTATCGAAAATTCGATCCCAACAATCTGTCCAAGTTGAAAGGCAGGATTTAAATGTACCTAATTTTAGTAACATAGGAGTTGGTGTGGTGGGGCTCTTTCTGGTATTTACAAGAGTGTTGTACATGTTGATTATCAGTCTGAGTCTAAGAGTCTTCCGCTGATGGGTCCCCGTTACTTTTATCAGCTCCCACATTCACTACAAACAATCACTTGATGCGAGGTCTTGATCTTTGCTGCTGGCACCAGTCTGGTGTTGGCAGAGTGCCAGTGAAATAGAACCATCTCCATTAGTCTGCGGTACAGGATGCTGGGGCTCTTTACATACTTTCACCGGACAGTACCCAGCAGCGAGCAGAGGGGGGTTCTGGTTACTCCTCTGACATTCAATCAAAGCCCATAAGGTTGAGCAGGTGTCTGTCCTTCCAGCCAACGAAAGACGAGAATGTTAATAGAAAACCTTGCTTACACTCACCAAACTGTACCCTGCTGACTCTCCAACCTCTCATGTGCACAAGCAACAAAAGCAGAGAAGTTCCCTGCTTCTCTCCTCATTTCTTTCAGTGCTTCTTTACAAGCACAGACCCAGGACCATTACCATGTTGTGAGTTGTGTTCATCGATAAAACTGGGAAAGAACATTCTCAGAAAAATACAGGACTCTTACTCACTTATGTCATAGGACACCCCAAAGTTTCTGTTAAAACGGAGATACAGTAGCAATTAAAAACACCGTATACTTTTTTTTCAGGCGATAAATATTGCAGATCATGATGAACCTAAAAAAAAGGTTTTATATTACCTACTCAAATAGTAAGTCACAAAAACCCTTTCTGTCGCTGTGACACTGCCTTTGCAAACCACACAGTATCTTCCCAGGCCACTTTACTTATTGCAATACAAATAGCAGGATTGAGTTTAAATGTTTTATAAATTGAATAAACCTCTTGTTGCTCGGTCTGCTTTTTTACTACTTCCGCAGCATGTTCTGTATTTCTATGACATAACTTAACTTAAGGGTTGTAGATGTCGGCACGAGGATATATAGACCGTGATGGGGTAAGAACAACAATTTTACAGGTCTGCTTGAATATTAGAGAGCATAATGTTGTGTAGGAGCAAAGGGGGTTACAAAAATAGGTCCATGGTGGTACAGATGTGTTCAAGAGCATAGTTAGTAAGGGCAAAAAGCCTTTATGTCTGTTGGGTAAGTAAACATATGGGGAGAAGAGTGAATGGCTAGCCGCTTCGCTGCGGCCGGAATTCCCCCGTTGTGCTGGAGAATTCCATGCGAACATGGTTTGGATGGCCCCCGGCCGTCCTCCTTACATGCCCACTGTGACGTCCGACGCACGGAAGTAGTTAGATGAGGCAAAGTTTAAGGGTGGATGATTATATTTTTGTTTCAGGCACAAACCTAACCTTACACCCAGTTTTGCCAGTCACTATCTTTGTTAGAACAGATTGACAGTTGCTTTAATAACCTTCCTTCTTTCGCAAATTTGCTTGAAAATGCACCATTTGCCCACTTTTTTCAAAAATGTTGTGGGAGTGAACCCCCAAACCCTCATGAGGTGGTTCGGGATCGCTTGCTATGCTCACTCGCAGCATTTGCCCAGATGTCACAATTCATTGAAGAGAATGCCATACTTTCAGACTTTCAAACAGGATTTTGTCTGGGAAGAGGCACAGAATCTGCCCTCCCTGCCATCTGGGATGACCTGAAGAACACAGTGGACCGCAACGGGGTTGCTGCACTACTCCTCTTGAACCTCTCAGCTGCCTTTGACAAGGCTGACCATGATACTCTAATACAAAGACTAGCTGATTGAGTTGCTGTTTCCGCTTTTGTTTCGCCACCAGCCGGCAGCTGTTCTCGAGAGCCGGAGCAGGAGCCGGAGTTTCTGCCGGAATTTCTGCGCTCGGCCATCAAGCCCCTGGACCCGAGTGTTGCCTTTCTGCTGCCGCCGTCACCATTTCGGCCGCTACATTGCCAATACGCCCCCGCCCTGCCACGGTAAGATTACAATCAGCGTCCTGCGGGTTGCAGTACAGTTTGCGGCGCCCGGCCATGGTCTGCGGCGGAGGGGTGAGGGGGGGTGCAGACGAGGTACGGCGAGGCTGGTTTTGGCACAGCTGGTGTGACCGGTGAAGTGTGGCAGCAAACTGCGGCAGACTGCAGTGGCGATCCTCACTCCTCAACTGCTGGCTGCCTGCTTTGCCCACCACTTGCCCACTTGCTCAATTTGCTTCCTGCTTGCTTGCTTTCTTTCCTTCCTGTTTCCCTGTTTCTCCCTATCTCACGGTCTCTGTTCCCGCTTTTGCCCATAGTCCATTGCGGTGCTTGAGAGCCTGGGGGGAGAGTCTGGAGGGCGTGAAGTTAGAGGAGGTACAGTAGCGGCTGGCAGTGATTGCAGTGTTAGGGCAGGTGGAGCACAGAGACCTGAACCGCAGGCTAAACAACCATAGAGACACATTGGTCTATCAGTGCTTTGGTTTTCAGAGGAGCTCCCAGAGTGGTTCACAGAGAGCAGAGAGCTGGTGAACACCGTCCACCCCACTCAATCCATTCAACCCATCCAATCCAATCAGGCGGCAGCAAAGGGGAAGGAAAAGAGGAAGAAGAAGAAATTAAAGGCCCGCTTGTGACTCCTCTGGACATAAGGAAAGGCACAAGAACGGTGGTTAAAAGAGGAAATTCTCCTCTGTAATTAAAGGAGGATGTCAAAGAATAACAAGGATAATAAAGGACAGCAAAAGGACAGTGAAAGCCAGAGAAAATCATCTAGGGCAGGCAATAGCCCTCGCAACAAAAAAAAACATTTAAAAAACCACAGAAATAAAAGGAAAAGGGACACATAAATTACAAAAAAAGCTACCAAAAAGATATCAACCATGGAAAACGCGATACCAGAAAAGCAGCAGACACACCAGTAAAGACAGCTAAGACATTCAAGACAGCTACTTCAACTAAACCAGCCCATTACATCTTGTACGCAATAATGTGGTCCGGGAAGTCAAGGCAGCAGGCACCAGTAAACCCTGCCAAAAGAACGAGGAGGACAACCAGGAAGTCACCAAACAAGGGAAGTGTCGAAGCCCATGCGAGGACAAAAGACGAAGCCTTCAATCTGATCTCTCCGCTTATCACCAGCCCACAGCCCTCAGCAAACGGCATGGCAAGTGGTTCAAGCAGTGATCCTATCTTACCCAAGTCAAGTTACCAACCTAAAAAAAGTACATCTAGGACACGACGACCTAAGCCAATTGGAGATAGTCCTGCCTATAAACATTGCAATAGATAATGAGAGCAGGCATGACATGGTTGGACTGGCTGTGAGCCGTGGAGCAATAACCAGAGAGGAAGGAACAGAAGGTACGAAGAGAGAAAAAAGGGAAAGCACCAACAACTGCATCCCCTACAAGCATGCCAAGGATGGATCCTTGGATAAAATGCTACCAAACCAATTGGGTGAAGAGGAGGAAGCTTTAGAAGAACATAAGCACAGTACAGCTCTTACCGAATCCTTACAGCGACCTTATACGCCACCAAAGGCCAAAGCGAAAGATAGCTTCAAAGACAACCCTTTCTCCTTGGGCACTCTTGGTCAGGACTCACTGGATACACTTGAGAGACTTGGGACATGTGAGCACAAGGAGGCGATCATGGCCAATGAGAGCAAAGTAGATAGCGAAAACTCCCATAATATTACAAAAAACATCGAAGCCGTAAAAGTACAATCAGCACAAGATGAGCACGCTCAACTAACCTGGGGACAACCTAAAATCCAACATGGTCGCTGCATTGTCCTAGCTCAACCCAACAGTAATACACAACGGGCGCCAACAGGATTACTAATGTCTCAAGAAATCGAACCAGAGTCATCATATCTTACACAAAGATGATATCTGGTCCACCCTGCTGCACACAATGCAAATGTCTGTGAACGCATTGCAATATCAATCAGACAAGATGGACCTACTGTTGTCAGTCCTCAACTCGCTCTCCATTTTCGTTGCTAGCATAGACAATAAGCTGGCAGACCATAACAATCTGATTAAGAGGGCACAGTCAGAGACACAATTTGCTTAGGCTAGCCGCACTTGCATAACAATTGTGGACAAGCTAGCAACACTACCATCAGCATTGGATAACCTCCTTGCCGACATAAGGAAGGCAGTGCCAGCCCAACCAGCTCCGGGCTTGGCCCACACCAGCAGCAGTGAGCAACCAACAATAAACCTAAGTAAAGTCCCAAGACCCCAGGCACAGGCTAAGTAAATTGCAATTGCAGCCCAGACATCAGATGGAAGGCAGCTTTGCAAGGTTGGGGACCTACCCATATCAGAGTTAAATAACAGCGCATTGACCCAAGGAGCAACAGCACCCCTGACGAGCAACACCTCACAACCCAGCAAATTCCCAGAAAAACAGGCTCCGACCGAAGGTGCACAATTATCCTCCAAACAGCGGAGAAAACAAAGGAGGAAGGGGCGAAACCAAAAACCAACGCAGGCTTTGTCACATAGCAGGGATGGAATTTATAGTCCCCGGGATGCACCACTGGACGACCAACAAGACTTCTCAAGTAGGGAGGAAGAAGTGACAGACCTAGGTCGGGAAGGAAAAAAGAGATCAATCCAGGAAAAATCACTAGAAAAGATAGAGCGAACACCTCCCAATGAATCAGAAATCGGAGAACAAAAGATGATGCTCAACAGAGGAACCATCAATAACAACGACAAAGGACCGGGCACTCAATAAGGCAACACAATGCTTAGCAACATCATGAACAGGACTGCCTACGGATTCAGCAGGTAAACAAATACAGAGTAGCATATGCACAGAGGGGGAGCTAATCATAACATCAGCTTCAAGCACAGGGAAAGTTTCAGCAAGCGACAGTCAGCTACTCGGCCTGACCAAACCATCACGGGGCCACCACCGTTAACAGAGGTCTCAATAGCGACAGAGACCATCTTGGACCAACAAACAGGGCTCCCAGGCCCAACAACAACAATCATGTTTTACCCAGAATACACATCAAGTAGACGGGTTGATACACTAAACAGGGGCAACATCCTGTGTTTACTAACGTCCATCAATACCTTAAAGAACATAAAAATCACTGACCTGGAGTCAGTTGAGTTTAAAGAATCACCTGATCGCCCAGGAACAGAGTCAACGAAAACAGTCTGGGCCACACCAGACCTAGCAGAGAGAGTCCTAAAGGAACAAACCAGATTTAACTCATGGGGCATTAAACCTCGGCCACTTGCAAAACCAAGGTACCCTGATCCCTTATTGTCCGAATCAAAGTGCCAAGAAGAAAACCCTAGCTCTGGACAACCCAGCCCACAATTATTCTCAGTACTGCGAGGGGCACGCAGCAACAGCACAGAGTACAGGGAAAGCTGAGAATATAACAAACTAAGGGCACACTCTGCTAGAAGCAAACCCACACCAGAGTGGAGCAGGGTTTCCCGGACAATAAACATCAAACTTGAAAGACCGTGACACTCCAAGCATAATGCACTCTCACATAAGAACTCCCTGAAAATCTGTTCCTGGAACATTAATGGCCTGGGAGATAGGACCTCGGACCCGGAACTGCTGACTTATCTGCAGAAATTTGATATAATTCCGCTCCAAGAAACATGGAGTGGAGTACCAACTGCACTGCATGGCTTTAACTTGCTCTATCTACCGGCAACAGCCTAGCTACATACAGCTCCATAAGTAGCATTTATGCAGCAGAACCTTTGCCATACAACCTAGCTCCACCCAATGCAATGCAAGTAATCCGAATTACCCTACAGGGGAAGATGAGTAAAGAGCATATAATACTTGTAAACCTCTATCTGCACCCACTGGATAAAAGCAAAGGGAGTGAACAATTGAAGGAGGAACTGCTGAAAATAATAACAGAAGAGAAAACAAACAGCTGGATAATCACAGGGGACTTCAACCTAAACATGCTCAGGAAAAAAGCTGACGACATCCATTCAGATGAGGATCCATTTGCTTGGTGAGGAAATGCCTCAAGACATCAACACAGATTGAAGACCCACAAACATCTCGAAAAATCTATTGTCGTTCTTAGAGCAACTGGGCTCACGTTCATTAAACAGCAGATTTCCTGGAGATCGCCCACAAACAGCAACATTTAACAACGCAGTAACAAGGTCCACAATTGAAAAACTATCGCATTGGGAGCGTGGATTTTAGCGATCACTTACCCCAAGAAATCACGGTAGAAGAGCCATCTGTATACAAACTGCCCCCAGCAAATACACTCTGTTCAGAATTTACCAACAATGAGAAAAGAGTAACATGCAGCACCAATGATCCCGAAGGCCTCCTTTCCTTAGCAAAACAACTCTGGGAAGAAGTGGAAGCGGTCAACCCTGATATAATTGGAGGATGGGAGGCATTCACAAAAGCCCTAAGAAACTGCCACAGAGACATAAAGGGACACTCTCGAAACAGAACAATGTGCCACCAAAACCAACGGTCAGGCTCCAACCTATGGAATAACGCCAAACTAAAATAGCTGAAAGCACTGATAAACTTCACACTACGGAGGCTGAAGAAAGACCCCTCGGTATTGCAAGAATTGAGGCAGTAAAAGCCACCCGCAAAAAACGTATTTGGCAAAATAAAAAGGAAGCCGAAGAATCTCTTTGTGCCAGTCTCTTGCACGACATCAAAAACAACAATAGAGCACAATTTTGGAAGATTAACGCTCTGTCTAACCGGCAAGGCCAGTGCATCAATCAATCAATCAATCACAGCATTTATATAGCGCACTACTCACCCGGAGGGTCTCAAGGCGCTAGGGGAGGGGGGGTCCGCTACTGCTCGAACAGCCAGGTCTTGAGCTGTTTCCTGAAGGCGAGGTGGTCCTGGGTCCGGCGGAGGTGGTTCGGGAGGGATTTCCAAGTCTTGGCGGCCAGGTAGGAGAAGGACCTTCCTCCTGTGGTGGCTCTTCGGACGCGGGGGATCGAAGTTGGCGTGTGGGAGCGTAGAAGTTGAGGCGGCTGTTGAGGTATCCTGGGCCTTGGTTGTGTAGGGCCTTGTGTGCGTGGGTGAGGAGACGGAAGGTGATTCTCTTGTTGACCGGTAGCCAGTGCAGATCTCTCAGGTGTCCGGAGATGTGGCTGCGACAGGGGATGTCCAGGATGAGTCGTGCTGAGGCGTTCTGGATCCGCTGGAGTCTCTTCTGGAGTTTGGCGGTGGTTCCGGCATAGAGGGAGTTGCCGTAGTCCAGGCGGCTGGTGACGAGGGCCTGGGTGACCGTCTTCCTGGTCTCGGTGGGGATCCACCGGAAGATCTTACGTAGCATGCGCAGGATGTTGAAGCATGACGAGGAGACGGCGTTGACTTGTCTGGTCATGGAGAGGGAGGAGTCCAGGATGAAGCCCAGGTTGCGTGCGTGGTCTGTTGGTTTGGGTGCACTGCCCAGGGCGGGGGGCCACCAGGAGTCGTCCCAGGCGGAGGGTGAGGATCCCAGGATGAGGACTTCCGTCTTGTCCGAGTTCAGTTTCAGGCGGCTGCTCATCATCCACTTGGCTACGTCTCTCATCCCTTCGTGTAGGTTGGCTCTGGCGGTGGCGGGGTCGTTGGTGAGGGAGAGGATCAGCTGGGTGTCGTCGGCGTAGGAGATGATGTTGAGGTTGTGTTGGCGTGCGATGGCTGCGAAGGGGCTCATGTAGACGTTGAAGAGGGTTGGGCTGAGCGAGGAGCCTTGAGGAATGCCGCAGATGACTTCGGTGGCTTCTGATCTGAACGGGGGGAGGCGGACTCTCTGTGTCCTTCCGGCAAGGAACGAGGTGATCCATTCCCGTGCCTTCTCCTGGATTCCGACGTTGCTGAGGCGCTGCACTAGGGTATGGTGGCAGACAGTGTCGAAGGCCACGGAGAGGTGTAGGAGGATGAGGGCCGCTGTTTCTCCATTGTCGAGCAGGGCTCGGATGTCATCGGTAGCTGCATTCAGGGCGGTCTCGGTGCTGTGGCATCAGCTCCAACGTCTCAGAAGAAGTTTGGATAACTTACCTCGAACCACACTTTAATAAAGAACAGACTTCCCAAATTGGCTTAATTAACCCTGCCCCTATCTTGGAGACTCAACCATCCCAGACAAATTCCAATGCAGAACATGGACAGAACTTCACAATCACAAACACACAAGTTCATAAAAGAATCTTGAAAGGTAGACGTGAGGGAGCTCCTGGCCCAAACGGGATCCCGCACATACTATTCAAACAAGATCCTGAATTTTGGGCTTCAGTTCTAAAACTGATCTTCAATAGAATTCTGCAAACATCAACAGTACCATCATCGTGGAGGGAATCGATAATCTCTCCCATCTACAAAGAAGGCAACAGAAGTGACCCAAAGAGCTATCGGTTGGTAGCTCTTCTGGACAATGAAGCCAAATATTATGCTGGTGTACTCCTCCAAGAATTAACACCATGGGCCACAGAAATTAAAGCAATACCGTACAATCAAACCGGTTTCTGCAGAGACATCGGCACTGCCACTAACATCTCCGCCCTTTCACTAATGATAGACACTGCACTTGTAATTAAACATCCCCTGTATATCTGCTTCATTGATTACAGTTCAGCGTTTGGCCATATAAACTGAAATATTCTGCGGCAAAAACTAAAAATGCTAGGTATCCCATCATTTCTCCTAAAACAACTAATCCTTTTGCATAGCAATACCTGGGTACAAGTAAAGTTGGGGGCAGGAGACCATCTAACCAAAAAGATGAACACAACCTCAGGATTAAAACAAGGCTGTGTACTTGCCTCTACATGTTTTATCTATTTATGGCCGAGCTTTCAGTCCAACTTAATGGAAGCAACTTGCATGCTCCGAAGCTAGGAGGCCGTCAGCTATCCAATCTCCTATATGTAGATGACTTAGTACTCATCAGTCGGACTACAACGCTTGCTTGACATTACATCTCAATATTCAGAGACTAACAGACTAAGTATTATTCAAGATAAAACAAAAGTCATGTGTGTAAACCACCGGAAAACAAAAACAAAACCCAACTGGTACCTGGCAAAAGTCAAGCTAGAAGTCGTACAAGACTACAAATATCTGGGGGTTATGATCAACAACAAAGGCAACTACAAAGCATAATGCGAGGCAATAAAATAGAGGGGACTAACAACAGCGGTAGCATTAAGAAATCTGAAAAATATGACTGCTGGACCAAGTTTTCTACCTCTGACCAGGGTGATACAGGCTAAACTAATGCCATCAATCACATGTGGAAGTGAAGCCATGAGAGGGAGGGACGCGGAAACATTAAACAACACTATCGTAAGAGCACTGAGAATAATATTCGGGCTGCCTGGATATACATCTCCAGCGCAAATGAGGCTTGAATTCAGGATGCAAAGACAAGAGCTGGCCCGAAAAGGAGCTTTTGTTAAAACCTGGTTAAAAATCAAAAAAGGGCAGCCAGAAATGTTAAATTCCTACTTGTAGAAACCTCAGAAACCTGCCCAGCTAGACACTTCTTGGACATTGCACTGGACCAGCTTGGGTTACGGCAACTCTGGGCATCGTCAGGGACCATGGCAAGTTTCAAAAAAATTGTAAATAACATTGTCAAAAAAGAATCTATCTTACAAGACAAAGCGGTCTTGACAGAACGCTTACATGGCTGGCTCACTGTACAATCCTACAGTAAAGCGACTCCTCAAGAATACCTCCTTTCTAACTTCTCCAAAACCACCAAAGAGAAGTTTATGAAACTCTGGCTAGGCATCATTTGCACACCATCTGTCCCCATGGTTGTGCCCTCCGAAGCCAGCACTTTGCCGTCTTTGCGGGGAAGGAGAGGAGGACATAGTCCACATCATAACCATATGCCAGGAACTGATTCAGGAGCGCCGGTCACTACTCAGACCTATCTTTAACAAGAATCAAATACGGTTGTGCAGACAAGCGGTGCTTGCAAGCTTCTCTGGTGAAGACAATCAACTAAGCTGCTGCCTGTTAAAATGTTTAACTGCTGCTGACCTCTGAATGAAACGGATACTGCCAGATCATCAGAGAAGTTGCACTGGAATTGAGATGGAGCCGGCCTGTTAACCCTTTGCGCAACAACCGTAACAGCGTTTTATGTATATAACGTTAAGCATTTTTGCACACTCAAGCCTCAAGGAAAAGCATCAGCAGGCTAACCATCAGACATTTTTGTACAAAGCAATTGATGTTGATGCGGCACTATGCACTTTAAACTTGCATCTATTGCCTGCCCTCATTCTGTAGCCAAGACTCTGACAAGGGTGGTAATTCAATCTCATGAACTGCTGCTAATCTCCGCAAACAAAAATGAAGAAACAGGACTATGGGTCACCAAGGCCCGGGGAGTGGATCTCCTCCGTAATTTTAATGTGTGTTCTAAACTGTGGCTATTAGCCTTTTTAATTGATGTTTTACTGTTTATAATAGACAGACAACTTTTGTAATGGTTTTAATTAACTGTACAATAAACATATTACTTACTTACTTACTACTGCAAAGACTCTACGAAGCTGGCATAGAGGGGACTGCTTCAGACTGGATCACGTCCTCCCTTCTAAACAGAAGTAATCTCATCCACACCCCACCTTTCTCATCCAAACCATACTCCATAAAAGCTAGGGTCCCTCAAGGCTCTAGCATCTCGCCCATGCTTTTCAACATTTACATGAAGTCATTACTGGTACTGATCAATCAATTTCAACTCATGTGCCATAACTATGCAGATGACACACAAATACTCCTTCCACTCGAATGCCCCTAAGACATTGGAAACTCGCCAATTTTCAGTTGTCTCAGAGCTGTGGATCAGTGGATGACTTGGATCATCTCAAATTGAATGCTTCCAAAACAGAAATACTCATGTGGCGATTGGAAACATTATGACCCGCTTGCTTCCTGGCCTGATGAATTGGGATCACGCCTAAAGTATCTAAGGAAGTAAGAAACCTCGGCATGACCATGTATTTCAAGCTATCGATGAATGCCCAAGTGGACAAACTAGCAAAATCAAGCTTTGTTACTACAAAAACTCTGCGTTGAATCTTCACCCATTTGGGATTCCCACACAAGGTCCAAGCTACCAACTTGATGACTCCAATAGCCTCTACCATGGATCACCTTTAACGACTATGAAAAGACTACAATAGATTCAGAACTCGGGTGCCAGACTACTCTTGCATATCAAACCGCAAGACCACATCTATGCTGCCTTGAAAGCCCTGCATTGGTTGCTGGTTGCCAGAAGGTCCACCTTCAAGCTGCTTTGTGTCACTCACAAAGCCACACATGGAAGGGGACTGCTCTTCATCAGGAATAAAATCAACAAACACATTCATCATAGGCACCTCCGCTCTAGAGTGGCACCTCGCCTCAAAATCCTAAGATGCAAGAAAAAAATACATGGGTGGCACATCCTTCTCTGTTCAAGCAGCAAAAATATGGAGTTCTTTTCCCCCCAACATAAGATCCACCAACAACCACCTTATCTTCAGAAAACTACTCAAGAATTGGGTCTTCCCCACATAAGCACCATACGAAAACAGAAATATACAGCATATCCCTCTGTATATAAGCATTTATTTGTACTATAGATATGTACCTATATATGTGTATTGTTTTGTAATAACATGTAGAATAATTATGTTTAAAATAAATTCATTTTTAAGTACAACACTTCAAAACCAGAGTTTATCGAATGCATCTTTAATCTACTTATACGTAATTCCTTTATGCATCTATATGCCTTCCATGTACTTAGATCTATATATTTATTACTTTCTCCTAATTCAGCATATCCAATGCACTACCCTATTTTCACCCTATACCTCTCTCAATACATCTTCTACGTCAACTCTCTGACTCATCTCAAACCTCTTTTTACTACTCTTGCCAATGCACTAGCCTATTTCTCACCCTATTTCTCACCCTATCCCTCTATCAATATATCTACTACCCCACTCTCTCATTCATCCCAAACCCCATACCACTACTATGATCCCCAAAATAGCCCTTTCTAGACTCTCCACTACTCTACCCCTCACCACCTCACAATTCTTTTACTATTCTGATCCTACAAAACAAGCCTTTCTAAACTCTTCCCTCTGACTCTTCCCCTCCACATCCCTTTTTACTCATCCCAACCCTCCCACTGCTGCAATGACCCCCCCAAAAAAAGTCTAAAGCCTTCACTCTTCTATCCCTCCACTATCCTTTTCAATCGAAATAACGAACTAACATGTCCAATTCTCAAATTTCATATTTCACTATACTAATTCAACACTAATCCTTTATGGGTTCCGGAGTACTGTGCTCCTCGCTGAGAAAGCACTTCAACGCCCCATTAGGGGTAACAAGCACTATATATATATGCAAACCACTGTCCCTCTTCTATCCCTCTGCTACCCTTCTCAATCCAAATAACTGACTAACATCCACCACTCAAATTACTTTCATAATTCACTATACTAATTCACCACTAATCCTTTATGGGTTCCAGAGTAGCGTGCTACTCGCCGAAAAAAGCGCTTTAACACCCCATCAGGGGTAGCAAGTGCTATATAAATGCAAACCGTTTTCCCTCTTCTATCCCTCCGTTATTCTTCTGAATCCAAATAACTGACTGTGAGGGATGGGCAGAAAATAAATCCGGAAGGCCGTATGTGTTTTTTAATGTTGGCGTTTATTTTGAGGGGTCAATGCAACAAAAAAATAAATCATGAGCAAAGCATAACAAAATTATTGTTTTGGTTCTGTTATGCGTCGTCCCTGGATTAGCAGGAGAGAACACAAGGAAAATTGAGGTAAGTATTATGATCTGTCCAATTAGAGAAGTAATAAAAGTGACCGTCACCACACCCGGGTGTACATAGCACAAAATAAAATCATTTTTCTTTGAATATATATCTCTTCTAGCTTCTAACTCTCTGATAGGGGGAAGGTAGGAAAGGAGGGGAGGTTTAGCGCAGAAAGGAGAGAAAGAAAATAAATACACACATATGTATGCATAAATCAACGCTCCAAAAGCATGCCGCATAGCACAGCACCTTCCAGGAGAAACGGACAATTCACTCCGGTATGCGTGTTGCAGAAAAGTTTTTATTCCATTTTCAAGTGAATCAAGAGTGCCACGATCCGACGCGTTTCAGCGAACTCAGTCGCCTTGCTCAGCAGATGAAAGTGATTAAAGCCAAACACATTTTTAAATTACTAACCACCAATGAAAAGATTAGCAGATTGTCATGTGACCTCTAGTACCCATAGATAAAAGACTTTAACCCAGGGTCAAGTTTGAAAAAACAGACTGGCGTTTAACAATTGTAAAAACATAGTTGAAACTACACATGCCTCCTTGGCTGTATAAGATACAACAACATTTGTTCGTGCGAGGGTTCATATTAATGTACAAATAGAGAATAGATCGACCAGTGAGCAATTAAAATTTTACAAATATCACGATTTACATCTATCGCAATTATAAAAACCGGTAAAGTATGCTGTAAAAAAAGAGCAGAAAAAGGATAATTACACTTTGTTTATCTCTGCATAATACAGGATAAATTAAATGCCCTTAACATACATCTAACAGCACAAATTGCCTAACTTTGTTCACTGGCCTCTTATCCTAAGAACCACTAACACAACTAATAAGTTTTAATTCATCAGTCGTATACGCCTTGTCCATGTTATTGACAATCTGTAAAGTGCTCAAGTGTAAAGTGCTGAAAGTGAAAGTGCTAAAATAAGGAGTTCCCAGCCGGGAACCATTCAGTCCTCTTACTAAGAACTGTGTTTGAACCGGGGAGAAGGCAGCAGTGAGAACATTACATACCTATTATGTGTTGAGGTCAAGCTCAAACACATACAAAATCCGAACCCCTTTCGGAATGCGGAACCGTACAGAAGACAAAACCTTGGGCTAGGGTGGCTACTGCGTTGTACACTATTCTGATGTTGGACATTACAGGGTCATCATATCTGTGCTAATGGCGCCAATAAATAGTATAAAACCATATCTTCATATAAATAAATTCATGATAAAACACACACGTACCGGACACCAGATGGAGATATAAAATTACACCTAGAATAAATAGCTTAAAACCACTGTATACAAAAATATATATATAGATATATATTCTAGATCTTAAAAAGAGAATTAAACCAGAAATAGAAACCCTACACTACCATATCTTTATCTTAGTCTCATTCAATATTGGAATATGTATGTATGTATATATATATATATATATATATATATATATATATATATATATATATATATATAATATATATATAAAAAAAAAATATTTATATATATATATATATATATATATAAAAATATTTATATATATATGTATGTATATATATATATATATATATATATATATATTACCTACTGGCGGTCGCCAGTAGGTATATATAGTTAGGATTTTTTCTCTATGGGTTTTTTGAAAATTCTATGTCTAATAACTTTGGCGTTTGTGGACGGAATCGGCTGAAATTTTCAGGAAAATGGCACATTTTGTTTCTGAGCAGCCCTTGAAAATTTGGGGGGGGTTCGTCCAGTGGGGGCCGAGAAAAAAGGGGGGTCCCAAAACGTGTTTTTAACATTGAGTTTTCCATAGGGCGGTTGGCCTCACTTTTAGCCCGAACGGCTGAATGGATTTGCACGAAACTTGGCAAAATTGTAGGGACTGGTAGCCCGATGTGCCTTTTGTAGGTCTCAATATATGTGCTCCAGTGGATTTTGAGAAATTAACGTTTAAAAAAAGATATATATCTGTAACAGCGGACCGGTTAGCGCTCTGGTTCGCGGACTTTTCGCGCAACGGAGCTTTGTGAAGCGAAGCTGATTGGTTCTCCGGCGTCTGTCAACATTCCAAACAGTCCGTAGCGGCCGCCATCTTGTCTCTCGGTAGGATCGAGAGACAAGAGGAGGTCAAAACAAAGGGGGAAATAACTATAAGGGGGCATAGTAGATCCTCGCTGACCCCCTAGGTTTGATGTGGAGGTTTTAAAAGGGCCCCGCGGGGCAAAAAAAAATAATAATAATAATAATCGAACGGCTGAATGGATTTGCACGAAACTTGGCAAAATTGTAGGGACTGGTAGCCCGATGTGCCTTTGCTAGGTCTCAATATATGTGCTTCAGTGGATTTTGAGAAATTAACGTTCAAAAAAAGATATATATCTGTAACAGCGCACCGCTTCGCGTACTTTTCGCGTTACGGAGCTTTGCGAAGCGAAGCTGATTGGCTCTCCGGTGTCTGTAAACATTCCAAACAGTACGTAGCGGCCGCCATCTTGTCTCTCGGTAGGATCGAGAGACAAGAGGAGGCCAAAGCGAAGGGGCAAATGACCATAAGGGGGCATAGTAGATCCTCGCTGACCCCCTAGGTTTGATGTGGAGGTTTTAAAAGGGCCCCGCGGGGCAAAAAAAAAAATAATAATAATAATCGAACGGCTGATGACCATAAGGGGGCATAGTAGATCCTCGCTGACCCCCTAGGTTTGATGTGGAGGTTTTAAAAGGGCCCCGCGGGGCAAAAAAAAATAATAATAATAATAATCGAACGGCTGAATGGATTTGCACGAAACTTGGTAAAATATTAGGGACTGGTAGCCCGATGTGCCTTTGCTATGTCTCAATATATGTGCTTCAGTGCATTTTGAGAAATTAACGTTCAAAAACAAGATATATATCTGTAACAGCGCTCCGCTTCGCGGAGATAAAATTATATGTGTATTACCTAGCTGTTGCTAACACCAGTTAGCGACGGCTAGTAGGAGATAGCGACCATCTTGGGTCCCACTTTGCATGTGAGTGATATTTATCACTAATGACATGCAAAGTGGGCATGCCAAGATGTTAGCGACTGGAAACAGTCGCTAACATCGCTATCTCCTATTATCAACTTTTGGAAATATTCGAGATAAGCGCGAATATCTCCAAAAAGTAACAGCTGCCCTGAGCAGTTCTTAGCCATGTTATCCAATGGGAGGTGGATAACATGGCTAAGAGCATTAGCTCGGTAATGCATGAATATCGCGGAGTTTTCAGCGACATTAATGCATTGCGCTCGTTTTTTATCGTATTTGCGATAAACCTTGATAATAGCAAGGTTTATCTGCGATAATTTCTGACGGTAAAAAAATCGTTGCTAAGCATCGTTAGGGATAAATATCGCTTAACCTTGGTAATATGCCCCAACGTCTGTTAACGTTCGATTCGAAGGAAATCAGGAATTGTTGAAAAACATTGTGTGCGCCATCTTGTCTTTTTTCAAATGCCACACTTTTGTCGTGCACGGCAGCCATTTTAGATGCCTTGACCAGATCCACTCTGTGAACGCTGTCGATCCTTAGCATGGCTCCCCACCCTCGCAAGCATCTCCCCCAGGCAGTGGTCACCCCCGCTCTCTGTTTTATGCATGGGTAATAAACCTCCCCCCATCTGCGCTGTTCTTCCCTGAGAATCACACCCTGTGCCCGCCCGACACCTCCCTTTCGCCCTATTCACTACCGCACCCTCTGACACTCCTTTTCCTCTGTGTCCGATTGTCCAGGCCGGTCCTAGGCTATCAGCTAGCCCTGCAGATGTAGTTTATGGCCACAGCTGTAAAGAATCACCCGTCTTCAAAGGAGTTATAGTAGATCAAGGCCCACACTCGATGAGATCCGTCACAGCAGAAGCGTTGCTATTATCTGAAAACCATTCTGTATTGTGATTGGGGAGGGGACCGAGCGTGAAGCGGAAGATTCCAGGGATGACTCTTTGTACATCAAAGTTTTTACAATTATGTGTCACATTAAAAATATATAGCACTCCGACAAAGTAGTAAGATTATAAAACTTTAATAATTTATAAATATATACAAGAAAACAAAAATAGTAATAACATATAAACATTTTTAGAGAAAAACAACGAAGTAGCGGTCGGCTGTGCGAATAGTCCCAACGCAGCACAACGTCCAGATTTCCGGCGTGGGGCGTCGCGGGGGGTGGGTGATCAGTAGCAAACTGTTGTGCGAATAGTTCCAAGGCAGCAGAACGCGCCGAAATCTAGATGACACAAAAGTGATGTCTAGTAAGTTGCCACCCAGCAAATAACGGCGTGGGGCGTCGCGGGGGGTGGGTCATCAGTAGCAAACTGTTGTGCGAATAGTTCCAAGGCAGCAGAACGATGGCACCAAGGTGATGTCCAGTAAGTTGCCGCACTGGTTTTGGTATCCTACAATGCTGCTCCGAATAACGGCGTGGGGCGCCCCGGGGGAGGCGGCGTGAACGGGCCTCTCCAGGTGGAGTCTCGTCTGTTGTAGTGGGGCGCCCCTTTACCGTTTCAGTTGCCATTCCGTCCGCTTTTGGTCCACTGTGTCAAAATCCGCCATTCAGCTGAGTTGCGCCCACTCTTGCGGTGCAGCGATAGGCGGCTGTCACAGGACTCTCAAAATGGCGGCAGGCTGTTTCCTTTTTGGGCCTGGTCCACTGAAATGGCCCTGGGACACCTTGGAAATCGGACGCTTGTCTGCTAGGTCTTGGACCCCATTCTCGAAAGCGTCCCCTCCGCCTTGAGAATTCATCAAAAGTTTTGGGGGCCCCGACTCCTGCAGGCTTCTGGTGGGGAGCGGCTGCCATGATTGCTCGCGGAATGACCACGACGGAGCTACGAGATGGTGGTGCTCTCATGGTGACGCCAGCTTCAGTCTGAAACATCCAGAAACAAGGTGGGGCTTTCATCGTTTGGGGGAAAAAAAAAGTTTTCATCCAATGAAAAGTGTTGTTTTTAGGTCATATGATCAAGCCTTCCATCATTAGGAAACCAAAAGTAAAATGAACCAATGAAAAGTTTTATAAACAAGTCACATGACCTGTTATGCGGCATAGGGTATAAAATGCGGAGAAAATACGTTGGCACGTGAGGCGGCGTCAGTAGCGGACCGATGTGCGAATAGGCCGAAGGCAATACAACGCGCCAAGATCCGGATGGCATCGAGGTGGTGTCATAGTTGAGAGTTCTGAGCAGCGGTTGTAACACTGTCTCAAGCTTATTTGCAGCTGCTGCAGCTTCACTACGCGCCAAGATCCGGATGGCACCGAGGTGGTGTGTAGGAAGTTGCCGCACTGGTGTGGCCATCCTACAATGCTGAAAGTCGGCGTGGGGCGCCCCGTTGGCCTGTGAGTTTGCGTCAGTAGCGGACCGATGTGCGAATAGGCCGAAGGCAGCACAACGCGCCAAGATCCGGATGGCACCGAGGTGGTGTCTAGTAAGTTGTCGCACTTCTGTGGCCATCCTACAATGTTGAAAGTCGGCGTGGGGCGCCCCGTTGGCCTGTGAGATGGTGTCAGTAGCGGACTGATGTGTGAATGGGGCCAAAGGCAGCGGAACAATATTTTCTACTATATTTCCGGTGTAGAAGAGACCACAAGGCGCTGAGATGCCAAGATCCGGATGGCACCGAGGTGGTGTCTTGCAAGTTGTGGTACTGGTGTGGCCATCCTACAATGCTGAAAGTCGGCGTGGGGCGCCCCGTTGGCCTGTGAGATGGCGTCAGTAGCGGACCGATGTGCGAATAGGCCGAAGGCAGCACAACAATATTTTCTGACTGACACCACAAGGCGCTGAGATGCCAAGATCCGGATGGCACCGAGGTGATGTCTAAGTTGCGGACTGATGTGCGAATGGGGCCAAAGGCAGCGTAACAATATTTTTTGTATGGAAGATACCACTAGGCGTTGAGATGCCAAGATTCGGATGGCACTGAGGTGATGTCTAGCAAGTTGGTGTGGTCATCCTACAATGCTGAAACTCGGCGTGGGTCACCCCATTAGCCTGTGAGATGGCGTCAGTAGCGGACCGATGTGCGAATAGGCCGAAGGCAGCACAACGCGCCAAGATCCGGATGTCACCGTGGTGGTTTCATAGTTGAGAGGCACTTCATCTGCAGTGGGGCGCCGAGATCCGGATGGCACCGAGGTGATGTCTAGCAAGTTGCTGTACTGGTGTGGTCATCCTACAATGCTGAAACTCGGCGTGGGTCGCCCCATTAGCCTGTGAGATGGCGTCAGTAGCGGACCGATGTGCGAATAGGCCGAAGGCAGCACAACGCGCCAAGATCCGGATGTCACCGTGGTGGTTTCATAGTTGAGAGGCACTTCATCTGCAGTGGGGCGCCGAGATCCGGATGGCACCGAGGTGATGTCTAGCAAGTTGCTGTACTGGTGTGGTCATCCTACAATGCTGAAACTCGGCGTGGGTCGCCCCATTAGCCTGTGAGATGGCGTCAGTAGCGGACCGATGTGCGAATAGGCCGAAGGCAGCACAACGCGCCAAGATCCGGATGTCACCGTGGTGGTTTCATAGTTGAGAGGCACTTCATCTGCAGTGGGGCGCCGAGATCCGGATGGCACCGAGGTGATGTCTAGCAAGTTGCTGTACTTGTGTGGTCATCCTACAATGCTGAAACTCGGCGTGGGTCGCCCCATTAGCCTGTGAGATAGCAGTTCTTTGGATTTGGGCCTGGCTCGTCTGCTGTAGTGGGGCGCCCCTTTACCGTTTCAGTTGCCATTCAGCTGAGTTTCGGCTGCTCTTGATGCTACAGCGACAGGCGGCTGCAACAGGACTCTCAAAATGGCGGCCTGTTCTTTGGATTTGGGCCTGGTCCACTAAAATGGCCCTGGGACACCTTAGAACTCGGACGCTCGATTTTTTTTTCCTTTCCTGTACATGCAAAAAAAGGTAAATGCCCGGTACGTTACACGCTTCATCTGCCACGATGAACTCTCTAGAGGAACCGAAAAAAAATATAGTTGTGGTAACTATACCATGCATTGTCATATGGAGAGGTGGCACCAATTAATTATAGTGCTGCATAAAAGAGAGATTTGGAGGAGAACCCCTGACCTGCTAGTACATTCATCAAAGAAGTGGCACTGAGAGCTTCAGAGGCAAGGGAAACGGTCCCAAATATTTAGAAGAACTTTGGAAAGATTAAAATGACATGTTTAGATTGTGGCAAATTTATTTCATGTGGACATCTGAGTGTTACTCTAATAAATACAGCATATGAACATCATCATAGTCGATGGTTGGTAGAGACATTTTGACTATATCCTGGACCTGCCCGTCCTCGCCCAAAATGGCGCCAGAATAAATGGGACTCGTAACTCCTTGTTGTGTACTGGTTGCAGAACCTTGAAATCACGAGATACGTATGCAGTTTTGAAGCACATGGCGGGCGGGGACGAGAATTGATTGAATATTTCGACATCCCTATTGATATTAAGTTCTGATGTGTTATTGATTACTGTACTGTTGAAAGTTCGAATTAACGTCACCCATGGTACTTGCCCGCAAATGTATATCTAGATAATTTTATTGTAACTGGCCCTGTCGTATTTTAATTATAAAATGTACGTCCACCGATTCCGTAACTGTTAGACACCTTAGTTCTTGCAACCTAATGGCCCGCCCGTTACGTTCCTCTACAGTGTAAATGTCTATTTATCATATACGATTACAGTTTGCTCCGTGGCCGGCCCACGTGGTTATAGGCTCGTATTTGTATAATGACATTTTCACAATAAAGGTTTTTAAAAGAAAACATGGTAGTAGTATATACATTGGTAAAGTTTTTAATAATAGTCACTGTTTTAGAATCATTAAAAGGCAAGTGAAATAAAGCAGACCAATTACATGAAGGGTAAAAGGTATAATACGAAGGAACGCAGTAAAGATAAATGGTCAAGGGCTGTTGTGTTTTCTATTCCTGCAACATAAAGTGATCGATAAGAATCTCATATTCAGGCGTATCGGCGACTAAGACAGCAGGTCGACCCTCTTTTGCTCAACGGCTCCGTCATGGGACGAAGAAACGCTCTTTTTCTCGAAAAAAGAATATATTTTACTTGCAGGACAGTTGTAAAATTTCCGGGAAAGTACATTAGCCTGGAACATTATAACATATATTTAAGAAAAAATAATGTTCGGAAGTAATGAAAAGCGTAATTTTTAGGTCATATGACCAAGCCTTTCATCATTACAATAAGAAAAGTAAAATGAACCAATGAAAAGTTTTATTAACAAGTCACATGACTTGTTATGCTTACGTTACGCGCTGCGCGCCCCGGATGACTTCCGGATGCGCTAACGCGGCGCGTCATATGACGCATTACGCGACAACGCAGGTACAGAATATAGTCAAAATGTCTCCACCAACCAGCGGTCGGAACACAACCCCTTTCAGCAGGCTAAATAGTTCTGTTAAATGACAACAGAAGGGACAGGCAACAAGAACCATCAGTCAAAGAGGGGAGGGCTAGTTCTTCTCTACCGGGTTACATTGGGGCGCTACCGGAACTGATCGAATTGGTAGTCTACAGTGTTTCTGGATGTTTCAGACTGAAGCTGGGGTTAGCATGAGAGCAGCACCATTTCGTAGCTCCGTCGTGGTCATTCCGCAACCAATCATGGCAGCCGTTCTTTATCGTTATTTTGGGCGGGGTGGGTGGCGGAGCAGAGCTGTTTTGCAGCCATCATTGTGTGGAGTTCAGTTCATCTCACTAGTTTTGTATTTGTCATGAGGGGTTGTTCCTAATGTTTCTATTTTAGCGAGGTCAAAAAGAGATCCCATTAGTGGCCTACTGATTTTGCTCGATTCCTTTTCTTTTTTTTTACACGATTTTTCGTTATCTGCAAAGACTAAACAGAGTATTGCGACTCTGTGTTTGTTTGTAAATAGAGAATGAACCAAAGAGAACTAATTCTAAAACAGTAAATACTTGGATAACAATGAATCAAATGGAGAGAGAAGCAGGCACGACGGATTACAATGGGGGCAAAGACCTGCGTTAACTACCTTTCACTATCTGCAAAGAGAGAGTACTCCTAATAGAAATGAGGGGGGGGGGCACCATTCAAAGCAGATCAGTGTGCATAAACACGAAAATGTTTTCACTTACCACGTACTTGACATTCGACAGCTTATGATATTTGCTATTAAAAAACCATTGAAATTCACTGAAAAAACCATAGGTTATAGACCATATATAGTTAGGAATTAGCATTTACAAAACCTTGAAAATTCACTGAAAAAACCATAGGTTATAGACCATATATAGTTAGGAATTAGCATTTAAAAAACCTTATTTTACTCACACAAAACCATTGAAATTCCATATATAGTTAGTTGCACTAACTATATATCGCGCACCTGCAATCCACTGCTGATGATGTCACATATTACATCATTCATGACATGGTCAGTGACATCACTGATGACATCACTGATGACATCTCAAATGACATCACTGATGACATCACTGATGACAACATCCAGTGACTGTATGTTTCTGTAAAGTTAAAATGTGTCTTACATATTGAAGAATGAGTGGAAGTATAAGTGTCTGGACAAAGGATTTAGTAGGTGCATGACTGAATGCATGAGTGAGTGATTAAATGTGTCTCACTGAGTGCATGGGTTAGTGACTAAAGTGTCTTAATTTGTGCATCATTATGTCTGTTGTTCTGTAAACTGCTGCATGTTTTGATCAGTAGCTATATGATTAACTATATGGGTTACTGATTGATTGTCCAAGTAGTTGTATGGGAGACTGAGTGTGTGTGTGGCTGGCTGGGAGGTGTGTGACTCTGTGCAGATCAATGTGTACTTGTATCAATGATTGTATAACAAGGTAAGTATGTGTTAGTATATGTTTGAAAATGTAAGGTGCTCTATGTTTAACTGTATAGACAAGAAAATGGAAGTGTCATTGATTCTTTACAGGACTGACTAGGTGTGTGAGTAACTCCATGGATGAGTGGCAGACTGTGAGTGTCTGTATAGGTGTATGAGTGCATATGATAGTGTTGTAAAGATGAGTGATTGTATGTATGAATGATAGTATGGGTGAATGAGTGAAGGTGTGTGTAGACGTAGGAATCAGTGAGTGCGTATGTAGTAACTAGTATTGGTGTGTCAATGGTTTCAAAAATTATATTCTGTATTTAACACTGGGTGAAACAGAGGTTATATTAAAATGTGAGGAGATGCATTGTATTGTCACATGAATGATATCATCAGTGATGTGGTCATTGATGTCAAATGAGATGTCATCAGTGATGTCATCAGTGATGTCATTTGAGATGTCATCAGTGATGTCATCAGTGATGTCACTGACCATGTCATGAATGATGTAATATGTGACATCATCAGCAGTGGATTGCAGGTGCGCGATATATAGTTAGTGCAACTAACTATATATGGAATTTCAATGGTTTTGTGTGAGTAAAATAAGGTTTTTTAAATGCTAATTCCTAACTATATATGGTCTATAACCTATGGTTTTTTCAGTGAATATATATATATATATATATATATATATATATATATATATATATATATATATATATATATATATATATATATATCCATTAAACATTGCCACAAAAGTGAAGACGCCACACAGCGATGAGTTGAATGCCTTTTAATGAAGGGCTGTAGCAAGGCAGGGTAACAGTCCCACTCTCAGTTTCTTAAATGGCCCAACGCGTTTCAAGCATCACACTGCTCTTGTTCACGGGCTGATCGGCAAAGGGAGGTGGCCGGCAGTCGCACAGGAACAGCTGAAATACTGCACCCATAGTCCCGCCCCAGTGGGCGTGTTGCACGCAGTGCATGCTGGTGCTTGAAGTTCCTGCAAGGTATTACCACAGTTAGTGCCTTCTCACCTCTCTCAAATAAAAGCCTCTTGTATTACCCATGTGGGTTAGAGGGTGGCTGCCAACACCCACTATGCCATGTTGCAAAGTCCTTTTACGTGGCTCTCACCGCTCCAGGGAGTTCGCGAGTGCAAACTCAGGATCTGTCTGACAACAGAGGGCTCTGTAACAAGCCACGCCCATAGTGGCGAGCATTTATTCAGGTGCTCGTGAATAAACGTGTAAGCAGCTCCAAACCAACATGCCGCTGATGAAGAGACGTCAGTCTTGAAACGCGTCCGCCGCTTATTTGAAATGGACGGTATGCAGAGATGCTGGCAGGAAAGATAAATAAAGCCTGAGTTCAAACTTCTCCGGGTACAGACTCCTTCAATTTGTGCACCCTGCAATGAATTGTTATTTAGCGGCTGGCCACGGTCGCGAAGGAGGCTCACCACCTAGCTGTGGGTCCTGTCCCGATGCTGTCTGCATTGGGATCTACAGGAGCGGAGAGTGAGTGGCTTGCGGTGCGGGACAACAGCCGCTCACCAGGATATCGACCGCAAAGCAGGGCAAGGGGTACCTGCAGTCACCCCGCTCCATCCACTGGGATTTTACTGTATTGACTATTGGAACTACTTGCACGCCCACAAGGGTAAGAATCACAGCGCACTACAAGAGCCAGAGGGCTCTGTAACAAGCCACGCCCATAGTGGTCAGCATTTATTCAGGTGCGCGTGAATAAACGTGTAAGCAGCTCCAAGCCAACATGCCGCTGATGAAGAGACGTCAGTCTTGAAACGCGTCCGGCGCTTATTTGAAATGGACGGTATGCAGAGACTCTTTGCTGGCAGGAAAGATAAATAAAGCCTGAGTTCAAACTTCTCCGGGTACAGACTCCTTCAATTTGTGCACCCTGCAATGAATTGATATATATATATATATAAATATTTCCAATTACGCTGCCACAGTTTGAGGTGCACGCAATGACAGGCGAACTCAGCCACCATGGTTAAGTCCTTTATTCAGGCACAACGAGACACAGCGCTGGATATTTCATTAAGCCCAACGCGTTTCGGAGCTCCTTCTGCTCCTTGCTCACGGGGCGGGCATGAAGCGGCGGACGTAGGAAGAAAACAAGTCCCTGATTTGTCCTGTTTCATAGCTCCTATTGCCGACGTCATCTAAGGACTTCTGGGATTCGTAGTCCTCCAACCACCATACGACCCACGTTGGGCTCTGCCTCCTGCAAAATAAAATCAAACCCATAGTCGGGCCTCCAAATCTGTGTTCGTTGAAGATTAAATGCACACAACCTGTCATTCTGCAATTCGGTTTCTCAATTTTTCGAAGCCTGCAGTCCACAAATACTTTAGTGATGTTGCCACCTCCCTGACCTTGCTCGGCCGGTAAATATTTCCAATTGCGCTGCCACAGTTTGAGGTGCACGCAATGACAGGCGAACTCAGCCACCACGGTAAAGTCCTTTATTCAGGCACAACGAGACACAGCGCTGGATATTCCATTAAGCCCCAACGCGTTTCGGAGCTCCTTCTGCTCCTTGCTCACAGGGCGGGCATGCTGCGGCAGACGTAGGAAGAAAACAAGTCCCTGATTTGTCCTGTTCCATAGCTGCTATTGCCGACGTCATCTAAGGACTTCTGATATTCGTAGTCCTCCAACCACCTTACGACCCATGTTGGGCTCTGCCTACTGCAAAATAAAATCAAACCCATAGTCGGGCCTCCAAATCTGTGTCCGTTGAAGATTAAATGCACACAACCTGTCATTCTGCAATTCGGTTTCTCAATTTTTCGAAGCCTGCAGTCCACAAATACTTTAGTGATGTTGCCACCTCCCCGACCTGGCTCGGCCGGTAAATATTTCCAATTACGCTGCCACAGTTTGAGGTGCACGCAATGAGAGGCGAACTCAGCCACCACGGTTAAGTCCTTTATTCAGGCACAACGAGACACAGCGCTGGATATTTCATTAAGACCCAACGCGTTTCGGAGCTTCTTCTGCTCCTTGCTCACGGGGCGGGCATGCAGCGGCAGATATAGGAAGAAAACAAGTCCCTGGTTTGTCCTGTTTCATAGCTGCTATTGCCGACGTCAGCTAAGGACTTCTGGGATTCGTAGTCCTCCAACCACCATACGACCCATGTTGGGCTCTGCCTCCTGCAAAATAAAATCAAACCCATAGTCGGGCCTCCAAATCTGTGTCCGTTGAAGATTAAATGCACACAACCTGTCATTCTGCAATTCGGTTTCTCAATTGTTCGAAGCCTACAGTCCACAAATACTTTAGTGATGTTGCCACCTCCCCGACCTGGCTCGGCCGGTAAATATTTCCAATTACGCTGCCACAGTTTGAGGTGCACGCAATGACAGGTGTACTCTGCCACCACGGTTAAGTCCTTTATTCAGGCACAACGTGAGCAAGGAGCTGAAGGAGCGCAGGAGGTATGCCTTGACCTCTTTTTTCTTCTTTTCATAGGCACCGGGTCCATAGAACGGTCCAAGCTCTGGAGATGGAAAGATAAGTCCGAATACGTTACGGGTGCCATGTTTGGGTCAGGGGAGCCTTAAGAGTGGGCGGGGTGGCTCATCCTCACACTGACTAACCTATCCACCACTCAAATTACTTTCACATTTCACTATACTAACTCAACACTAATCCTTTATGGGTTCTGGAGTACCCTCATCAGGGGTAGTAAGCGCTATATAAATGCAACTACAATACAATACAATACAATAGTGCACCAGACAGGCACATTCAGTCCTGTTTCCAGGTGAGGCATGAACTAATCATTAAAATCAGAACTATGATAACAGTCTGCATACCTTGACTACCAACAACAAAACGTTGCCTGATGACTCCTGTTTTTCTCTACTTATTTCATATACTTCTCTGTCTACATGTCATTCTTTGTTTTTTTAAATTGCCGGCTTGCCCTACATATTTCTTCTACAAAGAGCAATACTTTGCTTTTGCTTGCTTTGTATAGCATTAAGATTTAAAGCTTTGCAGTGGCTTGGTTTAGTTTTCTCCATATTTTACTTCTATTGTTAGCATACAATTAAGAGAGTGGAATATGGAACACTTAAATCAGCCTCAGCCATTGGTAATTATACTGAGACATATTACAGATCATTTTTTGCTCACTGTGCCTCTAGTAACTGGGAACATCTGTCTGCTAACCAGCTGCACCAAACATATATGCCTATTAGGCTGGAGCGGGAATCATCATCATTAAATTCTTTACTCGGTTTGGTTAAATCCATAAAAGACACAATATCTGTAAAAATAGTACATACAATGTCATGATAGCCTATATATAAGAACATTATACACAGAAGAAAAATCAATAAATATCCAATTACTAAAACATTCAGTTACTCATCCCAGTTCTTCTGTATAATAACTACAGCTCTTAAATAACTTCTGACGTTTGATATGACATATTCACCTGATAACATCTGTAAATATATAAAAGCGGGGTGGACTTGTAAAAAACCTTTCCTTTTTAAAACAGTTACAATAAAAAACCTCCTTGGTTCTGTGTAAAAAAGTGCAAGACATCATAAAGTGCATGGAGTCTTGTGGAGATTTGTTATCAAAATTGCAAGGACCCACGGAATTTAAATCAAAACTTCCCTTTGGGGTAGCAAATATCAGATGGAGTAAATTAAATCTGAGTCTTGCAGGCAGATATCAATACCTATTATTTTTTTACTATAGTAAAATATGGCTCCATGACCAATGTGGTGGTTGTCAAGACATATTCCCTAACAGTGGGTTTCAACAACTCCACCCCTTCCCTAGAAGATTTCACCCATTCCATAACTGGTCCTTTACCTATTTGTGGTCTCCTATACTGATATCCTTGGGGTTGGTCTCTTATATACCTAAGCCATTGAATTTTATAGGCCTGGTCAAGTGCTATACACTCCCTCATAATTAATTGATTCAGACCCAGCTCCTCCCTGGACCAAATCCTCACCCAACTCAGCAGAGGGTACACAGCAATCTGGTCTCTTCAATTCCTGCCCCCCAACTCTTCATGTAAAGAGAAAGACAGCGTACTTTGGTGGCACACAAAGGAGAGTATATTTTCCTCCACAGGGAGCTCATGTGGGTCCAAAAAGCCCCAAATAATGTTCCCATATAGAGCTTTGGATGCACACTTGCCTGATAAACCTTGAAAAGGGGTCTGCTTCCAAGCCCAGCAAAAAAGCTAAAGACTGCTCCTGTGGTCTTCCTAAGCTCTTGACCTTTGGCCCCAATACGGGGCTTCCAGCTCAGATTGGAGTCAAATAGCACACCCAGATAGTGGAAACTTTCCAGCTTTGCCAATAAGTGCCCATTCAGGCTAAATCATTTTGTTCTGCATTTCCTGGGCCCCACCACCATGATGTGGGATTTAGTAAGGTTGAATGAGTGGTACAGATCCCTCATAAAGGAGTCAATTGTATTCAAAAAGTTTAGTAGAGAATTGTCCGTTCTCGCTATCAACACTGCGTCATCTGCATATAAAAGTATTGGTAGGAGATGAGTGCCAATCAATGGACAGTCTACATTTGCTGCAATTAATGCCTGTTTCAGGTTATTTACATACAAAGTGAATAAACAAGCATTGGAAATGCAATAGGTCTCGCACCATTAGAGTTAGTGCTTTTAGAATTGTTTATGGTTTTTTTTTGTAAATGTTTAGCATTTTTGTTTCCTGTAGCCAATGCTAAAGTATTACAAATAAAAAAAGCCATAAACATTTCTAAAAGCTCTAACTGAAATGGTCTGAGAACTATTGCACTGTGTGAGGGTGAGGGTGAGTGAGGGTGAGGGTGAGTGAGGGTGAGTGAGTTGAGTGAGGGTGAGGGGTTGAGGGTGAGTGAGAGTGAGGGTGAGTGAGGGTGAGTGAGGGTGAGTGAGGGTGAGGGGTTGAGGTTGAGGGTGAGGTGTTGAGGGTGAGTGAGGGTGAGGGTGAGTGAGGGTGAGGGTGAGTGAGGGTGAGGGTGAGTGAGGTGTTGGTGTTGAGGGTGAGTGAGGGTGATGGTGAGTGAGGGTGAGGGGTTTTGGGTGAGTGAGGGTGAGGGGGAGTAGTTGAGGCTGAGTGAGGGTGAGTGAGAGTGAGGGTGAGTGAGGGGTTGAGGGTGAGGGGTTGAGGGTGAGTGAGTGAAGGTGAGGGGTTGAGGGTGAGTGAGGGTGAGGGTGAGGGTGAGTGAGGGTGAGTGAGGGTGAGGGGTTGAGGGTGAGGGGTTGAGGGTGAGTGAGGGTGAGTGAGGGTGAGTGGCGTTAGTGTAGAGGCTCAGGCTAAGTATGATGCAGCTCGACCAGTCCACCTCCTATTAAAAAAAAAACATAGGCAAAATAAACTCGTTGTGCCAAGGACAACAAAAAAACACTGATCCAATGTATTCGAAACTCATCATGCTCCTGTGTACACGCCCTGGGTCTAAAACAAACTCCCACAATGTATTTATGTATTTCTTAGGCTAACTACTATGATCGTCAACCTAATTCCATTGATGTGGGGGCAGGCGGGAGACCCCTAGAACAAGAACTACTTTGTCCAAAGTCCATGCCACACATTATGGAAGAAGCAGTATGCCTGTTGGTTCTGGATCACTGTGTTTAGTACACCGTCTGCACGTCATAAGTTAACATATGGTGTGCTTGTGTCTGAAATGTCACCCAACAGTGGGTTTTATGCTTAGAGATTTGAAGATGGTTTTTATATTTTTTTGATGGGAGGGGTAACATCGCCGTATGAATATTTTAGAGGAAACACACAAACCACAGGTTGAGGCTGCAAGCCAACTCTACCTTCTGAAAAATCATGGCCACTCTGGTGCTGAGTGAGACATAAAAACAGTGACAAAAATATGAAATTAGGAGCATCCTTTGACAGCTGCGAGCTAAAATAACATGAAGACATCCCATTTCAGCCTGCCCTTCCCGAGCCTTCCTACTGCGATTGCCTCATAATTACCCCGTCCGCAGTCCAGGCACATCCAGAGAGCAGGGATTACTCATTAGACAAGGAATTAGCAGGGCTGCGGGCTTCACTGGCCGAGTCTGGCAGCGGCCGAGCCTGGTACTCCGCCCGCAGTGTCACAAACACAGCACAGTCCAGACTCAAGAGGGAGGCAGGGCACCTGCTTTCTAATCTTCTGGGAAAGAAAAGCGCTGATTCAGCAGGCAGCACCAACAACCCATGCCAGGCAGGCACATCGGGCTGACGTCAGCTGGGCCCCGGAGTCAAAGGGCACCGTCTGGGTTAATAAGCAGCACGGCCGAGTCCATGGCAACACTCATTTAGGCGCCGAACAATATCCGACATGTCTGCAAGACTGAATGCGGAACGGTTCGCCAGTGTGTCGTCTGATTAACAGCAATAGGCAACTAGATGAGCAACACCAGTGAAGAACCAGCCCCTCAAGAAGATCCACGTCTTGAAGCTCGGTATTGTACTGTAACTGCATTTATATAGCGCTTACTACACCTGAGAAGGCACTAAGGTGCTTTACACTGGGCAGCAAGCTGTTCTTGAGTAACCAGTGGTTTATCAACCCCTGGGATTAGCTCTCTGCCGTCAAGAAAACCGTTCCATGCACTCATTCCAGTTTCTTGGAGGGGGGGGGCGATGTCAAGAGAAAGCATTTTAGGGGGTTCGTGTAAGCTACCCTATGTTGTATGCGAATCCTAAATCTTCCGTCAGCACATCCTGTAGCGACTGACCTTTGGGAACTCAGTCTTTTTCAGACAGCCAAAGGCCAGCCTGTGGTCGGTGTATGTATCATATGTCCCGGGTGTCGTTCCAGTCAGGTATGGCTAGCGCAAAACAGAGCTGGCTCCACACTACTACTCTAGGTTAACGCACCTGTGATGGTGACGGGAACAGCCCATGTGAAGGAACCTGTAAATGCATGTATGTCTTTTGTCCGAGTAATGGACACGGAGATGAGCGCCACCGCTTTGGTCAAGCTGATGGCTACCAAATCACAACGTTTGTTGAGCTTGAGGGAATAGAGAGCAGGATGTGTTATCTGACTTGATCTACTCTTTCAACAAAACGCTGCCCGCAGCCACAAGCATGAGCGGTGGTGTGCGTGCATGCGGGGTTTGCATCATTTGTGGGTGCACTACTTCAGTGTGACTAAACCTTGCACAGTCTAGCAGTGGGGAATCCAGTATTGTGCCATTTTCACAATATTGTGCAGCAGTGAGCGAGAGAGAGTAGCTGCCTCTTCTATGCCGCATTCGCTCAGTGCATCAATCAATTCTCATTAAAATAAGTATCTTGAGGACAGGGAAAAGGGTACAATTATAGTATTAGAAAGATTTACTTCCGTTCCCAGATGCGTCTCTGCTAGAAGAGCAGCGGCTAAAGATAGTCACAGCTCGTTTGGCACTTAGTGGGACACAGGTGCGGCAAGCGCTTCTAATAGCAGGGATACCTTGGGGATGGACAGTAAGTGCATTTTATATGTTCGGTTCACCGTCCTCTGCAGCATCTCGTCCACGCGGGGCAAGAACACAGCCGAATATAACCTGCGTTATCAACAGGAGGTATTAACTGTCTCCTCCAAGGTAGACATCGTGGATAAGTTCCGTTGGGGTCTCTTGCCACTACCCGACAGGGATGCAATGGCTGATTCTGATTTTAGTAACTATATAACCCGTTGACTTAAACATTTTAAAGTACTCAATTGGAGGTTTAACGATGGGCACACGCTGTTTGTCGGATGTCCTCACTATTTTGAGCAGACGTGAGAATGTTCAGTATTGGAGAGGTCCTTCCGGGGCTAGGGTGGACATATGAGACAGAGACAACCCGCCGGAAAGGCTGCGGCCAGGGGATTGCATTTAGGGGTGGATGGATGGACGAATCAGCTCTCCGGCATGGTATCACCCCTGGGAGAAGGCGCGCAATGTTCGTGTATAATTTACTCACCTAAATCCTCTCGGAGACAGTCGGGCGATACAATATGGGGATTGTTCGGGCTGATTTTACGTCCTGCTTGACAACCAGCTCCTTCAGTGTTCCTCATGGGACAATTTAAGATCTAGAAAGCACTCAAAGACCTTTGGGAGAAGTACCTATGACTGCCGAACGTCATGACAAGTCTCAAGCGGAAGGCTGTGCGAAGTTGTTCAAAGAAACAAGAACATCGCCAAAAGAAACAAGACGGAGGGAAGAGAGGGGAGGGGGGAGGAGAAATGCGACACGGCGGGAAGGGGCAGGCAGGATGACTCAGGGGAGGGGGCGGAGCGGGGCAGAGCGGCATGTGGGTGTGAAGAAGCCGGGCCTTTGAAGTGAAGCTAAGCTTCACTTCAAAGGTGTCGGAGGAATGCGGGCGGCTGTGCACGCGCTTTTAAGCTCAATGCACATGCGCATTGAGCTTAAAAGTCACGGGCACTGCAAGGAATCGCCACGATTCCTTGCAAGTTAGATAAAGAGTCGATGAGCCCCTATAGTCTCGCTTGCTCGATGCGCATGCGCATCGACAGGCGAGACCTAAAAAGGTGCAAGAATACAGCCTTGTCAAACCTCACGGTCCGTCTTCAAGCTATCAGTGCATAAAGAATCGTTGGAAAATCTGACTCTAGAAGATGTCTTTGTGTGAAGCTTGTGCAGAAATGATACTATATTAGGGTCCACGCCCAGACCTAACAGGATCTGTCAAAACTTATTGCAGTTGACAGGATCGAACGCCGCTGTAAGATCCATAAAGGCCATGTGGATTGTCTCTGAGCATGCAGCTGTGCTTTTATTACCCACCATATAGAAGTTCATACACTGATCTATGGTGGATTTGCCCGACTGGAACCAATATTGAGAATCAGAAATTATATTGTTGTCCTCAGCCCAGCACCTCAGTCTAACTTAAAGCACCCACTCCACTACCTTTACAACTGAATCTAGTTGGGATATGGGCCTATAGCACTGTGGATTGTCTTTATCCCCTTTTTGAAAGATAGGGACTATGACTGATGATGACCATGAAGAAAACGGGCTTTCCTGCATTGCTGCATTCAAGACAAAGATCAAGAATGGGCCCCAAAAGTCTGGCTAACTGTCATATAAGTCTGGCGGGATACCATCTGGTCTGGAGATTTTTGGCTGGTTAGGCCCTTAATGCCCTTGGTTAACTCTTCCAGTATAAAGACAAGCCTAGATTTCATCGGAACCGCCGCCTTCTCCTCACTCAGAACTGGCACATCCAAGCAATTATACATTCCCTCAAAGTGAGTCACCCAGTCCCTAGTAATATGGTGGCACATAGTAGGCTCATTCTCGTGGTGAAACAGGGCTGATTTACTATGTGTCTAAAAATGTGCTATTTCTTACTGTGCTCACATAGACCAGTTCATCCAGGGCCATATCCCTCGAAGTCCTTTTCCTTCTCTTCATATGGTGAGAAATACTAAACTTTGTGATGAAAAATTTTTATGGTGCAGACAGAAAAATATAATCAATAACAGTATTGCTCCCCCTTCCTGTATACGTAGGAATGAGTCCCTCACCCTCAATGTTAGTCAACATGTCTAAGGGGAAAACAAGATTAAAATCATTAAGCAATTACATTAATGCAACCCCTTTAGTTGTATGCTCTGAATGTTCCCAGGTGAAGACACACACTTTTGATGGGTGTTGGAGTCATCATTGGACATTTTACACAGGTGTATATTAAAATCTCCCACAATTATAAAATTCATCAACCCCTGCTGACATTTTACAGTTGACTGAATATGTTGTCTCAAGCTGTCAATACAGGATGTAGGTTGGGGCCATCTTTGCACGTTATAAAAGTTAATCAAATAAAAAGTGTCTGAACCAGATAATGTGATTTTAATGGCTTGTAAAGTGGGATCCCGGTATGAAATTCAATGATATGTCCCTTAATCTCCAGTGACATGAAGATAACCGAGCCACCTTTAGCTCTACCAGAAGAGGATTGAATAGCACGCCTAAAAAAAGTTTTATAGACCTCCAAAGAAAAAAGTATTCATAGTCGCCCATGTTTCTTGGAGGCAATCAGGTGAAAGCCCCTGATGTAACTAAAACAATTCTCATCCCTAAACTTGGAAGCAAGCCCAGCAAAACTCCAACTTATCAATTGTAAAATGTTAATATGGGCAATAATAGGTTCCCTCTGCAGGCTTGCACTATAACTCTCGAGACCGGAGCGGGCAATATCTGATACAGTTACAGCCCAAGGGAATCAGGTCCCGTAAAATGATGGCAACCTATTTTAGAACCGTAGACTGCGTTAGAGCCTACAAGTAAATCGCAGGAATCCAATTTGCTCAATGGGGCAAACCTATTGTTGGACACGCCTGGGCAAAGGGGGACTAACTTATGGGACATACACGGCTTTGAGGACCCAACTAGGATCCATGGTGTAGAACAGACCAATCCGGATTTATGAAAAAAGTCCAGGGGAGTACTTGAATATCAGAAGGCGGGTCGAGCCTAGTAAATTTGGCTGCTTCAAGTTCTTGTGCCGCTACATTAAGTCTATTAAAATGAATATAATCTCCCCCTAATTGTTTCACTCCCATACCTAGCCTGCTAACCCGCCCAACCATATTTATACAGTTGTAGATTGCTGGGCCTATGTTCAAGTTTGAGCCCAGCCAATGGTTTACATTGTTTTCTAAGTGACCACTTAGAGGCAGAACATTTCCAAATGCCACCACATATGGAGTTGCCTTAGGAGAGAGGTCAATTGTGGGAACAACTGAACAGGAAGGCGTCCGGACTTGTGTAGCTATGGCATGACGAGGTGAAGGGCCTGAAAGATCTGCTATAGGCAATGGACTGCTATTTTTCCCACCAAGGCTCCGTCGCCCACAGACCAGCATATGTCTGCATCCTGATCTGCTTGCCTCATTAACCACAGATGTTACCCTAGGATGTGGCTCGGTTACACCAGGCTTGTACTTAGATGTCATGTTTTCCTTTACGCCCGCGATATTAATGGCAGGAGGAAAGAATACTGAGTTCCGTGAGACACTGTCCATTCCCGACAAAGCCTGCTCAATGTTACCACAGCGCAGTTCCAAAGCGTAAAGTAGACCCTTGATTAAACATTCTGCCTTCTCATATGAGGTATCCCTAATACCTTGGAGTTTAGATCCAATAAAATCTTTGAATGTTTTGATGGAAGAAGGATCCTGCACATGTGTTAGGGACCATAAGACCTCATATTGTCTGCTTCCGCCCGCTTGTTTTGCCTGTGTGACGGAGGACGAGAGTCTGTGCTCGTGTCCTTTAAAGTACCTGAATCTGTAGGTATGGGCCCACTGTGAATCAAGGTCTTGGTTGTGATTAAATTAATTAAGGGGGCATGGTCTGTGAGGGAGAACACCCAACAGCATCTGCCTGTTGACCATCCCCGTTGAGTCAACTCATCCTCCACATTTTTAATCTCCTTTTTGAGGACGCTCACCTCCGAAGACAGGAAGGACAAAACATTGGATTTTTCTTGTTGCGGTTTAGATACAGTTGCCACTAGCAGCAGCTTGCCCAGGAGCTTTTCATTTCCCTATCACCACTGAGAATATACTTGTGGAGATTTTGAGTGGACTAGGTTAATCTTAATGTTAATGTTACTGGGATTTATAAAGCGCACAAATACACGGAGGTGTCTTGGCACTGAGGACATTAGTAAGCCTGCTCAGATGTCTAGTTCTGGAACAACCAGTTTTTTTGTCCTTCCCTGAAGGAGGAGAGGGAGCTCACACTTCTGAGCTCACTGTTCCAGAGTTTAGAGATACCAACGCAAAAGCTGCGGCCACCCCAGTGCGATGTTCGAATTCTGGGCACTTTCAGGAGTTTGGCCCCTGTAGTGTGCAGATGTCTGGTCGGTTCATACCAGGTGAGACGGATTTGCAAAAAGACAGGGCCTGTGTGGTTCAGTGCTTTGTACGCCAGACACAGAGGCTTGAATGTTATCCGTTGTGCTACATGGAGCTAAAGAAGGCTGCGATCTCTTTGGCTACAGATTTGCACCTAGGGGTGTTGGACAGTAGCCGTGCTGCTGCATTTTGTACCATCTTAAGCTTTTTTAAGCACAGCTTCTGAATTTTTAGATACAGCCCATTGCAGTAATCAAGTTTGGACTGAATCAATGCTGTATCTACAGATTTTCTGGTGTCCACAGGAATATATGGAAGATTCTTCCTTACTTTCTTGATAAGGAAGTGGGAGGAGGAAACAGTGGCATTAGTGTGCTGGGTAAGCGAAAGTTTGTTGTCCAACCACACTCCCAGGTTCTTAGCCTTCACTGCAGGTTTGGGTGGATCTCTCATCTCTGCTGGCCACCACAGATTGCCCCAGTTAGGTTGCATACTACCAAAAATCAGGATCTCTGTTTTATCAGAATTAAGTTTAAGACAGCGTGTACTCATCATTGGTTAACGGCACACATACAGTTCTGAAATTGCTGAAAGTGGGGAACCTGATTTTTATATGCAGACACCGCAATCTGAGTGTCATCAGCGTAAGACTGAACCCAAAATCCCAGATCAGGGGGGCCAGTTTGGAAACATATACGTTAAATAGAGACGGGCTCAAGGAGGTAATAAGAGATAGACTACTTGAGTCCACCCTGGTATAATCAACCTTTGCTGCTCAACAGGTGTGAAAGAGACCTATTATATCCAAGAGAATGCCTGAGGAAATAAAATCCAGACCCTTCCCTACCCTCAGTTAACTGTGATGTTCAGCCAAGAAACCTGAAATAGCTGTATAAAAGAGGGTAAGAGTCCTACCGTAGTGTCTCTACATCAAATCTGTGCATTGTTCAGACCAGGGGAGGCCAGGACTGCCTCTGTCAGCCACTGGCGGGCGCATGCCGCGGGAGATGTCAGTCGCTCTTGAAGCAATGGTGCGGCAATAAATTTCATTAAAACTTTTTAACATCTTGATCACACACCAAACAAGGGTTGGTCCCTGCTCTCTGTGTGGGCCTCACTCCACTAAAACAGCCCTTTGCCGCTGTTTATGAGGAGATCAGGAGCTATAAATAACAAATTAATTTAAACCAATAATCGCAATACTATTTCCAAGACCATGCAATAATTAGAGTTTTGCTTAGTTTTAGGGGCTTTCTTTTCAGTTAAAAGGTTTAGTAAGATTGTTTTTCTCCTTCTGTTTAGTTAATTCAAAAAGGCATTATTAGATAGGTGGATCCCCACTGACACGAGAAGAACGGTCACCCAGGCCCTCGTTAGCAGCAGGTTGGACTACGGAAACACCCTCTACGCAGGAGCTTTGGCCAAACTCCTGAAACGACTTCAACGCATTCATAACGCCTCTGCACGTCTGATCCTCTACATTCCTTGCCGCAGCCACATCACGCTCTACCTGGGAGACCCACACTGGCTCCCCGTCAACAGGAGGATAACCTTCAAGCTCCTCACCCACGCACACAAGGCACTCCACAACACCGGACCAGTATACTTCAACAGATGGCTCACCTTCTACACACCCACTCGCCAGCTTCGCTCCGCCGACCTCACCCTCACCCCAGTCCCCTGCATCCGAAGAGCGACCTCCGGTGGTAGATCGTTCTCCCACCTCGCTGCCAAGACCTGGAACACCCTCCTCATCCACCTACGGCAGACCCAAGACCTGCTGACCTTCAGAAGACTCCTCAAGACCTGACTTTTTGAGCAATAGAGCTTGCCTCCGGGTCTGAAGTCTCAGGGACACACGGACTTCATTCCCTCTGTCCTCCTGCACTTGAAATTGCTGTTTCAGATGCCATGGAGGGAAATAAAAACATTGACTCCAGCGAGCGATGCTGCGACATGCAACAAAACCGCGGGCACCACTTATGACGTTCACAATGCACCGCACGACTCGCACCGCAGCCCAAACCTCACCGATGCCAGTGCTTCATCATTGTGGAGCCGATACCTGACGTGGGGGACCTCCCGAATCCATCGACCCCAAATAGTCATGAGGAACCGATGCCTCAACACCACTACGACGTCACCTCCCTGGCAACAGTAAGGAACCAACGCCTCACCTCCCCTGCAACTCAGTAAGGAATTGACACTTCACCTCCCCTGTGGTCGTAAGGTACCAACGTCGCCCGGTGCCAACAAAGCATCACCTCGCCAACACCGTGCACATCTTTGTTTTCATCGTTTACCAAGGTACTGTTCTTTAGGGGTCTGTGTGACTCTGGGCCCAATGACGCGCACCTCACGTTCGGCACCTTACATTTGGATTTTCATCTGTCACAACGTCGTGATAGCCCCAGGTGGAGCTATTTGTTGTTACAAGCTTTATTTTTGTGAATAACCTATTTTTGGTGATATCATGAAATATGTATGGTGGTTTTTTGTTGCTGTGGTCTTGTTTGGTTTAGATAAAGATTTCCTATTTTCTAAACTGGTGTGTTGTCCATTTGTAGTGTTTTCACTATGTTACTGTCTGTGTGCACCACTGCTTTACACATTGCCTCTGAGATAAACCTGTCTGCTCCTGCCAAGCTCCCAAGGGGGTGCACAGGGGTTGTCTAAGGGCATAACTCCCTTACCTTGACTAGAAGCGAGGGTCCATACTTGAACAAAGGTGCAAACCATTGCCAACTTGAGAACCCCATTTCTAACATGCATCAATCGTATTACAGAATTGAAAAAAGATTGATTAGAGCAAGTTATCAAGTAAGCAATAGAAGGGTTTCGTAAACGAAAGAATCCCTATTCTAGGGAAAGGGGTGAAAATGGGTGTCAACAAGAACCCATTGAGAGTTCAAGTTCAAAATTCAGGAGTGAAAGTGAGCATAAAGCTCAAATTCGATCAATCAATATCAGCTAAACATCCCATGAAGAGAAGTTCACAAAAAGCAAAATAAATCCTGCAGTGGCAGTAGCGACTGCAATCAACAAAGCAGGTCAGATGAGGTTGCAAATCAAGCAATCAGCTTCAGCGCAGACAAGAGTCTGGAAAGTATCAGGGAAGAAGTGGGCAAAAAGTGATATTGGGGAAGTGTGGCTCAATGGTTAGAGCGGCAGACCCTGATGCAGAGGTCTGGCCCGGGACCAGGGTTCAATTCCCGCCTCGGCGGGTCTTTGGCTCAATTTCCTTGGACCTGATAATTCTCACCTTGGTGCCTAATCTAATCATGGGTCCCACTCTGCAACTCTGGGCAATAGCTTGCTTAATTTCCACAACGGCCCTAACAGCTCTGGGATGCCTGGCTTCACCTTGGGGGTGCCCAGGAGTGGGCATCTCACAGGGAAAAGCCAGAAAGGGTTCCACAGCGGTATGCATACAGCACCAAGACACCTCAGAGTATAAGTGCGCTATACAAGTACGAATTCATTTAATTTAATTTCATATTCTACTCTAGGAACATGCATTATTATAAACAGCTGAAAGTAATGTTGCAAATCATTCTGTATCTCTCCCTCCCATTTGACCAATGGGCTTTCAAGTCTCAAGAACATTCTTGTCTTGTCTTTTCTGAAATATTAAACAAAGGGCCAGATGTATGACTAAGGAATTTGCAACTTGCAAATTGAGACGCAATAGTGACTCGCAATTTGCGAGTCGCAAATTGGTATGTACAACAGTGTTTGCGATACTTAATGCGATTCCCAATGGAGTCACAAATTGCATGCCTCGTGTATATTCATGAGGCACTCGTGATTTGCGACCCATTGGTAATGGCTGGCCCTCCCAGGTATGGTGGTCTGCTGGGCTCAGCAGACCTCCCTGTTTGGGACTGCTTTTCAATAAAGCATTCTTTTTAATGCAGCCCGTTTTCCTTAAAGGAAAACTGGTTGCATTTAAAAAAAGAAAAATTAAACTTTTTCGTTTCACTTTTTAAGGGCAGGTAGTGGTTCCTGGGACCACTGCCTGCCCTTCAGAAATATTTTTAGAGCCAGTCGCATAGGGGAAGGGTTCCCCTGGGGACCCCTTCCCGTTTTCGAGTGGTTTACCACTCTTCTGTGAAGGGTGCTAAACTGCGACTCGGCGGTCACAAAACAGTGATACATGGCATTTGGGATTGCTATTAGGAAGGGAACACCCGTTCCTAAAATTAAGTCTCAAAACACTATTTTGTGAGCCGCAAACTTTTACGAGTCGCAAAAAAGGGTTTGTACATGGCCAAAAGGATTTTTGTATTCGCAAGCGGGTCTAAAACCTGTTTGTGCAAGCAAATATCTGTCCTACATCTGGCCAAAAAATCTTTAAACTGAGATTACGTATGAAGCCTTTCGATTCTTTGACCTCCTTTCCCATACATATGACACATTCTAATCTTCTAAATAAAGTACATTTAAGCTAAGCAATAGACTTAAGCAAGATTGGAACAATAGCTGCAACAGATACATTAAGAACCACATTTTCTTTATTATAAATCAAAAAGGAAATAGGTTAAACTAATAACATATTCTATTCATGCATTGTATTTAATATGTGAAAATATTTGAAATCATTCTACCCTCTGATAATGTTTCTAGTAAAAAAAAATTGAAAACCTATTATTAATCAAAACCATTCTTTAATGCAAAGTAGTGTGAGGTTTTCAAAAGAATATGTCAGGGTAAGGTGCAACCATCAGTATTTTGTGCACGTCTCAGCACCATTAGTTTTGCTGCTAAAATAATTAAGCTACCTTGAGCATTTTGAGGCATTTCAATAATAGATATAACTGGGTACTACACATTTTGCACATTTTTCGTGTTGTCAGTTCAAAATATTTTAAACGTTAATATTTCATACACTTATTTAACTATATTTATTTTTACATTTTAATAACATTATATCAATGTATATACTCATCTAGTATCTCGCTCGTGACAGCATTGTCTCTAAGGAGTCAGCATTACCCTACATAGTGCAGCAGACAGAAGCATTTATTGTCATTAACTAATCTTCAAAGTCGCAACTACTGTAACAGTCTGCTACCTTGACTCCCAATAACAACACTTTGCCTGATGACTCCTGTTTCTCTCCAATTATTTCAAAATACTTCTCTGTCCATATGTCATTGGACGGAACCAGGGCACAAGTTATTCTCATCCTTTGGTAATTATACTGAAAAACATTCGAGATCGTTTTTTGCTCACTGTGCCTCTAAAGACAGGGACAATCACAGAATATAAGCTTAGACCATCGATGGTGAAAAGACATGCCTGACTTTGTCAATTGCAGGCTAAAACACAGGCTGGGTAATATTTCAATCAATCTGACAATATCTGTGACAAGGGGAACGGCCGGAACAACGCGTGCAGAGCCACGCCTGCAGGAGCAACACAAGCACGACCACCCTTACCTGAACAAGGCATCTGCCTTAACCAAGCATATGCATGGTTAAGGCAGATAGTGGTCTACCATTCAGGATGGGTGGGGAGAAGAAGAGAAAGCATCGGAACAGTAAGCTCCGCGCGAGTACAGGTAAGGGGGGCTGGGGCTGTGTTTGGCAGGGGTAGTTTTTGGTGTGGGGTTTCCTTTTAGGGCGCAGGGCGGGGGTGGGGGGGTTTGGATACTTTTGGGAAGGCGGAAGGTTTTTGGTTAGTTTAGGGGAGTTTTAAGGACTGGGGCTGGGCTTGGGGGAATTTTCAGGAGTGGGGGTGGTTCTGGGGCTCAGGCTGGGGGGATGGGGGTATTTCTTTTAGTTGGGGCAGAGTTTTAGGCCTCAGGGCAGCGGAAGGGGTTGAAGTAGTTTCATGGACAGTGCTGGGGTAAGTTTTAGGGCTCAGGGCAGGAGTGATGGGGTCAGGGTAGTTATTGGTAGGGGGGCAGGGTTTTAGGCCTCAGGGAAGCGGGGGTGGCATACTTTTAAGGGCAGGGCTGGGGGGATGAGGTAGGAGGTTAGAATTTTAGGGCTTAGGGTTGGGGGTAGAGTAGTGGCGATTTTAGCCACACATATCCCCTTACCATTATTGCCTACGGGGCTGCAAAGACCACAAAAGGTGAAAAGATATATAAGACTCTACAACAACATTTTTGGTGACAGATCCCACCCTTTAGCAGATTCCCAGGAAGAATATATTCATACCTAATAATGATACAATAGGTATTGTGATTGGAATATGCAGTGGCCTTGTAAGTACCCACTGCAAACACCCTCACCTTCCATGCCTTATTAAGTGTGGAAGCACTAAAATACCTGGTCCTGAAGAAAGCCACTTTGACCCCAATGGGCTAATAAAGGTGGCTGAAGCATGTAGACCACACCCAGGATAACCATACACAGGATGCATGGGACCAATTAAGTATCCCATATATATCCACCACACTTCTAATATTGACCAAGAATCCTCCAAAGGAAATACTTCGGATTGGAGGGATTACTGAGCCAATTTTAATCATCACATCACAATCACTGGATCACCCTAAAGTACCAGTTCTGCTGTAATCAGGCGTCGCAGCACACCCAGGGGGCATTCAGCAACCATGGAGGGAGCCCTATGATGAAGCATGTCACCTACTAGATAGGTGAGTGATGGTTCTTTTAAAACACCCTGTGGGTTCTAAGTCTCTAAAAACTTCAAAGAGACTGAAGGAGTAGACTTGAGTAACCAGGATAAAAATAGGTGGAAGATACGTTCTAATTGTGTTTATTTAATAATTTTACCGGGAAGACGAAAGAGTTATGACTTCTCTCTCTCTCTCTCTCTCTCTCTCTCTCTCTCTCTCTCTCTCTAACTCTATATATATAGTATATTCATAGACAGTAATTGTACTGACAATATCAAGGACAGAATACCCTAGATAGTACTTCCGCTGTCTTCACCACAAATGTTCTGATGGCCAGAATTAACGTGGAAGAATAGTAGTGAAAGAAAATGTTGCAAATGTTAATTAGGTTGTGCATGCTACATTTTGACACCTCAATCTAGAGAAAATACATTTTTGCCCTCTTAGTAACTTTGGGCCAGATGTAGGAGCCCTAATACCGGTCGGAAACGGCCGATTTCGGCCGTTTCCGACCGGTATTAGGGTTTTCAGATGTAGGGGGCTGAAAATTACAGAATCAGTATATTTACTGATTCGGTAAAATTACCGATTCGGTAAATTACCAAATCGGTAAATATACCGATTCTGTAATTCCAAATGTAGGTGGCACAGTTTACAGTGCCACAGGCCCTTAAGAGTCGGTATTTTACCACACAATCCTATTGTGTGGTAAAATACCGAATTCAGGTGTGCATGCACATCTGTGCATGCACACCTGTGCAATGTGACACACAGACATGCCCTTAGGGCATGTATGTGTGCCACATGTCACACAAGCCTGTACTTGGGGTGCTAGAGGGTGTCAAAGTGACACCCCCTGCACCCTTGCAGGATTCGGTATTTACCGATTCTTTAAATACAGAATCGGTATTTCCTATTGATTCCTATGGGCTTCAAAGCCCATAGGAATCAATGGGAAATACTGATTCTGTATTTACAGAATCGGTAAATACCGAATGTTACAGATTCGGCAATTCTGAATTTAAAATGACCTACATCTGCCTCCTTCCTATTTACCTACTCTTAAATACCGAATCGGTAAAATTCGGTATTTAAGAGTAGGTAAATCGGAATTACCTACATCTAGCCCAAAGTCCTTGCTTGACCAATATGCACAAACTTTATTCACACCGTCTTCAACATTAGTCCAGTCGATGTTGATTGGTCAAATGGCTCAAAGTTACAATTTGGGGGAGAGGGTGTCACAAAACTGGTAATTTGTCCAAATAAGAAGGGATATGCAGGAAATATTTTTGCTGTGAGTAGCACAAAAATGTCTGGAAAGGAAAATGGACTACATATTTGGGGAATTGTGGCGTTGCCATAATTAACTGCATTTTCATGATGGATTTTCATCCAATTGTTTTTGAGATGTAAAGCAAAGGACAGGTACCCACTGTGCATGTGTCAATGTTGTTTGTGTCTGAATATGGATAATTGATCTTGCACTTCATGTAGTGATAACTGTGTGCGTATGCTGAGTCCACATGTGCGTTTTAACATATATGTTTAATACTCTGGTTGCTACAAACAGCAATTAAAATAAAATCTAAACATCCCAAACAAATGATACTTTGAGTGGCTGAAACCCAAGCCCCCAGTTTTGACAACTTGCAAACGCCTAAACTTAGGTCACAATTTTAGGGCATCATTGAGAGTTCGACAGAGGACGAGTACTGCCATAAAGCTGCAGAGTTCATCGGGGTGGGAACAGGCATGGAGAGGTGGGGCATGGTGTTCCCAGGCAGGAACATATATAAAAATGTGCTTGATGCACAGGAAGAAAACTCCTTGCATGATAGGGAGATAGTTTTTTTTTTGCTCAGCAACAAATAATCTTATTGGATATGTAACTGAAAAACAATAAACAATGCAGAGTGGACTTCATCAACATGGTGGTCCACTCTGTATTCAGCTGTTCTAAGGGTACATCTGCCACATCTTTCTATTCCGACGGACAGACTCCGACAGACGCCAGAATGCCAGAAGCGACCGTGGAGGCAGAGTGCTCTCTTGTACCTTTCTGGGAGTCCCGTGAGCCGGGAGCCGGGCTCCTCAACGCGGCAGGATGCCTTCAAAAGAGCCGCAAATCACTTTTAACACAGTAAACACCCACCCGGCATTTCTGAAACGCGGTGGAGAGCCACGAGCTACCCCTCAGTGCGGCAGGAGCCGCAAGTAGTCTTCCAGTGCGGCGGAGAGCCGCGAGTTCCCCCACAGCACGGCAGGAGCCTCTAATTGCCCCACAGTGCGGCAGAAGCTGTGAAGTAGTCTTCTAGTGTGGTGGGAGCTGCAAATTGCTTCCTTACCTTCTGGTGTGCTCAGGAGCGGGGGAAGCACAACAGAGGTAAGTGCCGATTTTGAGGGCATTTTGGCGCTCAAGGAAATCTAAAAGGACAGGATAAAGGACCTGTAAAGGGCTGAAGGACTGATGGGTTGTATATTAAAAAAAAGCAGGGACCTAATTTGGGTATTGCAGAGACTGGTAAACCCTAAAGCATTAGGAATGGCTCCCAAGAAATTCAAAAGGATCTTGGAGCACAATCTCAGAGCAAGAGTGACCCTAGCTAATCCGAGCGCCTCAGAAGGAAGCGAAGAGAGTCCTGAGCTTAAAAAGTAAGGTTACTCATTGGTTGTCCTGTAATACTGAAGCTGGCCCTGCGATTGCACACAATATTATTATGGTCCGTCGAGTTGCTTGGCTTGGAAGCTCTAGGAAAACAATGGAGGGAGACTGTATTGTTGTGAATTTTAATAACCCGTTAATAACCCGTTGTCCGTAGAGAGAATCTTTTGGGAGGTAAATGCTAGCCCAGCAAAAAGGGGCCAAGGTATTGAGATACTACCATTGGGATACCTTTATAAGGTGCTGAATCCAAGACAGATTAATTTCAATTCAGCACAGCATACCTGGCCTCAAAAGTTGGGGAAGACGCCTGGGACCGCGTTATTTAACCCTTGGGTAGAAAGGCATAATCTACGGAGGGATTGTTATCTCTCTTCTATCGTACAGGGGCCAAAGAGATTCGCAGCTCTGCCAGGATTGAATGACTACGATTGACTGAGTAAAAGCCCAGAGCTCTTAGAATTAATGATCTAGATACCTCCATCTGTTGACTCTATTTCTACCGATGCAGGTTATCTGGACAAAACACTACAAGAGATACCATCTGCTGCGTTATTAGAGGCCATAACTGGTGCAGGGCCAATAGCTCAGGAGCAGCGAGTAATATCAATTCCCGTGCTATTGGAGGATCTATCTAATGTACCTCCAGGGGACCGACCCAAGATAGAAGACTAATGTCCTATCTTGGAATAATGCTGGGCTGGCGGAGAAGATTGTAGACCCACTATGGGTACAGTTCATCCGGCATTTCTCCGTGATTTGTCTTCAGGAGACTTGGATGGCGAGCTGCAACCTATTTTTGGAGGGGTATAAATAAGCTTTTTTTGTCCCAGCATTTCCAGCAAGTAGTGGAAGAGATATGGGTGGTTTGGTTATTTTTACATCCCTGGCTCTGAAATGTAGGATTACGGATATCTCCTCTGCCCATAGTGATTTCCAAGCGATTGTTTTAAGGCAAGGAAACGCTAGTCTTTGTTTGATTAATTTCTACAATGCAGTACACAGACAGGGGGTTTGTAAGATAATCCAGTTGAACAGCTTTGTCAAACAGTATTGTGCCCCCTTTAGAAATAACCTGATGATAGCAGGCGACTTCAATGTCCACCCATGTGGGGACCCTGAATCGACTAGTATGGGTGATATGGGCTGTGCAAGAATCCGGGGTCTTCACTTTGAGCATTTGCCACGGGGAGATACACTTAACAATCTGCTTGACGAATATGATCTGTCTTCTTCCATGTGTTTTGTAGCATAAACTAGTAAACAGATGGTTCCGTCTTTTAAAGTTCGTAATGGTGGATCTTTAATAGATCATATTATGATATCTACAAGTATTCAGCCCCTCTTATTAGGATTTATAATATTAGAGAGTGCCTTCAGCGACCATAATCCTGTGTGTGTGCATTTGGGAGACAGAATATTGAAAAGACAGGACAGGGTGCTTGAATCAGGCACCTTGAAGCTTACTGATGGTAGGCGCCGCCTTAAATGGGCCCAAGTAACGCCTTCCCTTTTTCATGAAAAGGTTCCTGAATCTTGTGCGGCAGAACTTATATACTGTGTGGAACCTGATTCTACTGCCAAGGGTATTCTAAATGCTTTTAAAGGGATTGTTTCCAAGGTGGGGGCGTTGTTATCAGTCCCGGTACAAAGAAGGCTGGATGATGACCCTAAGTGGTTTGATACATTATGCTCCAAAGCAGCTAGAGAATTAAAGGCCGCTTTGAAAGCGAATCCCAGGAATCAATCTCAGATTCGTACCCTTCGTATTAATTATAAAAAGATATTGGCTAATCGTAAGTCGGAACTGAAGGAGGCTACTTGGCGGGAACTCTTAGATCCTTCCACATTACGTAGCAGCTCTAGATTCTGGAGCATTGTTAATAGACCGCTCTTTTAAAGGGACAGAGTTGAGGATTTGGGCACTAACATAACAAAAGAGGAATGGGTGTCTCACTTCAGTTGCATTTTTAAAAGTGCCTCAACCTTTCCCCGGTTGCAACCGAGATTTCAGGAAAATGACGCGGTTGTTTTCACTCGAAGAGAAGTGGAGGAAGGTATTGTTAGTCTCTCGTGTAATAAGGCATCTGGCCCGGACGGCATTCCACCGGACCTTTATAAATCTAATCACTCTCTCTGGGCATCGATTCTGGTGGCAGTGCTTAAAGCTGCGGCGAAGGAAGGGTGTCCAGAGTCATGGGGTATCTCAACAATCGTACCTGTTTTTAAAAAGGGTGATCGCAATAGCACTATGAATTATCGACCGATTTTCCTTATCGACTCCGTGGTTAAGGTTGTCGGTGGAGTCGTTTTAAATAGATTGGTGGCCTGGACGGAAGAAAATAAGATCCTTTCTGATATTCAGTATGGGTACCGCCCAGGTCACTCTACGATGGCGCAATGCCTTAACCTCTATCTGATCCTCGGAAAAAACACTGTTGCCCACCAGGGAACAATCTACATGGCCTTCATGGATCTCTCCTCCGCTTTTGACTGTGTCAATCGGGGGAAGATGTGCCAGTCCATGAGGGCCATGGGGGTGGAGGCAAATTTGGTGGACTTTCTGATGGATTTGCATAAAGACACCAAGGCAAACATCAGATTCGCCCAGGACCTGAGGGTCTCTAGGGACTTTAGTACATAAAGGGGTGTACAGCAGGGGTGCATCCTAGCCCCGTTTCTTTTTACCCTTTATATCAATGATCTAGATAAGATCTAGAGAGAAACGGAGGTTGACTTCCCATTTGTGGGATGCAGGGGACTGCCCGTCTTGCTTTATGCAGACGATGCAGTTCTCCTGGCACGCACCCGAAAAAGCTTACAGATTTTGCTCGACACCTTTCGTAGGTTTGTGGCCGAACGTGAACTGGCCATAAACAATTCTAAATCCTACGTAATGCAAGTCGGGCTGCGCCCCAAGAAGTAGTAATCCTTTATGGTGAACGGAGAAAAAGTACCTATAACATCAACTTTCTCCTACCTGGGTGTCTTATTGGATGACCACCTGGACTGGGGTCCTCTACTTAGGAAGAAAAGGGGGGAAGTGTCTAGGACTAATGCAGCGATTTTTAACTTCGCTACAAAAATGGGCAAGCGCTCGATAGCGGCGATGATGAAAATTTATCAAGCAAAGAGTGTAGCGATTGCCAGTTATGGTAGCGAATTGTGGGGATATTCAGGTCTGGAGGGTATTCAGGTGGTAGAAAATAACTTTTTAAAACAGCTGTTGGGGGTTCCTAAAGGGACCTTGAACTTAATAGTTCACAAAGAGACTGGACTAACATTGATTGGTGATATTCTGGCTATGCGCCCATTGCTTTTTTGGCTCAATTGTTGGCTGAACGAGGATCTCGGCCTTACTCAAGAGTTAATGAAAGAAATATTGAGCCTGGATCACATGATTGAAATACCTTGGTTAAAATACCTAAAGGGCTGCTTTGGAAAGATGTGACGTCCGGACCTTTTATAAAGACCTGATTGTATCACTAGATCAGATGTGACCTTTGTGAAGCAATCTTTTATTTAAACTAAAACTAAAAAGAGATGGGATGGAATTGTCTAAAAATAGCGTCCGTAAGTACGTGATGCTCAAGTCCACTCCAGATATGGAGCAATACCTGTTGTGGCCTTTGTCGGCTCACAAGCGTTTTTTTCTAACTAGGTTCTGACTGTATTATTTCCATCTTTTACTTGCCGTACCGAAGGGGTGTCACAAAGGACAAGTGTTAGCACCCTGTGGCTGCGACAGTTTGTCTCCACAGGATCTGCTGCACTTTGTGTTTTTTAATAGTTTTTATGATGCCCCTTGGAGGCTCTTTTTAAAATCAATTCTAAAAAAGTTACATTTTAGTCAGGTTCGCCCGGCTCTCTATTTTATGCAATTATTAAAGCCAGAATGTATCCCATTTGTGGGTGGTTTTCTGAAATCTTCCTTAAGGTATAGAAACTATGTGGACTCCTGAAAATTGGTTGATGTATTTTATGAAGTGACTTTTTAAAATTTTGACGATGTTGTGTTTAGAATTCTTCTTTTATAAATTTGTTGTATGTATTGGGATATTTGTATAATATGTCTGGATATGTATATTTGTGTTTTTTATATTTTTAAGAATGAATTGCAAACTTTTATGGTTTTCTAATATGTAAACCGAATAAAGTATTTTGAACTGAACTGAACTGAACTAAGTCCTGAGCCGAGCCCAGAGAAAAATGCAAAGAAGCAAGCAAAGCGATGTATCGCTGTAAGCAAAAAGCAGGATAGTACTGCCTCAAAATCGAATTTGTGGGGAAACATTTCAAAAAAGTTCTCTCACCGGCAAAGGCCCCCAATATAGACATTGAAATATTAGAGGCTGTGTTGTTGAATGAGAGTATTAGTAAAAGTGGGAACGGGATTGGGTACAATTCCCTACCACTTGAGGATCACACTATTGAATCATTAATCCTGGCCAATCAGTCCCTACAACTCTTGATATCGTCACCACGGTTGTCCTCTTCACCGCGAGGTCTCCTTACTCATGAACCAAAGATAGGACATCAGGATAGCCAGTTTTCAAAGGAGGACTCAAAGATAGAAGAGGATACATCTGATAGAGAGTTAAGGCAAAGAAGAAATAAAAAGCAAAGTCTGCATGAGAACTTGGAAAAGACATTGATAGAACAAAGCGTGGAATTAAATCTAACCTCCGAATTAAATTTGAAACTTACTGAAACACCTGCTTCATCGATGCTGGACCTTATGTTAATACTACAGAGAACTCTAAAAGGACTTCTAGAAGTCACGCTGACAAATAACAACATATTAAATGTACAAAAGATGTACCTAGCTAAGATAGAGGGTGAGCTACAGGGTATTAGATGCCAAATGCCCTCTATGGTAAGACCAGTCTCAGAGATCGATCCACAGCCTACGGTAGAGGAACTCCCTGAGCTAGCCGACCTATCTAAAGAAAAACAGGAGACTTATATTTCAAAATGGCCAATGAGGGTAATAAAAAGAGGCGAGGTCTCCAGATTCAGACCAGCAATCAGAGTAGGAAGGAATCCACTAAAAAAGGGGAGTAACAAGATAGAGAAGAGATTAAGGGAGGTTGAGACGAGAGGTGGGGGTAGGGTGCAAGAAACTGAGTCACTCAAACCCATTAGGGGTATAATGAAGAAGAAAACCCCAAAGAAACAAATCATAAGGGTGCAATTGGATAGTAACCCAATTAGATAGTAACCCAAGTACGCAAGAGAAACAAGTTAGTAATAAATCTCCAATGCAGCCTAAAAGCCCCGGTAGTTGCCTGGGTTATGGCTACGGAGGAAGATCCCAAACCGGATATATCCGGGAGGTAGGATTTAGTAGGCCAAAAAAACAGATAAGCAAAGTATAAACGATACAACAGCTAGAATTAAAGGGGGCAAGAAAGGAAGGTAAAGAGGATAAGTGGATATACTTTGAACCAATACCAACAGGCAAAGGGGGTAAGAAGCAAAGGAAGAGGTTGCCGCTAAATAGGTCACAACTTTTGCAAGTGTTTGCCAAGTGCCCAAATCTGAAGGCTATATGGTCAAACGATTTAAGACAAGTGGGATTTAGACAAAATGTAGAAGGAAAGGATGTGACCAGAGTACTGATGTACTCGGATCAAGTAAAGAGTATGATCAAAAAAGGGGTGAGTGAGGTACAGAAAGAAGGGATACGGATAATGTCTGAAGAGGAAGTACACATAGAGGTTGAAGGGAAGGAGCGGCAGGGTAAGAATTTTCTAAGGCACCATGCAGGATAAAGAAAGAGACAGGTAAGGATAATCGACACAGAAGAAGATGAAGGAGTTGACTCGGGAAACCTAAAAATAGTAGTGAATAACTCAGATGTGGAAAATTGGTGGGGAAACTGGAGACAGGAATCATGCCACGAAGGTCCCTCAAATAGGTACACTGGAGGGCTTGGGGAGGAAGGATCCCTAGATGACGTCGAATAGGAAAAGGGTACGCCGCATGGCATAAGAATAGCTTCCTGGAACGTAAATGGTCTCGGAGATCATTCTAAACAAGAAAATGTAAGGGAATTAGGAAAAAACTCCGAGATCATCTGTATACAGGAAACCTGGCTATGCGGCAAGACCGCGACATTTGCTGGCTTCTGCCAGTTTTACCGCTTAGATAAGAAGCAAAGATTTGTGCGCCCAGCAGGGGGAATAATGACACTGTTATCAACCAAAATAGTGAAAAAGGTGATCGAAATAACTGTAAAATGTAAATGGCTACTTGCATGTAGGGTAACCTTATCTGCCTCTGACAAAAAGAATGCAATGATGCTGTTAAATGTGTATATGCAATGGGTTAACAGAGAGGAATATGTCGTTGGAATGGGGTATTTTAAAGATGATATGGATACAATCTGTGAAAAATATGGCATGGATTTGATCATACTAATGGGCGACTTTAATCATAAACTGGACCCAAAGAAAGTAGATCGTTGGTTTCTAGAACTGCTGGAGGCGTATGCCATAATACAAGCAACTTTCCCTGACTGTGTATCTACATCCAATGATACTCAGCTGGGAAATTATTTGGGATCTCAAAGCCTCTTTTGTCTAAATGGAAAATCAACCTTAGACTGCCCAGGTAAGAAAACATTTAAATTAGGTTTGCAAAACTGCCCAATAGATTATGTTTTTACAACACCCTGGTGTTTCCAACTAATTAAAGATTTTAGGATTACTGATAGAGAAAGGAGTGACCATAATCTCTTCGAGTTAGAGCTCCTTGATGTACATTTGAACCCCTGTAATAAAGTTATTGAACAACAGGTGGGATATCCTAGGCGGATCACCACAAGATTAACAGAGGAGTATGTAGCTCGGCTAGTAAAATTGCAACAGAATTTAGATCTGGGAATATTAAGTGGTCAGAGCTTGGATTGGTATGAGGATAAAATTGAAGAAGTGGTCCAAAGTCTCAGTGATGGGCTGAGGAAAGACAAAATATATGATAAAAAGATCCAAAGAAGGCATGTGAGACAAAGAAGGTGGTTTACAAAGAATTGTTTGAAAAAGAAAAGCGAAATCAGGAGAACAGCACGGAGCCTAAGTATAAAGTATGACCAGGGTAAGGCTATTGCCTTCACGGAATTAAAAAGAGAATATAATATGTTAATTAGGAGGGCAAAAAGAGAGTATAAAGAAGACTGCTGGACAAAGCTGCTTGTGGCAATAGAAACAAAGAATATACACCAGTTCTGGAAACTAATCCAATCAGCAGTGGATCGCCCTGCGGCCATAATGAACTGTGTGGTAGAAGAAGCAGCTTGGGAGGAATATTTGATGGACCTATATAGCCTAGGCAGAGAACAGGAAGAGGGTTTGCAACCGGATTTGAGCGGTCGGGTAGCAGCATTAAAACCCGACTTTAAGGCCTCTGAAGTGAAAACTACGATAAAAGGTTTGAATTTAACAAGGGCAGCAGGTCCTGATAACCTTCCTGACCTGACAATTAAAATCCAGTTGGACTGGTGGGTAGAATTCTTTGCTAAAATGTTCCAAGTTATCTTAGAAACTGGGGAGTTCCCTAACAATTGGAAGGGTGCAATATTAAGGCCCATACACAAGAAAGCTCCAAAAAACTATAGATTAATTAATCTAATAGATATCGGGGAAAAGATTTTTGCAAAAATAGTATTAGGTACACTAAAACTTTGGGCAGACAAGAACTCAGTGGTACCGGTTGAACAGGGGGGATTCAAAAAAGTTCATTCCACCATAGACCACTTTTTCGCCCTCTGGGCACTAGCCCGGAAGTCGATAGAACAAAAGGGGAAACTGTATTGTTGTTTCGATGATTTCCAGGCAGCCTTCGATTTGGTGGATCGAACGAGCTTATGAGAGTGCCTGATAAAATTTGATATACCGGAAAGCCTATTGAACATCCTAAGGGAATTACATAGAGGGAACTGGGCCCAAGTAATAAAGGACACGCAAGTGTCACTGACAGAGAAAATAGTCATAGGTAATGGACTAAGACAGGGCTGTGTCCTGACCCCTCAGCTCTTTGCAATATTCCTAGCCGACCTACCTGCAGCGCTGGAGGTAGAAAGAAGTGCAAGTCCCAGAATGAGCGGCAGGAAAGTAGCAAGTCTTTTATACGCCGATGACCTTGTGATAATTGAACAGAACTGGGCCTCCAAAGGAAATTAAAGGCCTTTAAAGACTACTGTGATGCAAAGTTTTTAGTTGTAAGTATGGATAAAACAAAGATATTATGTTTTGGTAAAAGAGACAAAAATTTTAGCTGGTATTAAGAACAAACAAAATTGGAAATAGTAAAAGTATATAAATATCTGGGCCTTTGGTTCGACAGCTCCCTAAAATGGTATACTCATCTAGAAGCCCAAAAAACAAAAGCTTTTTCTTCCATCTGTGGGTTGAATAAATTTAACAAAGATTATGGGGATATGTCGCATAAACCTTAGTTAAAAGCTTATGAAGCTATGATCCCACCCCAAGTACTGTATGGGGCAGAAGTCCTCATTCTAAGTGTTAAAGGAGGGTGGGATTGGGAGGAGGGCAAGGCCCTAAAAATGTTATTGTCCTTACCAAGCTCTGCAATGATCCAGGCAATTGGGATGGAGTTAGGAACTATAGCATGGAACAGCCAGGTCCAAATGTCTTTTGTAAGATTCTGGAAACGCCAGAACCCAGGGGGAGTGCAGAAAGTCTCACAGTGGGGTAGTGAGGAGATCTGGCACAGCAGTTTAAAATGGGCAAAGGAAGCAAGAAGGAAAATCCAGGTAATAACAGGGAGTTTAAAGGTGAGCTCAAGAAAGCACTTGCTCGATGTAGAATTCACAAAGAAGTCACTCAGGTACCAAGGCATGAAGCAGTCAAGGAATAAGGACCTAGAATACCTGAGGTAGAAGAAATCAGCCCTATGTTTAATAAACTCCTGGGTAAATGATGCACGGTATCCATACCTAGAAACCTTACCAAACTATGGGTTCCGGTGCGAAATCCTAAGGATACGAATTGGCATCAACCCATGGTTAATGGATAGAAAAATAAAGGCAGAAATGTTATATCCAGATGCAACATGCAAATGTGGCCTTAGGACCAAATCTGAAATCCTGCATACATTGCTAGATTGCCTTGCAGTTTTAGAATTGATAAAATTATTTTTATGCCCAGTATTTTTAAAATATGGAATAAGGTCATGAGCCAAAGCCATTGTGGTATTGACAGAAATGATATATCTTGACATTGCCATTGCACTAGGAAGCTACATGAAATGTTTAAAGCGTCTTGTATCGGACAAACTTAAGCAAGGGTAGAAATATTATTTATTGTTAAAACCCCTTATCCTGAGTATATAAACATTGAAGCTTAAGGAACAGTCATAGATCAAATGTTTTTAATTAACTGCTGCTAAAAAGGAAGGAGGAGGATAATGAACTTCATTTTAATGAGACTATCAACTATATTGCCGATCAATTATTTTTATTCTGTTTTAATGATTTAATTGTGTGTAGAATATTGAAATGTTGATGGCACCAAGGGAGAAGGTGGTTACTGGTCCCCTTTTTTTTTTAAAGTATTAAGCTAAATTAATTCCGAGGAAGTAACTGGTTTTATCTGTTCATGTGATCTTCTTGTGTATGGTTTTATTGTTTATGAGATCTTCTTTGTGTTTGAAGACTATGGTCTAAATAAACAAAGAGTATTGACTTGACTTGACTTGAACATCGGCCACACCCCTGGCTGCACCTTGTTCACAGAGGATATCTTGTGTTATGACAGGTGCAAGTCCGATGGGGAGATTGAGGTGAAAATCTCTGTCAACTCAACTGCCTGACAACCCACCTGCCGAAGTCCAAAATAGCCCATGTACTGAGTCCCAAAACAGAACATCTCTAATATTAGCAAACATTGGAGTAAACACATAAAGCACTCGCTCTGACGAGACCAGCCTCAACACCTACCACACACACAAACACACTCACATAGACACTCTTCAAAAGCCAGGAGTCATAGTTGATCTAAAATGGTACAAGCTTAAATGTCTACGAACATCTACGGCAACATATCAATAAACTCTGGCAGACTCAAACTTTAGTCCTACCACACACACACACACACACACACACACATACACACACACACACACACACGCACAAACACACACACACACACACACACACACTTTTACAAGTTAAAGTCATGTTACATCTACAAAAGCATAAGCCACAATGTTTGTGAACATAGAATATAATACTATTAACAAACTTAATGTTTGCTAGGAAAATCCTGGACAAACTTAGTGTGTGCAAAACAGTCACTGTGAAACACACACACCAAGTTATATTATTCAAACATAATTAAATGTTCCCAAGCATCAAATATTAACCATCGTCAATATAAAGAAATCACACATCTCACTGTTTTGATCACCTGTCACACCTACCACACACACTACCACACACAGATAGAGTTGAATACTAATGCTGTGTTTTCAAACAAAATTTACTCCGCTGTTTGCAATGAACAAGCAAAACACGTTCAAAAACAAAATGTTAACAGAGTTATGAGAATTTCAAATTCAACATAAAACATTAGTGTGCTTTTTCTTCTTAAAAGATATATCCCACAATATGATATTCAAAACATTAAATAGAGGCAATTAAGAAGATTTGTCTTTTGATGGAACCTGTTAACCTTCAAATTCAAATGTCATTTATTTGCTTGATTAATAAAAACCATTGCAATACATGTATAAAGTGGGGATCACCCGTCATGTTCACATTCCTAAAATATTAAAACAGAAAATATCTACTATTTGCGCTCCCCTCAGTGTTATTCGTGTCAACACTACAGTCAAAACTAGTGTAAATTGTGGACTGCATGTACCATGATGAAAAGAAGCAAATGATTCTTGGATATGATGTAGTGTCTGGCAACACCTGTTTCCCTGCCAAAACTGATTTTCATGACCTCCTCGTCCATTTATCACACGTTCCTAATGTTCCTTTTTGTAAAAATTGCATTCTGGCCCATTGACTACACTTCATCCAGTCAAAGCTGGAGAGTACGGCTTAAGTGCGGAGAGTCGGCCCAAGCCGGAGATTTCGGGCGGATTGCCGATGTAAACATACGATTCGTAAATGACCTCTGTAAATACCAAATGTCGTAAAGTTAGACTTTTGTCTCAGTTTGCCTTTGTGAATCTGGCCCATTGTGCCTGGAAAGAAAAGTCTTTCAGTACTTAAAATATAAAGTGCTAAAGTGTCGAATCCAGCGAGCTCTCTAGGCACGGCCGTCCATATCCTCTAGTGATTCCAGGCCTTTCTTAACCCCTTCCATGCTGCCGCGATTCTGCTCCTGTGCTGAAGATTTCAGCGCGGGTGCGGTCATGACGGCCCCCAGCCGTCATCAGCACACGAGCACTGTAGTGCATGACGGCTGGGGGCCATCATCAGCATGCAAGGGGTTAATGGCAGGCAAGGGAGCCAGTTTCCCCACCCTCCTCTGGGCCACCTCACTCATTGGAGCACCTGTGCTTCCAAAATATGAAAGATCTCAAGAAACAGAGGTCTTCTTGGCACTACTGAAGGATGCTTGTTGTACAAGGCCACCAGATTGCCCATTTTCATCAAGCACCTGCATGACGCTCAATTTTTAGGATTTTTATGCACGCCAATATTTTCATGTGTTTATTGGATCAATTGAGTTCATTTGGACTACAACTCCCAGAACGCACTGGTCCCTTCGTAACATGGAGCCCCTGCTAGTGTTATGCATGTCGCACTGAAGTCAGTTTGGCCCTTTTATGTTCCGTGAACCAGGCCCACTCATCTGTGACTACCATATGACAGAATCCGTATCAGCACAGACGTTTACCCTGCTCCCCACTGTGATCCTCGATGCCCATTCTCACATTATACATGCTGCTCATCTTGTTCTCATTGTATCCCTGGCCATGTCTGCCTTTAGAGACCTACATGATCTCTTCCTTGTGTGGGTTCAGCTCCCCATGCCCCCAGTGATACTGTTGATATCTGATTTTGAAGCCTTTGGTGCTCTACATCACCTGATTCTTGTCTGGGTTCAGACTCCCTGTGACCTCTGTGATTCTGTTTATATCTGATTTCAGAGCTCACTGAACCCGGACGAGGACAAAATAACGTAAAGCACAGACTCCATGTCCCCCAGGGATCCTGTTGATGCCCCTCTTCAGAGGGCATTCTCCCTGTTATGATCTGTTTCTTGTCTGTGCAACTGTAAAGGCTTATCAATACAATAGTAGTCACAGGGGGAAACAAAGGTGAGGCCGCCCCCCACTCGCAACAATATAAACAAACAAAAGCCTCACCTCACTTACACCTAATCCTAACAGGAATGACAAAGCAAGGGTTTTCGAAAACCTTCTCAATTCCCTTGAGTGTGATTACTTACACTACTCTGATTTGTCACAGTGTATCGATACCTACTTTTAAAACAACCATCCAGGCTAGGTTCCACCTCCCACCAATGAAAAAATGTGAAGGGAGAGAGAGAGTACCTCACGGTAGAAACCCCAAAGGGGTTGCTGACTGGTACTCGCCAGCTTACCCACTTATCATCATCGGCCACTCTCTCTCTTTCTGTGGAGAAAAAAGAAAACTGTATGCTTTCCTTTTAAAGAACCATAACATAAATGTAGTGAAAAGGTGATAGTAAGTAAAACAACTGTGCTTACTATTCGCTATAAGTTCTCAGTGAACCCCTGTGAGAATCAGTGAACATAATTCTCACCATTAAAAACCGGTAAGGCTTGCTGGCCAACCAATTTTATTCTAAGCTGCCAGCCTTCCCAATTAAAAATGGTTCCCATCAAACCATAATCAATTCAATGTTGCCAACATGTTTCGTTGCTACACCATCTCGCAACTTCATCAGGGCTAATAGGGGTTCAAATTCTCAGTCTTCACTTACAATTTGCCTAAAACCTGTGATGGTATCAAGAAACAAGATAGAGCCAGTTGTGAGTATCTATCTGTCTTCCTCAAAGGCATAATTAATTCCAATGTTATTAAAGCACACAGTTTACTGCAATTACTGTATATATTCTTTACCTGACGGTTGTGGGGCCACAGAGTACCTGCAACCGTCTCCAATATGAACACCGTGTCCTTTGATCACGTGTCCTCAGGAAGACTGCCCAATGTCTAGCCCCCTGTGAAAATATATAAAAGCATAAAAAACGTCATGAGTTATTTACTTATATTGCTTTGTCTTCCGAACCGCTCACCCTCAGCATGAAGTGTGCGCTCGTGTAAGTGTCTCAGGATGTTACACACCTTGTATTTGTTGTATAGCGTTTTAGGACACTAGTGTAATTTTCCCGATTCATGACCTTATATAGATATAAAATACCATATCCTTATATAGGCATAGAAATCATAACCATATTAAGACATAACTCAGGCAGTCCTAATACGGCTTGGCTACTTCCACCAGTTCCGACAATCTACAACGATTTCTTGGAAAAGCCCGCCTTTAGCAGTCAGGGACTTCCCCCTGCATGAATATTAAGTTATAAATTCAAAGGTTCTCCTGTTTTGAAGAACATCACTCCGGACACTACGGGACTTCAAATCAGGTACTTTATTGAGGAATCATAACAGACCGGTTTCGGCATGTGCCTTCTTCTTGTGCTTTCATCCATAGTCCGTGAATGCACCTCACTCTTTATGTATTCAAGCTCCCCCCTCCTAGTGGCGGCTGGGCTCACCTGCTTCCAATTGCTTTTGCTCGCTTCTGTATTTGGAACTACCAGTTCCGAGATGCAGCGGGCTGGCAATACAGAGTAGGCTGATGAGGTTTCACTTTTTATAACACTTGTGTGTCTGTTTTCTGTCCCATACTCTCAGCCACAGCCTTCGAGTTGACACAGCTTTCAGGGCAGACAAGATGCGGCGTCTCTCCGCTCCCTCTGCGCTCGATGTTACAAGTAGCTGGAAATGCCTCAAAGGAAACTGGGGCGGACCGTGGCCTTACTCCGATCCCTCGGCTAACATCAAATTTTTCCAATTCACCCACGGTCACTTGCAAGAGGGTCCTTCGTGCGCGTTACTGGCGCGCGCTAAATATAAATTCAAAGGTTCTCCTGTTTTGAAGAACATCACTCCGGACACTACGGGACTTCAAATCAGGTACTTTATTCAGGAATCATAACAGACCGGTTTCGGCATGTGCCTTCTTCTTGTGCTTTCATCCTTAGTCCGTGAATGCACCTCACTCTTTATGTATTCAAGCTACTCCCTCCTAGTGGCGGCTGGGCTCACCTGCTTCCAATTGCTTTTGCTCGCTTCTGTATTTGGAACTACCAGTTCCGAGATGCAGCGGGCTGGCAATACAGAGTAGGCTGATGAGGCTTCACTTTTTATAACACTTGTGTGTCTGTTTTCTGTCCCATACTCTCAGCCACAGCCTTCGAGTTGACACAGCTTTCAGGGCAGACAAGATGCGGCGTCTCTCCGCTCCCTCTGTGCTCGATGTTACAAGTAGCTGGAAATGCCTCAAAGGAAACTGGGGCGGACCGTGGCCTTACTCCGATCCCTCGGCTAACATCAAATTTTTCCAATTCACCCACGGTCACTTGCAAGAGGGTCCTTCGTGCGCGTTACTGGAACCGCACTAAATATAAATTCAAAGGTTCTCCTGTTTTGAAGAACATCACTCCGGACACTACGGGACTTCAAATCAGGTACTTTATTCAGGAATCATAACAGACCGGTTTCGGCATGTGCCTTCTTCTTGTGCTTTCATCCTTAGTCCGTGAATGCACCTCACTCTTTATGTATTCAAGCTCCCCCCTCCTAGTGGCGGCTGGGCTCACCTGCTTCCAATTGCTTTTGCTCGCTTCTGTATTTGGAACTACCAGTTCCGAGATGCAGCGGGCTGGCAATACAGAGTAGGCTGATGAGGTTTCACTTTTTATAACACTTGTGTGTCTGTTTTCTGTCCCATACTCTCAGCCACAGCCTTCGAGTTGACACAGCTTTCAGGGCAGACAAGATGCGGCGTCTCTCCGCTCCCTCTGCGCTCGATGTTACAAGTAGCTGGAAATGCCTCAAAGGAAACTGGGGCGGACCGTGGCCTTACTCCGATCCCTCGGCTAACATCAAATTTTTCCAATTCACCCACGGTCACTTGCAAGAGGGTCCTTCGTGCGCGTTACTGGAACCGCGCTAAATATAAATTCAAAGGTTCTCCTGTTTTGAAGAACATCACTCCGGACACTACGGGACTTCAAATCAGGTACTTTATTCAGGAATCATAACAGACCGGTTTCGGCATGTGCCTTCTTCTTGTGCTTTCATCCTTAGTCCATGAATGCACCTCACTCTTTATGTATTCAAGCTACTCCCTCCTAGTGGCGGCTGGGCTCACCTGCTTCCAATTGCTTTTGCTCGCTTCTGTATTTGGAACTACCAGTTCCGAGATGCAGCGGGCTGGCAATACAGAGTAGGCTGATGAGGCTTCACTTTTTATAACACTTGTGTGTCTGTTTTCTGTCCCATACTCTCAGCCACAGCCTTCGAGTTGACACAGCTTTCAGGGCAGACAAGATGCGGCGTCTCTCCGCTCCCTCTGCGCTCGATGTTACAAGTAGCTGGAAATGCCTCAAAGGAAACTGGGGCGGACCGTGGCCTTACTCCGATCCCTCGGCTAACATCAAATTTTTCCAATTCACCCACGGTCACTTGCAAGAGGGTCCTTCGTGCGCGTTACTGGAACCGCGCTGAATATAAATTCAAAGGTTCTCCTGTTTTGAAGAACATCACTCCGGGCACTACGGGACTTCAAATCAGGTACTTTATTCAGGAATCATAACAGACCGGTTTCGCCATGTGCCTTCTGAATATTAAGTTATCCAAGAAATCATGGAGTTTTCAGATAATTAAGTCTCTAATGACGTTATTATGTCCAATCTTACGTCAAACTTGGCACCTTCAAGGTATAAATATGCCCACACTTGTCCAAACAAATACACGGTGGTTTGGAGCAGTTCGACTATCTACTTGCCCGATGCGCCCTGCTGCAGCAAGTGCCGAAGGAAGCCGACCCTCCAGCTGACGCACAGAGAGACACTGTACTTTCTCCTGCCGAGAAATCCAGCTCCAGTATTTCCAGGCTACCCTTGCAGGTTGCTGGGAAATCGAGTCCTGAGAGAGAGATACAAGACCTCCTACATTCTAAACCAAGTACGGAGCTGTTTAGACCCTAAGAGAATTCTTGGAATAGATTCTTGGCAAATAATACTAAAACTAGGCTACACCCTACTTACTTCCTCCCTTGTACTAGACCTAGGTTAGGTACACCGGGGTAGGCGTATTTTAGAAGCACCAGTTGAGTACTTTTAGTCATTGTTTATCACTGTATGTATTTTATGCATTTTGGCTTAGAAACCATATCATGCTTTTACAGTATTATTTTATAATACTCTTCGTAATCTATGCTCTGTACTTTACAGCAGTATTACGATTGCAGCAGTTCATTTCTTATGCTTGAAAAAGAAGACTGTTCAATAAAGACCCTTTTATTGAAAATGCCCGTCGCTCTATTTCTCTGCACCCCTGGTGAAACGAAACATGCACGATTGACTGAGTGAAATAACTATCTATTGTTTCTGCGACTCTAGAGATATATTTCTTATTCTTGGGGAACAAAGTTGTCATGTTTTAAGCGGTTGTCAGAAACTTATCCCTTCTTGTTTATTCGAGAAAGTTTCTAGTGACCTCTGAGCTAGCTGGCACACACACAATTAAGTTTAGTATATTCGGTAGAGACCTAGTTGACTTCAGTCCTACGTCTAAACTACAGGATACACTATTCCAATGCACAGAGCCTATTGGGAATATACGAACTACACTACATGGCGCCCAACGTTTGGTAAGGCGATAATCGTGCTTTTCACACAGACCCCTTTTCCCTGTAAAATACTCCAATAGACGTCTGGAGTGGGTTAAAGGATAAAATGTCCGCTTTAAGCTGAGTAGGATGGAAAATCCTATATATTAGTTTTTAGTTTGTTCAACGTTGAAGGATGCAGTGTTCCAAAATATTGTACACCTAATCTTTGTTTCCTTGAGAACTCGTTCTGCAAAAACTTCCATTCGACAAAAGGTCGGATAGTGAAGAGGAAAGGCGTAGAACTGCAGCAGCAGCTCGGCCAGCTGTAGAAAACACAGGTCTTCAATAAATCGACGATGATGCTATAATCATCCCGGTAAATGTAAGAAAAACCATAACGTACAAACTCATAAATAATGGGGTATCACCAAGAGGTGGTAAAGTAATATTTGTTATAGAGGCACATGAATATCGGCAGACAGAGGTATTCTATTCATGGATTCAGTTCCCTGCAGCAGATGCAGGAACAAACGAGTTCTACTACTACAAAATAGAGGAACCACCAGCGGAATACATTCCTCACGAGGATATTGAAATTCCATTAACTTACCAAGAGCATCAGCTCTGGATTAAAGGCGCCCTACAACATGAAAATCACTTTACCAGGCTCGGTACACTAAGTAGACCAGGAGCAACATGGCCGGTACTAGCCAGCTATACACCACATCCTGACATTGAAACAATGACAGGTCCCGAACTATTAGCTCAGCTAAAACAGCTGATTACAATACACAGGCAGTTGGTTCAATATGTCATGAGGACTTTAACAGTCCAACTAGCTGTAAGAATTCCACAGCACATCCCTTATCAAGGGAACTCAAACAAAAATACACCACAGACTATACAGTCAGTCATTGGTAAATTGTCCGCAAAACGAGAACAAATACACCGTTCTGGTTAGCACAAAAAATTACTCAAATAGAGGCAGTATTCCCTGATAGTACACCTCATGAAAAACACAGGATTCTGACAATCTGTTTACCAATGAGGATTGCCCCACAAGTAGAGGAATGCGACACTTGGGGTACAGTCTTTGCTTCAATCTACACAAAAACACATGGTGTCCCGTCTATGGCGGTAATACCGGACGTTCTAAGACACATTCAAAATTAATACGGTCCAGAACCGGCCTTAAACCTGGGTATAAAATTACTGAAGGATTTCAAACAGGTCTCCGCTATACTATTAGCCAACATTAAAGGTGAAGCAGCATCAGTGGCGATCCGCCAAAAAACTAAAAGAAACAGATATTACTGAGCAACCGTATGAGCTTGCCAGAATTATTGAAAAATCCTATGAAGAACTAGGTAGAGATAGTTTGGGTGGGAAACCATTAAAACCCTAACTAACTGAAAATCCTGAAAAAGTGTTTATTAAAAATAATCTCACTACTCCTAAAAAGAAGTGGGAAATCACTAAACCGACACTTCCTAAAGAGAAGCGTTCGCAGTCCAGAGGAAGGTCTCCTCAGCAGGAGCCCTCCGAAAAAAGGTACAACCTTAGAAATAGGGATATTTTGAGAAAACCTGATAGATATCAAGATGATGATACACATTCCTCTCGTACCTTTCAGACTTCCTCACAGAAATCCGAAAGAAGAAGACGATCAGAAGATCAGAACAAAAATAAGAACGAGTGAAGTCCAAAGACGAACAGCACGTTCCAAAAAATAAGAAAAGCCAATTTCCAAAAAAGAAGGTAGCAAGTCTAAAGATCAGACATGCCGAGGATCTTGAGGACACAACTCAAGAACGGGGAGTGGGCCCAAACAATGCTAGACAGCACAGCAGAGGTAACCATAGCTCGCAAGATCCTGAAGGATCATCTCGAGACAGTGGACTTGAATGAAAGCATCCAAGTTGAAACTGCAGATACCAGGGTTAGTGTACCCCATAAGTTATATGAAGTAACACTCCGGATCGAGGGGGACAAACCAAGAAAAATTAGAGCACTCTTTTGGGAGAAGCTCTCTAAGGGTTATGACATCCTACTAGCTGAACAAGACTGGCCACCTGAATTTGTCAGGGAGTGCCCACATGGCGAAGATATAATTATAATTCAATGATGAGGATAGAATCCTCTATCCTCAAGGCTGAGCGCAAAATCAACTTTGAAACCACCAGGTTTCTAATCCAAGTTCCATGAATTTTATTTGTAGCTTTCGAATACTTCAAATGTAAATTTACGACATCATGTGTCAACAAAATTTCTTTGCATACATAATTGCATTCTTATGTAGCGATGTTGGTAATAGCGTGTCAATTTTCAATTCACCCAATGCATTTCGGGTCATACAACCGTGACCCTTCGTCAGGGGTCTGAAACAAGGGACAGACAGGACCAGATTAAGCACTCCAAATACAAATGTAAATGATAACAATATGCACATGATCAATATACTGTGTAGTGACATGCAATCTACTACTGCCACGTGGTCGCCGAAATAAAATGGAAATTAGAAAGAATGATAAATGAAAAAACATGCTCAAGGTGAAGATATTTGATATTTGATATTTATTAACACTTATAAAGCGCGACTATCGCTCCGACTATTGCAGAAACATCACATGATGTTCAACTAACCTATGATATGCATGGTTGTATGAATGTCGGCATCCGGCTGAAACCCTCGAGTCGCGTCAGCGTCCGCTTTCTCGTAAGTTTTGGAATAATGTTGCTCGCTTACCTTGCACTTTCTATCTAGTTTAATATATCATTGCATGCTGGTGTGGTTAATTTGGATCTTTCTGCAATAGTCGTATGGAATTCGTTTGAGCAATGGTGCACTGGGTGCACGATGGGTTCAGTGTATTTGGTGGCATATATCATCTCTTCGCCTTGAGCATGTTTTTTCATTTATCATTCTTTCTAATTTCCATTTTATTTCGGCGACCACGTGGCAGTAGTAGATTGCATGTCACTACACAGTATATTGATCATGTGCATATTGTTATCATTTACATTTGTATTTGGAGTGCTTAATCTGGTCCTGTCTGTCCCTTGTTTCAGACCCCTGACGAAGGGTCACGGTTGTATGACCCGAAATGCATTGGGTGAATTGAAAATTGACACGCTATTACCAACATCGCTACATAAGAATGCAATTATGTATGCAAAGAAATTTTGTTGACACATGATGTCGTAAATTTACATTTGAAGTATTCGAAAGCTACAAATAAAATTCATGGAACTTGGATTAGAAACCTGGTGGTTTCAAAGTTGATTTTGCGCTCAGCCTTGAGGATAGAGGATTCTATCCTCATCATTGAATTATATTGCAAGGCACGACTTGACTACGTGCGACGACCAGAGCGCATTCTCCATACACGGAAAACATTCAGCATCAATAATCATTTAATTGGAGTGCACAGGGATAACACACTTTCTCATTGAAGATATAATTATGCCAGCCTTCTCAAATCACATTCCAATTCATAAAAAATACATATATGCTAGGAAATGGGCTGTAGACCAGGCCCCAGCACTATACAAAAATCATGGAGGATATAATGAGGATTCCCCTCACCATAAAATCCAGTTGAAAACTCAACCAACAATGCAAAGGCAATATCCTGTAAAACAGGAAGCTAAAAACAGGTCAGGGAGATTTTAAATCAATTTGAATACCAAGGGGTGATTGAAACATGCACCTCATCAATGAACAATCCTTTGTTTCCTGTCTCCAAACCAGACAATTCATATTGTCTAGTTTTGGATTACAGACATCTAAATTCCTGCTGCAAAAATGTGCAGTACAAAATGCACATAGTGCAGCACTGATGAATAACATTGTGCGCAAAAAATATAAAACTACATTTGATATCTCAAATGGTTTCTTTTGTCAAAACATTGCACCAGAAAGCAGGTTTTTGACTGCTTTCACTATAATGGGGGCACAGGGACAATTTTGCCGTCTCCCCCAGGGATTCAAGAATAGTCTATTCTAGTACTATTTTCAGCCAGAGTACCAGAGTTACTACAAATGTACGATGATGAGGCATTATCCTATGTCGATGACATCTATCTTACAGATGATGATTTGGACGTACACTTGAAAAGAGTGAACACCATAATACTTGGGTTTGCTTCTGAAGGGTATAAATTCAATTTCAAGAAATCACGAATTGCCCATCTCAATGTTCTATTTTTGGGATATGAGTTATCAAGTGAAGGCAAAAGCCTGACAGCAAACGTTTTAGAGAAATGTGCGCAGATCCAACCTCTAAAAACGCTGAAAAACTTACAGTCAATTCTAGGTTTCCTGAATTTTGGAAGAACTTATGTTCTAAATTACGCAGAAAGGGTTAAACCTCTCTACGAGCTAATCAAACCTGATTTCAAACCCACTAATTGGACACAAAAACACAGAGAAATTTTGCGTTCAGTGCAAACAGACATGTTAACAAAAACACAGTTACAAACACGCGACAACGCGTGTAACCTAGTGATCCGAATCATCCCAGGGAAATGCGGATTCACATACCTAACCTTTAATGAAGGTGAGATGGTACCAATAGCATACAAGTCACACTTGTACACAAAAGCTGAAATGAAATTCACTTCAACAGAAATAATACTGACAGCGGTTCAGACTGCAGTAGCAAAAGAAAGAGCCGTCGCACAGGGTAAATGCATAAAAATCGTTACACCTGTACCTGCCTTAGAGGCAGTGACAAAGGCAAGCATTCCAAATGCTAAAGTTTTACATCTGAGATGGATACAATGGGTTAATTCTCTTGCTGCAACAGACGACGTTGAATACATTTTTGACCCATATTTAAAAACACAAGAATTCCTACAATACGAACTAGAATGTCCTCTGCCGACTGAAAATCTGTCACTTGAACATTACGGCTGTATAATATATACAGACGGATCAGCACAACCCGCAATCGGGGGTAAACAAGCTTACAGTGCTGCGTGCACGATTGTTAAAGGTCACTGGCACGAAGGTAAATTCAGACCTATGGTCACAAAAGCTCAATCACTCGGAGACTGTACAGCTCAGCGAGCTGAACTACAGGCTTTCAAGATGGTGCTTGAAAATACCGATCGCGAATTCCCCACACTCATAGGGTGCGATTCGTATTACTGCGTCCAGTCTTACAACGAATACTTGCAGAACTGGGTTCTGAACGGCTTCAAAGACGGTAAAGGTGGGACAATTAATCATAAACTGCTATGGGAACAAGTAGTTCTTTTGCAAAAAGAACTACAAAAGACTCACGTGATTCATACACTGAGTCATCAGCGTGATGGCGTTCACGTTGCAGGGAAGTCATTGGCTGATGAGGCCGCAAAGGCAGATGTGCAAACGGCTTCTATAGCTGCAATCACTCGTTCAAAACAAAAATAGACAGCGAAATAATGCAAGCTGTCACTGCTTCAGTAAAAGACAGTGGTTGCTCAAATCCCTGGAGTGGGAGATAGGGCAATCCCAAACATGGAACAAAGGTTGGGACTAATCTTAGCAGCACATGAAGGGCTCACCTCTGCACTCGCAGGAATTTCCGCCACAGTATCATTGTTAAAACAGAGATACTGGTGGCCACGCATGAGGACACAAACTAGAAACCATGTGCTAGAATGTGAAATCTGCCAAAAAATGAAAGTTTCTACAGTGAAACGACCTGCGCAGACACCCCTTCTAATTTCTGATAAACCATTAGCTTTTGTTTACCTGGACCACTGTGGTCCCTTACAGAGGGATGGTAACTATAAATATATCCTGCTCGCAGTGGATTCCTGCACAAGAATCATTTGGATGTGGCCCCAGCGCTCGGCTGATGCCAGAACTGTTATAAAAGATTTGCGAGTCTTTATCGGCACATACGCAATCGGCACGCTACAATCTGACCAGGGTCCTGCGTTTAGCTCTCGAGCTTACAAGGAGGCCATGGCCAGCTTGGGAATTGCATCGCGGTTTTCGAGTCCCTTCCATCCTGAGGGAAATGCGGTAATGGAAAGAAAAAAACGTGACATAAAGCAATCTATAACAGCTAGGGTATTAGGGTCGGGTGACGGGTGGGTCAAACATCTAAATAGTGTCCAAAGAAGTCTTAATAATCTGCCAAGAAATTCTCTGGGGGGAATCACTCCATGTGAATTATTATTTGGTACTAGAATGCTTATCCACGACCTTGATTGTCACACTCAGTGGTGGAACAGAAACCCTATGATATCAAAGACCGTTTGGCTGTTTTACAGGACTTCAATGAAACAAGAAGAAGTCTGAGTAACACAACACAAAGCCTAACGACCACTGAAGAAAAACCACCTGGCCCAGCAAGACCTGTCTGGATTCCAAAGATTGGGGATCTAGTCAGGGAAAAGATCGCGGTGAAGAAGAAATTTGGGCCTTCTTATAGAAAAGCAGTACCTGTCTTAGCAATTCTTGGAACAAGATCAGTGTTACTACCGCCGCTTGCTGGTAAAAGGTAGAACAGAACAGTATCAATTGACCTGGTAAAACCACATCATGTGGCCGATAAAAAGTAGTAGGCCCAGTGGACTTCCAAGAAGTAGCAGACGAGCAAATCTAGCTACTATTCAAGAGGTTCAAACTGAAAGACTTATCACCTTTGATAAACCTACAGTGAGAAAAGAAGGACTAAGCAACAAAGCTATGGAACTTGTCCTTCTTAATACCCAAATATCAGTTCGTCATGAAACTCCTGTCTACAATGATGTAGCATCTGACTATACAAACATGTCAAAGGAGGAAGCAACTCCAGTGATTTCAAAGAATCCGAATGCGATACCAACTATTGACAGAACTGCCTCTGACTATTTTATCAACTTTGAAACATTTTCTGAGGATCCCAGTAAACCTGAAACTACGCCAGTTAATAAAACTTTCAAAGAAAAGATAACAGAACTCTTTCATCAACTTGAAAAAACATATCTGGTTTCGCCATGGGTTGAATTTTGGATTGTGTTAGGTGTACTTTTTCTCCTACTTTGGATCATTTTTGTTTTAGGTTTGGGACAGATGATAGATAAAAAAACAGTACAATGGACACAGCAAGTAAGAACATCAACTTACTCCTGCAACCTTACAAATCATCTCATCGAGAGCGAAGAGACCTGTCATCAGTGAACATCACAGCCATTCCTATACCAGGTGGTATAGCATGGGACTCAACTGACTATGACATTTGGGGCCTGGTGGAACTGGTGAAAATTCCACACCAGTTCAAGGTTTCTTTAAGTGATTGTGTTTCATCAAGCACCTTTTCAGATGATTGGGACTTTGAAACTGTTAATAATATGATGTCAGACTTAGAAATGTCAGCAAAATTTCAAAAACATGAACACTTAGAAGGTTCAACAAGTTATGAAGAACTGTATTGTTATAATCATTTTGGTCACCATTATTTGCACAAATCTGTAAATCCTAGAAATGTTTTTACTTATAATCAATGGGAACATTGCCCAACGCCACCAAAAGGCAGCTCTAAAACATTTTATGTGAAATTTCCATTCTTTTCAGGCTTTAATGTGGCAAACCCGGAAGCGTTTTATTTTAAAAATGTGAATAAGACAGGACTGAAAATGATGTTGACCAATACTAAACAAATTTATTCTGCAAACTTTTATGCTCAGCTGTCTACATTAGGTTTTAAATTTTGGAAAGACAACAGTGAGACAAAAACTGTCTGGGGCACAAAAGACTGGCAGGTGCAAGGTTTAGAAGCCTTATTCAGAGCCTGCATTATACCAGAACAAATCATTTTTTTGAACGACACCATTCAACAAACATCATGTCATGGCTAAGCTAAGATAAAAGATTTAAACAAATCGTCCATACCTAAGTCCACGCCTGATATTAATGGCACTGCAGATGAGGAGGTAGACGTAAAACAGATTTTAAAACAAAACAGAACATTCCTAATTGGAAACAATGGTTAATCTGGCCCATAGACACGAATAACTGTCAAGATAGATTCATGAACAAAACAGAAGGGTTCAAAATGAATAGACCAGACCCAAGGTACTCCCAGTGACAACATCCACGGCTAGTCACCACATACAGTGGAGGAAAACTATGCCTTGATTGGCTACAGACATCCACACTCCCAGAAATTAAACAACACTTGACTTTACTTAAAGAAGGCGTTGACTTGCGAGACCTCTTACTCGGGCCTCGCAAACAATGATAAAAACTTTTCATATACACCGGTATATACGCTGCGTACAACGAAGCTTGGAAAATAACGCAAATGGAAACTGCAGAAAAAAAACGAGAAATTGATCGTATTAATTTAGAGAAAGCACTCTCTGTAGTGGACAATGGGTTAACGACTCTGTCCTCCAGAATTTATTCTTTGGACAGCATTGTATCATCTGCCATTGACATAATAGAACAGGATTTGCTAATGTTACAACATGTGCTAACAGTCCGAGAAATGGGGGTCAAAAGGGATCCAAAGTTTAAAGACTCATACCTGGTTCACATACCCAGCTACACTGTATCGAAAAAACCAAACCAAACACAGGGAGTCTATGAGCACTAAACGAAAGGCTCAGCTGCTTGCACTTTTATCCATGAGTGTCAGGGATGCCCTAGTCGTCCTCCTGCAGCTATCACAAATTTCAAAAGCACTTTAAGTGTGAAAAACACATCAAAAACTGAATTCAAAATAGAATTGGTCAACAAGATCCATATCCATCTGTACGTGGATAACCATCAAACAGACTCCATGATCAGTCCTATCACCTGGCTGTTCCACTTGTGCATAGGCCGGTCCCTTGATCATCGCGACCTCATGCCGCACATTAATGGTACCAGATATGGTCCACACAAAACTATGAATCGCCCTATGACGGCTGATTTCTGATGGTTAGAAAATAAGTTTGAAAAAGCAGTGCAACATAAACAAAACCTAGTGACTTAAAATAGAATGGTGTGTCCTAGAAATCTACTACTTTAATGCCTGTCAGGGCACACCCTCTAATTAAAAACTAGAACAGTGCAAGTGACAGTGTGACCAAATAACTGACAGTTATTTGGTCACACTGTCACTTGCACTGTTCTAGTTTTTAATTAGAGGGTGTGCCCT